>NC_132913.1:8062586-8696782 GCF_047675955.1 Chlorocebus sabaeus | reverse complement strand
GTTAGTGTTATTAATCAACAATTAGGTGCAATTATTTTTCTTGTTTGTTTTAAATAACCTTTGCTTGCTCCCAATTTTTCTTTCTGCAGTTTTTGATAACTTTGCTTTACTCTTTCAGTTTTATAGTTTCCTCATATTATGCCTTGCTGTGGTATTTTCTTTTCATTGATTCTGCCTTGAATTTTAATGTTATTCTGCTATGGGGAATTTTTGCCATTATTTCTCTGGTTTCCTTCTCCTCTTTTTTCTCTCTTTTCTCTTGGTTTGAAGTGTGAAGTATTACAGAAATGTTGCGCCACCTACGCTTCTACTCTTCATGACCCTTGATGCCCAGGATCTATTTTATAGAAAAGAGGGAAGTTGTTTAGCACACTAACCAAGTCATGTTAAATCTGTTACCTAGTCTCTGGGTTTCTTTAAAGATTACTTAATTTCACATTTTAGATTTCTGAATTCTTTAATTTCTTATGGTATAAAAACCTGTTTTGTTGCTGTTGTTTTTGTCTGTTTTGGTTAACAAGTTCTCTCTATTCTGAGATCATTTAATATAATTGTTTTAGGAAACTCTCCTCTTTTCTCTTTGAACTACATTTTACTATATTTTTCTTTCCTTTTTTTCATTGTATTTGTTCTCCTTGGGTAGTTTTTGAAGAAACCAAAATTCTGTGCTTGGATCTATATATAGTCTTTCTTTTTAAAAATAAAGCTCTGATCACAGAAGATACTAGTTCAGGTTAGGCAACCGATTTGAATGCATCTCCTCGATCCTCCTGGATTCTTTTCATAGTCCAACCCTTCTAAGCCTCTTGGCCTTCTTTACCCCCAAATGTCTTCTCATTCTGTAGCTGGTGTTCTGAGTTTGGTTTTTTCCTCCAACTAATTACCTTTTCTGAATTCCAAAACTTTTAAAATATTTGTGTGTGTATGTGCCTGTGCTAAGATTGTCATGATTAAATATTTTGAGTATCATAATGGCTTTTATATTTATTTTGAGGCTTTGGATAGGAGTTAATACACACACATTTATTTTCTTATGTTATTATTTCTAGCTTTTGTTATTGAATATAAGGAATATTTAGATAAAAAGAATATAAACATGATCTATCATACATCTGAGGAGACAATATTTGAACAGGGTCTTGAAAGATGAGTAGAATTTTATCAAGTAAAATGTTGGCTGTCACAATATGAAATCCTGTGAATATCCAGCTTATCTGAATACTGACAAATGTAGATTGCTTCAGTTAATGTCCAGAAATTTCTCCAGATGTTTAAAAAAAAATTAATACAGAAGATACTTCAACACAAAGTATAAGAAGGGTGGTTGATGCTATTACTCAGAAATCAGTAATTGCACAAAGCTGCTAACATCTTTAGGGCTAGAGGAGCTGTAAGAAAAAGGGAGTTGCAAAGAGCTCATGCGAGGTGTAATGACCATGAATTCAGAGTCGGAAGAGACACTTGAAGCCCTCACCAACTTGAGCATTAGACTGTGTTTCACTCCGAATTTAAGACACCAGTAAAAGAAATCCTTCAAAGATAGTTATTGGCACTATGCTACAGCTATTATGTTTCTATCTTACATTTTGATTATAACAATTTTCATTACATTAGTTTATGGGTTAGATTTCCATTTCTTATTTATTAACATATTTCAAAGAAATTTTAAAATTTCAAACATACAAAAAAGATAGCCAGATAAATTGTGTTCCATTGACTGTACAATAAAACCCAGTAGGTAACAGCATCACAAAAGGAGGAGTTGATGGTGTTTATTTGAAGGTCTACATGGAAGAAAACAATAAGAGACCCTTATTGCAAATAGCTCAGGATATGTGTAAAGGATATTTAGATGATTAAATGAAAGTATTAATATTTCTGGAAAGCAAACTGGACTCCTAGGTCTAGACCCTACATATAAATTAAAGTAGAAGTAACTAAAAAGGAAGTGGTTGAAGCTAACATTTGTAACTTCTGTAAATTTTGTAACTATTCACTTGTTATTGGTATTTCCAGATGTTTGAGAAACACATAATAACTTTCAAATTTAGCTTTAATTGCATAAAGACAAGTACACAAAGAATCAGAATAGAAAACATATTTTATTCCTTATTATATAAACTTGTCACACACAAATGGAAAAGGAATAGGGAGAAGTGTTTTACCTGAAAAAAAATATCAAGCACAGCTGTGTCCTAGCATGTGTGGGCAGCTTAGAGACAAAAATTCTCTGAAGGAATAGGACTCTAGAGAACTTTCTAAATTTGCTTTTTGTTTCTCTCTTTAAGCAGATCTGCAGTGACCTTAACTATTTACTTAGAGAAACTCCTATATAGCCACTTTTAACAGAGACAGGGGATAATATCAGGGCAGAATCCAGTTTTAAAGGCCATCGGAATGACTCCCAGTTAGTGCAGTCTACCATGTGTCTCGGAGCAATGTCTCATCTTGCCACCCTAGAAGCTGAATAATTACAAACAAAGGAAGTAGCTCTTGAAAAAGTGCAGCCTGTCTCTAGGCACTGGAAGGTATACTTAGGGCTATGAATAACAGTTAGCATAACAATATTAAGTGAACCAAATAAATGTCCTTAGCAAATAAGCGAGGATATTATTCACTTTAAACATGAACATACAACCCTAATAAATGACCATTCGGGCACACTGTGTGGACTATTCAACTTGTTGGGAACAAGCCCCCAAAAATCTGGCCATAAACTGGCTCCAAAACTGGCCATAAACAAAATCTCTGCAGCACTGTGACATGTTCATGATGGCCATAATGCCCACACTGGAAGGTTGTGGGTTTACCGGAATGAGGGCAAGGAACACCTGGCCCACCCAGGACGGAAAACCACTTAAAGGCATTCTTAAGCCACAAACAATAGCATGAGCAATCCGTGCCTTAAGGATATGCTCCTGCTGCAGCTAACTAGCCCAACCTATTCCTTTAATTCGGCCCATCCTTTCATTTCCCATAAGGGATACTTTTAGTTAATTTAATACCTATAGAAACAATGCTAATGACTGGCTTGTTGTTAATAAATACGTGAGTAAAACTCTGTTCGAGTCTCTCCACTGTGAAGGCTGTGAGACCCCTGATTTCCCACTTCACACCTCCATATCTCTGTGTGTGTGCCTTTAATTCCTCTAGTACTGCTGGGTTAGGGTCTCCCTGACCAAGCTGTCTCAGCACAACTATCACCTATAATGCTGTTGTTACAAACAGCTTCTTAACTCAGTAGATCTTTTTTTAAAACTTTTAATTTTTATTGCTTATCTATCTGTGTTTTAACTGGAATTTCTTCCCAGTCTTGGGTGCCTTTAGGTTTTCTTTGCATCTCTCTAGGTCTTCTTTGGAACTGCAGCTCCCGTGAGCACTATGTTGAACCAACCAAAGGGTTGGAACCTAGAAACCTTATTTTAAAGGAAGAAGTAACAAATTGAGGAAACTATTTTAATTTACTATATCTGTTCACAAATAAATCCCAAATTATTTATGTTATTTTTACATGCGACCTACCCTCACTCCTTCCATAAAGCACGTCAATGTCTTATCCAACTGTGGCATCAGGCTTGAAGTCAAGGAATTTGAGATCTACATTGTGTTCAGATCGTCTAGACTTGGAGACCCAGGAACTCAAAAGCTTAGTCACCTTCTTTAACCAGTCACCTTCCCCCTCACTAAAAGAACAGCACGTAATGATGGCATAGAAACTAAATAATTGTACCACTAGATTTGGAAACTTGGTGGTTGAGATAATGAACTCATTTTTGAGTGGAAGACCATATGAACAAATCCAAGGAGTGAGTAGTAAGCCTGAATATTATATAACAGAAATCCCCTGAAGACATCAAGAAAGGGTAAAGAGATGGAAAGAAAGACAGAAATATTGAGATAAGTATGGACTTAAAACTATCAACATCTGTAAGATAGACTTTTCTGAAAATTATATACAGGGGAGGAATTATTTCAAACACACAATCACTGAGAATTTCAGAATAATTTTTAAAAATAGGACCTCATTTGACAGAGATTAAAGAACTAAACAAGTAAGAATGAATTAATAGTCACATGCAACCTATTATATTTAAATTTTAAAAGATTGAATACTAACAAACTATTCTAATATGTCCTGTGCATTGAAGCAGCTTATCTATAAGGAATAATGTTTAGGTGAACTTAATAGAGTACTCAAAAATATTACTGTATGCAAAAAAACAAAAAACAAAAAACAAAACCAGATTAATACTTTCAAATAGTCAGGACAAGAACTTCACATTGATCATTTTAATTCATGCCAAATTATTATTTAAAGGTGCAGATAAATTAAACGATAGATGTTTCAGAAAATTTACCACAAAAAAATTTACTTTGAAAGCTCTCACAGAGGAAGTAGAACTAGAAGAAAAATAATAAAAACTCCATGTATTTATATAGTTCTGAATGTTCATCTTACTGATTTCTAGTGTTATTCCATTGTGGTCAGAAAAGACACTTAATATAATTTTGATTTTTAAAATATTTTTGAGACTTGTTGTGTGGCCTAACATGTGATCAGTCCTGGAGAACGTTCTGTGTGCTGATGAAAAGACTGTGTGTTCTACAGCTGTTGGGTGTAATGTTCTGTAAATGTCTGACGGGTCAATTTGGTCTATGGTACACTTTAAATCCAATGTTTCTTTATTGATTTTTTGTTTTAAAAGATGATCTGTCCAATGCTAAAAGTAAGCTATTTAAGTCCCAAGCTATTATTGTAGTGGAACCTATCTCTGCTTTTATATCTAGTAATATTTGCCTTATATATCTGGGTGTCTTGTTATTGGGTGCATATAAAGTAATATTGTTACACTCTCTTACTGAATAGATCTCTTTATCATTATATAACGTTCTTTATTGTCTCTTTTTATAGTTTTGAACTTAAAGTCTATTTTATCTCATGTAAGTAAAGCTATGTGGGCTCGCCTTTGAATTACATTCGTGTGGATTGTCTTTTTCCAATCCTTCAATTTTAGTCTGTGTGTGTCTTCACAGATGAAATGAGCTTCTTGTAGAGAGCATTTAGTTGGGAAATCCAAGACATTGAGATATCATCTCACTTGAGTTAAAAATGGCTATTTTCAAAAAGAAAAAAATAGCAAATATGGGCAAATATGTGGAAAAAGGGACCTCCAATATGCTGTTGGTGGGAGGGTAAATGAGTACAGCTATTATGGAGAACAGTATAGGAGTTCCTCAAAAAACTACAGATAGATACACTATGTGATCCAGCAATCCCACTACAGGGTACATATCTAAAGGAAAAGAAAACAGTAGATCAAAAGATTACTTGCACCCTCATGTGTACTGCAGCACTATTCACAAGAGCAAAAATATGGAATCACCACAAGTGTTCATCAAAAGATGAATGATGCAAAATGTGGTATATATACATAACTGAATATTATTCAGTCGTAAAAAGAATGAAATCCTGAAATTTGCAACGATGTAAATGAGCATGGAAGACATTGTATTAGGTAAAATAAGACAAACAGAAAGACAAATACCATATTTTCCCACTCATATGTAGGAACTAAAAATTTAATATTATAATAGAGTGTAGAATAGTGGTTACCAGAGGGTAAGATGGGCAGGAGAGATGGGGGAAATAAGGAGAGGTTGGGTAATGTGTAAAATATTACAGTCAGACAGGAGAAATAAGTTCTAGTGTTCTACAGCACAGTAGGATGACTATAGTTAACAGTAATTTACTGTATATTTTCAAATAGCTAGAAGAAAGAATTTTGAATGTTTGCATTATAAAGAAAGGTTAAGTATTTGAGGTCATAGGTACGATAATAGCCTTGATTTGATTATTAAATATTATATGTATTAAAATATCACAGTGTACCCATAAATATGTACAATTATTATGCATCAATTAAGAAAATAAGGAAAAATCTAAAGGAAAACAAAATTGAGGTGATAAATAATTTATTAAAATTTTAGTGTATATAATTTTAAAGGAACATGATTTCAGGGTGTGTATACATAAAATGTCATTTGGTATACTTTAAATGTGTGCAATTTATGTATGTCAATGACACCTCAATAAATCTGTCAAAAATGTGTGGTCACAAAAATCTAAGCCAAAATTGAGGATGAAGACCATGCAGCAGTAGAATTGGGTGGAGAAGTTGAGAGGGAGAACAAGTTATTGGGAAAGAGAAGACATAAATAACATAGATATCAATATAAGTATGAAAAAATAATAAAGCATGGATTTAATTAATATAACCCATAGTTAAATGAAAATGAAAGTTTATTTTCAAAGCAGAAGAAAATTTGATATTCATATTGTAATATAAGAAAGGAGGGGAAAGAAAAACTATAACAAAGTACAAAAGAGTAAACAAAGATGAAAATGGTAAATTAAAATAATATTATCAGTTATAATAAACATAAATGACAGAGAAAAAGAAAACAGGACCAGGCAGAAGGGTTCCAGAGGAGGACTAATCTCCCATAGAATTCCAGAAACACCTGCTGTCAGCAATGGGTCTTGGTAGGGAGCTCAGATAGCCAATCAGTTCTTTCTTTCATATAATTGTACCACATGGCTGGCACGCCACCTCTGATCACACCTGGGGAGGTGCATACTGAGCTGACAGTACAGACTGAGGCCAGAGAACTGGTGCACCATACTGCCGAAATCCCAGTCCATTTCCCAGCCCCATCCTCTGGAGCTTGTTGTTGTCTTCTGCTGGTCTCTATGCTGTGCCACATGCAGGTCATTAGGGCAATTACATACCTGTTGCTGTTTCTGTCTCTGAGATTCCAAGAAATGTGGATCAAGACCTGGTTATTACACTTTGTTTACTCCATGACATCTCTAACAGAAATATGTAAAGTGAAAAGTTAGTAAAAAGAGATTAATATTTCAGGAATAGGATGAACTAGCAATTCTAAATGATTCTCTGCCAGTAGAAAAACTATATGTACTGGATCAATAATTACAACCATGGCTTTAAATGCATCATTGGCTTCACAAGAAGGTATGATAAATCTCTAAGATTTAGAGGTGAAAAGGAAGAATAAACTAAAGGAAGAGTGAACATAAATTCAGAAGAAAATATTGCCCTGGGAATCTATTGCAGGGATTGGACCAGATTGTTAGAGTAGCTCTATCCACATTGGACAGATATAGTCATACTTCCTCACACATCTACTATCTCCATGAGGGGAATGGGCCCTCACTAGCCTGCTATTCCGAAGAGGATGAGAGACGCATGGGACACACTTGGATATCATCCAGAGCTTGGCATCAAGCCAAGCAGACCAGCCTAGATCAGCTTCTCACTTGGTCTATTTTTGTCTTCTCGGGTTTATCCCAATCAATTTTTTGCATGTAATTGTCTCAGGGTCTCAATAAGTCTAGATCAGCCAACCCCAAGACACATGCTTTTTGATTCAAGCCACTGAGTTTTGGAGTGGTTTGTTACATATCTTTATTGTGGCAATTGCTAACCAATATGTTACTGTTAAAACGGTAGTTGGAGTCCCTTGGTAGCAACTGTGTTTACAGGATTTGATTTAGAAGTAATCTTCCTTGCTTCTCAAGAACCAGAATATGAGTTGTGGAGACATGAAGTGCCTCTCAGCTTGGGAGATAGAAAGAAAGAACTATGATCTGGTGGAAGCAAAGCAGAAAGGGCAGCAGAGAGGGAGCCTTCAGGAAGGTGTTAAGCCTGTTAGTGTGTGATGGATAATACTGGTGCTATGGATTGTTTGTGTCCCTGTAATTCTTATGTGGAAGCCTAAACCCCCAGTCAGCTGTATTTTGAGATGGGGCCTCTAAGGAAGTAATTAAGGTTCAATGAGGCCATATGAGAGGGGACTCTGATTCAATAGGATAAAAAGGGACATCAGAGAGTTCATTCTCTCTCTCTTCATGAACATGCACTGAGGCAAGGCCATGAGAGGACACAACAAGAAGGGGGCCATCTACAAACCAGGAAAAGAGCCTCACCAGAAAATGAATTGTCCAGAGCCTGGTTCTTCAGCTTGTAGCATCCAGAACTCTGAATGGATCTATTTCTCTTGTTTAAGCCACCTCGTCTGGGTATTTTGTTATGGCAGCCTGAGCTGACTGATACAATGGGGATCTACTCAGGTCTCTGCTTCAGCTCCAACCTACTCATAGCTACAGAGAATAGTGCTGCTGCTTTAGGCTCACAGCCTCTCACAGGATATTACCTTCTGTCACTGATATGGTTTGGCTGTGTCCCCACCCAAATCTCATCTTGAATTGTAGCTCCCACATGTCCTGGGAGAAACCCAGTGGGAGGTGATTGAATTATGGGGGCAGGTCTTTCCTGCACATGTTCTGATGGTTTTAAAAATGGGAATTTTCCTGTACAAGCTCTCTTTTTGCCTGCTACCATCCGTGTAAGACATGACTTGCTCCTCCTTGCCTTCCACCATGATTGTGAGGCTTCCCCAGCCATGTGGAACTGTAAGTCCATTAAACCTTGTTCTTTTGTAAATTGCCCAGTCTTGGGTATGTCTTTATCAGCAGGGTGAAAATGCACTAATACAGTATATTGGTACCAGTAGAGTGGGGTGCTGCTAAAAGATACTCTAAAATGTGGAAGTGACTTTAGAACTGGGTAACAGGCAGAAGTAGGAACAGTTTGGAGGGCTCAGTAGAAGACAGGAAACTGCAGGAAAGTTTGGAACTTCCTAGAAACTTGTTAAATGGCTTTGACAAAAATGCTGATAGCCATATGAACAACAAGGTCCAGGCGGAGGTGATCTCAGATGGAGAAGAGAAACTTGTTGGGAACTGAAGTAAAGGTGACTCTGGCTATGTTTCAGCAAAGAGACTGGCAGTATTTTGCTAGAGATTTGTGAAACTTTGAACTTGATAGAGATGATTTAGGGTATCTGGAGGAAGAAATTTCTAAGCAACAAAGTATTCAAGAGGTGACTTGAGTGCTGTTAAAAGCATTCCATTTTAAAAGGAAAACAGAGCATCAAAGTTTGGAAAATGTGCAGCCTGATGATGTAGTAAAAAAGAAAAACCCATTTTCTGAGGAGAAATTTAAGCTAGCTGCAGAAATTTTCATAAGTAACAAGGAGTGGAATGTTAATCTCCAAGACCATGGGGGAAAATGTCCACAGAGCACGTCAGAGACCTTTGCTGCAGCCCCTCCCATTACAGGCCCAAAAACTTAGGAGGAAAAAACAGACCAGGCCAGGGTCCCTATGCTGTGTGTAGGCTAGGGACTTGGTACCTTGCATCCCAGCCACTCCAGTTGTTGCTCAAAGATGCCAAGGTACATCTCAGCCCATGCTTTCAGAAGGTGCAAGTCCTGAAACTTGGCGGCTTCCGTGTGGTGTTGAGCCTGAAGATGCACAGAAGTTAAGAATTGAGGTTTGGGAACCTCTGCCTAGATTTCAGATGATGTATGGAAATGCCTGGCTGTCCAGGAAGAAATTTGCTGCATGGGTGGGGCTCTCACGGAGAACCTCTGATAGGACAGTGCAGAAGGGAAATGTGAGATTGACACAGAGTCCCTACTGGGCATCCCCTAATGGAGCTGTGAGAAGAGAGCCACTGTCCACCAGTCCCCAGAATGGCAGATCAACTGACAGCTTGCACCGTGTGCCTGGAAAAGCCATAGACCCTCAATGCCAGCCTGTGAAAGCAGCCAGAAGGCAGGTTGTACCATGCTAAGCTACAGGGGTGGAGCTGCCCAAGACCATGGGAACCCACCTCTTGCATGAGCATGACCTGGATGTGAGACTTGGAATCAAAGGAGATTATTTTGGAGCTTTAAGGTTTGACTGCCCTGCTGGATTTTGGACTTGCATCAGGTCTGTAGCCCCTTTGTTTTGGCCAATTTCTCCCATTTGAAATGGGTGTGTTTCCTCAATACGTTTACCCCCATTGTATCTAGGAAGTAACGACTTGCTTTTGATTTTACAGGCTCATAGGCAGAAGGGCCTTGCCTTGTCTCAGATGAGAGGTTGAACTGTGGACTTTTGAGTTAATGCTGAAATGAGTTAAGACTTTGGGGGACTGGTGGGAAGGCATATTAGTTTTGAAATGTGAGGGCATGAGATTTGAGAGGAGCCTGGGGTGGAATAATATGGTTTGGCTGTGTCCTCACCCAAATCTCCTCTTGAAGTGTAGTTTCTACAGTTCCCATGTGTCATAGAAGGAACCCAGTGGAGGGTGATCGAATTATGGGGGTGGGTTTTTCCTACACTGTTCTTGTGATAGGGAATGAGTCTCTCAATATCCAATGGTTTTAAAAATAGAAGTTTTCCTGCACAAGCTGTCTCTCTTTGTCTGCTGCCATCCATGTAAGATGTGACTTGCTCCTCTTTGCCTTCCGCCATTATTGTGAGGCTCCCCCAGACACGTGGAACTGTAAGTTCATCAAACCTCTTTTTTTCCTCATATATTACCCAGTCTCAGGTATGTCTTTGTCAGCAGTGTGAAAAAGGACTAATACAGCCACAGAAAATTAACTTTACAAGAATGTGTCTTTTCTCAGGGTGTGGCTTACAGCCAAGAATATCAAAGACCCCGACCTTTGCTGCAAATTGGAACAATGCTAAACAGTATCCCAGGTGTAGAGCTCCCTGTAAAATCAGCAGAGCTTGCATTTGCAAGTGTATTAATAGATCAACTTCTCCTTCTGCCCAATCTTGCCTTCTTCACTTTTTATTTCAGAAGAACACTTACTAGTACATTTTCTGCATCTAATTCTCAGTCTCAGAATTTGTTTCCAGAGAACCCAATCAAAGGCAGAGTTTTTGAGTCATTTTCTGCATTGCACTTTCATTCCAATAGTTCTTTCGTACCATCTCATTAAATAATGGAAGTGGCTGATTACTGTACTATTCAAGGGTGAAGGATCATCCCATGTTTTGCTTGAAGCGGTACAAAGAAAAGCAGAAAACACTTGAGCTTTGCAAAACTTCTGTCTCAGAAAGATGTAGGTAGACAATTGTAATCTGGGATAAATTTAAGATATGGAAGCATTTACTAGGCAACCTGGGGGTGACTGAGGAGATTAACATGGTCAAAAACAAGGATTTTTTCAGTAACAGTTGATGAACACTTGGGCAATTGTAATTTGGCATAAAGAAAATCAAGACTTCCAAGGCCAGTAAATTATGACATCCACAGGATATCTTTATTTATATAGATAATTTGCAAAATTGAGATTACTCTGCATATAAAACCTTATGCATTGTTTTATTTAACTTTTAAAAATGTTTTAGGTTATAAAATCATTTTCAGAGTATAGCTTTTGATGATTGCATAATTTTCCATACTGGAGATATACTGTAAATTATTTATCCTACTTCTCTATTTTTTTATATTTATATTGTTTTATTTTTTTCTGTTATAAATAATACTGAGTTGACTATCATTACACATAAATCTTAATGTATATTTTTGATTATTTTCTTAGGATAAACCTATCAAAGTGGGTTTAATGACTATTTTCAGTAATAAAAAGAAAGATTATTTTGAAAGCTTGTAATATATATTGCAGAACCTTGATCCGTAAGTGTAAAATACGAACTCCTTCCAGACTTTGAATCAGTGTATGTTTCTTGACTTGTACAATGTAAGCAGAACTCTTTTTAGATGTTAGAGAAAATAAACAGGTAGTGTCTTGTTCTCAGGGTTTTCATGTTCAATACAACACAACACAAAGTTTTGTGTATGTGTATACATAATGTGCAATTGCCAGTATGAGTCCTCATTATATTATCAACTGTAGCAGGCATGATTTAAAGTATTTTTTTATCTTCTGGTATGCTAACAACAAAAAGTTTATAAAGGAAACATATCATTTTCTTGCAAAGTAAGGACAGTATATTTGATATGAGTTTTTTTACCCTGCTCTGATAAGAACATAGAAGATATGTTGCTATTGAACTTTCTTTCCCATATATATTTTTGGTTACTTTTTTTAATATTCTGCAGTTACACTTCCTATACTTCAGCATCAGTTTATATTCAACTACATCTCAAACTTCAAATCTTTACGCTTCCTTCAGAATCTTCTTCCCTTTCCTGTCTTTGTAAGTTATATGTACCCTGCAGGTTTTCACCTCATAAAAGGGTAAAAACAAAAAAAAAAAAAAAAAAAGAAAGCAACATCTTTTGTTTTTACAGCATAAGGAGTTCAGCTCCTGGCAGTTCTGCCAGCATAACAGTTGATGAATACTGGGCAGCCTGTTTCAAATGAGATGTAAAAGAATCAAGACTCTATCTTAATTGTAGTGTCTGATTCTTTTAATAATTTTCATCCAAGTAAAGGGCATGTTTGCAGCAGTTATTTGCATGAGTCGCGTCATCAGCATCCCAAACATTAGCATCCTGGCCATCACTGAAGACTCTTAGTCCTTTTCCTGATGAACGATGTTGCATGGCATGATCTACTTTTTCTATAAAGCCTGGAATGACATACCTGGGACAAACACTCTAGGAGGAAAATATAAATGTCCTTCTTTTCTGATATTCTCATTTTCGTCGAGTAATAAAAGAAGTGGAAAGGTGGAAGATACATGCAAAATCATAAAAGTGATTCTCATTCACAAGATAACCTATCATTTCCAAGCAAGTGGAATATAAATACTGTAGGTTTTAGAGATATTTAGCCCCAAATAAAACCACAGATCTACACATGAGTCACTGTGGCACTTTAACATCTCTGGGCTCTATTTCCTCCTCTTTAAAATGCGCAGAGGGTTTTTGTGAAATCAGTTTACATCATGCATGGACCATTTCTAAAATAGTGCTTTCTCTACTGTAGTTGCTCAATAAAAAAGTAACAATATTAGAAAAACAATTTTAGATTTTTCTTTCAGTAAATAAGCTTACAAATAAAATATCTACTTTGGCTTTTATGATAAACTTTGGTTTGAAACTATCTGAAAAGAAATCCTTAGTGTTCTCATGCACTCCTCTTGCTCCTGTCCATGACCCTTTTGAACAGTGAAAGAGGTCAACATTTTCTAAAGCGTCTATGTGTTGACAACTGTATAGTGGCTTGACAATGTTTTATGAAATAAGTAATTAGTAATGGTTTTAGCTATATTTTAGGTACTCACTACAATACTTTTGTTCTACATTTTTCTAAATACCAAGAAAAGAATTAGAAAATTGTTCAATTCTAGGACGTGACCTTATCTTACTGATTACACCAAATCCAAAGTCAATTTTAGCTTCTCTTTCAGAGGTTGTAAATAGAAACCCAAATTGGATAACACATTTCCCATCAAGACAAACAGGTGAAGCCCATCAATGAAAGTAAATTATCAGGTGAGGACTCAAGGGACCTGGGCCAGTTCAGATTCTGTCCAGTCGTTAAACTTTTTAGATGTCACTGTCTTCATTTGTCAAAGGCAGAAAACGACCCTGACTTTCCTGATACACAGAGTTATCATGAAGGCTGCCTGGTACAATGGGCAGAAATATGCTCTAACAAAGAGATGTAAATACAGTATGTATAGTGTTGAGACTTCCTAGAAGGGAACTTGCTGTCACCAATGCTCTGCCATGAGTTGCCTCAGGTTGTACAGTTCCTGGTGAAGGCCTAGAGTTTAAGCCATTAAATAGGAGGATTATTTGGGAACTATAAAAAAATTGGAAATAGGTTAATCTAGGGTCAAATATATATGAGAAGCAAAAAATAATATTGTGTTAAGAAAATAGGTTAAGCAGAGAAAGATTCTATGGTTCTGATTGAAATAAGCATTGCTAACTATAACTAGTTTTTGTGCTCTTCGGAGCATGAGGTTTTGAAGAGCTCATTGTGTTTCTCTTTGGAGAAACCATCGATGGACCTTCAATCTCATCAATGGAAATTTTACCCAAAAACACAACCTTGATACTTCAGAAGATGGGAGGAGAGAAGAATCATGTGCCCATGAGTTTTACCCCTTTGATACACAGTATTGTTTGGCTTACAAGGTATTTGGGGGAAGATATGAGCAAGTGAGAATGTAAGTGTGTCATCTCTCAGGTAGATATGATTTGAGGCATTAGTTGACATCCTACAGAAGAAATATTGTTTTAAAAGTCCAGCTGCAACTAATGGACCCATCATTTACCAGCTATTTGACTTTGGGAAAGTAACTTATTTTTCTAAAGTTTATCTCTGAAATGAAATTAAGGATACTGTATTTGTTATGGTTCTCCACATAAACAGCAGATAGATAGATAGATAGATAGATAGATAGATAGATAGATAGATGATAGATAGATGATAGATAGATAGATGACAGATAGATGATAGATAGACAGATAGATAGATAGATAGATAGATAGATAGATGATAGATAGATAGATAGATAGATAGATAGACAGATAGATAGATAGATAGATGATAGATAGATAGATAGATGACAGATAGATAGATAGATAGATAGATGATAGATAGATAGATGATAGATAGATAGATAGATAGATAGATAGATAGATAGATAGATGACAGATAGATAGATAGATGATAGATAGATAGATGATAGATAGATAGATAGATAGATAGATAGATAGATAGATGATAGATAGATAGATGACAGATAGATGATAGATAGATAGATAGATAGATAGATAGATAGATAGATAGATGATAGATAGATAGATGATAGATAGATGACAGGTAGATAGATAGATAGATAGATAGATAGATAGATAGATAGATAGATAGATGATAGATAGATAGATGACAGATAGATGATAGATAGATAGACAGACAGATAGATAGATAGATAGATAGATAGATAGATAGATAGATAGATAGATAGATGAGCAAGAGAGATTTTAAGGAATTGGTTGAAAAGATTACAGAGGCTGACAAGTCTGAAATTTATAGATCAAACTGGCAGCCTGAAAATTCAGGTAAGAGTTGATATTGATGTCCGAGTTTTTAGTGTGAAATTTGTAGGACAGGCCAGCAGGTTGGAAACTCAAGCGAGATTTCTATGTTACAGTCTTGAAGCAGAATTTCTTATTTTTCATGAAACCTCAGTTTTAAGGCCTTCAATTGATTGGATAAGGCCCACCCTGCAGCAGATGTTGCACGGTAATCTGGCCTATTAAAACTCAGCTGACCGTAGTATTAATCACATCCAACAATACCTGTACAGCAACATCTACACCAGTGTTTGATCATACAACTTAGTATCACAGTCTAGCCAAGTTGACACATAAAGTTAACCATCATGGAGCCTTACCTGTGGATCAATGGGAGAATGGTCTGAAAACTTAGCAAGGAGGTTGAGATGATTTCCTTTGTCAGCATTTTATTTAAGTGGCTGAGGGTGTGGGAGCAGCAGGGGATATATTTCAAATATATCAAATCAAGCCTAAAATATATTCTTGTTGACTAGATAGGAATTTGTGTTACTTTAATACATACAACATTACTTTATCTTAAAGAAATTGATATGATTCAGGTCAAGGACCCAACGAAAACAATGTTTTGTAGAAAAAACAGCACAAAATTTGAGTGTGTCAGAACTGGATTTGAATCTAAGTGATATCCTCTCTATCACTTCGGGAAAGCTACTCTTGCCTTCAATTTCCTTATCTGTCAAATGAGTTTGGGGAATGTGTGAAACACATGAAACATAGAGTTTCTCAGAAAATGTAGTCTAATATTTGTAATGATTTTTTTTCTTCATTTACTTTTTGTTCAACGTACTGAGTAGAAACTCATTTTTCCATTTGATAAATACATTTTCAAATTCCACAACTTTCTGGTAATTTATAGTTACTAAAATCAGTCCAGGTAGTTTATAAATTCAATCCCATATCAATTTTAAAATCTTTGTCTCCTTCTTTATTTTCTGAAACTGAGGGTGCAGAGACTTGGAACGGAGTTTGTGCATGGCTTGTTCTTTCACTTCTTTTTCTTCCCACTTTTGGATCTTGCTTCTTCAAGTTTGGAGCTATCATGTAAAGAGCTATCATAAGATGGTAATGTTCATATGCCCCTCGGGCTGCTTCTGTGATGCAGAAGTGCTTCTGGCCTGTTCCTGGTGTTCCCTGATGTGTGAGGCAATCTGCAGATATGTTGGTTTCTGTGTGGTGTGTATACTTTTCTTGGAGAGGTGTCCAGATTTCCACAGGATGCCTCTTACTGATGACCCACTTTTAGAGGGAAATATGTTTCTTCATTGGTTGTTCCCATCAAAAATCCATACCTCCAACCTCTTTTTAGTTGCCAACACTGAGGCTACTGAAATATTCTTCCCTCCATACCTTCTGAGGGCTTTAGGGATGTGGAGTGTGGAGATGCATTTTTTCCTACTGGTTAGGGCTACTATTGCAATTCTGCGATATTCAGATAACATGTGGTAGAAACAGGCAGACCTCTTAAATTATATTCCATGGGGCACAGGCACCAAGTTCCCCAGGAACTCTCTCACCATGCAGTGCTCCTGTGGAAGCAATAAGAGTGCAGTCCAGCAGTTTTGTGATGCAATGAACATGACCTGGTAAGCCAAAATCCAAGCTCTCTTACTTGCAGGAATATCCACCTGACTTGCTTAAAGCTCTCATTCCCACCATTCCTTATCTTCAGGGATGTGACGGTGATGGAGAGGAATCATAGGGCAAGATCATAGGGAAAGTATTTTGCACTATGAGTATTCTATTCCCTAAAAGACAGAAGATGTTTAAAAAATTACCTATTTCCCCTCTTTCGTTCCTCAGCCATCCATCCTATATTCCAGGATGACAAGTTATCCAGTGCCCTGGGACCTGTATCTGACCCCATTTGTTGATGACTCTCTTCTGAATACAGGCCTTAATTGACAATTACAAGGCAGCCAAAAAAAGTTTCATTCCACATCCTAATACAGTAGCTATTATTATTATCAGCAGGAACAGTAGCTCCCTTATTCACACTGAGCTGGTAGTACTCTGTTTTTCTCCTTTATGACCATTGTATAATGGATGCTTTCTGGATGGTGGCATATTGGGCCGTAAATACTGTAACTTCCGCCTACATAGATTTCCAATTGGAGCTCCTTTACAATCATTTTATGGTTTTAAATATAGCTCCATACCTTCTTCAAGATCTTGCTTCCTGTTTCACAAAGAGCTATTGGTCTTCCTCATGCTGAGAAAAATAACGTTCAAAGTGCAGAACACAGCCTGTTCCCCAGGGCTTGCTTTCCACCAGGTTCCTGTGGGGCAGTCAAGCAGGTATTTCAGCAGGGCAGTGTCACGTTGCTGCGTATCCTGGCCGCATCTCGCTTTAGACTCCACATCACAATATCTACTGTTCAATTCCCTCGGTAATTAATTACCCTATAGGGAAACCCAGAGTCAACAGAATCCTGTATAAACTGATGGGATTCCATTTTATGAGGTGAAAGGCAGCACTGCCTTGGGGGGTGCTCTTTTAATTAGGCCCATGTTATGATGTCTCAGTTGAACACAATGTATAGGTGCCTCTTAATTAGTATCCCAAAAGCACTGACAGTGACATCCTTTGGATAGACCTGCAGTAAGTAAACTAAGTTGTGTCCACCTGAGGCCCAACAGACCATTAGGATGCCCTTGCCAGGGCCATAATCTTCCCTCCCTTTCAAGGCAAACTTCTACAAAATAGAAAACAAAGAAACCAGATTTTCGATGAATCTGAAATGAATCCCTGTTCATATATTTATTACTCATACATAGGAGGTTTTCTTTTATACTTTTTTAAGATTCCCCAAAACAAAACTGCACTTGTATAGCTAGGAGCACTAGAGAACATGCAGACGCGAGAGAAAGGATGAGTTCTCATGACCCAGCACTGAGCTTTGAAACAGCAGCCTCCCTTCAATCAAGCATCCCTCTCAGCATTGCAGACGCCAAGTTCCCATTCTCTCTCTTTCCTTCCATGTGCTCAGGTTTCCCGGCTCTCGACTACTTTTTTCTGACACCTCTTTTAATTTCTTCCTCTCCACAGGTGTCCCAATTTTTCTGATAAAGATATTTCACTCTACCCCAGCTTCTTTATTTTACATTCCACATCGATTCCTTAAAACTGTTTTCTGAAGTGGCAAATGTTTTTGTTTTTGAGGATGAAGATTTTGGTTTTTTTCGTGCTCACTAAAGGAAACGTGATCTTGTTGCCAGGATTCTCCCTCCTCTGAAGACAGTGGGTTCTAACAAGTGACAAATATTTTCTTCCTGTCTCATGCTAATATTCAAAATAAGAGATTTATTATGTCTACTCAGTGTGAGGCAAGACAGTTTATAATTTGCCATTTATTTGAGTTGTGTGCAGAAACCTACATTAGCTCACACCATATTTCTTATTTATTTGATTGATATTTCAGCACCCCTTGTAGACTGATGCCTCCAGCAGACACTCAGAAGGTCAGCTCATTACTATGTGTCTGGGCCACGCTGACCCTGAGCTCTACTGAGCCTGCTCATCTCTACAGATACTTCTCAGAGCAAATAAACATGGATTTGACCATTACAGAAGTTTTAGATCAATGCAAAGACACAGTTGTTACTCAGAGCTTGGCTCTCTTCTACATTTATTTGGTTTTTAGCCTTGATTTTGTTTTTTGTTGGTCCTGAGGTTGCTCCTCAGATTTCATGGAATAGTTTAACTTCCTAGTTTGGACCTTAAGATCCCCCTAAGGCACTCACTACGGTAGTCAAGTCCATGAGGGCAGAAATCATAGAATGGTCAGCCACTTGCTAGCTTTGTTATCTTTGTCATCTTGGGAGATTCGTCTGGCGTCTCAGAGTCAGGCTTCTCCTCAGTAAAATTGGGGCAGTTTAGAGACATTTGTTACAAGAATTAAATTAGAAAAGCAGTTAAGTTGCTTTAGCACAATATGAGTAACATGGCAATCTTCAATACATATTATTTGCAATTATAATTGTATCTGTTTACTAGTGAAATTTTATCTTATTATTGCCATTTCTAGCAATTGCCCAATCTTTCTCATCACTGGGCTCTCACCCAGACATTTGCAGCCCTAGAATCCATGGAAAAGCTCACCCTCATCCCTGGTGACATGCACGTTGGACAGCTACTTTCCAGCATATTATCACTGGAAAGCTATCACTTAAGAGTCCCCTGCTCAGAAAGAGCTCTTCAAATGCCATCTTGCATTAACTGTCAGAGACTTTATAATCCTTAAGGCAGTCTTGCTACATGCTATGATGCATATTTTAAATATATTTTCTCATTTGATACAGGCAAACTGTTTGATGTAATATTTTGTTTTCATATTATATAGAAATTAAACTTCGATAAGATTAAATAACATATCTATAGATGATGGAACTAGTATTAAAATCTGTTTGTGATGACTCCCTAGACACGGTGCTACCATTATGACATGAGTTGTAATGAGTGAAGATTGAGGCTGGAGAGTGGTAGGGCAGAGGCTGCCATGTGCTTCGCTGAAGGGGCCTCGGAACGAGTCAGGGCCAAGTAAACAACTTGGCTGAAGCTCAGGCTTTCATGTAGAAGATGGAGAATTTTTTTAAGGAGAAGTGCATTTCATAAATTTTCAGGCAGAAGCAGTATATGCAGGCAGCACAAAGCAATTCTTAAGGACCCAAAGCAAGTGGATGTGAATTGGAGACTGATCCCTCATATACTAGCTGGTTTGATCTTAGAGCATTGCTTAGACTCTCAACGACTCAGTACCATGTATAAAATTAGGAAAATAGTAGTATTTATAAGAATATTTTGAGAATCAAATGAGTTAATGAATATAAATCATTTAGTACATTATCTGGTGCATAGTAAGCACCCAAGCTATTATCATTTAGCTCTTACTAATTCAAGACACAAATATTAAGCTTAAGCATATAATAATGTCTTGAGACATATGACATTTGACTGTAACTATCATTTTGAAGTTGTCATGTCAAGAGTGAATACAGTAGACCCTGGAATAACATAGATTTGAATAGTGCAGGTCAACTTACACTAAGATTTTCTTCCACCTCTGCCACCTTGAGACAGCAGTACCAACCCCTCCTCTTTCTCCTTCCCCTCACCTTACTCAGTGTGAAGAGGATCACGACTTTTATGATGGTGCACTTCCACTTAATAAATAGTAAATATATTTTCTCTTCCTTATGATTTTCTTAATAACATTTGATTTATACTATTCTAAGAACACAGTGTGTAATATACATAACATAAAACTTATGTGTTAATTTACTGTTGAGATTATTGGTATTTAAGGGTGTGGCAAGTTAATGTCCAACTCCAGTTCTGTTCCAGGGACAACTGTGTTTGATGTAATATAATGTTTTTGTCTTAAGAACTCATTAGAAATGATCGTTTTTCACTTTCCAATTGGAAAGTTTTTTTTTTTAATTTCATGACAATATGTGAATTTGTCAATTTGAGCCCTGTTTCCAGAAAATGAGCATCTTTGATTATATGGTATTTGAAATTATTGCTTTATGTGTGCACATATATACATGTAATCTATGAATAAGTGACCTTCGTTTGCTTTCATTTGTGTCTATTCCTTTGCTAGGGCTGCTGTAACAGAGCACCACACACTGGGTGGATTAAACAAGAGGAACATACTGTTTCACAGTTCTGGGGGCTAGGAGTCTGAGATCAAGATGTTAGCAGGGCCATGATTCCTGTGAAGGACCTAGGGCAGGATCTGTTCCAGGCGTCTCTCCTAGCTTCTTTTGGTGGTTTCCTGGCAATCTTTAATATTCCTCGGCTTGTAGACGCATCACCCCAATCTCTGCTTTCATGTTTTTGTGGTATTCTTCCTTTGTGCATGCTTGTGTCACATTTCCTCTTCTTCTCAGGGCACCAGTCATATTAGGCTAAGGCCCGCCATACTCCAGGATGACCTCATGTTAACTAATTTCATTCCAACAACCCTATTGTCAAATAAATTCACTTTCTGTGGCACTTGGTATTAGAACTTCAACGTATGAATTTTCAGGGTGTGGGGACACCATTCAACCCATGCAAATGATCTTCATTTATTTCACATCTATACATTATATATAATTATTTATTTTACATATGTTATATTCATATATATATATATATATATCTCACATGCATACATGCATTTCCTTACCATCACATTACAGTTTACTAGATTATGTCCTTAAGTGTCATGCTTTTGCCTTTATTCATTAATAATTATATCCCCAGTTTGTCAGTACTCAGTGCTGTATCTGTCACACCGTACGGATAACAATGTTGTGAATGTAGCAAATGTTGTTGTGAATACGCAAAAATCTAGAGAAAATAGAAAGGGTGACAAATAGTTATGAATAGGTATGGGCACGAATGGGTATAAGGATTGTGTAGAAAGATGTGGGAAATAGATACTCACACCTGCCTAGGTTGGGCAATTGTACCTAAAGGTAACAATTCTGCTGGTTTCTCTGTGACTGGTAGGGTAAGCCCTAAGCACATGTTCCTGTAGTGTCAGGGAAATATTGGGGAAGACCTCCGGTTCCATATTCCCTTTTTTTTCTTCTCTGCAAGTTAGCACACATCGGTTCACTAGTTTGAATGAGGTTCCAAGTAGCCTTCTGACAGCTTCCCAGTTCATGTCAGTCCCTTTTGGATCCTATCATGATGGCTACTCCATGGCACCTGGAGAGCGCTTGCCCTGAACCACTCATTCAAAACCATGTGTCACACTACCCTCACTGACAAATCCACTGTCATTCCATATTTGGAAGTATATAAGTTTAGGAATTCTTTTTCCTCTCTTTGTAAAGTCAAAGATTTATTTATAAATCATCTGCAAAGCATTCTCAGCAAGCACGTCCTTTTTGCAGTGCTGTAGCGCAGCCTACTTGGTCAAGTTCAATGTAATGTTTTGTGCCACCATTTTCTCAGCATGAAAATGTCAGGCATTTTCTACACAAACTTGACATTCTTCTGGTTCAACACTTCTGTGAGTTTAAGGCAATTACTGCAGCTGTGTTACTTTATTCAAATACAGCATAACTTTCAAGCCAAAGACGGCCCTGGTGGACAAGATCTCCTATGACACTTTACCTATAAATTATCACATTCTTTGCTTACAAACCTTGCACTTACATTACTATTTTAAAGTACTAAATATTTTCGAAACCTATTTTTTAAATAAACTCAAAGACAGGACTATAAGATGCTATGGAAAGGAAGAAAAGAACACTTAATAACAACCAGGTGTCCTCACTGTTTCCTATTCTCTTGGTATTTCCTTTCACATGTGTCATCTTGTTTATTCATTAAAACAATCATGTGCGCTGGGCGCTGTGATTCATGCCTGTAATCCAAGCACTTTGGGAGGCCGAGGTGGGTGGATCACAAGGTCAGTAGTTTGAGACCAGCCTGGCCAACGGGGTGAAACCCCATCTCTACTAAAAGTACAAAAATTAGCCAGGCCTGGTGGCATAGGCCTGTAATCCCAGCTACTTGGAAGACTGAGGCAGGAGAATCTCTTAAACCTGGGAGGTGGAGGTTGCGGTGAGCTGAGATTGCGCCACTGCACTCCACCCTGGGCGACAGAGTGAGACTGTCAAAAAAAAAAAAAAAAAGCAAATTAAGTGTTACAGAGCAAGAAACTGAGTATCAGATAGGACAAAATTAATGTCCCATGGCTTCACAACTACAGGGCAGAGATGGGATTAAAATCCACAAGCAAAAGCCATCTAAGCTTCTTTGCATTACACCACATTTAGGAGTATTTCATTCTGAGTTTGAATGGAATATGGTAGATGTTATTAAACCCAGGTAACACGTAAATGATCTGCAATTTTAGAGGACGTTTTAGTAAACTACCTAAGGACCAACAGCTAGGTCGTGGTAGACTCAAGGCCAGTATTTGCCTACCAATTAAAATAAAATCAATTCAATGCATATTGTTAATACCTCAAAGTTTTCATTGAACACAGCTTTTACTATTCATATATAAAGGTGAAATGGGGTTTGATAAAATTGTCTTGATATCTCTAAATAGGAAAATGATTTGTTTTTCCTGTTATAGACAGTGCTGAAATCAGGCCTATGTTAAAAAATGAGCTGCAGCCACAGTTTTAGTAAATAATACACTCTCTTGAATGTACTTTGAGAGGAGATTATTTGGAAAACAGCCTTGATCATTTCTGACACGATGTAAACATGTCACCACTCTCAACTTGTGCACTTGGTTCCAGTTTCTAAGAGCATTTCATTCTTTTTTTAAAAAAATTGGTTACATAAAAGTACCTTGATTTATGCTTGGTTTAATGAGAGAGAAAATGAAAGGGGCAGATTGACAAGGAAAGAAAGTTGTTGGAATAGCTGGACCAGGAGGGGCAGATGCCACATTTGCTTGAGGCCACTGGGGAGACTGAACCCCCAGCTCAGGTCGAAGCAGGACTTTTTCCACTTGTAGGAAAAAAACAAATGAGAAAACCAAAAGATAACAAGTTGTGACAGACTCTCTGGGCTCTGAGCACTGGAGGTAGGTTGGCCCTAGTCTCTGAAAGCATTTAGGACACACATCTCCCTTCTTGGTTAGAACATTGCTATCTCAGCTGACTCTTCTGTCTGCTTTTCCTTTAGTTCTAACCTTTGTGTTTCTGACTTTTGTATGTAGTTGTTAAAATAATGAGGTCGAAGCCGGTGTTCTGCTGCAAATCTTGACTATCCTACTTCCAAGCTTTATAAGCTTCAGTAAGTCACTTCGCACCTCTAAGCATTAGTTTCTTCATCAGTAAAATGGGTGTAATAATGGCTACCTACTCATGACTTAGTACATTAAGATACTGACAAGCTTCATTTGTAGCAAATGTTAAAGATATTTCTAATGACAACATAATGCCCGCTGCAGTGAAGATTCAGGATGAATCCCTCAGCTGGGTGTTGTGCTGCTGAGGAAGATCACAGAGCCCCTGAGTAGTTTCCTAGAAAAGTGTAATATAAACCGAAACTGACACTCAGTATCATCAGGATATCTTCTGTGTTTTTCTAGAAAAATCAGTTTTTATTCTCAAAATAAATACTGTATAATGATTGGCTTCAGAAAACTGCTGTACTCCTCCTCCTGGCTCTACTCTCAAGTATGACATGGTTCAAATAATGTTGAGAGAATAGAAATCAAGACACACCATCTGCCTCATTTTCCTATTACCACCTGGTAAATCTTCCTGCAGTAAATTAGCCTTAAGATAATTATGTTGCTTCAGTGTCACACATGTACTGGTATATTTCTCATTGTATTGAAGTTTGCTTCTCTTTTTCTCCATCTCCAAATGTCCTCTGATTGTGATTGTTTCCATAGCTGAGTCACGCCTGAGACATCTCATTGACTTTCCCTCCTAACTACTTGATAGTCTAATGAAAGGAAAGAGAGGGAGGTGAAGTAATAGAATAAGATAAATTAGTAAGTTCTGGACAATTCTGGAAAACTGAAACTATAGGATTAATGTTCAGAGCGAAGTACCATAAATGGACCATGAGTCAAATATTTCATGATAATTCTGTAGAAAATGACATTTGAAAACTCAAATTGTACAAAACCAAATCTTTCCTTCATGATGGGAAAGGGGTGGGTCACACCTTAAATTTCTTTCCAGTCTCGCTGCTATAGCCACACTCTAGGGGGAAAAATAATCAAAGGGGTCATTCCATTACTTGAAATGAAAGACATCATTCTAAAGAAATTTTAAATTTATTTACATTATTAACCCTATACATGTTTAGCAATACCTTTCTCAAAGATAGTAAAATGAATGCACCGTTATTTTGTGAGTGAGGCTGTGGAAAACAGTTCTTGCTTATTGGACATATCTGATGGGGAGAGGTCAGAGGTGTTAATGTAACCAGAGCATGTGCTTCTCTTATACAGTGGGATCCACAAGGAGGATAGGTGACTGGTTGTCTGGTGAATGCAGTGTTACTTTTATTAGGCCATAAAAATAAAAGTTTCAAGGCCAACTAATTGTATTGTTTGTCATAGCAGTGCCCCTGTAAAAGGAGCACATTTTTCAGCCTCGGCCTGGGAAGATGCCACATGAACTGTCACTAAAATTAAGGAAACATCTCTAAATCAAACTAGTTTAGACCAAATTTAGACTATATTTAGTCACAGGTAGTTTGTGGTGACCCATTCTCTGCATGTGCTGAAAAACTATGGCCGTCCATGTCCCATAGCCTGGGCAGGTTTGCACAAAATGTATTCGTGCTAGAAATCCAGAAAAACAAACTGCCACACACACCAGCATAAAAACTGAAGCTCAGAAAAGTGAATTGAAGTCCTCAGAGCATCAGTTTTCTTACCAATTGTATCTGTTCTCTGGACTTGCCATAAAAAGTTGCCGCAAACTTGGCGGCTTAAAATAAAAGCAATGCATTGTCTTATGGTTTTTGAGGCTAGAGGTCCAAAATCAAGGTGTCATCAGAGTCACACTCCCTCTGAAGGCTCTAGGAGAGAATCTTTGCTTGCTCTTCTCAACTTTGGGTGGCTCCTGACGTTCCTCGGCTGTCACAGCCTCACTCCAGTCTCAGTCTTCATTTTCAATGTGTTCCTCTTTCCTGTGCTTGTGTGTCCACTCCTCTTCTTATAAGGACTCGATTTATTAAATTTAGGGGCCACCCTAAATCTAGAGTGATTTCATTTCAAGATATTTAACTAATTAAATCTGCAAAGACCCTATTTCCAAATAAGGTCACATTCTCAGGTTCTGTGTGAACATGTATTTTGGGGGACCACTATTCAATCCATTACACTCTTAGATTGAGCTGGCAGTTCTTAACTTAGAGACTTATTGTGGCTGAATAGCTTTTCTGTAAAATGTTTGGTAGCTAATAGGTGATCAACCAATTCTTTGTTTTTAGGAATACCACTATAATTATTTTTATTCCTGACCGTGACTGGTCTGAATATTCTCATTGTCTTAAATATATTAATATATTCAATTCTTACTCTGTTCTAGGCATTCATTATGGAAGCAACCTGCTATATGTAAATAATCATGATTTTTATTCTATCTAGTAGGCTGTGTGTTATAAATGATCCCTAGAACCATAGACGTTCTGTTGTGGGAGCACAGAAAATGGAGTGATGATTTCTGAGAAGATATGACTGGCAACTTTCCAATAAGATTTTTCTAGGAGGGTCTTGTGTTAAACAAAATAAATGTCAAATTAAACTAAGCGACAGCACTATAATGTACTAATTGGCTCCCAGATTAGGGCTGTTAATCATCATGCTATTCTGCCTCCCAAATTAGAATTGGTAGCAGGACATGAATTTATTCTTTGAAATGAGCACAGGTTAAGTAAAATAAGAGTTATGGAAAAACAATGACAGGAAGAATGGGAGAATTATACTTTGTTAACAGTATTAGTAAATAATGAATATTTATTGGAAATAAGTTTAACAATATGCATTTAAGACAAATTTAAGATCTTAATTTTTTTTGACCAGTAATTCCTTATTTAAGAATTTAACTTTGGAAATCATACAGGATTTGTAGAACCTTTTTACAGAAAGATACTCATTCTGGAAATATTTTTAACACTGAGATTTGGAAACAATATAATGCCCAACCTCAAAGGATTAATAAATTAAATTGTGATATTATCCTCAACTGAATACTATGTGGTCATTATAATTCATGTTTCAAAAGAATATAATAAAATAGGAGAGTCCCGGGCTTTTACTCTAAGTGACATTGGAAGCCATTGAAGGTGGAGGAGAAAGAGATGAGAACGTTTCCACACAATGAAGAAGATGTCCAGCCAGTCATTGACAAAAATGCTCTGCTGATCAAGTGGATGGGAAGTAGGACTAGATTACAGCTCTGCACAGAGCAGTGTGCTGAGGCTCACACTGTGAATTTTAGCTCCAGGTTGACCGCAAGAACAAGCCAGCATTCCTGAGAGGACCCACAGACTCTCTGAAGGAAGCGAACTATTCCTGTAGGACCCAAGAGACACCGCAAATACTGTCAGTGCCCCAACACCGGAAGTGGTAAAGGGAGACCCTCCTCTCTGGAACACACACCCCCACCGGAGAAACTGAAAGTCTGTTTGTCCGGGAAGTTTCCAACCTTATCTGGAGCTGAGTCCATTTAGATAGCTGAGCAAAATACAAGGTTAGAGGAAGCAGCAGAAAGGTCCTGGGAGCTCACTGAGTGCCCAAACAGGTCATTCCTGCCTGGCACTACAGGGATCCATTGGGAGGGTGGCCAGAGGAGCAGGTGTTGAAACTCCACAGGAGGAAAGAAATCTCTAAGTGAACTTCATAACAATTTGAACAGGGTGAGAAGCCTCCTGGCCAGAACTCATAGGAGAGCACAGATCTGTTGTGTAGACTTCACACACAGGGGAAAAACCAAGCCCTTTTTTTCCCACAGTTGGGAGGTAGGAAGCCTGAGGCAAGTTTTCAAGCCCATCTCGCTCACTGCCTAGAAGCAGGCTCCGTGAGAACTGCTCTTCGGTTTGCATGGGAGCTGGGTGAGGCCTGTGACTGCCAGTTTTCCCTGACTTCCTTACAACCCGCATGCCTCAGTAGAGGCAGCCGTAATCCTCCTATGTACACAACTCCATTAACCCGGGCATTTCATCCCTATCCCCCACAACACCCACAGAAAGACCCACACAAGAGGAGTCAGAGCTCAGACACGCCTAGCCCCGCCCCCAACTAATGGCCCCTCCCTATCCACCCTGGTAGCGGAAGACGAAGGGCATATAACCTTGGGAGTTCTAGGCCTCCCCCGCCCCACCACCTGACTACTGGTCCCTATACATAATACTACAGCAGGTGCTCGCTGGAAAGCACCACCTCCTGGTAGGAGGCCAATCATCACAAAAATAGAGCCTTAAAACTAAGAATCCTCATGGAGTCCGTTGCACTCCCCACCACCTCCACTGGAACAGGAACTGGTATCCATGGCTGAGAGACCAATAGACGGTTCACATCATAGTACTCTGTGCAGACAACCCTCAGTGCCAGGCCAGACCTGGGTAGACTCACTAGGTGGCTAGACCCAGAAGAGACAACAAACATTGCAATTTAGCTCACAGGAAGTGACATTTATGGGAAAAGGGGGAGAGTACTATATCAAGTAAACGCCCTACGGGACAAAAGAAACTGAACAACAGCCTTCAGCCCTAGACCTTCCCTCTGATAGAACTTACCCAAATGAGAAGGAACTAGAAAACCAACCCTGAGAAATATATACCTCTTTAACACGCCCCAAAATCACCCCAATTCACCAGCAATGGATCCAAACCAGGAAGAAATCCATGATTAACCTGAAAAAGAATTTAGGAGGTTAGTCATTAAGCTAATCAGGGAGGCATCAGAGAAGGGCAAAGCTCAATGCAAGAAAATCAAAAAAAATAATATAAAAGTGAAGGGAGAAATATTCACGGAAATAGATAGCTTAAAGAAAAAACAATAAAAATTTCAGGACACTTTAGACACACTTTCAGAAATGTGAAATGCTCTGGAAAATCTCAGAAATAGAATTGAACAAGTAGAAGAAAGAAATACATAGCTCAAAAAGAAGGTCTTCAAATTAACCCAATCCAAGAAAGACAAAGAAAAAATAAGAAGAAAATATGAACAAAGCCTCCAAGAAGTCTGGGATTATGTCAAATGACCAAACCTAAGAATAAGTGGTGTTCCTGAGAAAGAAGGAAATTCTAAAAGTTTGGAAAACATATTTGGGGGAAAATTGAGGAAAATTTCCCCAGCCTTGCTAGAGACCTAGACATCCAAATACAAGAAGCACAAAGAACACCTTGGAAATTCGTTGCAAAAAGATAATTGCCTAGGTACACTGTCATCATGTTATCCAAAGTTAAGACTAAGGAAAGAATCTTAAGAGCTGTGAGGCAGGAGCACCAGGTAACCTATAAATGAAAACCTATCAGATTAACAGCAGATTTTTCAGCAGAAACCCTGCAAGCTAGAAGGGATTGGAGCCGTATCTTCAGCCTCCTCAAACAAAACACTATTCAGCCAAGAATTTTGTATCCAGTGAAACTATACAGCACATATGAAGGAAAGATACAGTCTTTTTCAGACAAATACTGAGATAATTCACCATTACCAAGCCACCACTACAATAACTGCTAAAAGGAACACTAAATCTTGAAACAAATCCTGGAAATACATCAAAACAGAACATTTTTAAGGAATAAATCACACAGGATCTATTACAAAAATACTAGCTAAAAAGCAAAAACAAAAACAAAATACACAGGCAACAAAGAACGTGATGAATGCAATAGTACCTCGCATTTCAATACTAACATTGAATGTATATGGCATAAATGTTCCAGTTAGATATATAATGGCAGAGTGGAAAATAACTTACCAACCAATCATCTGCTGCCTTCGAGAGACTCACCTAACACATAAGAACTCACATAAACCTAAGCAAAGGGGTGGAAAAAGGCATTTCATGCAAATGAACACCAAAAGCCAACAGGGGTAGCTATTCTTATATCAGACAAATCAGACTTTAAAGCAAGAGCAGTTAAAAGAGACAAAGAGGGACATTATATAATGGTAAAAGGCCAAGTCCAACAGGAAAATATCACAACCCTAAACATATATGCACCCAACACTGGAGCTTTCAAATTTATAAAACAATTACTAATAGACCTAAGAAGCGAGATAGACAGCAACATAGACACCAATAGTGGAGGATTTCAATACTCCAATGACAACACTAGACAAATCATCAAGACAGAAAGTCAAAAAAGAAACAATGGATTTAAACTATGCTTTGGAACAAATGGACTTAACAGACATGTACAGAACATTTCATCCAACAACCACAGGATACACATTCTATTCAATAGCACATGGAATGTTATCTAAGATACACTATATGATAGGCCATAAAACAAATCTCAATAAATGTAAGAAAATTGAAATTATATCAAGCACTCTCTTGGACTATAGTGGAATAAAATTGGGAATCAACTCGAAAAGGAACCTTCAAAACCATGCAAATACATGGAAATTAAACAACCTTCTCCTGATTGAGCACTGAGTCAAAAACAAAATCAAGATGGAAATTTAAAAAGTCTTCAAACTAAATGGCAATGATGACACAACCTATCAAAACCTCTGGGATACAGAAACGGCAGTGCTAAGAGGAAAGTTTATAACCCTAAGTTCCTAAATCAAAAGGTCTATAAGAAGGCCAGGCACGGTGGCTCATTCTTGTAATCGCAGCACTCTGGGAAGCTGAGGTGGGTGGATCACCTGAGGTTGGGAGTTCAAGACCAGCCTGACCAACATCGAGAAACCCCATCTCTACTAAATACCCAAAAAATTAGCCAGGCCTGGTGGCACATACCTGTAGTCCAACTACTCGGGAGGCAGAGGCAGGAGAATCTCTTGAACCCAGGAGGCGGAGGTTGCGGTGAGCTGAGATTGCGCCATTGTACTCCAGCCTAGGCAACAAGATAAAATAAAAAGTCTGAAAGAGGACAAACGGACAATTTAAGGTCACACCTCAAGGAATTAGAGAAATAATAATGAATTAAACCCAAACCCAGTAGAAGAAAGGAAATAACCAGGATCAGAGCAGAATTTAATGAAATTGACACACACACACACACACACACACAAAATACAGAAGTTAAATGAAACAAAAAGCTGGTTCTTTGAAAAGATAAACAAAATTGATAGATCATTAGCAAGATTAACCAAGAAACGAAGGTAGGAAGTCCAAAGAACCTCAAAAAGAAACAAAACAGGAGACATTACAACTAACACCACTGAAATACAGAATATCATTCAAGGCTACTATGAACCCCTTTATGCACATAAGCTAGAAAACCTAGAAGAGATGGATAAATTTCTGGAAAAACACAACCTTCCTATCTTAAATCAGGAAGAACTAGATATCCTTAACAGACCAATAACAATCAGCAAGATTGAAATAGTCATTTAAAAAATACTAACAACAACAACAAAAATCCAGGACCAGATGGATTCACAGCAGAACTCTACCAGATATTCAAAGAAGAATTGGTACCAATCATTTTGACACTACTTTACAAAACACAGAAAGAAAGAACCCTCCCTAATTCATTCTATGAAGCCAAGATCACCCTAATACTGAAACCAGGAAAGGACATAATCAAAACAGAATACTACAGACCAATATCCTTGATGAACATATATGCTAAAATCCTTAACAAAATGCTAGCTAACTGAATGCAAGAACATATCAAAAAGATAATTCACCATGATCAAGTGGGTTTTATACCAGGGACGTAGGGATGGTTTAACATATGTAGATCAATAAATGTGATGCACTACATACACAGAATTAAATACAAAAATCATGTGATCATCTCAATAGATGCAGAAAAAGCATTCAACAAAATCCAGCATCCTTTTATTATTAAAACTCTCTCCCAGCTACTCAAGAGGCTGAGACAGGATAATCATTTGAACCCAGCAGGTGGAGGTTGCAGTGAGCTGAGATTGCACCATTGCACTCCAGCCTGGGTGACAGAAGCTAGACTTTGTCAAAAAACAAAACAAACAAACAAAGAAAAACAGCTCTCAGCAAAATTGGCATACCAGGGACATATCTTAATGCAATAAAAGCCATCTATGATAAACCCACAGCCAACATAATACTGAATGTGGAAAAGTTGAAAGCATTCCCTCTGAGAACCAGAGCAAGACAAGGATACCCACTGTCACCACGCCTCTTCAACATAGTGCTGGAATTGCTGGCCAGAGCAATCAGACAAGAGAAAGAAATAAAGGGCATAAAAATTGGTAAACAAGAAGTCAAACTATCACTGTTTTCTGATGATATGATTGTTTACCTTGAAAACCCTAAAGACTCCTCCAGAACACTCCTAGAACTGATAAAAGAATTCAGCAAAGTTTCTGGATACAAGATTAATATACATAAATCAGTAGCTCTTCTATACACCAAGAGCAACCAAGCAGAGAGTCAAATTAATAACTCAACCCCATTTATAATACCTGCAAAAACAAAAATAAAATACTTAAGAGTATACCTGACCAAAGAGTCTAAAGACCTCTACACAGAAAGCTACAAAACACTGCTGAAAGAAATCATAGACGACATAAACAAATAGAAACACGTCCCGTGCACATAGACTGGTAGAAGCAGTATTTTGAAAATGACCATACTGCCAAAAGCAATCTACAAATTCAGTGCAATGCCCATCAAAATACCACCACCATTCTTCACAGAATTAGAACAAACAATTCTAAAATTCATATGAAATCAAAAAAGAGCCCAAATAGTCAAAGCAAGACTAAGCAAAAAGCACAAATCTGGAGGCATCACACTACCTGATTTCAAACGATACTACAAGGCCATCATCACCAAAACAGCATGGTACTGGTATAAAAATAGGCACATAGACCAATGGGACAGAATAGAGAACCCAGAAATAAAACCAAATACTTACAGCCAACTGAATTTTGACAAAGCAAACAAAAACGTAAAGTAGGGAAAGGACACCCTTTTCAACAAATGGTGCTGGGATAATTGGCAAGCCACAGGTAGGAGAATCAATCTGGATTCTCATCTCTCACCTTATGCAAAAAGCAACTCAAGATGGATTAAGGACTTAAATCTAAGACCTGAAACTATAAAAATTAAAAACCAAACCCTGTAGACATTGGCTTAGGCAAGGATTTAATGACCAAGAACCCGAAAGCAAATGCAATAAAAACAAAGATAAATAGCTGGGACCTAATTACACTAAACAGCTTTTGCACAGCAAAAGGAACAGTCAGCAAAGTAAACAGACACAGAGTGGGAGAAAATCTTCATAATCTATACATCTGACAAAGGACTAATATCCAAAATCTACAATGAACTCAGTAAGAAATCAGTAAGAAACAAATCAGTAAGAAATCAGTAAGTAACAAATCCGTAAGAAAAAAACAATCCCATCAAAAAGTGGGCTGAGGACATGAATAGACAATTCTCAAAAGAAGATATGCAAATGACCAACAGATATATGAAAAAATGTTCAACGTCACCAATGATCAGGGAAATGAAAATGAAAACCACAATGCAATACCACCTTACTCCTGCAAGAATGGCCATAATCAAAAATCAAAAAACAGTAGATGTTGACAAAGATGCAGTGATCAGGAAATGCTTCTACACTGCTGGTGGGAATGTAAACTAGTGCAGACACTATGGAAAACAGTGTGGAGATTTCTTAAAGAATTAAAAGTAGAACTACCATTTGATCCAGCAATCCCACTACTAGGTATCTACCCAGAGGAAAATAAGTCTTTATGCGAAAAAGATATTGCACGTGCATGCACAATTCATAGTTGCAAAATTGTGAAACCAACCCAAATGCCCACCAATAGAGTGAATAAAGAAACTGTGATATACATATATCATATATATACTTATATATATATTTATATATATGATATACATAAACTGTGATATATATAAAGAAACTGTGATATATATACACACACACACATATATACACATACACACACACACATATATATATATGATGAAATATTACTCACTCAGAAAAAGGAATGAATTAGCAGCATTGCAGTTGCAGTGACCTGGATGAGATTGGAGACTATTATTCTAAGTGAAGTAACTCAGGAAAGGAAAAGCAAACATTGTATGTTCTCACTGATATATGGGAGCTATGCTATGAGGACGCAAAGGCATAAGAATGATACAATGGACTTTGGGGATTTGGGGGCAAGAGTGGGAGGGGGGCAAGGGATAAAAGACTACAAATATGGTGCAGTGTATACGGCTTGTGTGGTGGGTGCACCAAAATCTCACAAATCACCACTAAAGAACTTACTCATGTAACCAAATACCACCCATACCCCAATAACTTATGGAAAAAAAAAAAACAGGAAAAATTATGTTCACTCTCAACTATGTGTATCTTACATTGAGTGTCCCTAGAAGACCCTGAGACAAGAATTTGTGCAAGTTGTTTATTTGAGAAGCAATAGTAACAAGCACAGGAAGAGAGGCAAAGAAGTGAGACAAACAAGGGAAAGATGCCACTAAACAATGGTTTTAAAAAAAATAACCAAAAAATGAAGCAAAACCCCAAAAAGGCTCTCTTTGTTTCCCCAAAAATATGTCATATTTATTGACGTGTAACACACCACAGGGTAAAATTAAGGCTTTTAGCATACAGTTCCATACACACAGTCACATAACCACAATCAAGATGCAGGATATTTTCATCACTTCTCCAAATGTCCTGCATTCTTGCTCCTGATAGTCAATCTGCCGCTCCCTGGAGACCACTAATCTGTTCTTTGTCCCTCTATTCTTGCCTTTTCCAGAAAAACATGTAAATGGAATTATACAGTAGCCTTTTGAGTCTGACTGCTTCACTTCACAAAATGCATTTAATATTGAACAATGTTGTCGCATGAATCACGTTTTCTTTTTTAATTTTTAAATTGTTGAGCAGTATTCCCTTGTATGAATGCATGACCACATCAGTTGCCACTCATCAAATGAAAGACAGTTAGGTTGTTTCCAATTCTTGGTGATTATGAACACAGCTGCTATAAACATTCATACGGACATAAGTCTTCTTTTCTCTTGAGTAAATGACTAGGAATAGTATTGCCAGGACATATGGCGGACATATGCCTAAACTTATCAGAAACTGTTCAATGGACAACTGGGACTCACTCCTCCTGGAGACGTCTTGGAGACTGCACACAACTATGCTTCACAGTTTTTCCATTCAAGGGACCAGGAAGCTGGGGGATTTATTTGTCCTCCAACTCTGCCATTGGTTGAAGGTTGCTCTCAAGAGTATTAACCCTAGAGCATTTATGGCCCATCTGGTACAGAATATGCATATTTTGAAGTCCGTAGTAAAACCTAGGTTAGAAGTTGAAGTTGTTTTCAGTAGGAAGTCTCGGGGTTGGTATGCACAGAAAGTTGAGGTCTGCCAGCACCTTCTGCGTCATGTGGGGGAACATGTTGCCATTCAAATTCTAGTAATAATTATTTTTTTTGGGGGGGGGATGTAAGGCTTTAACAGGAATGTGACTTTTCCTTGTCTCAGAATCCTCAAATATATGTTAGTATATTTTGTAAATAATCACAGTAATACTGATTATTACTGTGAGAGAGTTTATGAAGCACTTACTAACAGGGAACTATCATTATCTCTGTTTGCCCAGGACGATATTGCTAGGAGATAGTGATGCCACTATTCAGTTAAGCATCTTGGTTTCAGAAAAGGTACTTCTAACCACTATGTTGTACTATATAATCCTGTTATAACATAGGTTATGAGAATTTCTACAAATAAAAAATTAAAGAGAATAAATGAGAGTTTGTATATAGGTCACTGAACTGTGCATATATAATAAAATAGTAAACAAAATGTAGTATACTATAAAATAGCGTGCTTGTATGGTGGGTTGTAAAGATTTTGCTTCTGTTTCCCTTTTTTGGATAAATTTAATTTAAAGATCATGTGTTTGTACATGGAAAAACATTGAAATTTTACTTCTTTAATGTAAATAATGTGTTTGTTAATTTAAAAAATTAAATTGACTATTAATAAATTATAATTGTATATATTTATGAGGTACAAATATATACAATTATAATTTATTGTATATGTTATGTACACTTATACCTGTGATGCTAAGATGTATGTATACAAAGTGGAATGATCGTCTCAAGCTAATTAACATATCCATCACTTCAGAGACTATTAAATGATGGTGGGAAGAGGTCAAAATAACATGGAGAAAACTGAAAGCTGAATCCTGATTCTGCAGTTGGGAAGCAGTTGTAATGGTGAGATGTCAATTGCCAGGAGACAAAGGCAGAGAAGAGAAGTATTAAACTCGCTGGGTGCTGTGTTCTTTAAGAGCATCTGTCTTTGCTGGAAAGATTGATTCTGGCTTGCGGGCAGTCATTACCACAGTGTCCTACATCAAAAAGCCTCCTTGCTCTGCCCCCAGCAGTTCATCGATTCTGGACAACCCTGGGTGGTCTTGGACTCTCACCAGCATCTGCTCAGCCTCGAAGCCCCTCCAAACCTCACTTTGCCTCCACAGGCCACATTAAGTTCAAATTAAGGAATTCCTCTAGGCAGAACTTTTTCAAAGAGTTGAAGCCAAAATAAAAGTTAATGAATTCCGGTAAAGGCAAAAGACCTCTGGATAGATGTTTTACCCTTTTTATTCATTGAATTTATGCAGGTTTTATTTTCTCAGTTTTCTCTTTGTAAAACTCTCTGTTCCACCAATGTTTCCAAAATTAATTTTGACCTTCTGGCAACATTTTAATTTCACATGCCCCAGTAGATTTTCTTTGTTCAACAACTTATTTCATATATTCATTATTCCTTTTAGAAAATAGCACTATCGTGCTCAACATAAGTATTCATTATATGCCTAATTACACTTAGAGCTGTGCACAGAGGCAAGAGCCGGGTGCAGAGGAAGGAGCACTTGTCTGAGGGGAGCAGACCCAGCCTCATGCAGGGCGGTGAGACTGAAATGTAACCCTGAGGACAGGGGGCGAGGGAGGAGCTGAGGATAGAGAGCTGGCTTGGGACGAGGTTGCTCAATGCCTTGGGTAACATGTGAAGGAGTTTATATTTTATTCCTGAAGGTGGAAGAAAACCATCTCCTCCTCTAATTTTAAACCTTCTTGATGGCAGGGCATGTGTAAGTCGGAATATCTCTCAGTATCTCCTAGTAACTGTTGAGGACAAATTCTCATGAATAGCAACTACTTATATATTGTGGCTCAGCACCTTCCAAATACCCTAACAAGACCATCCCCTAATCTTCACAAAACCCTAAAATTTGCTATCATTTAACTGAATGTATGGATACTCAAAAATAAGACTCAGAGTAGATGAGTTGCAACTGCTTTGTTGAGTATCTAACATGAAAGATGTAGAGAGAAGCAAGACCATTTAATGAAATTGTCACTGTCCCATAATAAAATAGAGTAGGTTCTAACTCCAGCTTTTCCCTTCCCCAGGTTTGTGACTTTTGGCAAATCGGTTTTTTACATATCAATGAGCATTTGTTAAAAGTATCCTAGGATTGTTGCATGATGCTTTGTTCTACATAAAGAGGCAACAAAAACAGTCTTTACTCTGAGGAGCTCATGGTCTTGTAGGAGAATTAAAGTTTACAAACAAGTAATAGTAAATCAATGTGAAAACTACATTAATAAACATATACAATTTATTAAGGGACAAATTAACTCTGCAGAGTTTTATAATAAACTGACATGAAAATGACTAATGATTTGCCAGGCAGAGGAGAATGAGACAGACATTTCAAAAAAGAAATAATATCCACAAATCCATGGATGTTCAAGTGTGAGAAGACTGGTCCGCCCAGACCATGTGGGCACTTGTAGGCTTCAATCACTGTCTTCACCTCCAGTCTACAGATGTGTGGCTGTTAAAATGGGTTCCTGGGAACTCCTGAGGTTCTGCCAGTGTTGCAAACATAACCCTGTGAGGCCCAGCACTTGTAAGACCAGCAAAGAGAGGTGATGAGCAGACAAAATCCAGGCCTCTCATCATATTAACTGTGTGACATTGGGTAAGGGTCCAAATCTCTCTGTGCCTCAGTTTCCACATGTGTGCCATTGGGAAAATACTAGTAACTATATCACTAGGTTGTTGTGGAGAGAAATTATTTAAATATATGTAATGCTTTTGGAACAAGTCCTGGTGTAGAGTACATTCTATGTAACTGTTAGCTAATTTTATGGTGCTAATCACTCTTTAAACAGAAGCACTCTTCTTTACCTGTTTTATACCTTCAGCTTTCATATAAGATATGTTTTGAAAATGTGTTTGCACAAAATCTTTCTAAAAATTTGAACATAACCCATATAGATCCATTCTTTTAACAAATATGTAATGAGTATCTTTTTGTTCCAGGTAATGTGCTTGGGATAGAGCAGCAACACAATTAACAAATACTTCTGCCCTCATGGGCTTTCTTTTGAATGGGGTAAATTAAAAATATATATATATCTTTTTACACACACACACACACACACACACACACACATATATATAAGAGAGAGACAGAGAGAGATTATTTTATGTTAAAATCTCTGAGAAAAATAATAAAAATGTTGGAAAAAGAATGCTGCGAGTGGGGTGTTCATTACCAAGCAGGGCTGATAGAAAAGGCCTTGGTGATGTCTGGGGGAAGCCACAAAGCAGGTGAGGGAGGGAGTCAGTAGATTCCCAGGCTTGGTGGGAGCAGGCCCTGTGTGTTGAGGAGCTGCCAGAAAGCCAAGGAAAGCAGGAACAAATGTCATGAAGAAGCATCAGGAAGGGAGGGACCGGTAGCTGAAGGTGAGGGCCTATACAGATTGAGGTAACATTGGTAATTTGGAAGACTCGGGGTTTTATTCCTTGAAGATGGGAAATTCTGGGAGGGTTTGGAGCAGAAGCATGACAAGATATGATTAAGGTTTTAGGCAAATGCTAGACTGGGAGTGGTTGGTGGGAGCATAGGGGTATCCCAAAGGGAAGGAAATAAGTTACTCAGCAATCCATACAAGAGATCATAGTGGTTTTGATGGGAGTGGTAGCATAGGAGTAGTGAGAAGTGGTGAAATTCTTGGTAAAATTTCCAAAGGTTGTATAAGGTAGAGAGACTGTGGCAGAGTATATCCATTAAAATCTTTTTTGCTGTTGTTGGGACAGAATCTCGCTCTGTCACCCAGCCTGGAGTGCAGTCGTGCAATCCCGGCTCACTGCAATCTCTGCCTCCCGCGTTCAAGCGATTCTACTGCCTCAGCTTCCTGAGTAGCTGGGATTACAGGTGCGTGCCGCAATGCCCAGCTAATTTTTGTATTTTTAGTAGAGACAGAGTTTCACCATGTTGGCCAGGTTGGTCTCGAACTCCTGACCTCAGGTGATCTGCCCACCTCAGCCTCCCAAAGTGCTGGGATCACAGGCGTAAGCCGACATGCCCAGCCTAAAATCATTTTTAACTGATGCCTTTGGCACTTGTGTTTCTGGGAAATTGTTCAGTAGGTTCCTGATTACCTAGTCAAGAAAGGGTTATGGGAGCAGAGCAGGGTCTGGCTCTAATTCCAAGCACAGGTACAGCCCAATGGTTTCCTGTCTTTAGACAAGAATGCTTAGTAATTCCCTTGCTTAAATTGTTCCCTCCTCTCTATCATTGAATAGAATCTGACCCTGAGTAATGTGACCTAATGAGGGCAGTTTAACTGTGCATTCAAAGAACCACTAAATATATATTTATTTTACATTTAGTCTCAGCCATTATGCATAATTACCTTTAAAATGGCACTGAATAGATAAGTTACAAGCCACAACAGGTGTGACTGGAGAAACACAGAGAAGGCACATAAAATCTGGGAGAGAGAGCAGATTACATAAATTTCCCATTAGGGCAGAGAAATATAAGGTATATTTGAACTTTGAAGCCAATCGGTGTGCAACCAGGTAATTACAGGCAGCCTATACCAGGATGGGAGATGCTGGAGCGTGAGCTCGGGAGTGCCCCCATAACTCATTCATCTTCAGAGTGCCCTTGGGGGCCTGGCCTCAGCAGCAAGGAAATCAGAGAGTGTCAGTTGGAATTATATCAACATCTGAGAGGCCATGGAGGGAATGAGCCTCATTGACCATGATTAAAGCAGATGAGCTGCAGGTTTAGCTCTTCTCCATTAAATTCCTGTTAAACGTGAGACCTTCCACGGGCATTATCTTCTTAATAGGCAGGACAGTCATTAACAGGTGATGGAAGGAGGGAAGAAATGACCGTGAAATTTCTGAGAATTTAACAATGCCTGCTTCGTGTCCAGTTAAGAAAGAAACTAAGATTCAACATTTTGATCAGGAATTTGCATGCATTAGTTCCCTCCTTTCTCATATCAAATCTGTTCTTTATCGGCATCAATCTAAATAAGGATACAGAGGCAAAATTAATATAAAAATTATTGTAGGCCAAGGTTGAGGATTGAAACCTGGGAAATACTTGGAAATGGCTTCATTCAGCCTTTGCTACGAGCAAGTTTTTAGAAGTTAAAAGGAATAAGAAGTGTGCTGATGCGAAGGTGTCAGGGATTTTCAATGGTTTACAGAAATAGCATTGATTAGTGATTGGCTATACATTGTAGAGCTATGGGGTATGAGTTATGGTGTCCGGCGTATGGCATTGTTAGGTTAATTTACGGCTACTTGTCATCAAGTAATCCAGAGCCCACCCAGCCAGTGGCTTCACAAGGTGATGACTTAGCTCAAGGTGGGGAATGAGACCTTACTGTTGTCACATCTTAACGCCCCTTTTCACAATGCTCAGATAAAAGTTTCTTCTCTTTCTCATAAGTAAAGGAAGAGAGACTAAAAGGGTCTTAGCAATTTTCTAGAGGTGGTATTTTCTAGGTTCAGAATTAACTACAGAAATATTGAGTCCCGTGTTATTTCCACACTATCATTTGTCCTCCAAAAGGTGAATTGCATTGTCTGACATCATATTTTAGTTTCAGAGCCTGTCCTTGTACCAAGGTCTCTAGTGTTTTTCTCTATAGTCTCATGCCAGCTGCCTAGCTATGGGCCCACAGAATCAAAGCCTGCAGAGTTCCTATGAAGACCTAGATAACCAGGTTTCAACATAGCTCTGTCTCTGGAGTGAATGATGAAGGAAGGAAGGGAGCAGACCATGTAGCCAACCTCTCTGTTTGCATGTTTTACTTATTGTTTTGTAGTGCAAGCATCAAACACTGGAAGTGGCTGAGTACTTTTCTTTGAGTATGGCGAAAGCTTGTCTTTTTTCAGGTCTTCTTCCTCTCTCCCATTAAATCACCTTGGTCTCACACAACAAAATGTTCTTCAGGGATGCCCTTAGGCAAAGCTGTAAAATCCATCCTCTGTTCCCAGAACTTCTCCTTGTTTGTCCTCTCTCTCATCCTGTGGATCTCTTATCCTCTTCTGATACTTAGGAAATTTCCCCCATACAAGCTCAAAAAAGGATCCAGATCATTATATGCATGAAAACATGGTCTCATTTGCAATTCAAAGGGCAGGCCAACTGTGATTATGCCTCTTATGTGTTGTGAATCCAATGAAGAATTTTAATAAAAGTTCTAAATTGAGGCGTAGCCACATTCTAAAAGCAATGGAGAATGATTTCTGGGACATGAAAATGTGTCACCCTTTACCATTGCTTTCTTTCATGTTATTCAGTTAAGTCTTAATTCTCAAGTTTCTATATTTGATCTTTCAAATTACACTCCAACCTGTAGACAAAGTGGACTCTCTGTGGCTGAGATGCTCAAGGTAAAGCAGAACCAGGTAGCCATAGCAGGATGAGGGGGTCGTCATGCACTCTGTGCGCTCAGAAAATGTTGCAAAAATGTCACAAGACATCCCTTCCTGCAATCAAGCCAAACTGAAATAGGCTACAGCTGGAAATTCCCAAAGGGACTAACAGTTGTCCACCAAGAGTCAGCCAACAAAGAGAGACCTGTGGCTTTATACTTACAGGTCGTCCATTCAAGGCTCTGTGCCTCACTCCCCCAGGTCCTTTCCCCAGCCTTTCGCTTTTTACCTTTATAAACTCTAACTGTCCAACCCTTCTCGGGAGCCCACCTTCACTTTATCCCAAAGGCTACCTCTCTCCAATCTATAGGTCACCTTCAGAAAATATAGCCCCTTTCTGCCTCTGTAGATCTCACCGTCTTTTGTTAACAGCTTTAATATTCTAAAAGAAGATTCACAAGCATCTAGACCTGTGGCCAAACTAAGTTTAAAAGACAATTGATTGAGCGTTGTTTTCTGGGTTCAGTTGAAGTGCGTTACTCACCTACTGAGCTGGTAAGGATTCCTCTAGGAAGAACAGTAAAACGGGGAAAGAAAGCCTGAGCTCCAGAGTCAATGTAGCTGTGATAGGCTCAATAATAGCCCCTCCACAGTTGCCCATGTTTGAATACTAAAAACCTGTGAGCATCTTACCTGACATGGCAAAAGAGGTTTTGCAGATGTGATTAAGTTAAAGATCTTGAGGTGGGGAGAAAATTCTAGATTAGGTGGATGAGCCCAATGTAATTACAAGAGTCGTTATAAGAGGAAAGCAGAAGAGTCAGATCCTGAGAAAGGGATAGGTGATGACAGAGTCCAAGATCAGAGAATTAGAGAGATAGACGTTTCAGATGTCATGCTGCTGGCTTTGAAATTGGAAGAAGGGTTTGCAAGCTAATATGTGTGGCCTCTTGAAAAGACAAGGGAACAGGTTTTTCCCTAGAGCCTCCGGAAAGAAGGCAACTCCACTGATACCCTGATTTTGGGACTTCTGACCTCCAGAGTTGTAAAATAATAAATTTACGTTGTTTTAGTGACTACGTTTGGGCTCAGTTGCTACAGGAGCGGTAAGAAATGAACATGGTGACCAGTGAAGATGATCTTCCCTAGTAATGGTTAGTCTTTGATACAATTAGACTTTGAAGAGTTTCAGCTGTTGTAGGGGACTATTGTAAGATTGTGTTAGAAAATACTTCAGGAGAATAAGGTGAAAATAAATGACCATGGTATGTACCAGCAGACCCCACAGCCTTTGAAAACAGAAATGGTAGCGGTAAACAAACGGCACTTCTTGGAGTAAATATTAGTGTTCTATTAAGGGCCTTAAGATTGTAAATTGTCACATTCCACTAAAACTGCTCTTTTCTCTCCTTCTCCTTTTAAAGGTTTGTCCAATAGAACATAAAACTGTGAAGCTTGAAGCTAAACATGACCTTGACCAGCCCTGAGGTGAGTAGTGATTTCTTTAAGGTGTCAATCCTCAGCAAATGCAAGGGAAGTATTAACCTGCGGCAAAATGAGTGCTGGTGTGAAAGAGAGAATGAGCGTTTCCTGAAGAATCTAATGTTCTTTCTCCATGTGTTACGAATTCAATCAGGCTTGTGATGAGCAAAAAATAAAATAGTTCCCTTGTCTCTGTAGAAGAAGGTGATCATTATTATTATTTTTGACCTACGGTGGATGCAACCCAGATTTGAATACAGGAAGAAAGAAAATTTTGTGTTCTATAAAACATTTTGGAAAAAAAAAAAGTGCTACGGTAGGTAACATGCACAGTGGTGTCCTGGGATCCCCAGATCAAATCCTTTGCACCCACTCGTGTGTGTTGCCATGCCCTCGCTCCATCCAAAGTCTGTCACCACCATCCTGCTACGTGCTATGAATGAAAGTAGCATAGGGTGCCAAGACTCCCAAGATACTCTCCTTTACTTCTCCAATCATTATCCCAATTCTAGCTAAATTCCTTAACGGGCATAACTGCCTAATTCAAATTTAAAAGGAAAAAGTTACATATGGCCAGTGACATTTTATTGGACAGCACTGATCTAAACAAATATCTGGGATTGGTTTTCTTACGTTGTTCACTGGGTTGGAGGAGATGGTGAAAAAGAACCTCAAATCTCCCGCGACAGACATTCTTTTCAGAAAGGGGGCAGATGGGGGAGAAGGAACAGTTCGTCTGTCATTCCTTCTCTCCTACAGTAATTATGCCAAGATACAAAGTTATAATTTCTTCGAGTTCAACCGGAGTCCAAAGACTCCTGGTCTTTCTTTGTGTGACCTGTTGATTTGCATCCTTTCCAGGCTACATAAACGCAGAGGACCACAGGGTAATCCAGATGTGTGTATGACCTGAGCCATGGGGAGGGATGCTGTGTGATCACCATTGCCTGTGAGAAACTTGCCTTACTATCTTCTTCCTACTGTTTTTGCTGCACTTACCCAATAGTTGCCAATTAGATGGGCCTCACAAGAGTAAAAATCGTCAGATCAACTGTGGTTACAACAAGAATCCTTTCGTGGAGACGCCATAATTTTAGACGCACATGTCATGGTGGAGGAAAGGTGACCTTTGGGATGATGGTGTCTCACTGCTTTACAGTTGGGAAAGCAGGTCAAAATACAACACATCATTTGTCCAAGGTCCCATGGTAAGATTGTTCCAGAAGCTCGTACACAAGCTGTCTGTACTACACCATATCCTGGAATTGTGCTCTCTCCACAAGGCCGTTTTCTCTAGCAATTTTCAAGAACTATAGGAATGTGCTTGCTCAAATATGAAGCGTGGATGTTCTCTTCATTGCCTTCAAAATAAATTTTTTCTTTATGTCTTCTGTTATTACCACTGAACAAATGTTTTCCACCTACTCCAACACTACTCCCAAAGTAAAGGAAGATAAAAAGAGAAGTTAGAAATTATTGCATTGCAACTACCACTATTATGACTACTATCATTTCTGCTACTACTGCATGAGAAATTCTTTCTATAAATGATGTTATTTAATTACTATAACAGCACTATGTGGTAGGTATTGTTATCCCCAGTAGTCCCCCCAAAGAAGCAAAGAAACATAAAACTTAAGTAATTTATATAAGTTCCCAGAGCAGGTAAGTGGTGATGTTGGGATTTGATCCCTAAGGTAAATATTCCCAGTGCTCATTATTTTCCAATAGTGTGTTTGAGTATGTTAAATACCTTCACTTCAGATCTCTCCCTTCTTTGCCATCCTTGTTCTAATTTTGTAGTGTTGGTCCATCTTTGAATATGTAGAAAACCAGTTCTTATTAACATTTTACTGAAATGTGTATCAACTGATACTATATATTTTCAGTTTCAAGTGAGTTGAACATAATTCCTTTAAGAAGAGTGGCTTGAAAAGAGTATCCAAATGAGTCAAGTGACCTGCACAAGCAACAATAAGTTATTTTTGTACAATTTCAGAATTTGTCAAGATCTGCGGTCTCAGTTGAGTGTTTCTGCAAGCCAAATCAGCCACACAGCACTCAAAATCACGAGGGAATGCTTTTTCAGCATTTTATACCTGCATTCCCCAATCCTCTAACCCCCAAATAATGACAGAATATCAAGGACAGTGTTGGTGTGGAATCTGACGTGCACATTTTTAAACCAGTCTCTAGGGAATTCTAACTTACACCCTTAACCCCTGGAAAAGATAATCTTTGAGATTTTTAAAGGTCTATTTTAAGAGACTTGTGAGCATTTCAAGCTCTAAGTCAGAAGATAAAATAATATATGGAATCGGTGAGCCTTTACAAAGCTCATTTTTACCAAATTACTGTTCACTTTACCAAGTTACCCTACTGATATATTTAGATGAGCCATTGCACATTCATGCCTCAGCTCCTCTCTGACTACTCACCTGCACCAGGTGCACTCAGAGGTTTTATTTGAAGACTAGGAAGTGCTATATGAAATTCTGAAATGGTCTCAAAGTGCCTGTAAAATGTTTCTTTTTCCTGAAAGGAAAGATTCATAGAAAGGTCACTTAACTGTTTTTTTTTTTTTTTACAGAAAATTGATATGCATCGATCCATACCAGTTCCGTATGAAATAAGCATCTTGACTGTCCTATTGAGAAGATATGATATTGGGGTGAAGTCCAAGGCATGTCTTCAATTTTGGCTTTATATTTGAAATTATAAACTGCACTCAAAAGAGAACAAAATATGTGTATGTATTTGAGAAGTTGTAAATGTAGTACAAAGAATAATAATAATGAAAATAAAAAGCATTTCAGGCTGTAATTTAACATTCGTGGCATAGTTTATAACAGTGAACATTGAAAACATATTAAATGCTGAACAGAAGATGAGAAAACTGTGGCAAATCCACTAGATGGAATATTACATAGCCTTATACATTGTAGTTATTACTTCTGTATAACAACATAAAATATCTTACAACATAATAGTAAGCAATAAAAACATGAGAAAAAAATTTTATTTACCACCTAAATAAAACTAGCTTGAATTACATATATGAGAAAAGATCACTTAATTATGAAAAATAACATAACTAAGAGGAACATAATCTTAAGGATGAGTGTTTTGAATTGGTTCTAGAGTCTCTGGAATTGACTCTCTAAACTAATTAGATTTAAAGGCACCAATGACTCTATTTCCAGTAGTGAAGAGAGCACTGATAGTCTATAATGTGATACAACAATAGAGGTGGACAAAGCATCACCATTGACTACTCCTAATCAAATAGCTATGAGAGGCAAGGTTCTGGGTGACCATATATATAATACTTTCTAACCTTTTTGTCAAACTGACAAGTGTAATGATATTGACTATTTGCTCCTAAGTTTGCTAGGGAAAGGAAAAGAAGAGCTCACGGATTCAAATTCCCAACTCAAGAACTATGTAAATGACTTGAAAATTTCTGTGTCTTCCTTACAGGAAATCTTTATCTTCTGTAGCTGCAGATCTGAGATTGCTCAAAAATCAAGCCCAGAATCTCATCCTGTGAGAGGCTGAATTACAATACAAGTTGAATTTCCAACCTCACAGGGTGTTTGTTGTTAAACTAGGACACTGATTGGCAAGGAATGGGATCCTGAGAGTTGGAATGAAGACATAAGAGAAAGCCCTGATGAGACTGGGGACATTGATTTCCTCAATTCTGATAAGTCTTCCTTGCCATTGCATCAAAAGCTATTATTCCACCCGCATCTGAGTAGATCAACCTGACTTTGCCTAAGGAAACTGCAATGGCTTCCCCTGAGGCGGTTGCTTTGCAAATTCTAGACCTATAAATATACTCAAGTCCCAGCAGGCCCCTAAAGGTGAGGTGCAGAATGTGACCCATGAGGAGGTGTGCTATACTCCAAACACAAACACACAAACAACAAACAACAGACAGACAAACAAACAAAAACCTTGATTTTTTTCAATATACATAGACAGAAATATCAGGAATACATGTGGGAATGAACATTTATGTAATAATGGCACAAGAAACATAAATTTGGATGAAACAAACTTGTATTGACATGGGTCCACTAATTAGAGATTCTCATTTAAATGTTGCAGTTTGGAGAATTAGAAGGGGGCTCTAACAGTTCGTTGAACTGGTAAACTAAATTATGGCCCAAAAGGTGGTCCACCGTGAATAAACTAGAATGACATTCTAGTTTAAGTGTTGCAGTTTGGAGAATTAGAAGGGGGCTCTGACAGTTAGTTGAACTGGTAAACTAAATTATAGCTCAAAAGGTGGGCCACTGTGAATGAACCGTGTTGTATTCCTGATTGTTCATTTCACATGGGAGGAGAAATAGCCAGACATGTATTATATATCGATTCATGGCTACGACCGAGGGTTTGCCTGCATGGTTTAGTACTTGTAAGAAACATGATTGGAAATGCTGGACCTGCTTTGGTGTTCTGCAGAGGAAGAGAGTGAAGGCTTAGGGAGATGGGAATGTTAGTTTTTTCATTTACAACATACTCATCCACATTGCGGGGGCCAGGAGACATAGCCTTTATCAATACTGTGAGAAATACATTAGTGAGGGAGCCTTAGCCTCCTTGAACAGCTCTGTGATGGCTCTCCTCTGCTGACTGGAACTAACAGTGGAAACTCATGTCACTGATTTGGGAAGCCTAAATGCAGTGAGAGTAATTGCATCTAGGAGTGGCAGGGGTCAAGTGGCAGCACTCAGCCAACAAAAGGCGGGCATCGTTGCTGTAACGGACAGCAGGGATCAACTCTCCAGCTCTATGTCATTGTAGGGTTAGCAGGGATCTTGGTCACCTTCCTCTTTCAGAATACATCACACCGGTTCATTACATTGATGACATTAGGCTGATTGGACCTCATGAGCAAGAAGTAGCAACTACACTAGACATCCTGGCATTACTTGGTACTTGGTGATATTGTGGGTTCAGTTCTAGACCAACACAAAAAAGCAAATATTTCAATAAAAGGAGTCACATAAAGTTTGGGGTTTCCCAGTGCATATAAAAATTATATTTACCCTTTATTGTCATCTATTAAGTGTGCAAAAGCATTATGTCTAAAAAACATACATACCTAATGAAAAAATATTTCATTTCTAAAACGTGCTGAACCAAAGACACAAAGTGAGCACACGCTTTTGGAGAAATGACATTGATGAGCTTGCTTGATGCAGGGTTGCCACAACTCTTACTTTTGTAAAAAGCACAATATTTTTCAAAGTGCAATAAAGTACAGCACAATAAGATAAAGTATGCCTGTACTGGTAAGATGTTTGCATGTTAGAGGGTTGTAAATAAATTCAGAGGCCTTTCCAAATCAGTGAAATTTCTAGGACTTTAGTAGTATGGAGTATGTTAAGAGATCCTTTCTAAGGTGAAGGTTAAGTTGTTGTGTCACTCAGTTAAGACCCTAGAGTATCCCACCCAGATGAGTAATATATTGACTTCAAAATTCAAAGAGGTCCATAATAATGTCTAGTGGGCCTCTTTGAATTTTGGAGGCAATATATTTCTCATCTGGGTGGGATACTCTAGGGTCTTAACTGAGTGACCTGAAAATCTGCTACTTTTAAGTGGGTCCCAGAAGAAGAGAAGTTTATACAATAGATTTAGGTTGCCACGCAAGCTGCTTTGCCTTTGGGTCATGTGATGCAGTAGATCCAGTGGTGTTTGAAGTAACAGTAGCATATAGGAATGCCATTTGGTGTCATTTATGGGCCCCTATGCATAAGTTTTATAGCAAAGCTCTGCCATCCTCTGCAGATAACCACTCTCCTTTTGAGAAACAGCTTTACCCTGTAATTGGAGCTTAGTTGAAACTGGATGCTAACTGTGGGCAACCAAGTTACCATGTGACCTGAGCGTCCCATCATGAAATGGATGTTTTCTGAGCCACCAAACCTTAAAGCTGGGCATGCACAACTGCACTCCATCATCACATTGAAGTGGTATAGACCAGACGGGACTCAAGCAAGCCTTGAAGGCACACGCAACTTACATGAAGAAATGGCCCAAATACCCATGGTTTCTAACCCTGCTATGCTGCCCCTTCTCTCTCCTAGCCAGCACCCATGGCTTCAGGGGGAGCTCCCTAAAGTTAAGTGACAGAGGAAGTGAGAACTCATGCCTTGTTTACAGATGGTTCTGCACAATATGCAGGCACCATCTGGAAGTGGACAGCTATAACACTATAGTCCTCTTCTGAAATATCCCTGAAGGGCAATGGTGAAGGAAAATCCTCTGAGAAGGTAGAACTTTGAGCAATATACCTGGTTGTGAATTTTACTTGGAAGGAGAAGTGGCCAGACATGTGATTATATATTGATGCATGGTCATGGCCAATGGCTTGACTGCGTGGTAGAGGATTTGGAGGGAACATGATTGAAAAATAGGTGATAGAGAAATTTGGAAAAGAAGTATATGAATATACCTCTCTGAATGGGCAAAAACATGAAGATATTTGGGTGCAGTGTGAATACTCATCAAAGGGTGACCTCAGGAGAGGAGTATTTTTATTATCAAATGGATAGAGTGACTCATTCTGTGGATACCAGTCAGCCTCTTTTCCTTGTCATTAAACCAATCCACCCCCGTCATTACCCAAAATGCTCATGAAAAAAGTGGCCATGGGGGCAGAAATGGAGGTTACACATGAGTTCGGCTACAGACACTTCTACTTACCAAGGCCAACCTGACTCCAGCTGTTGCCAAGTGTCCAACCTGCCAGCAGCAGAGACCTACACTAAGTCCCTGGTATGGCACCATTCCCCACAGTGATATGTTAGCTACTTCGTGGCAGGTTACTTACATTGGACTACTTACATTACTGAAAGGGCGGCATTTTGTCCTTTCTGGAATAAAAGCTTTCTCTGCATACAGATTTCTTTTATTTGCTTCCAATGCTTATTCACAGTGCCCTGGAGGTTGCTATTGTTAACTTTATTCTCTAAACAAAGAAAATAAGATGCAAAGGGTATAAGTGAGCTGCCCTTTGCTACCTGGATATGGATAGCAATTTTTTCTTTCTTGTCAGCATCTCTCATTAATCTGTCTCTTCGTGCAAGAACAGCACTCTTTTCAATTTTGAAAGTTTACACTGTGTTTAATATCACGTAGGATTAATCTTCCCTCATTCCCCTTATTTTTCAGAATTTTTCAAGCCATTCTTGTAGGGTTTTAGTAAGGATTCTGTAAGCATTTTGAAAACAAATTTTACTTCAGAAACATATTGGAAATGTATGAAGAAGCATAAAATTTGTATGTTAACAGAGATCGTTTAAATAGTTTTCTTCTTTAAATACATTAAGACTTCCCATTTGATGATGTCTTGTTTTTGTGCGTCTATGATCATCAATATCAGTTTCAATACCAACCCTATTTCAATACAGACCTCGTAGATAATTTATGTTTCCCACTACTATCTTCTCATTGATACTCATGATGTGAATGTTGCCTTTTCTCCATTATTTCTTCTAACCATTTAATAAGAAAGTTATTAATTTCTATATGTTTCATATATAGAAACTGTCCTGAGTTTTTTGATCATTTGAATAAATTTGCTGAATTGAATCTAGCAGGTGTTTCATGTTTAAGATTATATCTCTGCAAATGATGATTATTTTGCCATTGTTTTCTAATTTTTGTATTTCTGTCTTGTGTGATAGCATTTACTTGCAACTGCAGAAGCAGGTGAAATAATAGTGGTGATAATGAAAACTCTTGTCTTCTTCCTGCTTCTAATGAGAATAATTTTAATTCCTCCTTGTAAAGCCTGAGGGGAGCATTCAAGTTTGACATATTAAATGTGTTTATTCACACACATGCATGTGTGGATAAAGAAGGGACAATAATATCTACCTCATGGGGTGTTGGGAAGATTAAGAGACATAATGTATAGAAAGCACTTAGAACAGTGCCTACCTCATAGGAAACTCTTTACAATGATGAATTTCTATGTTCATATGCAAGAGGTATCCCGCTGTTTACTCTGTAAAACTGCAGCCATAAATGGGTGAGTTAATACACAGAAGACATTTGGAATGGTTTCTGGAATATAGTAAGGGCTCAATAAGTGTAAGCCATTAATATACTGCATTATGAAGGCATTTTTTCAAGAACTGATGCTGATTTTTTATCAAAAGGTTATGCTGAGGTTTTTTCACTTTTAATCTATCAGTCAAATGAATTGGTCTGGTATATTTTCCAGTGTTAATTCGTTTGCTTTCATGGAATTAGCTCATCTTGTACTTACAGTTAATCAGCTGCCAGAGTTTGCAACTATTTCGTTTACAAAATTTAAAAATCAATATTGAAACAAAAAATTGATCTTAGTTTTTTTTCAGTTGAGTTTTAGTAGGAACATTTCACTAACTTCACAGAAATTATTAGAATCTTTTCCTAAATAGAAAAAGAATACCATGCAGGAGTATAAATAAATTGGATACACACACACACACACACACACACAAATATTTGACTCCCTAAATATTTAGAAAATCAATATCTTCCTTAAAGAGTTAGTGAAAATCCCCTATGAAACATTCTGGCCTGCTTATTGTTTTTTGTCTTATTTTATTCTTTGGTTAAGCTTTTGACACTCTTAATGGTTTTGATTATTTTATTAGCTTTAATTGACAGTTTAGGTTTCTACCTCTTTAGGTTCCCTGCCTCATCTGGAGTTAGTTTTAATCGTTTATATATTCCACAATGAGCATATATTGTATTCTTTTCAGTTTACTTCTATGGAGCTGAACAAAGTGATGTCTTGTGAATCCAATATTTTCATCTGTATCTTCATTACCTTCCTCCCATAAATTTGTATTGTTTTATTTCACTTTGCTTTTTGTTTTTTCATTAACTTTGGTTAAATTAAGTAATGGTTTATTTTCCCAGAGTTTTATGTATTTTTTATTTTATTTTTAATTTATCAGTATTATCTCCTTCATTATAATTTATACATTTTGTTTTTCCTTTTCCTGATTTTTTTGGGTGGGATGGTATGGAAATGAGTTGTTTGCATTCTTTTCTATTTACTAAGTACAGGACTAGTCATGTTTCTCTGAATATTTTTCACTGAACCACTGAATTTGGTTACATACTATTTTATACTAATTGATTTTTGCATTTTCTGTAATTTTAGTTTTAATTTTCTCTTTGATCAAAAGTTGTTTTGAAAGAGTTTTCATTTATTGATTGGTTAGTTTGTTTAATATTCAAATTATAAATAATTTTTTATTAATTTATGTCTTACAGCAGACAAATCAGATAATGTTTTCTATATTAATTCTGCTTTTAATTTTTTTTTGCTTACAGAGGTTTTACTTCTGTAAATGTTTCAGACATGCATGAAAAGAATATATATTCTATGATTTCAGTCTTAGTGGTTGCTATGTACATAGTTAAATGTGCCTTAATAATTAGTTTAATTGTAACTATCTTCAGTGTTTTATTAATTCATTTTTTGTGTTTTATTCTATACTAAATTACTCACAAACTGTGAAGGATGAATTGAAGTCCCCCTGTACTAAAATAATTCTATCTCTACTTGGTTTTCTTGCCATGTTACTCATTCCTTTCTTAGGTTATGTTAGTGTAGTTACCGATTTTTTTTTAATATTCTACTTGGATTATCTTTGTTTGCTTTATATATTGCCTTCTTTGTCTCATTTAATGTTTTATGTCCTGAAATATTTTCAAAACACCTTTATTGAGATATAATTAATATACAGAGAACTGTACATATTTAAAGTATACAATTTACCAAAAAATAATAAAAGGAATCCAAATAGAAAAAAAGAAATAAAATTATACCCGTTTGCAGATGTCGTGATTCTATCACCAGAAAACTAAAAACATCACACATAGACAAAAATACTGTTTGAGAGAATACATAGATTCAGTTAAGTTTTGAGATACACAGCAAACATTTAAGAATTAGTGACATTACTATACACTAACAACAAGCCATCTGAAAAATAAATTGGGAAAACAATCCCACTTACAGTAGCATAAAATAGAGTCAAATTCTTAAAAGTAAACCAAAGATGTAAAAGACTTCTATACTGAAAAATAGAGAACACTGATGAAAGAGATTAGAGGAGACACAAACAAATGGAGAAACAATTTTCTGTTAATGGATTGGAAGACTTAATATTGTTAAAATGCCCATACTACTCTAAATAATCTAGATATTCAATTCTATCTCCACCAATCTCAAATGCTTTTTCTATAGCAAAAGGAAACATAATTTTAAAATTTATAAGGAACCACAAAAGTCCCAGAATAGCCAAAACAATCTTTGGGAAAACGAATAATGCTGGAGACATTATACTTCTTGATTTCAGAATACATTACAAAGCTACAGTGATTAAAATATTATAATACTGGCATTAGGACAGACATTTAGATCAATGGAAGAGAACAGAAAGTTACAGAAATAAACCCACATATATATGGCCAACTGATCTTTGACAAGGCTGCCATTAATATACGGTGTTGGGGAAACTGGGTATCAACATGCAAATAAAAAAAATCTGACTTTTTAATATTGAAATGCTCTTTCTTTCTTTTTTTGTTTCCCTTTAGAAACGAAAAGATTTTCTATCATGTTCCTTTCAATCTTAAACATTTTGCTTGTATTTTTAAAAATAATATTTGAGTTTTGATTTTGTGACCCAATCTTTTTATTTAAACTATTAATTGTCACTGATTAGCACATTTTCGTCTCTGGTTTGCAGATAGCTTTGAGTGTGATACCATTATATTAATTAAAGCTATTCTTTCTGATTTTGGAGCATTTATTTTGTTTTATCTTTTACTGTGCTCTCTGTGATGGTTTTGCCAGGGAAGTTTGCATATACTGAGCTAATTATTACCTTTATGACAATGAGTTTGTATGTATCACATTTCTCTTTCTTTACACATTTTCTAATATATACTTGCCAGAGATAATAGAAAAACACATGTTGCCACTTTGCCTGCTTCTACCTTTGAAACTCTTCATCTCTGAACTTTAGATGATTGTATTTTTTCTGTATGTTTAGGCTTATGCCCTTATGTACTCAATTACTTTATCTCTTTAAAGTAAATTTTTTGACCCCTGGCTATAAAATATGGGGAAATCTCGTAAAAGCTTACACCTCCTCTTTCCCATCATACTCCCGTTAGTTATAAAATTTTTAACACATCAGAGTTTATAATTTTCACATTTATATTGAAGACATGATGCTGCATTTGTTTTAGCTTTTATTCTTGAGTTAAATGGCATCAACCCTCAGCACTAGCCCTTCATGATAATTTCTCCAACCATCTCTCTCTCTTTTTTTTTGTTCAAGTTTATTCCATCATTGTTTCCTTAAGAAGGCATAATTAAAAATATTTTCTCTGTTCCTGGAAATTGTAAAAAATATGTGTCTGTCATTTTCATTCTTAAACTACTATATGCCTTATATAAAATTCTTGGGACACTTCTGCTCACTAAGGAATTTAGGCATTGCTCTAGTGTTTTCTAGCAGTGCTGCAAAAGTTAGATTAAAATATTCTTTATTTAATTTAATGTTCAGTAACTTTATTAGGATATGTTTCAGGGTTAATCATTATGTGTCATTTTTTCCAGGTCTCAGTATGCTTAGTGATATCTAAAAACAAGTTGCTTTTTTTATATCTGAGAAAAACACTGAATTCCACCTTAATTTCCTTTGTTTCTTTTCTCCTCTTCAAAAATAACTATTTTCCTTCAAAAACAAGTATTATAAGAATCTTCTTCTCTAGCTATTATTATACTTTCAGGTCAGATCATATTATCTCTTCAGTTCTTTTTAAACATATTTTTCATTTTGCTTATTTTCTTTTATTAATTAATTAATTAATTTTTTTTTTTCTTTGGCAGAGTCTTGCTCTGTCAACCAGGCTGGAGTGCAGTGGCTCAATTTTGGCTCACTGCAACCTCTGCCTTTACAGTTCAACTGATTCTCATGCCTCAGCCTCCTGAACAACTGGGATTACAGGTGTGTGCCACCACACCCGGCTAATATTTTGTGTTTTTAGTTGAAATGGGATTTTGTTGTGTTGGCCAGGCTGGTCTTGAACTCCTGGCCTCAAGTGATCCACCCATCTCCGCCTCCCAAAGTGCTGGGATTACAGGCATGAGCCACTGCAGCAGGCCACTTATTTTCTTCTTTTATTTTTAGAAACAAGGTCTCATTTTATCACCTAGGCTGGAGTTCAGGGGCGTGATCATAGTCCACTGCAGCACCAACTTCCTGGGATGAAGTGATCCTCTCACCTTGGCCTTTGAAAGTACTAAGACTACAGGCATGAGCCATCTTTGCTTACTTGTCTTAATCCTGTGCTCCATACGGCATCCTCTGTTTTCCCATAATGTTTATTCTTCCTCATATTGTTTCCAAGGTTACCTTTATTCTTGCATTTTGTATTGATCTTATTTTTATTTCACTTTTTTTTGGTTCTGCCACTCAAATTTCAAGTCCTTCCTCTACTTCACCATTTCCCTCCTTAAATGTTGTTTGTCGGCTTTGACTCATTGTTTTTTTTAGGAGATTACACCATTAATGTTTTTCTTTTTCCTTTTATTTTATGGTAATGGCAACAGTTTTTATGTATTCAACGGGATCATTTTTGGGAGGAAGTGTGTGTGTGTGTAAATTACAATATATTTTTATAGATCCAGCGATAATTTTTTTTTCATTTTGAATCAGATGATGCTACAGGCTAACAGATTTTTATTGTCTCTATGCAAGGGAGTCCTTAGTTAACTGAGTAATATGGCTGTAGGCTCATCACATACACTGTGTTCTCACTCCCCCCACACCTTACCCAATAGCAGTTTGCTGTTAAGTCCAAGTTGAGTGTAAGCTGCCTCCTATGCCCCCACCTCCTGTGCTTATTGTTGGTACCAACAGGTTCCCTGGAAGCTTTCACTTTTATTCTCATTCTTTCAAAATGAGCTTTTTAAGTGTGGCTCCTGAACGTGGTCCATTGACTTTGTCTTCTACAAAGATGTGCTTTCTACAGACTCTGGACCACCTGGGTGGCCGTGACAGCACTTTCATCTTGCTCTTCACTGAATTACATACCTAGTGTTTTCTAGTTTTATGAAAAAGTGGCTTTCCACTGTTGCTTTCATTTTTCCTGTTGTTTCTGTATCACATCTGTGAGAGAGTTAGGGAAAACTAACTTTAGAGTTTTAAAATCAGGTGGCCTGTTATTCTTGTAACTATGTTACCATAATCCTATTTCAAAAAATTGGTATTTCCAAAAAGATAATTGTTACTGCATAGCAGACATATGAACTTGTTGATCCTATAGCTAATTATGGCAAACCTAGTCAGGAGCAGTTTGTGGGCATTTGCCTAAGGCTCAGTGTTCTCTCATTACTTGGATGGACCCAGGGACAAGTCCAAATGGCCACTTAGCTCCAGTGAACTAAAGACTGTCTCTGCTGCCTTGCCTATCAATGGGGCAGTGCCAACCTTTGGCACATAAGTCACTTGTGCATAGAAACAGTTTCTGGTTTTGAAAAACATTGTTGGTAAGTTTTCTTTGTGCAACTGGCACCCCCTTTATCTTCTCCCTATTTCCTGGCCTCCTTGGATGTCTTGTGTCCTCTCCTGAGGTCTTGTGAGCTCCTCGGATGTCTTGGGTCTCTTCTGATGTATTGTGGCCTCCTTGGAGGTCTTGTGGATTCTCCTGGGTTTTTGACGACCCTCTTTAGTAATAGAAAGGACTTTGTTTGATGGAATTTCTCTTAAATTAAAAGGATTAAAAAGGTCACTGCTTGGGAGAAATACTCTTGATTTCTGAAATTTGGAACTTGAGTTTGAAAGTCCTTTTGTTTGTCTTTGTCTTGTTATGTATGTTTTTGTCTTGTTATGTATGTTTGTTTGTGAAAGGGATCCCTGAAAGAATTGGTAGCTCAGCAGACCTAACTCAGGGTTACCATCCACTTTTCCACCTTGCCACAAGACCACCTGCTGAACTCCTGGTTTGAGGTCCCCCTTACCTTGAGTAGGTCAAAGATGCCAAGGGCTAGCCGAGGCAAATGTGAGCCTTGCTAGGTCACCCTTGGGCACTAAGTAGAGTTACTAGTGTGTTGTACATGCATTATTTAGACCAGAATAAAAAATGTTGATTTGGTTTCTCCAAGCTGCCCACTGGGCTTTATCTTGCAAAACTGGGAAGACAAGAGAGATCGTTATTAGGTAGTACAATGGGTAACTTACCCACTAAGGGCAAGAACTCCTGTGAAAAAACGATGGGAAAGTGCAAAGGCATGCCAGGTTTTCTAGGATTCCAGTTGGTTATATACCGTGGCTCAGTCTCGTGCACATTTGAAACTGATGGACAAATTACAGTAAAGCAAAATTCAGAGCTCAAATGAGTTTATCTGAAAACATAGAATTAAGAGTTCCCTCTTTATTTTCTTTTGTGCCTGCTTTGTATCTTTGATAAACCACTGAGTTTGTATTGCTATCTTATGACCAGAATTTCAAACAAAACCTATAGCATCTTTGTATGTGTCTGCATGTACATTTAGATAAATGTATGTGTATGCACATGTATTGTGTTATATATCATGTCCATATGGTACTAAATTGGCTTATAATTAAAAGAACACTCATAAATAAAATTCAAATATTTTTCAAGTTCATATGACTTAAATGTTTAATTAAAAAGCTGGCTTTAAAACTATTGATAAAATAAAAGTAGAAATGTCTACAGAATTGTCAGCGTATATTTTTGTCTGGGCTTACCGATTATTGTATATGTGCCTCTTCTAGATATTTTAAGGTATCAGATTTTGGCACAAAGGTTGTAAGACTATACACCCATCCAAAAACTGAACGGTATTTGTTGGTGTAATTTTTTGACAAATAGGAGTAATTTAATGTTTTTTGTTCAATGAAAACAGCTAAATGGTCTAAGTTATCGGCAAAAATACTCATAAGTTTAAGTTTCTTACTTAGGTGAACTAACACAGGCTATAAAAATGTCAAACAGAAATAACTTTAAATGATGACTTTAAATGATAACTTTAAATGATGACTAGCTTTGTCAAATATCTCAGTTTTCATAACTAGTATAGATAAAGTGTTAAAAATAAATGAGTAAACATGAATGGGCTAAGTACTTAAAGGTAAACTTTTTGTTAGTTTAAAATCTTAAAATTATTTTGAATGCTTGTTAGATATCTGGGTAATTTTCAGTTAAGAAATGGTTATGATATAGGGAAACAAGTTTCTAAACATTGTGAAATCATTTCAACTATAAAATACTAACATCTAACAAACAGTTCAGGATTTCTTGCTTCCTAGGTTTTCACTAAAACTTAAGGTTACCTGAAATAAGATTTCTAGTAAATATATAGTTCTGCATGTAAAACGTGTCAAAAAAAGATGTGTTTCTCATGAGAAAAAAATTAAAAAGATATAAAGTTGGGTTTTTATTAAGAAAAAGATAATTTTGTCTAACTCAAAAGTTATCTGAAGAATGATTGAAATTATGAACTTGAAAAGATTATGAAACAAGGTAACAAGGCCAGTAAGCAGGGGAGAAAGATGTAAAAACAATTTTAAATATAAAAATACATTTTTCATAAATAGGGTTATAAAAAGAAATATAATGCTTTTATATGAAAAAATATCTTGTGTGATACATTTTTGTTCTAAAATAAAATGACTAGTTATTTAGAAAAAGGGAAAATTTAAGACAAAAATGAAAGTCTAGACATGTCATAGATGGCCTGTATAAGGTGTAATAAGACTCATGAAAGAGAATTTATGAAAGAAATTTAGTAATTGATTAAGTTGACTATAATTGAAAATATTATTAATAATAGTCTTTCTAAAGATTGGTTCTCCTCTGATAAAACAAGATTTCCTTAAGGTATGAATTTACTCTTAATAAAATTACAAGAGGTTTACTTTTTAATTGTGTCACCTGTTTCATTTTGAAAACTCAGATTTATATCTCGGAAGTTCAACGTTTGCTGTTTCTCATTGCTTTCACCTTTTTTCTTCCTTTGAGAAGGCCAGAGATGAAAACTCTCTTCTTCACCTTTATTTCATTGCCAGCTCCTGTAACATCCTGTCTCTGTTTTTAACTTTACTGCTGTGGCCTGATAATAAAATATTTATCTTAAAGCTCTAGAAAAGCTATGTTTTCCTTTAGAATAATTTGATTCTGTATACTTGGCTTTTCTTGATATGTCTGGGTTTTTCCAAGTAACAAGAAAACTTCTCAAGGCGTCACTAGGAGTCACGCATTACTAGTTTTGTAGTTTTGTGTTTCCTCCATCAGATAGTTTATAACCGTAATCCTGGACACAGTTTTTCTGCTGTATTGGAGTAATTCAAGTGCCCTTTTCATCAGGGTTGACTTTAAGGTTCTCTAAATGGGCTTTCCATAAGAAGAAGCAATCACATTTCACTCTGCAGGTGGTTTTCCTTGGCCTTTTTGATAACAGGCCTAAGAAGCAAGATTTTATGTTTTATCAAGATAATTCCTATGTCGTTAGGTTTTTGATTACTTAGGAACATTCAGCTTTAAGAAGGATAAGTTTTTACGTCTGTATAACTTCCTGTAATGCTTTTAAAGTCTTTTGATTATCACTTTGGTTAACTAAATAAGTATTATTTTACAATGACCTCTGGTTCTGTTTTGATCAGATGTTTTTGACCTTTTAACATCTTTGATATACATCCCCAAAATCAAATTCTAAATTAAGTATCTGACTTAGACTTCTTGCTGAGGCTTATCAAAGCTATAAAATCTGATCCCTGCAAGATTTTAGCATCTCTTTATAGCTTCCAGTCAAACCATGAACTCCAGCATCACCAACTGCAGTCCAATAACTACATGTACTGGAAGAGATATCCATTGAAAGCCTCCCTCTGACCCCCCCTTGAAAGGGCCTTTCATCAGGTGCTATTAACTAATCCTTATACTGTTAAGTTAAAGGACTTTGATTCCCGGGTGCACATATCTCATCTGAAAAAGGCACTGAGTCCTACTAATTCCTAAAACATTCATACTATTATGTGACACCAAACTCAAGTTAACCGAAGCCTTGTCTTCAGACTCAGAAGAAAGGGAGCATCAAAATGATCTGCTTTTGTGAAACATAAGACTAGAAATTGAAACTATTCAATCCCTCCAGGCCCAGTGACTACCGCAGGAGAAGTGGGCGTGTGAGATTGTAAGGGTCGGTTTTCAGGGATACAATTAGGTCAGATGCTCCAAATCAAGAATGGCAGAGAGTTGCCTAAACAGCCAACAAGTTGAGTAATTTTGCCACTCTGAATTCCTTAACTCAAAAAGGTTTAACCAAATGCTTATGTTTCGTATTGCTAATTGTTACAAGTCAGTATCTAAGACCAGAATTCACTTCTATAACCTTACTTTTTGGCTCTTACATTGCTGAAAAGGTTTTGTAAGCATTAATGAGTGTCTGCCCACCTCCCTTCCCTTCTGGCCTAGAATGTTTAATTGACTACCTGTCTTTTGACTGAAAGTCATTTAGCCATGGGGTCTCACCAAGGGACAAGATGGATCCGAAGCAGGTGACCACACCAGCCTGGCGATGATACGGAACAAAATAAAAAATTTTGCAATTCATGCTGCCTCTGGCGTATCTTGACCAAAATTACTGAACCCAGAACTTTTTGGGGAAATAGATTTGAGGGTCTCCTCCCATCTCCTCACTTGGCACCCTATGATCACGGAACTCTTTCTCTGCTGCAGATCCTGCTAACTCAGTGTAATTGATCAGTGGGCTACAAACCGGTTGGTCCTGTAACAGACACAAGTCTTGTGATGCAAATAAACCTTAGTGGGGGGGATAGGGTTAGTTTGTGTTTGGTGGTTTAAGAGGTTGTCATCAAAGAGTGAGTAATTAAGATGGGCATTGAATGCTAAGAGAGAGGCAGTTATGTGCAGTTGTTGGGGAGGAACATTCTAAAAATAAGGCCCAGCAAATACAAAGTCCCAACCTTGGAAAGATAAAAGGTACTTGTTTTACAGTATAGGATGATGAAAAAATACACATGATGAGAGAGATCTGCAGGAACCAGGTAGAGTCAGTCACGTAGGCCTGAGTCAAGGACTTGGGCTTCGTTAAAGATTTTTGAGAAAAGAAAAACACTTCTTACAATGAAATCAGACAACTTCAACTGATATTCATAATGATATACTGTGTATAAAAATATCAACATTCTTGATTGGTCAGGTACTGATAAAAAGTTTTCCATATATACAGTTTTGTTAATTTGAGTTACAATTGAAAACCTATGGATTCCCCTGACCTCACATGCTTTTCTATCGAGAGAGTTTGAATTGTAAAGGAGAGGTCCAAAACCAGCATTGATGAAGACCTAAATGACCTATCACTCATGAAGGCTTAGGGTCATTGTCACAGGCAGACACGCTAGCCTGATGGAGTGCTTCCCTGAAAAAGGTTCTTACAAACATTGTCTGATTTAATTTTCACAACAATCCATTGGAAATAGGTTTAAATTGCTTCTATTTTACAGTTGAAGAAACACACTTTAAAAGGTTTAAGGAATTTTCCTGAGGTTACTCAGCTAGTAAGTGGTACAGACCAAAAAAAGAACTTGAGTCTATTCATTGCCCAGCCTGGGCTCTCCCCCAAAGCCTGCCACCCACAAGGCTTGATGTGGAGACAATTTGGGTAGGAAATACCTTTCTGTTTTTTTTCAAAACCACTCCCTGTTGGCAGAACTCTCCTCAAGGTATGCAAGAGGGCTGCCCAGTTAAGCCATTTATCTTTCTCTATCAGAGAACAGGCTCTCTTTTCTCATAGCTGTGTAGTCTCAGCAGTCAGAATTGATAACAGCTGCTGGACACCTGAGCTGTATTATTTTGCCAGGAGATAACAGAGTGAATGACTTGTAGCAGATTCAGAACACTGATGAGTTCAAGGCCCACAACAGAGATGGTGAAAGGTAATTCCCAGATAATTCAAGGGGAAGAGAAGCTAAACAAATCTTGGTTTCACTCTTTGAACTTGTACTATGAGCACAAATGGAGAAATCTGAGAAGAAAAGTCATCTTATGTGAAGTGCTTCAAAGAAATTTTTATCTTCTTTTTCCTTTCCTCTTTGGGGCTTGAACTCCAAAACGACTCAGTTTTGAAATTAGAATTTCTCTTCCATTGGGAATGAGATTTAACTTAAGATAAAATTTGAAGCTTCCTTCAGAGAGAGCAAGTGTCTTAGATACAGGTTAGGGAAGCTTTTGCTTCCTACTCATGTGCATAGATGTCATTCTTCGGCTTTGCCTTTTTAGTAAATGGGTGGCGGGAATGTAAAAAAAAAAAAAAAAAAAAGGTTTTTTCGATAGTTGAAATGTGGTGTTTCCTTTCTTGCAAAGTGTTAAACGCATAAAGTACTTTTGCAAAGGAGATAGTACGTGCCTCAATTTAGGCAGACATTTTACTTTAAAGAAGTTTAATTCATGATGAAATGAGGGTCTATTATGTGCCATGTGTTGAAATGCAGAAATGAGTCAGATGCGGTCCTGCACTCACCAGGTTCACCTTCACCTTGGGAGACAGATGCGTAGCCAAGTAACTCCAGTGTGCAATGAATGAGGCTCCACACACTTTCTTGAATTTTTAGGAGTCCCCTCCTATCTTTCATCATTACTCCATCTTGTTAGAAAGGAGGCACAGCTCAATATCATTTTGGAAGAGAGACTTGTAAGTGGATGTATGATGATTTATATAGAGTTACTAAGGGATTCTTAGTGGGCTTTTGAGACAGATTTGAAGGTAAATTTAATGCTTCTGCTTCCTGCTCCTGGCACCTTGTATGTAGTTAACATTTGACTCCTCAGGGAGATGAGAAAGGACTAAAGGGAAGAACACAGACTTTGTGACTGGTTCCATCATGGTAGCCACCGGTATTCTTAGTTGTGTGGCTGTCTAGAACTGACTTTACTTATTACATCAGGCACTTCTGTGACTTTCTCAGGGACCCCACACTAGGAAATTCCAGTGGCAGGTCCTGTGATATGGGTGATGTTTTCTCCTAGAAGGCCACACAATGATTCTGTACCCCAACCCCTGCCATAACCCATTCTGAGGTGGCCCCATTCTAAAAGCCTCACCAGGTGTCTCTTACTGGTGAAGTTCATTTAGACTTGCATCAAAGCTGGATCTTTCCCACATGCCTGACATCAGGTTCATCCTTTTCACAACTGTTAGTAGAAGTCAATTTTAGTCTTAATCCAGCCCTTTATCTCTCTGTCATGTCATCAGCAGTCAACAGTTACAGCTGAAATTTTGCAGTTTTTAGCTCATTGGTTAATAAAGGCATCACATTAGGCTGGGCGCAATGGTTCCTGCCTGTAATCCCAGCACTTTGGGAGGCTAAGGCAGGCGGATCACCTGAGGACCGGAGTTTGAGATCAGGCTGACCAATATGGAGAAACCCCATCCCTACTAAAAACACACACCCACAAAAATTAGCCAGGTGTGGTGACTCATCCCCATAATCCCAGCTACTTAGGAGGCTGGGGCAGGAGAATGGCTTGAACCTGAGAAGTGGAGGTTGCAGTGAGCCGAGATCGTGTCATTGCACTCCAGCCTGGGCAACAAGCACGAAATGCCATCTCAAAAAAAAAAAAAAGGACATCACATCAGATGTAAAAGACTCAAGACATATTCAATGTGTGTAGGGTCACAAAACAAACACAACAGCAATAACAACAACAGCAAAATATAGTCTATGGAAGATAAAACAGCAGAAACAAAGTGAAAAATACATATATATGCAGTACAGAAAAGATCAATGAGGAACCCAGAGAGTAACAAATATTATTTTCAAGGCAGTTTTGGCTCCACAGGACACGTATCAATGTCTGGAGATGTTTCTGGTTGTCACAACTGAAAGGGAATTTGCTCCTGGTATCTAATAGGTAAAAGCGAGAGATGCTGCTAAACATCTTATAATGCACAGGACACAACTCCCATCCACCTATTCAACCAGCCACAACAAATGATTACCCTGACCCAAATGTCAGTCATGCTTAGGGGAAAAACCCTAGTGTAGAGGAATTTAATAAGAACATGGGTGAATAAAACAATGCAATAATGAAATGACAAAACGAGAATGAAGAAGGGGTAATAGGGAGATAAAGAGGCACATTAAGAATCCCTACAATAACATTGCTAGAATAAAATAGACCCGGTTGAAAAAGAGATGCCAACTTTCATTATTTTATTTTATTTGAGACAGAGTCTCACTCTGTTTGTCAGGCTGGAATGCAGTGGTGCTTTAAAAGTGAGCATCCTCCTGATGCTCATCCTCCTGATGCTCATCCTCCTGATGCTCACTTTTAAAGCAAGCAAAATCCGTGAGATGAGAACAAATAACGATACTATAAATGACATGGAGAACAAAATGCAAATGATTTGTGTCCCTGAACTAAAAATCTCAATAAATGAAACAAAACATAACGTGAAAACTTTTTCCTGTAATGAAGGAAGAGCTGAATCTGATAATCTAAGAGTAGATATTGTGCAAATCTAACTCCTTAGGGAGATGAGAAAGGACTGAGAAAAACCAATTCCAACCATACAAGTGCAGCTATCTTCCATGTCTGCAAGGGATAGGTTATGTTATTAATAGCAAATCTCCTGCTGAGAACTATCATAAGCAACTGGATAAAAGACTCTTTAAAAACCTGAAAGTATAGAACAAATGTTGGGTGAGAGCATTAACCATAGGGATGAATAGTGGTATCTGAAAGGGATGTGGTATAGAAAGAAGAGTTTTTAGTTTTTTTCTTTAATTTTTAAGGTTGGATGTGATTGGACATGATCGCACATTGATTTTCCCACCTGCATCCCCACCACTAACCTGGAAACATGAGTCTTGTCCTCTTCCTCAAGGACTCAGTTCTACAGATTTCTGAATGAGGCCTTGGGGACCAGTCTAGTCCCTCAGGACACTATGTCTGGAACCCCCAAACCTTCCTTGACTCTCTATCAAGTCAAGGAAAGAAAATAACATAATATTAAGGGTTAAATTATTTTTCATTCCCCATAAGTAACTTTATTTTTCTCATCTTATGGCTACTGGGGTTTTGAGCACCAGCAAGGGACACTTAATAAGTTGTAGATGTGAAGGAGCAGTAACAATGATTTCATCTGAAATCAACCAAAGTGGGCACATGTTTACTCATAGATGGAAAAGTATGCATTTTGCACTTGTGGAACAGTTGACAACTCTGACTAGAAAACCTTCTTTTTTGACTATGGCAAGCATCCTTCTTACTTGGAGGAAAAATTTATGCAAAAGACCTGGCAAAGTTCCTGGAACATATAGTGTGTCTGATCAATGAACATATTACTTTCTCACCTTAAACCAGTTTACTATATTTCATTATTTAAGAAAAAGCAGGCCGGGTGCGGTGATTCACGCCTGTAATCCCAGCACCTTGGGAGGCCGAGGTGGGTGGATCACTTAAGGTCAGGAGTTCAAAACCAGCCTGGTCAACATGGTGAAACCCCACCTCTACTAAAAATACAAAAATTAGGTGGGTGTGGTGATGCACACCTGTAACTTGGGAGACTGAGGCGTGGGAGTCACTTGAACCTGGGAGGTGGAGGTCGCAGTGAGCCGAGATCATGTCACTGCACTCCAGCCTGGGTTACAGAGTGAGACTCTGTCTCAAAATTAAAAAAAAAAAAAAAGAGAGAGAGAGAGAAAGAAAAGACTCATTCTATATTCAAATCTTGCCTTACTTAATATACTTTTCCTAAATGTCCACTCAACTCCTAACTCTTTAATAAGACTAGGTCTCTTTAAAGAAGATAAACAGCAAAGCAACATGTGTGCAGTTAATCCTCAGCAAAGGATAAGATAGGAAGTAAATGGAAATGATATCTTGAAGAAAATCCTTCTTAGACTCCTTCCCTGACTCTCAGAAGAATGCTAAAATGTGACACTTTTTCTGATCGTGCTTAATTTATCGCATCACTATTGGTGTAGCGATTCTTCAATTGAATTTGTTTAATCTCTTCTTCTTGCACTTTAATAGGTGAAAAAAAATACAATGGGGACCAAACTGCAGTTGTTTATTCAAGGCACTTAAGAGGGAAATAAGTAGATAATTATAGTATTGTTTGATAATGATAAATTATGCTTAATGAAAAATGCAAATTAAGCATAATGTTAAATTATGCTTAAGTAGAGATGAGCACATAGCGAGAGTTCCCACAAATTATTGGGCCACAGAAACTAAAACTTTCCAGAAAAATATACATCATGTGGAGGTCTGAAGGGCGAATAGGAGCGGTCAGGAGGCAAAAGAGAAAAAACCCATGGAGAGGAAGGGTTAACATGTTCATAGCCCAGCAGTAAGTAAGAGCATAGTACAGCTTTCCAGCGTTTTTTCATGCAAATGTAGACAGATATGTGTATATCCTTCTTGCCCTCTCAAAGGACAGCAAACTATGCACACTCCTCTTAGTCTTGTTTTATTCAAATAACGACATATTTTGCAGATCTTCCCATATAGGTACTTTACTTTCCAACTACTTATGATTTTACTATGAGTACAGCAGAATTAAACCAGACCCAACTGATGGTCACTTGGATGATTTGTTGCAATGATCTTGCAAAAATGTTGCTATGAATAAAATTGAAATAGTTTCCTAGCTTGTCATTTGTCTTTATACATGTTTTGGGGCCCAAGCATAAAGGTGTTTATTTATATACAGTAAAAAAATACTTTGTTTTATACTTTGAAATGCCTCATTTGTTAGATATAAAATTCTTATAATATCTGAGTCTGTTTCTGAACTTTCCCATTTCCTTTGTTTGACTTTCTATTCATTTGCCAGCACTACATGGCGAAATTATTGAGTGTTTATAGTGTATTTAATATCTCTTAAGGCTATATCTCCTTATTGCCTTTTGACTTTTAGTGTTATTATGGTCACATTGTTCTTTTTTTAAACATAAGATTTAGAATCAGCTTAGCTAATCCTGAAGTAAATCTCGATTATTTTCAATGGCTTGATGTTAATTTATGAATAACAGAGAGAGAATTGACATCTTTATGAGACTGAGTCATTCTATTAAAAACATGTGATATATTTCTACTTGTCATGTCTATTTTCGGGTTCCTTGAGGACTTTTAAAAAAGTTTCTGCATAAAGTTGTTCTTTGCACATATCTTGTTATGTTTATTCCTAGGCTTGTTTTTGTCTCTTATTAAAAGTGAAGTCTTCTTTTTCATTATGTCTCCTTTTAGATTTTTTTTTAATATGAGGGCCATTGATTCTTCTTTATTAGTTCTATATCCTGCTATCTCATTATTTTTAGTAGTTGTTCAATTTTTTACAAACTCTCTAAGGTCTGGTAAGACAATTACATCATCTACAAACTATGTGTGTGTGTGTGTTTTAACCTCCTTCCTACCACTTTTAATCTAATGCTTTTTACTTGTCTGATACATTGGCTAATGCCTTTAGTAGAAAAGTTTAATAATAACTGTGAAAGCTGAGAGAGAGTGTCTTGTTCTTGACTTTAATAATTGACAATGTCACAAAGGTAGTCCCTGAATTAATCTAGATTTGTATGTGTGTGTGTGTGTGTGTGTATACACAAGAAGTCACATGTAAGTATGTATGTAATCATTCATTTCTATCATGTTGCATTTGTTGTTGTTGTATGAAGAAAGTAGCTGAAAGTTGTCAAATCCCTTTCAGTTTCTGTAGAGATGCTCATATAATTTCTATAATTAAGTAAAAATAACATAATTAATTGTATTAATATATTTGTTAATAGTGAATCATTTTTGAATTCTTAGCATGAGGTTACATAAAAGAGAGAGATGAGTCTTGTAGCTTTTGTTTTTCTTCAATCATTATTTTTCGAATCAATATTTCCTCATTACAATAATTTAGAAATGGTCCTTTTGTCCCTTACTGTCTGGAACAGTTTAAATAGTGTGGGAATTATGGGTTGTTTGGCAGGATTCTCCTATGAAACCATGTGTTCTTGATATTACCTTAGCAGTACACCATTGTCAGTTTTCTCCATTTTTTTTTGTGGAAATTAATCTATTTCATTTCTATTCCTATGAAGACAGTTTTGGTAAATACTATTTTGTTAAAATATCTTACATTTCATCTAGTTTTCTAGTTATTTGCCTTGAGTTTACCAAAACGAAAACTCCTAACTTTAAAAAAACGTTATTTTTATATCAGTGACTGTTTTCCTCTTCCTGTAACCGTGTTTGTTCCTTTTGTGTTTTTTCTCTTTTTGTCTCAGGTAAATTAATGTTTTATCAATGTTGGAGTTCTTCAGAGAAGTAATTTGTTCATTTATTGGCGAGTTTTAGCTTCAAGAATTCTTTCTTTTCTTTTCCATTAATTGGTTATTTTTCAACCTTTTGTTCTAATTTTTAGTTTGATGCTTAATTTGTGAACTTTTATTATTTTTTGTATATTTTTATGAAGATTTAAAACAATATTTTACTTGAATATTTGTTCTGCTGCATCTTGATTCTGAACTGTAGTGTTTTCACTATTACTGTTTTTCAGAAATTTCACAATTTTGATTTACATTTCTCTGTTTACCTAAAAGTTGCTGGTAACAGACGAAGTTTTTCATGATGATGAAATATTAGGTTTACATGTATAATATAAATATCAGGATTTTAAACATCTGAGAAAACTTACTCTCTTTAGAGCAGAGAATAAATCAGAGGGGATTGGTCTGTAGAACCCGCTTTGTATTTGAAATATGCTTATGTGCAAAGTTTAGTTTGCCTGAGATGGAGCAGTAGTTTGGGCAGCAACAATAAAACAAGCAGATGGATTTGAGATATATAAAGGGAGTATGATAAACTTTTCATGGCGATTCATTAAAATCGCCTGAAAACCTGAAGCTGAGGAAAGAGTTAAGGCCAACAAAGGTTAGGCACGGGCAACTCCCGGGGTGGTAGATCTGCTTACTGAGGTAGGAACTGATGGACCAAGAACAGGTTTGGAAAGAAAGACACGAAGAGGGGTGAGAGTTTGGATTTTAGATCCCTGAGAAACATACAAGCAACAATGTCATCGAAGCAGTTGGATATATAAAAGACTGTAGGGGGAGAGACAAATCGTGAAGTCATTAGTATTGAGTTGATAATTTCATATAGGGAAGCAGCCGACGGAAGAAGTTTAAAGTAACAAGAAAAAAAGGGTTGAAAAGGGAATCCTGAGTGCTCCAGGCATTTATGGGACAAGGACGAGAAGTGCAGTCTTTGATAGATGCTGAGAAGGAGCCAGTCTCTCATCCCACTGAATTGTGGTTGCCTTGAGGAAAACACAGAATCTGAATTATGGAAGATTGCTGAAAAAGTATTCATTGCACATAAATGAATGCATGGGCAAAGGAATTTTCCAAAACTGATATAGATTATTAAAACTCTTATACTCATTTAATTCTAGAAATCTGCATCATGAAATGAGTGGTGGTTGAGCTGGCACTTCTAGGAATGGACAAGCCTCTGTGTAGAACCCATGGGTCCATCACTGGAGTCCGTGTTCAGCAGTAAAACACAACCTCTCTCAGTCATGCTTGCCGTGAGTTGCACCCAGCCAGCAGGATCATCTTGACAGCTAGCTATTTAACTAAGTTATCAGCAAGCAGGTAATAGCCCCTCAGTTCAGTCAAAACAGTCACATTAGTGGTACATATAGACAGAGCCTTTCTTTGCCAAGATTTATGACATGGAAAGGAATGAATTAGGAAATAGAATAATAGCTCCCTGTATGTGAAAGATGTGCCGTCTGTCTAAAGAGAAAACACATTGTGTTTATTGAGTGGGAATTGTCACGGAAGCTTTGCATAGCTTTAAAAAACACACACAATATGCTAACTTCAGTGATTGAAGCATACAATTTTGGAAGCTTTTATGGAAAGAAAGAGGAAAAATGACTAGAGAAGCTGAAGTCCGAAATAAATGTGTGAGTCAGCCCTCATCCAAAGACAAATTCTTTCCTTTACGGCCTTGCCCTGTTTGGTTTGATCTAGGAAAATATCTTCAAGGATTTCAAAGAAAAATCAAATAATCTTTTTTTCAAACAGTGTGGCAAAAACCCATCTGGCCAAAATTCTACCTAATTGCATTCTCAATGCCACCCAAATACGTATTTTTTAAAAATCGGCCGGGCACTGTGGCTCACACCTGTAATCCAAGCATTTTGGGAGGCCAAGGTGGGCGGATCACGAAGTCAAGAGATCAAGACCATCCTGGTTCAACATGTGGAAACCCCGTCTCTACTAAATAGACAAAAATTAGCTGGGCTTGGTGGCATGCACCTGTAGTCCCAGCTACTTGGGAGACTGAGGCAGGAGAATCGTTTGACCCGGGAGGCAGAGGTTGCAGTGAACTGACATTGCGCCACTGCCCTCCAGCCTGACCACAGAGTGAGACTCTGTCTCAAAAAAAAAAAAAAAAAAAAAAAAAAAAATCGATTATTTATGTACAACCCTGTGTTCTTAGGAATCCACTGTCCTATCCTCTGTTGGTGAAAATAAAAACACAAACGCAAAAGCACTCTACCCATTTAAAGCTGCCTGATTATTTCCCCTCTGACAAACTGCTGCCCCTTTGAAATAACTGTTAAATCTCATGGCCTTTATCTTTTATGTGACATTTTATCATATTTTGCCCAAGGAGATTTATAGTACTGTGCTATGATATTGTACCATGCTTTAACTATAATGTTGTTGTGCTGTGGTTTGGCTCCAACACTTGATTTCCTCCCAAGTCTCTTCTATGCATGAACTCAGGCTGTTCTGCACATTAAAAGGGCCCAGTTATTTACTGGATGAGTAACTGTTGCTTCCTTCCTCTCCTCCCTGTCTGTCTTCCTTCCCGCCCCACTTTCTGTATGCTTAGCTCTAAATAAATGGTTTATGGATCTCTGCCCACCCCACTGCATGGGTGACTTTCGTGGGGAGGGACTGTTCAGTACTTTGGTCTTCCTACCACATTTCCCAATTAAATCTGTGACTATTTCTTTCCTTTGTGCCATCCAGGGCTGCAGTCAGTTAACTAAAATTCAGGACCAGCGTGTGTTGGACTGCTTCGTTTATAGACATGGGGAATTCAATCTCAAAGTACAGTTTCGGTTTTAATTGCTAATATTAAGTGGCTTTTGAATTTCTAATGAGTACCTAATTAGAGCAAATGTTTTCCTTACTAACAAGTAATTATAGCATTCCAAACACGTTTACTTTAATTAAACCAAACTGGTTGACTAATTACGATGGCAAGGCAGGACACAGTGGATTTCTATCTTCAAGCTACTCCTGCAGACATTCTCGTGTGGGTAACTACACATTAAAGCTTACTTTCGGGTGCTCTCAGGGTGGCTCCTGACGGTACCAGTTACGCAAAGGGAAGCTGTTCAACTGGAGGCTCAAGGCATCCTCCATGTAATAGAGACATCTCCGTGGAGTTCTTCTCAACTCTTCAAAATTTCCCCACTGAAGGAAAACAAATTATGCCTGAGTGCATGTGGTGGTTGCCTGAAACAGCTGTCAGAATCTAAAGAGCTTTTGAAGACTCCAGTTTAATTTAAAAATTATATACACTTTGCATTATATGCAATAATAATCTGTTTTAATTCTAGGTTTTAAAGAAATATTTTCCTCAACCCCTTAATCCTCCCAAAGATAACAGACATTTAACTGGAGCTTACTGACCCCCTAGCATGAGGCAGTAGACCGCTATAGTTGTGGTTTGAGAGCAGGAATTATGGCGACTGATTGCAAAATCAATTCTTTTAAAGCTGTGGTATATGCCTGTGGGGTATACTCAAAAGTATGGATTCTGTTTGGTGATCAGTATTGTGGATGGCTATACCTCAGTTTCCTCTTATTGATGTTACATATTGAACTACCGCTGAAATTTGAAATTAGACTCTGAAATGTTATTATTGGCCTTTATCTATGCAGTATCTAGCAACTGTGAAAGCAGATAATTAGGTATTTGTTCCCACTTATCTCTTTGAATGAAGTCATTGTAGTCTGAGTAGGGAGTCACTTAAAGGAAATTTACTCCTAACCCTTTGAAGAGGCCAATGGTGGTACACAAACCACATGAGTCACCAAAGCTGATACGCAAACATCCATCTGCATGTGCTTGTGTAAAAAATTCATCCCGGAGTGATGTGACTGAGGGAAGATGATCATGAAATGCAGTTGTGAGAGAATGCTTCTGGGGAAAATGGATTTCTGAAGTTCTGAGGCCAGGTTCACAACTTAGTAAGAAAAAGAATATTCACACACAGGAATTGAATTGGACGACAGCATTGAGTGGAACCGGTGATGTTGTCGGTGATTAAGCAGGAGAAACAAAATAGTGCAGAAGATGAAAATGGAAGAGAAGTAGGACATAGAGCTTAGTAGAGCCCAGGCCTAAAATTTGAGGTTGTACAAAACCATGCCTGTGTGTTTCATTGTGTTATTTAACGCACACCCTTCCATGCGTTCTATGAGTATTTCACCATCCTTTTTCAGGTGCTGATGCTGTAGGGATAATGATATATTCCTAAACTGGTGTAATATGAGGTAAGAAATGACCTGCCTTATAAAAGAGAAGCAGACAAATGTAGCAGGTGTTCAGAGATCCCAGCCCTGGCCTTGCTTCTCAGCTTCTTTGAATGCTCAATTCTGTTCTGTGACGCTGCTCAGACTGTGTTCATGCTGATTGTTTTCACTAGTCCTGCTTCCCCTTTTCCCTTAAAATCCTCATCACCATCTCAGAGTGTTGGAATCTTTTATTTTTTGAGACGGAGTCTGGCTCTGTCGCCCAGGCTGCAGTGCAGTGGTGTGATCTCGGCTCACTGCAAGCTCGGCCTCCTGGGTTCACGCCATTCTCCTGCCTCAGCCTCCTGAGTAGCTGCCACTACAGAGACCCGCCACCACGCCCAGCTAATTTTTTTTTTTTTTTTTGATTTTTTAGTAGAGACGGGGTTTCACCGTCTTAGCCAGGATGGTCTCTATCTCCTGACCTGGTGATCCGCCCGCCTCGGCCTCCCATAGTGCTGGGATTACAGGCGTGAGCCACAGCGTCTGGCAGAGTGTTGGAATCTTACCCCTGTAAAATACAATGGTGGCCCATGGGCCCTGAACACTCGCATGTGCTTAGCACTGTTCTAAGGGCTTTTCAGATATTAATGAATCTAAATTGACCAAGGGTGAATATTGCATGTGCTTAGCACTGTGCTAAGGGGTTTTCAGATATTAATGAATCCAAATTGACCGAGGGTGAACAGGTAGTACACCAAAGAGCTAGTATCTGACCCAAAGAGGCTCATTTCCAAGCTGAAATCTAAAAACAAACAAACAAACAAAAACTCCATAGTGCCTATTTTATGCCTCCTTTGTTATCATGAAGTGTCTCTGTTTTATCCACATGGAGGGTTCTCTGTCTCCTCTGAACTCACAAAGCATTCCTTATGCTTCTCATCAGATACCTGTCTCACTATCATTCTATATTTGGGGAGGGAGGTCTTGGAAGTATGACTCATGGAGTTTTCATTGTGTTAAATACATTTTGAACTTTTTAAGATGTTTTAGCAGAAGGTTTTAGAGTAATATCAATAAATATTTATAATGGAATGATTGATCCTATATCTAACATACAAAGAAAATGCCTAGTCTCAGATTCTCGTTTTAATGTTTTTTTAAAAAAATATTTTTGTTGGTCCTTGGAATGATAAGACTTAGGGATTAAAAACATAGTTTGAATGTTTTGCGATTAATTTGTTTTAGTAAACTTTTTGTTTGTTTGTTTGTTTTTAAACAAACAGAGGCTAAGTAAATCTTTGGAGATTTTCTCTGGTTCCCTCTTAGTTCTCTTCTGTGGTCCTCTCCAATGTCCTGGCATTTACTATTTACTTGGCTAGCGCCTCCAATCTGGTATCTGATCCAGGCCTGCCTTTCCTAAAAGGTCCTACTATGCTTTTGTTAGTATTCTAACAGATAAATGTATACTAAAGTATTAACAATTGCCCACTTCTCATTATTGTTATTATTGTTGCAATTATTATCTCAGACAGGAACAATGTTTGGAATGGCAATAGCGGTATTCTTTAGTTAGAGATAGCGCTCCTGCTTGATATTTGAAAGGCCTCATAAAATTCAAAGGAAATCAGACATCCAAATTTCTTACTTTAATCAATGTAAATATTGTTTACTTAAAACACTCATGAGTTCTTTTCATGAGTCCTAACTCAGAGGAAACTTTCTAGAGCTCATTAAAACTTCAGGCTCTGTTTAGGTGGCCTATAGGCTGTGTTGGCATATAATGATTTTGTCTTTTGAGCTCCAAAGATATACCGTTAATCTAATGTAATCAAGATTTGAAAAACAGACTTATAAAAAGTAAACACAGCTGAGTGCAGTGGCTCATGCCTGTAATCCCAACACTTTGGGAGGCTGAGATGGGCGGATCACAAGGTCAGGAGTTCGAGACCAGGCTGGCCAACATGGTGAAACCCCGTCTCTACTAAAAATACAAAAATTAGCCGGGTGTGATGGTGGCTGCCTGTAATCTCAGCTACTTGGGAGGCTGAGGCAGAGAATTGTTTGAATCCAGGAGCAGAGGTTTCAGTGAGATCATGTCTCTGCATTCCAGCCTGTGCGACAGACCGAGGCTCTGATAAAGAAAAAAAAAAAAAGAAAAAAAAAAAAAGAGTAAATACAAGGGTATTATTCTCCTAAGGAATCCTTTACTTTCTGATATGATATCATTTGCTTATCAGAATTAAGTTTCTGGTATGATGGAATAAATTACAAAGTCACTGGACAAATTATAGGGTAAATTTTTAAAAATGTGAATTGCAAGGTGTAGATTTCAAGTAGCACAGAACCCAGATGAATTTCATCCACCACCTGCATTATAATCAGGGACAGAAAAATGGAGTTTACTTTAACACTATGTTACTTGAGTGCAAAATCCCAGCTCCACAAAACTTTGATGTCCTGAAATGTGTTCACATGCCTTAGTTGAGCTAATTACTAGAATGAGTTTAGGCAAGTTACTTTCCCCTCAGCAGGCTTCACTTTTCCTCATTATAAAATGAAAGCGTGGGTCTGTGAACCTCTGAGATACTTCCGATTTTGTGCATTAGTGATTCCAAGTGAGATTTCCTTCAGCTAGCATGCCATTAAATGCTACATTTTTATTTGCTTTCTGATTTCCCTCTTTTCATTTATGAAAAGAACTCAAGAAACCTTTTTCCTATCTATTTGCTCTTGGAAAATTATGGGCTCTTGGAAGTTTTCAATTTAAATTATATTTACTTTTCATTCTTACTCTGTCAGAGGCAGGTGCGTATGAAAATGTTTGTCTTCTATCCATACCCTACTGACTCGTTAGGAACAATCAGAGTGAGCTGCTCTTTTTCCCCTGCTAATAATAACAAAGGAACCAAACGTTTACGTCGTATTTGATATTTATTTTCACAATTGTATTCTGACGTAGAAAGCGTCAACACCAATTTCCCAAATGAGAAAGTCTATTATAGAACTGAAATGGGAGCTACTCTGCAAAACCCCTGGGTGCCATGGTTACAATCAACCATGGCTATGTGCCTTCCCCCACAACCATTTACCCTTACCCTGTCAACAGAAAAACTGTTGTTTTCCTAGGCAGTCAAAATACTTCTGACACCAAACATGTGGGTTTTCTAACCAAGCAATTTTCCATTTCTCTGCGGACACCAACCGAGTGTTCTACAATTTAACTAAATTCTGAAACTAACTCCCTGGAGTCAGCGTGGACCTAGAGTTTAAGTGCTCATTCCAGCAAGGCTGCTCACCACTTCAGATACCAATTGCAAGGCCCAGATTGTTACCTGTAATTCTCATAAACTGGCTATAAATTTGATGCTCCTCTAACCCATTATTGTTTGATAGTTGGCTATAAACACTCACAAAATCCAAGAAATGGTTTATTCATGTTTATTGGCTTATTATAAAGGATACAGACAAATCACCAAATGAAAGAAATGCACAGATGAAGATGTGGGGCGCAGCACAGAGCTTGTATTCCTCTCCCAGTGTGCACTCCCTCAGCACTGACATGTGTTCATCAATCTAGGAGCCCTCTGAACTCCATTGTTTGTTTGTTTGTTTGTTTTTTTGGAGGCCTCATTACATAGGCAAGATTGGTTAAATCACTGGCCTTGTAATTGAGCTCACTCTCGAGCCCCTCTTCCCTTCCCGAGGGAGATCAGAGGTGGGGTTGGAAAGTTCAATCTTCTGATTACATGGTTGGTTCCTCTGGCAACCAAGCCCCATCTTCCAAGAGCCACCTCGGTCTCAGGTATGTTTGAAAATGACTTATTAATGACTTATAGAACGACAAGAGATGCTTCCCTCACACTGATCACTCAGGAAATTCCAAGAAGTTTAGGAACTTGTGCCGGGTACCAGGGACAAAGACCAAATATGTATATCTTATTATGTCATGTCTTGCACACATACACCCTCAGACACAGACACACAAGTCACACATGTTCAGAATGAAAAGGCAAAGAGTAACATCTCTACACCTGTGTAAGTCAATGAGTTTTGGATGATTGCAAAAATTAAAACAGTCCATAGAACAGGAACATAGTGAAAGCTCAACAAATATAATTATAACAATTGAGCCTGCTTTGTCATCTACAAATTATGATAGACACTACCTTGATATGGTTGTAAGAACTATAAATGTAAGATTATTTAATACTTGATGCCTGGTGGGGGTCTCAGGGAATGATAGCCTCTCTTTCTCTCTTTCTCTTTCTCTCTTTCTTTCTTTCCTTCTTTCAGCAATTCCAAACTTGCAGACTGTAAGGAACTTTGAATAACTTCTCTATCCCAAAAGTAAGCTTGTGATATTCCATAAATCACTTAGCTTAGATTTAACTGTGCTGTAAACAAACAAATAACAAACAAACATATCTGAATGGCTTCCAACGGCAAATGTTCACCTCTTGCCCTCTGTTCATGTCTTCTGTAAGTTTAGCTGAGGTTTGGTATACTCTGTATCCAAGAGTCCTGTGAACAAAAGTCCCCATTTGGGACATACTCGTCTCATAAAACAGGAGAAAAACGGATAATGGCACCATGCAGCTGTTTTTAATATTTTTGCTTAGAGGTGGTTAGCATCATTTGTGCTTCACTGTGTTGGCCAAAGCAAATCAGATGGCCCTGCCTGCTGCCAAGAGGCTGGAAGAGTATGATTGTCACACAAGAGGAGATAGCCAACATTTGGAAATAGTACCACAAACCATCACGTTTCTAAACGTATTTTAGTTGCTCTTATACACGTGAATGATTGCAAACTTGGGTTGCTCATTTGCTCATTTGTTTATGCATTACTCACCAGATAGTTCACTGAAAAATTGCTGTGTTCTAGATACTGTGGTGTCTGACATAGGTGATAGAGAAAAGAAATGCAATCTATGTGTAGCTAGAAATTTTTTTGTCATTATTTCTTTTTTTTTCAGCTCAAATGAATTCTGATAGAACATTTTTTGGTAGAAAGCAAAAGGAAAAATTACAGTACTGGGGGATGTGTGCGTGAATGTGTGTGTGTGAATGTGTGTGAATGTGTGTATGCATGAATGTGTGTGTGAATGCGTGTGTATGTGTGTGCACGAATGTGTGTGAATGCGTGTGTGTAAATGTGTGTGAATGTGTGTGAATGTGTGTGTGTGAATGTGTGTGTACATGAATGTGTGTGTGAATGTGTGTGTGTGCATGAATATGTGTGTGAATGTGTGTGTGAATGTGTGTGCATGAATGTGAGTGTGTGCATGAATATGTGTGTGAATGTGCGTGAATGTGTGTGTAAATATGTGTGAATGTGTGTGTGCGTGTGAATGTGTGTGTGCATGAATGTGTGTGTGCAAATATGTGTGAGTGTGTGTGTGAATGTGTGAGAGAGTGTGTGTGTGTGTGCTTGGAAGAAGAGCATAGTGTCAAACACACTCTTCCAAAAGTAGTGGACATTCCTGCTTAGTCTTTTGAAAGCCATATGGGGAAGAGAGAAAAGAACATGAGCCATGCCTCACGTACTCCATGTTCAGGGAATGCAAACTTCGTAAAAGCAGAGGTCACATCTGCTTCTGCTCACTTCTGTGTCTAAACTCAATAATTGCTCTTCGGAAAAGAGGAAACCTAAGTGACCCAACACATAGATACACAGAGTGAGGGGGCAGCAGTTCACCCCGAAGACCCCCGAAGCAAGACTGCTCCCAAGTAGAGATGGTGATGCCTGCTCAGGGTCACAGGCTGTCAGAGGTTACGTGCCCAGCAAGTACGTAAGGATCTCTGGAAAGTGGGTAGCAGTTGGGGCCATTCTGGAAGGCAACAGGTCCTCTCTTCTGTAAGGACCGACTAGAGGGCCAGAGGGAACTTGGTGTTGAGATGGGGCTGTAGTGATGGAGGGCTAGGGGGCTCTGATCCAGGAGCAGAAGAGGCAGCACATGTCATGGAGCTCGTGTGGGACAAATCACATTGGAGAGAGAAGTCAACGGTAATTGAAAGTCCGAGGCTGAGTACGGTGGCTCAGCCTGTGATCCCAGCACTTTGAGAAGCAGAGGCGGGTGGATCACCTGAGGTCAGGAGTTGGAGACAAGCCTGGCCAATGTGGTGAACCCTGTCTCTACTAAAAATACAAAAATTAGCCAGGCGTGGTAGCATATGCCTGTAATCCCAGCTACTCTGGAGGCTGAGGCAGGAGAATACCTTAAACCCGGGAGGTGGAGGTTGCAGTGAGCCGAGATCGCACCATTGCACTCCAGTCTGGGCAACAAGAAGCAAAACTCCATCTCAAAAAAAAAAAAAAAAAAAGAAAAAAGAAAAAGAAAAGGAAAAGAAAGTCTGAGGAGGTTTTCTGGGACTTAGCAGTGTTCCTATGCAGGCTACACATTTACATTTACATTTAACATTAATTTCTTTGTGGATGTGTTTTCCCCATTAATTAATCTTCTTGGTATGATTTTGCCTACAGCGCACGTGAGAAATAATGTGCTGGGCACAACAGTGGTTTGGTAGAAGAAACCCAGCACCCCTACATGGACTGCATACTTCAAACATAACTTCAAACCTCCTGCTAGGTTTGAAGATCCTTAAGGAAAGGGATATCTGAGTATCCTGCATATATTAGGTGACTGGTGAGTGCTTGGGGAATGGATATGTGAGTAAATGATAGTGTCATTTTCATGAGAAAGAGAAGTATTCCTAGCATTTTCTTATTCTATCAATCAAATCTGTAAGATGTCTATTTACTCTTATACTGTAGCATAGTTCTTGTGAGATGCATACATAGGCATTAAAGCGCCTTCTAGAACATATTAAAACAAATTACTTGCTTTGCAAGCTCCATTTAATTTTATTTCATTAAAAATCCAACAAAAACGCATTGAATCACCTCTAAGTGTTAAGTAATGTGCAAGGTTCTAGGGTTTCACTGATGATGAATATGTGATTCATACTTTCAAAGACCACTTTCAACTGAAGAAACAGGTTATCTAATTTTAAAAAGGTAGCGTAATTGGTACTCTAATAATTGTATTTATATAGAGCCAAGAGAGCAGTGTTGTTCTCTCTGCAAAGTTCTTGGGGATGTGTTGTTGACCCAATTTTTAGCTGTGGGGTAAAATTAGCCAGGTGGTCGAAGCAGTGAATGAACTCTATTTTAAGGCATTAGCGAAAATTCAGTTTCTCTCATCATGAGAAGCAATGCTCAAGAAACAGATACATTTATAAAGTTGAAGAAAATACTGAAAAATGTATTGAATCTGTGTTTTCCCAGGAAGATTGTCTTTTCTTTAATTTATCCCTAAAAAATATCTGATTTTACAATTTTACTCTCTGCCTTTAAGAGATAGAAAGGAATGAATTCTATTACATTGCATTTTTTTTTTGGTGCCAAGTCATAAATTTACATAGTTGCAACATAAACAGTTTCAAATTATAACTCTAAAATATCCAAACAAAATGCTATCAATTCTTTTGTTATTGACTTGTTTTATAGTTGTAATGCCGACGCCATATATTTGTTATTCAGTTTTTTATTATATTATTTCTCAGGCAATTACATTTTTACTGCAAATTTGGGGGATTTACTTGATATAATCATTGAGTACAAGCATAGTGCTAAGTATTTAAATGAGAATGCTATCAAATGAACCTAATTTTTCTTGTCCTGTTGCAACCAGATTATTTTTACTATGTAAGATTTATTAAAACATATTTTCAATTATGCTGGGAAATTTAAATGAGGCAAACATTCCACACATAATATTGCCTCCCAATAAGGCTGACATTTACAAGATGGTGAGTAACATTTTGTATGCTTATTTCTTAACTACTTTTGATTTTGTCAATACAAGATAAATTAGCCAAGATCAGGCAAACTATGTTTAGGCATTTGTACTAATCAGGTGCTCCATCTTGTCTGCAATATTGATAGGAATGTTTAGCAACTGCACCAAGGCGACTGAGTGGTAAAAATGAATACAGATTTCGCTATAAATTGCAAATAAGTACAAAATTAATCTGATTGACTTAATCAGGAATACAGAATAGCATTAGCATTTCAAATAATTCTATTTTGATTTGCAGGATTCATTGGTCATGTAAAACAGCAATTCGATAAATCCTCAGTTAGAAGAAATAGCAGAACGGCTTTTACAAATTAATAATGTCTATGTTGTGTAAAGTCATTTTAGCCCAGTCTGGTGCTATTGTTTAGGAAAAAGCTGAGCATTGTAATGAAAAATAATTGTTCCTCTGTCATAGGAGGGGTTTAAGACGTATTTCTTGACTGAATGTTTGATATAGACTCAGGCATTGATGGGAAGCTAAAGGCTTCTCAGTATGACCTCTTCTACTTGTCCCTGTTGACCAAGTTCTTTAACTTGGACACAACTCACTACCCCGTAAAGCCTCTCCTAGTATTTTGTGTTGGGGTTCCTACAGTAAATATCAGTTACTGGAGAAAAGGACTTTTCAAAGAAGCATGCCCAGTGTTAGCACTCAAAATTCACATTCCATATTATTTTAACCAACTTTCTAAATAAGTACAAATATTCAGTTTTAATCTATTCTAATTTTCTCAATGATTCTTTGAATTAGCTAGTTGCTATTATTGAGCTGATTTAGAATTAATCCGTTTTTCTGAACACATTTGTAAGAAGAAACAAATTTAATCTTTTTCCCGTTTTTGCATCTCAAAATTATCTTAAGAATTCATTTGCTTTTGAGATAAAACCATTTCTAGTTTCAGTACTACTTTTGAAAGAGTATACATATAGGTAGAACAACTTTGAAAAAATAACCCAATATATAGTGTATATAGGATATATTGTATAGAAATGAGAGGAAACTTTCCTGTAATAGGAAAGGAAACTTTCTTCTTCTGTTTGTTAAAAAATATTTGAGAGATCTCACCATCCTGCCTTCTTGCTTTGGCCAAATTGAATAAACTTTTCTTTATCTCTCAGCATCTATGTGTCATGTTTGGCACTAGCACTACACATCCCATAATGGAGCCTGAATTTGGGCTTCTACATGAGGGTGGTCTCTAGAAACAACCTTAAGAGCCTCTTGCAGTAATCCAAACAGGAGATAATAGTAAAAGAACTTTTCCCTTTCTAGGATACTTTGTAGAATAAAACACTTAGATGAGTTAGTGATGGGCTGGGAGAAAGAAGAAGCAAGACCACTTCAAAGGATGTATTGCCACTGAAAACCAGGAATGTTAAAGCTGTTATCTACTGTGAGAGGGACTAGGCTGTAATGAGGGTAGGATCAGGAGTTGGGTTTTGGACTTGCAACATTTGGGATGACTACTGCCATCCTAGTGCTATTCAGTGAGCTCCACCCATGAACGAACACCGAGTGAAAGGAGGCAGACAGGAGATAGTGCGGGAAGCAGAGGATGCTCTGACAGAGGTGAGAGCAAACAGCCTGAAACTGAAATGTAACTGGAAGAGTCAAGCTGCCTCTTCTCATGATTAATTTTAGTTCTGTGTGGGCTAAGGCTAATTACTAATGTAAGAATTAAATGAGCAGGAGTGAAAAGTATTTCCCCAGCCGTGGCATCTGGCTTCTTAAAGGGTTGTATTGGCAGCTCTATGGCGCTCTCCAAATCTGGCATATGGCTGAAATTGGGTTTTGGCAGGTGTGACTTGTGCCCTTGTACCTTTTCATTAATGCATCCTGTGTGTATTGGAATAAAAATGATATTGAACACAATCCATTTCTAAGGGAAAGCAACCTCAAAATAATTATATGTTTGTGAACATAAATAACATTTAATAATTAATTGTCATTTCTAACTATTAAAAGTGCCTGCACATGGATTATTAACCAGTTGGCGATCATTCATGGGATAGTTACTCTGCACATTTCGTTACTGTAAAGGGGTGATAAAAAGAAAAGGTTGAACATTATTGGGTATTGGGTCTGCACACTGATTAGGTAGGAGGGGTCCCAAGGGAGAAGCGAAGTTGGCCAGCAGTAGGGTGAGCATCAGGAGTGTTGGGTCAGTGGCTGTGTCCCAGTCACTACAGTCAGATTCCGACACTGGAGCAGCCTTTGGTTTCTAGTGTTTTCCAGCTAATACTTACACTGGTTTAAGCAAGGTATCTTACACAATTCTCTCAACAATCTTGTGGTTTGTGCTTCTTTGGCAATTGAAACAGATGCCCAGAAAAGTTGTGATTTTCCTAAGAACGTCCAGCTGGCTGTGAGCAGTTCTGAACTCACATCCAGATGAAATAGACCAGGAGAGCAGGCTACATGTTTTTGGAATTTCCAAGGATTGTTAATATTCAAATCTTCTTTCTCAACCTGGTTATATAATCTCTGATATCACCTCCTTAAACTCAACTAGTAGTATTTCCCACCCTCAAAGCCTAAATAGCAAACATCATCAGTTGTATGCTTTTATCTTACAATAATATAAAATAAAATGACCTTACTCAAACCACATTGCAAAAGCATCTTTTCCAGCATCCTAACCTTTTTTTAATTGTCAATATGGAAGAGTTTTAGTTCAGTCATAGGTTTTATGCATTTTAAATATTGAGTCTTGGACTGTGATGATATTTTTGGTAAATAAACAGAGAGATGTGCAACTGTGCTGACATTACAGTCTGGAGAAGTGAGAAATTAACTCTGTAGGAAGTCAACACGATGTCAGATCAATGTGACCACTAAATAGACGAGAGTTGCCAGGGTAACTTTTCACATGCTGTAAACAATGTGGTGGTTTGTTTTCCTATTGATGCATATGCTACCCTATTTTGGCTAACATCCAATTCAATTACGCAAGTATTTACTGCACCCTTTCTACGTATCCAGCATATTTTATCATTTTTCTGACATCATTCATATATCTATTCAAAAACTAAGGCTTATACATAATAATCTGGCTTAGACTTTATCTACTTTTAAATTGATTCTTTTTGTAAAAATGACCAGTTCCATTGGCCAGGATCTATACCAAATTGCGGAGCCAACGATATGTTGGAAAATATTTTGACACACCGGCCTTTACTTGATCTGTAGTATAAAGCAAGAGTTTCTAACTTGCCCACTGTCTTTTTTTGTGCCTCTGACATAACATATATGGTTTACCGTTATGGCCTCTTTAATGATGAGTATACCAAGGGCAGAGAGGTAGAAGAGAGTACAAGCAATGTAGCTAAACATTTAGTTGAGTTGAGTTGAATTTAACTTTTGGTTTAGTTGAAGTGCTTGTACTTAATCAACTAAAAGTTGGTCTGCTTTTTGTTATTACTGGGTATGGCCAATCCAAATCAGTGATTTAACTTGTAGACTCATAAATCAGTGCATTAACTCATAGACAACTGGGTATCTTGTTTTATTTATTTATTTATGTATTTAGAGATGGAGTCTCACTCTGTTGCCCAGGCTGGAGTGCAGTGGTGTGATCTTGCCTCACTGCAACCTCCGCCTCCTGGGTTCAAGCAATTCTCCTGCCCCAGCCTCCCAAATAGCTGGTACTACAGGTGTGCGCCACCACGCCCAGCTAGTTTTCTTCTTTTTGCATTTTTAATAGAGACGGGTCCACCATGTTGGTCAGGCTGGTCTCAAACTCCAGATCGCAAATGATCCACCCACCTTGGCCTCCCAAAGTGCTGGGATTACAAGCATGAGTCAACCGGCAGTGTCTTGTTTTTTATTTTTTTCCTTAACTTTCTAAGTATGCAGGAAGCTACGATTACTCTTTTGAAATTTGTCAGATCATTCCATTCCTCTGCACAAAACCCTGCAATGATCCCCTTCTCCGTGCAGGAAAAAAAAAACCCCAAAGTCCCTTCAATACATTCAATATGCTGTGTACCCTACCCTCTGGTCTGACCTCCTCCCCACTGCTCCTTTTCTTCCTGTGCTCATTTACCACCCCTCAGGCCTTTCACCATTTAAACAGCTGTGCCCACTTGCCCACCTGACCACTTTGTAAGGATGATTTCCTCCACCTGAGTCACTCTTTCATCTAAAATCCATGCAGCTCCACAGCTATTCCTTCAGTTTTACACAAATACTGAATTTTCATTATGGTTGCCCTGGCTGCTGGGTTAATTACTTCAGATCCCACACCTAGCATGTCCAGCTCCTTGCACCCTGTTTCATGATGTTAGATCACTTAACATCTTCAAATACACTACATATTTTGCTCACTTATGGTGTTCACTTTATTTTCCCTCCCACTAGAATATAAGACCAAAGAGGATAAAGATGATTGTCTGGTTTGCTTTTTTCTCTCCCTGATGTATCTCAAGTGTCTAGAAGGATGGCACACAGTAGGTGCTCATTTTTGTTGTTAAATCAAAGAGTAAAGGAATGAAAGTTAATCCTGAATCTTGTATTCTGTCTTATTATTTTAAATATCTTAAGGATGCTCTAACAAATAAGTACTAAAAAACAGCAGGAGAAATCTATGCCATTCAAGAAAATCTGTGACAAGCTGTCACATGTTTGGGTACCTTTAGTCAGCTGAGGAAGAAGGGGAGCTGTGGTCTTCTGGGTAAAGAAGTTGCCATCAGCGGTGACCAGAGACCACCTTACACAAAATAACTTGCCTTAATGCAAGGAAAGCCAGAGCAATGGATAGTGCTTTTCAGATCAGGTCCAAAGACCACCTACAACCAAATCTCCAGTCAGAGAGAGGCGTATTACATACGGCAGATGCCAGACGCCCACTATTGAATCCAAAGCAGAGCAGAGCTGGACCAAGTGTACTAGAATATCTGCAGATGGGACTTGGAGATCTGCACTTCCTAGCAACCCAGGAGACCCTCGCTTGACCTGAACTTTGCCCTGATCATTCTTATTTATTTATTTATTTATTTATTTATTTATTATTTTTGAGACAGAGTTTTGCTCTTGTTGCACACGTTGGAGTACAATGGAGTGGTCTTGGCTCACTGCAACCTCTACCTCCTGGGTTCAAGCAATTCTCCTGTCTCAGCCTCCTGAGTATCTGGGATTACAGGCAGGTGCCACCATGCCTAGCTAATTTTTATATTTTTAATAGAGATGGGGTTTCACCATGTTGGCCAGGCTGGTCTCAAACTCCTGACCTCGTGATCCACCCGCCTTGGTCTTCCAAAGTGCTGAAATTACAGGTGTGAGCCACTGCACCCAGCCTGCCCTGAGAATTCTTACCGATGGAAATCCACAAAGCATCAGATTGTAGGGAGAAGGGATAGTGTAAAAACAGAAGAAAAAGGAAGAAGATGGGAGGGGCATAAATCATAAATGGGCTGAGAAGCTCTATTGTTATTGCTATTATATATATTATTTATTATTATTAGCTTCATTTTGCGAATAAAATAAAGCTCACCACCAAGCTCTAGCAGCAAACCATTTGCTGAGCACCACTGTATGCTTGGCCCCAGGCACAGTGGCTTACACCTGCCATCTCATCTCTATTGACATAGATTGCTCATTTTGCAGATGAGAAAAGTTGATAATATGAGAGATTAAGCAGTTTTCATAAGATTGTTCTCCCGTTTATTAAGCAAATGTTTATCAAGCACCTTCTGTGTTCTCTGTGGGTGGGGCATCCTGAGAGGAATAAGGGAGACGAGGTTTCTGCTCTTATGGAGTTCACATTCAACCGGGAGAGGCAGACCACAAAAAGCAACTAATCAATGATGAAGATGCTTTGAGGTCATGGAGAAGAAAGTGCGTGGAGAGCTGGCATGCAGTGTCTGGAGCCTGGCTCTGGCCTTTCCTCGCCTCTGCTAGGCTGCAGTTCTGGGCAAGAGCAGACTTCCCTGAAACCCGGGCTGATTGTGTTAACCAAGGTGTTGATGGCACCCTGTTGAAAGAAGTCACTCAACACTGCATCAGTGTGAAAAGTGGAAACCTAATAATCTCACAATGTTCACGAAAGGCTAAGGACATCGCAAGGAATGACACAGAAAAGTTTTTCCATTGATGTCATCTTTGGAAGTAGATTTTGCTCAATTCTTGTTGGAACATGTACACAGCTGAACTTCAAGATCCTTGGATTCTCAGCTCAAATCTATTTAAACGACTTAACCAATTGCTTAACTTTCTGGAATTCAGATGCCTTAACTGTAAAATAAGTTTGGAGCTCTGAACAGATAATTTCCAAATTACATCTAACTGCAAAAATTCAGTGACATAGACCATTTAGGATGAAGAGGAAAAAAATTAGCCTAAATAACATACAAATGAATAAAAATTGTAACAATTTATTAAGGTGAGATTTAAAAGAAAAAAAGACTGCTATTTTCTATTGCTAGTGAAAACTACTCTTGGAAGATTTCCAGGCACTTTTTAAGTGAAACATTGTGTGCATGAGATGTCTTTGTATCTTTTTCGAGTATATAGATGGTCTATATTCAAAAAGGGACTCTCTTTTCTTCTTATGCCCACCTGCCATCTGAGCAACTGCATCTATTTTTTACTGGGCTACATGGAATGATTTTCTTTTTATGTTCTTGCCTAAGAACACACACAACCACGCCACTCCTGACACTTAGAAGGAGATTAATTATATTTAACCAAAAGGACACTTGCTTAACTAGGACTGCTAAATGTGTTAGCCGCAGGGAAGGCCAGCTGCCCTGTTGGCCATTTGGACATGCCCAATCTTCTCTCACTGAGGCACAGATGTCTGAGGCCTTGCGGGTGAATCCCAGTGTGCTTGCAGCCAGGGAAAGGTATTGTGAGGTAGTGCTGAGCGTGTGAGGTGACATATGGTTCTCCTTCTCCATTTGACAACTTTATCAGTTTCTTTCCATAGTTCAAGTTTGTGGCTCTGCAGAACCAAGGGCTGCTATTCAAAATAGCCTCATCACCTCTTCCTTACTCCCTCAACCTCCAGCCCTTCTCCAATTGCCCGGATTGGGAAAGTTCTGCAGTGGTTTAAACAATCACTTAATAAGATGGCTGTCAGTGGTAAAACTGGAATTGGTTGCTGCTATTCTTGCAGCTTTGGTGAGTATCACAAGTAAGCATTGGAAAATTAGAAGCACCTAGAGGTTTTAGATAACATATATGTAATGGACAAGCATGTCAGGGACCCATTGATTCCTATATAGAAATACTCTGTGCCGTAAGCCTCTTTACTTGTATGTATTATAAATATTTAGAAAAGAAAAGTGTGTGGTGTGTGTGTGAGGGGCTGTGTTTTATACTCCAAATGAATTTTTTGATCACTACAAAATTCATTTGTCATGGTAAAATTTAGAAATATTATAAAGATTATATAGCAATATTAAAATAATCATCTAATGTTCAATGACAATGGAAAATATAAAATATCGATACTCATTGTATCTCTAACAGTGTGTGTATATGAACAATGTGTGGAGAGAAACACATTGAATTGTTGACATGTGATAGTGGTAGGATTCTTGTTCTTATTTTAAAGCTTAATTTCATTAGAATAGCATCTGTAAGGCATATATCAAAATATATGTTTATAAGGCTTTAATAAATAAGAATATGAAATAAAGTACATTGATCTCTTATTATGTGTGAAGTCTTTGTGCATTTAATGCTCACAGCCATGTTGCGAGGCAGACAGTATGCCCATTTTACAGATTGACAGACCAAGGCCAATTAACCAGGTTAAATTAATTGTGCAACTGTAGCTACAAAGTTACAATTAGAAATAAGTTCCAGTGTTCTATTGCATACTAGGGTAAGTGTGGTTAACAGTAAGGTATTGTGTATAGCTGGAAGAGAGGCTTTTGAATGTTCTTACCCCAAAGAAATGATAAAGACATGAGGTGATGAATGTGCTAACTACCCTGATATAGTTTGGACATTTGTCTTCTCCAAATCTTATGCTGAAATTTGATTCCCAATGTTGTAAGTGGGACTTGGTGGTAGGTAGTGCATTATGAGGGTGGATCCCTCATGAATGACTTGACACCGTCCCCTTGGTGAGGAATGAGTTCTTAATCACATGAAATAGTTCTCACAAGATCTGGTTGTTTAAAAGTCTAGGACCTCCTGTCTCTCTCTCACTCCTTTTCTCACCATGTGATACTCCAGCTTCCCCTTCACCTTCTGCCACCATGGAAAGCTTTCTGAGGCTCCCACCAGAAGCCAAGCAGATGTTGTTCACAGCCTATAGAACCATGAGCCAAATAAACCTCTTTTCTTTAAATTACCCAGCTTCAGGTATTTCTTCATAGCAGTGCAAAAAGGGCCTAGTGCATACCCTGATTTGATCAGCATAAAACACATATACAAATGAATGTATCAAATCATATTCCATAAATAAGTAAAATTACAATGTGTCGACTTAAAAATAATTACATATTTGATTTACAAAATGTTTACTCATTTTAATTGTATCTCAGTACTTTTTTTACAGTCTTTGATTACTTTCTCCTTTTTCTAATACCATCTTTGCTTTGAATGAATATTTTAACCAAAATGATTAAAAGAAGAGCAATGTGTACCAAGTTAAGGTCGGTGCTCTTTCAACAACATGAAATTCCTATTATGCAAAGTACTGAAATGAAGTATACAAAAAACACTTGTTATCTTAGAGTGAGTCTATTGTCAATGTGTCTGGAGAGAAAGAGAACAAAAATCCTAAGTCTCAAATAGATTATTCTTTTTTTGGAATAGTTTACTCCTAAACAACTGATATACATGTTTTTCTATTGTAGTTTAAATGGGAATGGGTGAAGTTATTTTCACTAATTCTGTTCGGCTAAGTCCTGCAATGACAGCTCATCTATCAGTAATCTAGAGAAAATCAGTTTTCTTTATAGAGAAATAAGTTCCCCCGGCCACCATGGCCAGCTTATGACAAGGCGATGACAGAGGGCACTGACTATCTGGGCCAGGGGAACAAAGGGAGGTTTGCAGAGACTCTGAGGGTACAAGCAAGAGAGTAGGGAGCATTTCTGCAGTGAGAGTCACTTGGCCATGGCTACAGCAGACAAGGGATGGTGAAGAATACTTTAGCCACAGCGTTAGCACAGACCTTAGCAGAATGCTAGATAATGGGATTCGCCATAACCAGAAGAATGCTAGATCAGTCCCGCCTCAGCAAGGACTGGCAAGGACCCCTGAAACAAAGAAAAAATTCAGTGACTCTCTCACTCCATACCGCAAGGTCACAGGGGCCCTTCATCCTCCAAACAGTGTGATGCCACGCTGGGGACATACAGAGGAGGGCAGAATCGATCATACTGATAAAGTGTCTAAAGGGATTATGTACGATATTGGTGTGGACACAGTTTTGAATCAAATTAGACTAAGTACATTTCCATTTTTGTCATCAAATAAAGGATCATGAAGGAACACCACGTCAGTTTTAGACAAAATGCGTTCTATATCGGCATATATGGATCCCCTTCTACTGTGTGTGTTTACTTATATATAGATGTGTATACATGCGCAGTCATATACCTTATTGACATTACAACGATCACCACAATGGTTTTCACCACACTACAGCACAAATATTTTTATTTTATTTTATTTTATTTTTTATTTTTTATTTTTGAGACAGGGTCTCGCTCTGTTGCCCAGGCTGGAGTGCAGTAGGACCATCTCAACTCACTGCAGCCTCAACATCCTAGGCTCAAGTGATCCTCCCACCTCATCCTCCCAAGTAGCTGGGACTATACATACATACCAGCACACCCAGACAGTTTTTGTATTTTTTGGTAGAGACGGTTTCACTATGTTGCCCAGGCTGGTCTTGAACTCCTGAGCTCAAGTGATCTGCCTGTCTCTTCCTCCCAAAGTGCTGGGATTACAGGTGTGAGCCACTCACCAAGCCAAATCTTTTGATTATAAATCTATTTGCTCAATTCCTAGTTCTGTATTCAACACTGATATTGTTGTTGTTTTAAATCACACGTAATTCACATTGAGCCAGTAATGTCTTTGAACTATTACAGAAATAAAAATTCTAGCATATTCTCAATATTTTTGCTGCTCCTCCAAATTTAATCATTATACAGAATGTTTATTTACACTTTTAAAAATGCACTAGCCATCTCTTCCCTCACCTTTTTAAAAACTGTACAAAACTGAGAAGGCTGAAGTTGTAGTTTTCTTATAGTTTTACAAACATACATACTTTTTCTACCCAAAATTGTCCAGAAAGTGCTTTATTCTCTATATGTTGTGTGGAAAGGGTTCTATATGCCTATCTTTGAAGAAAATAGGTCACTTTCACTCAATTGTCTGAATTTTTTTTTCGTTATTTAAAAGCCTACGATCAGTTTTTTAACTGAATAATTACTTCCATAGCAGTTTGGTTAAAATTTCTACAGTAAAAGTGGTAAGTGTTGGCCACTTACCACTTGTAAAGTATATGTGTATAGCTGTATGTGTATGTTTATACATTTATATACAGATGTGTATATATTGAATATGTAATGTCATATAATACAAATGGTCTCTGACTAATGAAGGTTAAACTTATGATTTTTTCACGAGATTGGTGCACATTTAGTAGAAGTCATACTTTGAGTACCCATACAACCATTCTATTTTTCAGTACAGTATTCAACTAATTACACAAGCTATTCAATATTTTATTTGTACATTTTGTACACATATTTATTTTAATACAAACATATACAACTTTGGTGAAATGTTTAATATTCACTGGTGTGTCATTTTATGAGTGACATTAGCAAGATCTATTTATCTAAAAACTCTTTCTTACAAAAAAAAAATCCCACTTTAAATTCTCAAATGCCCCTCCATACCATTTTTTTAAGTTTCTAATAAATATAAAACATAGTTTTAAAAGAAGAAGAAACGCTCCAGAAGATCAGAACAATACAACTGGTTTTACCAAACTGGGGAATTTAGAAATTGAGAAAAGAGGTAATTTTGAAAATTATGACATGACAACAGGCATGAAACAGCCTGCGATGGACAAAGCAGCCAGTGTAGTCAGCCTGCTAAAATTCAGCGTCTGTGAACACAGCACTTAATTTTATCTCTTATTTTTTCATTGAAATAGGATCTCAGAGATCACCAGACTTCTGTGTTGGTTTCGCTGGAAACTGCAGACCAGAACTGTTTCTATTTGGCCATCTTGGCTCCTCCCCTCATTCTACTGTAAAGACACGTGCATACATATGTTTATAGCAAAGACTTGAAAGCAATTCAAATGTCCGTCAATGATACACTGGGTGAAGACAATGGGGCACAGATACACCACAGAATACTATGCAACCATAAAAAAGAATGCATTCATGTCTTTTGCAGGGACATGGATGAAGCTGGAAGCCATCACTCTCAGCAAACATAGGAACAGAAAACCAAACACCGCATGTTCTCACTCATAAGTGAGAGTTGAACAATGAGAACACATGGACACAGGGATGGGAACAACACATAGCGGGTACTGTGGGAAGGGGAAAGGAGAGCATTAGGAGAAATGCCTAATGTACGTGAGGTTTAAAACCTAGATGACAGGTTGATAGGTGCAGCAAACCACCATGGCACATGTAAACCTATGTAACAAACCTACGCGTTCTGCACATGTATCCCAAAACTTAGAATAAAATTTAAAAAAAAAAAGAGAGAGAGAGACAGAGAATTGCACTGTTTCCTAGGCTAGTCTTGAACTCCTAGCCTCAAGTGATCCTCCTGCCTCAGCCTCCCAAAGTGCTGGGATTACAGGCTTCACCCACCATGACTGGCCCAATATGGCATTTAAGAAGAAACTGAGCCAGCCGCACCTGTTTCCTGCGGTTGCGGTGCTCGCCTGTGTTTTGACAACATACTTGTAAGAGTTTTAGGTTCTGTCAGCATCAGCAGACACAGCCCATTCTTCTCTCCAAATTACTGTTCCCTCAGGCACTTGAGTCACTTTTCAGTAAACACGTACATCAAATCCTGTTACTAACATTTCTGTCCCCAAAATGTATTCTCCAAACCCCAAACCCCACACACTTTAATACAGGCCTGGTTCCCAAGCTGAAATAGATGGAAAAGGAGAAATAAATGATGTCACCATAGTTTATCACATGACCTAAATTAACTTTTCACGAAGAAACAACAACAGTCCAGAAGTGATTCTACCTGTATGGTAGATACAGGTCTGTTTATCTTTTAAATGTGTTTTTCTTTGTACTTTTTCATTCTAAAAACTCTTGCATTTCCATTTAATATTACTCGTTATAAAGTTTGTCTCTGAAGAAGGATGTATTTTCTGATCATATTTTCATTTCTTAGAAAAAATATTGTATTTTAATACCTCAATTTTACCACTATTTTTATATATACTTGTTTGCTTGGGGGAAGATATGAGTGAGAGAAGCTTTGCACTTCTTTCTCTATGGGTAAAAAACTAAAAAGTTAATTTTAGTATTAGAATTTATTTTAGCTTACTACATTCAGGGGAATGCAAATAGCAAAATTTCTATTCTTCTCAACACTCTTCCCAAGATGAAATGTGCTCAGATTGTTCAAACCTAACTTAATAGCTATTAGAGTCTGTCTTGTCAAAAGTCTCAGATTCTTTATTTTACTCTTTGCAGCAGCAGGACTCTCTGGTCCAACTGCCCAAAAAACTATTGCCAAGAAAATGCTTAGTGACCTCCAAATTCCTGACCTTTCAATTACCTCAGTGGATGGACTAAGAGAAAAGTGACCTTTCTTTTTTTTTTTAGACGAAGCCTCGCTCTGTCGCCCAGGCTGGAGTGCAGTGGCCCCATCTCGGCTTACTGCAAGCTCCGCCTCCTGGGTTCACGCCATTCCCCTGCCTCAGCCTCCTGAGTAGCTGAGACTACAGGCACCGCCACCACGCCCGGGTAATTTTTTGTATTTTTAGTAGAGGCGGAGTTTCACCATGTTAGCCAGGATGGTCTCGAGCTCCTGACCTCGTGATCCACCCACCTAGGCCTCCCAAAGTGCTGGCATTACAGGCGTGAGCCACCACGCCCGGCCGAGAAAAGTGACTTTTAATGGACCACAAATAAGATTAAAAAAACCATCAAAAATTGAATCCCAAGGCAGTTTCTCATCAAATTTTACTTTCCCCGCCTCCCTCAAAGGAACTGTGCATTGAAGTTGTCCATCTGCTGATGAACTCTTAGGCTTATCTCGGTGTACTACATCCATTTAACAACGCAGATAACTGGCATTTGCAGAATGGCACTCAGGTTTGCAGCTGAAAAGGTTAGAGTATACAATCCACCATTCATTCCTAAGGGAAGGAGCCATCGCATTGAAGCAGTCTAATTACCGCCATCAGTCCAAATGGCCTGGTGGCCAAGGACCAACCCCACCAGCACAGGCCGTTCCAAGCTCAAGAAAGCTCAGAGGTTTTGGAATTAGTGAGCTAAGTGAGTTTGCCTCATTCCCACACACCTTGCTCCTCACTTCCTTTACCGTGCCCTGTGGTTGGTGACATGACTGCATAGCTGCCTCTCCTCACCACTTTGTAGACTCATCCTGCCTTGTCTTGATTTCTCATCTTGGTAATTCTCCCACCTTTTGCTAAAGACACTTTTAAACAACTCTCAGAGTAACATCCTTCTCTGACCCTAGTGAGCTTCTGAAATGTATTCTATATTCTAAAGATCCAGAACATGTGGGCATTTTCACGATCCAGCCTGTCACCATGTGTTGTTTAGCCACACGTGTTCAAAGCAGATTTCGATGTGAGTTATTTCTAGCTGGGCACAAACAGGGTTCCGTTTTCATAGGCCTCACTCTTCCCTACTGCATTACATGGTTTCTTCTTCTACTACACTCCTCCTTCTTTAAATTACAGAAGCTTAAACATAAACAAAAGTAGAACAAAGTGGCATAATTAAACATCACAGATCCATTACTTTGCTTCAAAATTTCTTAATACAAAACTATTATTTTTTATACCTGCATGCCTATGCTGTAAATAGATGGACTACTCTGAGCCAAATCAAAGACATCATATAACTTCATCGGTAAACAACTGGTATTTATAAATAGGTAAGAGATGTTCACTTTCAAAAGTACAAATCAAATATCAATTATACATTCAAATCTCAAGAATTCTCATATCCCCCCCGCCCCACATCCTCCTCTGTCTTCTCCATCCCCATTACACCATCACTCTTCATTTGACTGGTTCAAATCAGAACTCAAATGAAGTTGACACGTTGTGTTTGGTTGATATGTCAACAAAGTCACTTATAATTTATCATTTCTTATTTATTATCTTGTAATTTCCTTTTGAAAATGTTTGAGTTTATCACATTTGCCCTTTTCCCAGCAAAAGGCATCCGAGTGTCTCCTCACTATGGAGTGGAAGGAGCAAGAGGTTTATAACAGCATCTTCTTATACTGAAGTCACAAGCTACTAACATCTTCTTATATGGAAGTCACAGGCAGGATTTAAATTCATCTTATATCTGCGTATGGTATCCCAGTGTGTCAGTGAGGAGACAGATGTTACTGAGATCACCTTGCCCTGGGATGCATCTCCTAGTATCTGCAAGGATGTCCTGTATACAAAAAGTATAGCTTCATTCCTTCTAATCCCAAAGACTCTCAAATAAAGAAAATCTGCGGGAGGACAAAGACGATGGTAAGCACGGAGGAGAATGGGTATCAATCACTGACATCATCAGGAAGGAGTGAAAGCTTACAATGGTCTTTCTCTCTGCTTTCTTCCTTTCAGATGATCTAACTTCCTGTGTCAGCATCATCATTTTACCATAAGATTTGACCTTGATTAAAGTTTGAAATTCTACTCTGAGGAAACACATTTCAGGACATTATCTTTCATGCATACCTTATCATGAAGAAAGGATCCAGCCATTCACAATCTAGATTTCCACTGATTTCTTTAGCCACACTTTGGTAACAGCCACTAGTGAAATAGTCAGGTCTAGGTCTTATGGAACTTTATTCTGTTCATTGGGAATGTGGGTTTCATTGTTAAGGGAGCGATAAACTATTAGGGAATTCTCAATTGTGGTGTCATGTGGCCTGATTTACACTTTTATAGGAATGATTCTTGTTGCTCTGAAGGAACAGATAGATGTGGGGAGACTAGAATGAAAGCAGGGAGGCTGGTGGGTGGCTGTTTTCATATTAGAGGTGAGTCAGAGAGTTTGGGAGTTTCATCTGGGCCTTAGAGGCCCTAAGTCTTACTTTATCACTCTTACAAGGAAAGAAAGAAAGGCCCGCTGTAGTAAAGTAGCCTGACCCCTTTAAGAGGCCACAGTAAAAGAATCTTAGTCCTCGAATACATAAAATAGTATATGTTTTTTAAAAATTGTAAAAACCTTCACCATTCATTTTTTGACTTAAAATGTCTGATGAGGTTGTCTTAGTTCTCAGATTTCAAATCTTCTGATCTGTGCATGGCACACAAGTTCCTCACTGAGCAAGTGATGATTAATTATAAATACCAGTGATGGTTACTGTTTAAGAGGAGATGACTGTGGAGATGAAGAAGTAAACAGAACACTCTCCTTTCTCTTTGTCTTCATTTAACCCATTTTTTTTCAAATCATTTTCTGGTAAGAAGCCACCTACAAATGTCCAGAGGATTTATGCCTTATTTGAAGTCCTATACAACTTATTTCATATACATCACGTGATTGTGACACGAAAACTTTTCTCAGCTTTGTCTAGTCCATAAAATGTGAAAATGATAAAATATCGTTACTTTCGTTTAAGAAATAATACAATTAAAAACCAAGAAGTCAAAGACTCTGCTAATAAATAATAATATCAAATTTAAGGAAGATATTTTGCATAAATATTAGGTTTAACCGAATGAAATTGCCAATATTCAAAAGTTTTTAACCTTCAAAACATCGGTTTCATATGGTTCTGTCTATTACCTCTTGCTCCTTCCAATCCACTGTGGCAACTTCCGGAAAGATGGGGGATATTAAATGTCCTTTTGTTCTCACAGAGTATCCTTTATGTTGTGAACATGGACTTAGTTATCACTGCCACTGTGTGGGCTTTTATGATCTATTACAACTTTTACTATAGTGCAAATATCTATATAAACATATATATATAGTCTATTAGACTGTGAATATCTTAAAGCCGAGCAAGTCTCTTATTTTCCTTATATTACAAGTAACCGGCACAGTGACAGACTAGAATGGATGCTCCGTATGTCTTTGTTTAGAATGATACAAATGCAGGGGTTGATGAATCATATTCTTTTAATAATCTTATAAGAAGCAGTCATGAGAAGCCATTTTGACAACAGGCTTCAATATTTACTTCCTATGGAAGCTGGGACAAATTGCTCAAGCTTGCAGTGCCTCAGCTCCCTCATACATGTGACAGACAATACCTACCTCACAGAAATGCAGTGATGACTCAATAAGTTGGAATAGTGAGTGGCGTATAATAATTGCCGTATATACGTGTTATATGTGTTTGATTGTTATTTTTAATAATTGTTGATTGAATTGTGTTTCCTGTGTGTGTGCATGTGTGTGTGTGTGTCTTGTGGAGGTAGTGATGGCGATAGAGGTTGTTCTCACTAGCACTGCTTTCAGAATTCATCAGCACTAATTTGCCAGCCAATTACCTTGGAAGTATGGCACCTGGTTGAATAAAGGAGTCATAATTTTTATAACTTTTGTTTTAGTGACCCTTTGAACATCCACAGTGAGTCTGAGCAAATAAAGCATCTGGAAATGAATATTAGTTGCAAACTAATTGAAGCAATAACACTAAAAAAGATAAAAAAGGATAATTGTCATATTTGAGATCCCACACAATAGTGCCAATATCTGGTGCTGAATCTTTTCTGAGGCCTGAAAACAAGGTAAGGGGTCATTGCAGGCATCATATGATTCTTTTTCACAGGAACTTCAGGACTGAATCCTGCAGCAGAAGCAAGAACAGGCTATTGGGAGATTGCAGTCCTCAACCGCACAAAGAAGAGCACATAACCTAAACTCTGCCACAGACCTCTTTGATTCCAGTTGGAAGCCTGGGCATTTCACTGCTGCTGAGGAGGGTTCCAGGGCCTGGGAAACCTGAGGCGTGAGCTGAGCTGGGGTGATCTGTTTCCATCGGTGATCTGGTGCTGATGATTTCCAAGGTAGGAATCAAGTCGGTCGTTGAAGAGCTACAACAGACCAAAAGTGTGGGTATGAGAGCATAGGTGGACCAAAAAAGCAAGTAATCATAATCAAAGAAGAGCTGGAGCAGCTAGGAAATATAGAAGAAGAGATGCAGGTTACAATAGGCGCCGTGAACACAGTGATGGTTCTAAGACTATGCCCATCTTGTTTACTTCTGTGGCTTCAGTGCCTGGTAAATACATAGTCAGCATTCATCAAATATTAAATAAATACATGAATGAATTGTCAAAAGGAGGTGACACTATCCAACCACTTAACGTATAAATTTTTCCAGATAGATACAATGCTACAGATACATTATCAAATAGGACGGAGAAACTAGAGAATTAAGAGAAGCATTAGATTGCTCTACTCCAGAAGCAATCTCCAGCAAGATAAAGTATCAATTCTCTTTGCACATTTAATTGCCATATTTCTTGAAGGTTTAGGAATATTTTGTCTAGCTCCCTGGTCCTAAGATATGAGGAATCTATGATTTGATAAATGGAACAAATGCCTTAGAGAGATGTGATATAGCCAGGGTGAGTGTCTTTGGCAGAAATACATAATTGGTAAAGTCAAGCTGGTGGAAGGTAAGCTCTGTTCCTGAAGACAAGTCACATCCCTGTGCTTCAGACTTGATGGTGTCTATGAGCAAGAATGTTGTCTCTACCTGAGCCCCAAGGTAAAAGACAAGACATGGAGCACTCTGATGTATCCAGTCAAGTCAGAATATCTCATTTTAAATATATATTTTTTTCATATTAGGTGCACAAGTGGGAAAGTAATTATGAGGTCACAGATCCCTTCCTTAGGAAAACCAACTTTTTTTTTTTTCACATTTAGGAAGAAATTGAATAAAACTGTCATTTGTCCAAATTAATATACCTTGTGGACCTCAGCTTTTTGTTAAGAAAACAAAGTGCTGTGACCTATTTTAAACAACAGAAGGGAGACATGACTTCTGACTCGTAACTTCTCTTAGGCTTGAGGGTCTCTGAAAGGAGAGCTGGAGATGCTGAGAGATGTGAAGACGCTTTGGCAGGGCACCGCTTCCCTTTTTGCCTTATGGGAGGTCATAAAGTTTTACAGACTATCACCACTTTCCTTTAGAATTTTTCTCAATACTTCCCTCTAGAAGTTTGCAGGGAAGATCTCTTCTTGGTTATTAATATGTTTCAGAAATGACAGGCTAAAGTTCTACCTTCCCAGATGGAAGCAAACTGATTTTTGGCTTCTCTGTTTGAGTGGCAACCAGTGTAACCCTGGGTTTCTGGTTGAAATTCCAATGCAGAGATTCCCAAGCCATCGGCTGGAAGACACAATTTTTAGCATCGACTCTGTTTGTGCCAATCAGGAAGATGGATGAAATAATTTTAAAATATGGATATCTGTACATCCAAGTATTTTCAGACAAGCTCAGAAAGATTATTTCATAAGGATTGCAATTAGAAAAACAATGACTATTAAAATTGTACTATATTTAATAAACCTCCTCCTCTGTTTCTCACAATGTGTGTGTGTGTGCTTATCAGATTGATGGGAACATTACTGAATAATCAGATCAAGTGAATTTGAGTGGTGAGAAAAAAAAAATCTACTCGCTTATGAAATTAACAATTGGTCATGACATGGAGTAACAAAGATTTTATTTATTATTTATTTTATTATACATTTTAAATATATAATTTTATGCAAATTATGTATTTTACATAAATTCTGTTATGCAAAATATAAATTCTGTTCAATTCTATAGAGGGCAGATGTTTGATTTAAGACAAATATGAGAAAAATGTTCTTTCATGACTGGATAATATGATTCTGGTAAAATAAATGTCTCTGGGAGAAGCCTCAGACTTGTGTTTTTATGGGAAAAGCGAAACTCTTCTTGCTTGAGGGCAACCTTCTGCAGAGAGGAAAAATAATAGCAAGAAGGAAGGGTGAGGACTACTTCTTGATAGTGGAAATCAATCTGTGATTCATCACAAAATACAAGTCATCTTGAGTTACAAATGTATGAGTAGTTTAAATAGCAAGAAGCAGAAAGTGTATATGTGGGGAGAACTGGAAAGCAGATCAGAGATGACCCAAGTTTCAGGAATTGGACTAAAAAGATGGCTGGAATAAAACTTTTTCAGTGGAAAGGAAAAAGAAGGGAAGTGATTCTTATTGTCTACTTTACAACATGCTTAGCCAACATTATCTCACTTTAATCCACACCATAGCCTTTCACAGGAATATCATCCACATATCACACATGGATAAATGGAATTATGTTACATAAATTGTCCATGACCACCCAGCGAGTAAGCAACAGAGCCAGAACTCAAACCTAGGTTGCCATCCAATGTCAGGCATCTTTCAAGTTTGGAAAAGGGCTCTATACTTCTAAATATATAGAGCAATATTCTGAAGAGAAGGTTAAATAATATGTTGAATAGAGAAAGTTTTATCGTGTCTGAACAACATCTTTCAATCTATTTAGATTACATATGAAGATAAAAATGTTCTGTTTTTTCTCTATATGATAAAGAATAAAAGTAAATATGTTTATCGAAGTGTACAATATTATAAAACAGAGTTCTTGGAGAAATTAATTACTGCATGCTAGAATTCTTAGAAATTTAGATTACACACTTCGTTTTTATAAACATATATTTAAATAACATCAGTCTTTGTATATCTATGCACACGGGATGTAGAGGATATTTTCACCAAATGTAGGTGGGATGCAGAAGGCAGTTTGTTGACTTTTCCCCCAGTCTTTCTTTATTCTATTTTAAAACCTTTAGGGAACTGTTCCTTCAGAAGCAACTTCAGATACTGTCTCAAAGAAGCTTTTCTGGAAAGCCCTGATGTTAAAAAACCAAATGAGAGCCACAAACAACAAAAAGTCCAGGATGTCCAAGAAAATGGTGCATCTTCAGGCATTCCTGAAACAGACTATCACCAACATTGTCATCATTACTATTATTTGCTCAGGCTGTTCTAAGGAGATAACATTATACCTCCCAGGAACTACTTCAAAGACCCAATCCACACAAGGAAGCCCTGTGCCAAATTTTCAATGAAAAAGCATTGCCTAGAGTAAAGACGGAGCATTAAGAGAAGATGGAGGCAGCAGTCAGGATCTATAAGTAAATCATTGGCCATGAAAACTGGAGGCACTAAAAGAAGCTGGAACAAAACAGGTTGAGGTCAAGATCAGAGGTAGGGAATGCACAGGTGAACTATACTCCTATACAAGCTATAGCATTAGATGGTTCAAAGGAAGGTCTTTTCATGCAGGGTCATACCTAATTGTAGACTTAAAATTGAGGCTTATGGAATCACAGTAGAGGTTGACCCTAAATGATTATGTTATTATTCTTATCCCCTCATATGAATTTTTTCAATGACTTTCTGCTAAAGACGCATTTCTATTTCAAAATTTAGTATCATTATCTAACTCTGACTGCTTTCCTAATTCTTGTCCTTCTAAATCATTTTTGAGAGCTAATTAGGTTGAGTGCCATTTTCAACTGCTAGTTTGGTAGATAAGGTACGTGCCTGCATATTGTGCACTTACTGCTGTGCACATCTGTGCTCAGTATCAATCTGCAGGGATTTTGAACATTAACATCCCTTTAAAGGCAAACAGGATTACAGCGAAAGCTATGTATTGTTACTTGGCCTTTGGTTTTACAGATACAGTCTGGACTACAGCTGAAAATATATAGTAAGAAAATTAGAAAATAGTCTCTCTTTTTAAAAGATACTCCCCTCCTCCACACACACACACACACACACACACAAACATAATTGGAAAAAATCATATCTTAAAAAGCAAATATGTGCTTTAAAAATATATTCATAGCTTTCAAAGATGCACTATGTCAATATAAAATTAAATCCATTTATAGTGTCAAGAAAATGGGCTAACAGAATTTTCTACCAATTTTGAGATGGTTGGCATAGGGATAAAACAGAAAATAACCAAAGTCTTGATTAGAATTACTGTATCCAGAGGTTTTAATTTAGGGGGAAAAAAAGTCAACTTTGTTTTTTTCCCTTCTCTCTCTAACAGTTTATCAGAAACACAGTTTTGCCTCACCACTTTCAATTTTATATTCTAGGTTTTAGACCTCTGAAATCTGAGATCTGTGCCTAGGGGAAAGAGACCGCCTTGAAGAAACATGTGTTTGCACTGAGTCTTATCAGAGTGTAAATAACACAACTGTTTCCAAGAAGAAAAGATCAGATAAAGTGTAGTCAATTGTAGCCTGGAGGGTTGAAAGAATTGACAGGTTTTATTATTTGTTCAAATGAATCTTTAACACTTTTTTTTTTTTTTTTTTTTTTTTTTGAGACAGGTCTCGCTCTGTCACACAGGCTGGAGTGCAGTGGCGCGATCCCAGCTCACCGCGAGCTCTGCCTCCCAGGTTCGTGCCATTCTCCTGCCTCAGCCTCCTGAGTAGCTGGGACTACAGGCACCCACCACCATGCCTGGCTAATTTTTTTTTTTTTTTTTTTTGTATTTTTAGTAGAGACGGGGTTTCACTGTGTTAGCCAGGATGGTCTCGATCTCCTGATCTCATGATCCGCCTGCCTCGGCCTCCCAAAGTGCTGGGATTACAGGCGTGAGCCACCGTGCCCGGCCAATACTTTTAAGATAGTAAGAAAAGGAGCAAGATCAGTAGTTAAAAACACCAGAGAACGTTGCTAGAGTAAGCTCCACAAGTATATGTTGCATTCTCTGGTGCTACAGTTGGGACAAGAGTAGACAGAGGAAATGATTAAAGAACAGAACTTACATACTGGAGAATGCTTGTTTGTGCCATGCTTTACATTCTTCATTTAACTTACCACAGACATACCTAGTATAGTATAGACAGAAACTAAGACGATATGCTATAAGGTTGAATAAAAAGGAAAGTGATTTAAAAAAATAAGAAAGCCAAAAAGGAAGCAGTTTGTGGTCTTCTGAGATATTTGTGACCATAAAGCAGGGCCTGGTGAATATTTTCTGCAAATATCCAGATTGTAAATATCTTAGATTGAGCAACTATCAATTCTGCTTTGGTGGCAGGAAAGTTGCCATAGATAATATATCAACAAAAGTGTTTTGTTCCAATAACATTTTATTTAGGAAAATTGAACTTTGAATTTTATATTATTTTCATATATTACAAAATGTTTTTCAACCATTAAAACATATGAAATCCATTCTGTACTCCTGGATTACACAAAGGCGGGCATTGGGCTGGATTTGTCCAGTGGGCTACCATTTGCTGATCCCTGCATTAGGGCCTTGTGCTTGTACCTTGACTTCAGGCATCTGCATGGATAAAGGGGAGGAACCCTGTAACACCCTCAAGTTCTCTCTGACCACTGTGATTTTTAAAACACACTTTCTTTGAATGGCTATTTTTTTTTCCTTTAAGAGATGACCTCCACATTTAGAAACATAGACACTACCGGGTCTGACAAATGAAAGAGCATTGTGGATTATTTTTCCACTGAATGATTTAAAAATAAATAAAACAATTTTGATTGACATCTGGTAGATTAAAAAAGCAAGATTTATTTCCTACAAAATAAAGAGACTGACATATGTCAGACACACTTGGCATTTCTGATGAGGAAAGAAAGAAAGACATCAATAAGACTAATTAATTTACTTTCTTTAGCTTTGTGGCAAGTCGCCTAACTCATCAATCTGTGTGCAGGCAAATCTGTATTACATTGTTCTGTGCTAAGATGGTATTAAACATTGTCACATTTTAATTTACGCTTTATTATACTGACAGGTAAACAAAGCAACATGAAGGCTAAATAAAAGTCAATTCCCCAAGGTAAGTTTACAATGGTGGCTCATTTATAGTTTAGTGGTCTTGAAAGTGAAGAGTTTATTTTGTATTGTTCAGCTAGCTTGCTTTGCTGTGGATACACTTGCTCAATATTAGTTATAAATGTAATTGACGTATCTATATAAGAATGAGTATAGGTCCTATAATGTTTATTTAGCCAGAATGAATAATGAGAAACATCCTTGTCATCTATCACACCCTTCAAATAAAAAGATAAGCAATGAATAGTTCCACCTTGAGGGCGCATTGCTTTCTTTTTTTTTTTTTTTTTGAGACAGAGTCCAGTCTGTCACCCAGGCTGCAGTGCAATGGTGTGATCTTCACTCGCTGCAACCTCCAACTCTCGGGTTCAAGCGATCCTCCTTCCTCAGCCTTCTGAGTAGCTGGGATTACAGGCACACACCACCATACCCAGGTAATTTTTGTATTTTTAGTAGAGATGGGTTTCACTGTGTTGGTCAGGCTGTTCTCGAACTCCTGACCTCGTGTTCCACCCGCCTCGGCCTTCCAAATAAAGCTCAGGGGTACGTTACTTTGAACAACATTAAATTGCAAGGTTTTTGTCTCATAAGAGAACAGGTTAGGACTTGTCTCCACAGGTCCAGTGGTGATATCCTTAATATCATAAACAATACACTCAGATCATTAAGACATACTGGATATCCCAGAAACAACATTTTGGTTGCAATGATTTCCACTGATGTGTACCAAAGACATATGAAGACACTTTTACACAAGTTACATAATGAAACCAAAGCAATCAATGAACTTTGAACATTTGTGACTAAATGATACCTACATTGTATTTAATTCTATTATACATAATATACTGCATTTTGACTCTCACTCCAAATACGTTAGAAACTTTTCATATTAAAATATACAGCTCTATTTCATTCATTCAATAGATGATCCTTAGTTAAGTCAATGAGTCTCATTCATTAATGAATTGTTTGCCTTTCATTTTCTGTTAACTTTTCTGTCATTTTATTTTCTTCTCATGAGTTTTGTTACCTAATATGATAAGCTTTCTCAGTGAAATATTTTAATTTTATCTATCTATACATTCTTCTAGATCTTTTGTGGTTATAGGCATTTTTAGTTTTCAATCCGTGATTTTTCTGTAATTAATTTTTGTAAGAACTTAAGTAAATATTATCTTTTTAAAATAGGTAATTATCGTAAAGTCCCAACATCACTTATTGAATAACCTTTCTATCCTCACTAGTTTAATACTACTGCAATTTTTACAAATTTTATAGCCATGTGCTTTTGTATCTGCTTCTACCTATAGGTTCTACTGAACTGTCCAGATATGAAATAACGACAATAAACAGGCCATTACAATATTAATAAAGTATCTTAATTGTTTTGTTACTATTTTTTTCTGTTACACCAAAATAAGGGTAATGAGCTTCAGATGAACAGATGAGCCTGGATTACGCAGGTGAGCCCAATAAAGCACGTGAGTTATTGACACTGGCGAACTTTTTTCTGGCTGGAAGAAAGAGATGCAAAGATAGAAAAGGTCAGAGAGATGCTATGTGAGAAGACTCAATATTCTGCCTCTGGCTTTCCAGATGGAGAAGCTGAGGATTGAGGATCTGGCCAGGAGCCAAGGAATACTGCTACTTCTAGAAGTTGAGAATGGCCTTGAGTTTACAGCCAGTAAGAAAAGGGGGATTTGGGTCCTCTAGCTACAAGGAATCTAATTCCACTTGAATTACCAAGGAATATCCAGACAGGAAGGTAACCCTGACAACACCTTGATTTAGGCCAGTCAGGCTGGACAGACTTCTGACCGACAGAATTCTAAAATAATTTGTGTTTCTTAAACCATCAAATTTGTTGTAATTTGTTATGGTAGCAATAGGAATCGAATATACCTGTCTACTTTTACAACAAGATATTGTTGTCTGCAGTCTGTTTGAGGTCAGCGACTAAACACAGCTGGTTACTATGGCAGGCCCATTCTGAAAAGTTGCAGGACACCCTCAGGAGTACTTTGTTTTGAAGACTCCTCATCACCTCGGCTGCTGTTTCTGGGATCTGGGCTGCAGTCTGAGGCTCATTTTTCCAATCCCAAATATTTCCTACTGATGATGTTCTTGAGAGTAAGGATTTATCAAGAGAGAAAAAGGACTTCAAAAATTTCAAACTCCTTTTTAAATATCAGAGATTATTTTGGCATACTTTGATCACAGGTCCTTACTTATAACTCTCTCTTTCCTAAGAGAAAATAGAAAGCTTTAAGAGACAGGTTGCACTTTACCCGACATTCATTTTTGCATGCCTTATTGAGCATGAAAGAATGTGTGAAAGCCATTTTTTATTGTTTAATTTGTTGTTTTGACTTCGGGTGTGTGTGTTTGTGTCAATTATTGTTTAATTTACTAGAACATTTATTATCCTTTTTATTTTGGAAAACAAGGGTGAGAAAGGTTACATGATCTAGAGGTAAAAATACACCATTATGTAAAGTTGAAGTGTCATCCCCTGAATCCACATTGCACATCTATAAAGTAGAAGAACTTATCTTTCTCCAGTGTTTAGTATTCCTTAGATTAGTGTTTTTCAAACAAGTCTGATAGTAAGAAGCATTTGAGACTTTGGTTTAAAATACGTACCCCTCTACCTCTGAAAGTTTAATTTGGTAAGCTTGTTTGGACATACGGAATCTGTATTTCTAGAAATATTTAGATGATTTTTATCAGACTTGGAGACCCTCTTATTGAAAATAAAAAAGTAGACATGCTCAAGATGAAGTTTACCTTTTCTTTCTATTCATCTATTTTAAAAGATATTTATGAAAAATGCTTGCATGCTGCCTAGCTTGATTTAAGAGACAAACTGTCAGAGATAAATAATCAGACAGAATGTCAAGCCAGCCAGCATCTCCTGGTCTAGACCAAAGCCTTTCCTATTTCTTTCAAACAGTGAAGGCACCAGAATAGAGTGTAGGATAATTCTCCTTTCTACTCTGGTTATATAGAGTCTAGTTTATTCCTACTAGCCTGCCACAGAAAAATGCATAAATTCATTCTATTTTCTCACATTTTCCAGCATGCTGCTGCACATCATGTATCATTCATTCTTTCATTTCTTTAAAATATTATTATTGGATACTTATTCTGTGACAGATACAGGAGTTATAAAGGTGAGATGAATACTTCTTCTACTTTCTTGTATGAAAGAGACAGACACAAAGGCAATGAATGAAATCATGATTAATGCTTTCAAAAAGTAAGTATATTTCCTACTCTGTGAACTATAGAGGTACAAGCAACTAACTCTTTCTGGTAAAGTCAGGGATAACTTCAGGAGCACAGGAAACTGAGCTGTATTTTCTGTTTTCTAGGCAGTGAAGAGAAACGTAGAAGGCTAGGGGAAATGCTCTGCAAAGAATACTGTACATTTCAGTCCTCTGGCCATCAATAGCTTCCTTACCATACACCTTCTGGATTTAGTGTTGTTTGCCTCAATGACCACTTAGGGAACTTGTAAGACTAACCTAAGTAATATTTGTAATTTGAAGAGAAAGCAAATGTTGTAAGTGGACAGATTTCCTGAATTCCTGAATTCAGCTCTGGGCTGAAATTTGGGCTTGGAGTTAAACTTCATGATTGAAATAGAAAATGCTTTATAAATACCGTATCTGGAAACTTCCAGATGAATCATTATATAAAATGAAGATTTATTGAAGACTTCCAGAAAAATATGAAAGTGTTCATGCATTTAAAAAACATTTATTGCATTTATAAATGTATTGCTTGTGGCATAAATGAGTGAAATAAATGGAAGAGAAACATATTATGAAGCAGCTTATTAAAAATCAGTGATATTCAGGTCAGGTACAGTGACTCACGCCTGTAATCCAAGCACTCTGGGAGGCCGAGGCTGGGGGATCATGAGGTCAGGAGATCGACACCATCCTGACTAACACGGTGAAACCCTGACTCTACTAAAAATACAAAAAATTAGCCTGGCTTGGTGGCAGGCACCTGTACTCCCAGCTACTCGGGAGGCTGAGGCAGGAGAATGGCGTGAACCCGGGAGGCGGAGCTTGCAATGAGCTGAGATCCGGCCACTGCACTCCAGTCTGGGCGACAGAGAGAGACTCTGTCTCAAAAAAAAGGAGAAAAAAAAAATGAGTGATATTCAGTCACAGCAGCCATGACCCTTGTTCTCAACAAAATCATTTCATAGAACCTTGAAAAGGAGATTTCAAACTGATTCCCTGACACAGACCAAGAAAAGAGAACCTCTTTCTGTTTTATGATAAATGTGATGTATTTTGTCATGCCATAAATTTTCAACAATGTAGGATTCTCCAAAAAGTAATCAAAGAAGGAAAGAGTTTGTCTTATTTTCTTCATATTTTAAAAGTCTCCTGGAAAAACAAAGAAAAACTAATAAAGACAGGATGATTAGCTAGTTAAATCCAAATGCTCAAAGGATAAAGTTAGTTCATTTTTGGGAAATTGCATTTTCTCGCAATTCTCCTGCACTGATACTTAATTTGTACTTTTTTTCTTCGTCAAGATGTAACAAAAATCCTATTTCAGAAAGGCCATTTTTAATAGGGCAGGATTTTTTATTTCTTTTTTGTAGGTTGTTATTTTGGTTGTTTTTCTGGCATCCAATGTTTGCCGTTTTCTTTAAAGACAGAGCCAGCATATATTTCAAGTTAAACACATATTTTAAAATGAAGGACGTTGCACATAATATTACTAAATGATGAAAATAATAATGTGCCTCAACAATGCAAATGAGTTGCAATTTAATCAGATGAAGAGTGGAAAAATACAGCGTTATGGAGAATCTGCTGTATGGGAGAAGAGAGAAAACTGGACTAGAATCACAGGATCTTTATCTTCACCTGTTAATGTTGGGGAAGCCATTTCCCCTCCCGCCCCTCTGTTGCTCTCAGCTTACCCAGCTGCTGCTTTGTTTTTCAAACTGTATTTATGGAAACCTGCAGCTTCTATTGAGGATGCTGGGATTTCCTCAAGTTCTCCCACAAGCAGAGAAGAGAGGAGGCAGAAATCCACAAGGCTATCTCACTCCCACTTCAACATAGGCATCTTTGTTTTGAATCATTTTATATCTATTTAACTTCTGCATTTGATTGTATTTGAAATAATAGTTCTGTGCTTTAAGAGGTATGAAAATCAAAGAGATAGGCATTGAAGGAGTTTGGGTAGATTATTCCAAAATTACTAGCAAATTAATGCTTTGATTGATTTCCCATTAGATTCTCTCTTAACTGTTAATTATGTGAAAATACCTCAGGATTTAGAAAGTCCCAAGTTCAAATTCTGGTTAATAATAAAAATATTGAATTAAATCAATGGAAATGAGGAAACAAGAACCTCCAAAAATCCCTTCCTCCTTAAAAAAGCAATGAGAACACTGGCAAACATTGGAAAAAAAAAAAAAAAGAAGAAAGAAAAAAAATCAAACCCTTGGAAAAAAATCTAAGGAACATGTATTCAAGAAAAATAGCAGACTCTCAGAAAGAATAGGAAGTTTTATGACATTTTACATGCCCTTTTCTCATAACCTTCTCCCCAACTACACGGTAGCCTTGAAAATGAACATTGCCACATTCACACTGAAAGTCAACAACCTAGCATGTGCTAGAGGTGGCAGATGGGTTTGGAGTCTCCCCAGAAGCAAAATACTTGAATAATTGTCATCATTTTACAATTTGTAACTGTAAATGGCTACATTAAAAAAGAAAAATGACCTCAAATAAATAACAAATCTCTGACTTAAGAAACTAGAAAAATAAGAGTAAAGTAAACCCAAAGCAAGGAAAGGAAGAAAAATAAAGATTAGGGTGAAATAAATGAGATGAAGGCCAAACGTCCAACAGAAAAATCAACAAAACCAAAAGCTGGTTCTTTGAAAAGATCTACAAAATTGACAAACCTTTAGCTAGATAGCTGAAGACAGAAAAAAAAAAGAAGACTTGTTTTACTAAAATCCAGAATTAAAGAGAAGGCATTGCTATTGACATTACAGACATAAGAAAGGAAATATTATGAAATATGTCAAGAAATTAGACAATCTAGATGAAATGGATAAATTTCAAGAAGGACACAAACTACTGAAACTGACTCAAGAAAAATCAGAATAGACCTTAACAAGTAAAGGGATTGGTCCAGGAACTTTCCACACACACACACACACACATACACACACACACACGCACACACACGCACACAAATACAGGCTTAGATGATGTAGTTAATTCTACCAGACATTTAAAGAGGAGTTGGCACTGATCCTTCACAAACCCTTCTAAAGAGCCGAGGAGAAGGAGGCATTTTCTAGCTGATGTTATGAGGCCGCTATTATCCTGACACTGAAACTAAACGACATGAGGGAAAACTAGGGACCACTACCTCTTATGAATATCAACACAACAATCTTCAACAAAATACTAGCGAAGTGAGTCTGGCAACATATAAACTGTAAAAATCGCTTAAGGTAATAACCATATAATAAAATAAAGGCAAAGTACATGTGATTATTTCAAGTGATGCAGAAAAGGCATTTGATGAAATACAATATCTTTTCATGTAAAACAACAACGCTCAGTGCTATGAACTGATTGTAGCCTTCCAGTATTCTTATATTGAAGCCCTAACCTCCAATCTGATTATACTTTGAGATACGGTTTTTAGGAGGCAGTTAAGGTTAAATAAGATCATACTGACAGGTTCTTAACTTGATATGATAAATGGCATTATTAAAAGATAGGTCTCTCTCTTTCTCTCTCCCGACCCACCTGTCCCCACACCACATGCATGCACTGAGCAAGGGTTATGTGACACACAACCAAAATACAGCCATCTGCAAGCCAGAAAGAGAGCTCTCACCAAAACCTGACCATGCTAGCACCCTAAATTCAGACTTCCAGCCTTCAGTACTGTGAGAAAATAAATTCGTGTTATTCAAGCCACATAGCCTATGGTATTTTATTACGGCAGCCCTTGGTGACGAATGCACCTGATAATTAAGAATAGAAGGAAACTTCCTCAACCTGATAAAGGGATCTACAAAAAACTCACAGCTAACATCATAGTTAATGATGAAACACTGAATGTTTTCTCTGTAAGTTCAGTAACAATCTAAGTATTTCTGTTCTTGACACCTCGATTCAACATTCTACTGGATGTTATAGCCTCAAAAAAAGAAAGGCATAAATAAACAAATAAATAAATAAATAAATGGTGTCTATATTGGAAAGTAAAATGATCTCTATTTTAAAATGACATGACCTTGTATGTAGAATATTCTAAGGCAAACCACACACACATTGTTAGAGCAAATATATTAGTTTGGCAAAGATGCAGGACACAGGATCAATATAAACAAATTAAAGTGTATTTCTACCAACTATCGATTTATAATCCAGAAATGAATTTAGGTAAATAATTCCATTTACAGTATCATTGAAACAAAGAAATACTTGGGAATAAATTTAACAAAAATGTGCAAAACATTGTCAAAAAATTACAGAAGATCTGAATAAATAAAATGACATTTTATATACATGACTCAGAAGATTTCACATTGTTAAAATGACCATAGTCACCAATTGATCTACTGATTCAATGCAATTCTTATCAAAATTCCCATTGCATTTTTCTTCAGAAATTGACAAGCTGATTCTAAAATTTACATGAAAACACAATGGACCCAAAACAACCTAAAGATCTTGAAAAACACCTCAAAACATGGAGCACTAATAGTTTCTAATTTCAAAACTTACTTCAAAACTATAGTAATTAGGACAGTATGGCACTGGGATGTGGACAGAGACATGGAAATATGAAATAGAATTGATTGAGAGTCTAGAAATAAATTTTTATATGTTGATCAATTGTTTATTAACAAGGGTTTCAAGACATTTTGATCAGAAGCAAATAGGTTTTGGTGAACAAAAAACGGTGTTGGGTAAAGTGGATAACTTCTTGAAAAAACAAAAAGTTACACCCGTACTTCATTCCATATACTAAAATTGATTCCAAATTAATCAAATATCTAACAGTGAGAATGGAATAAGAAAATTCTTAGATGAAAACACAAATATAAACCTCCATGACATTAACTAGGCAATATCTTTTTAGAAATGACACCAAAACCTCAATCAACAAAAGAAAATAAATAGGTAAATTAGAATCCATTGAAAATAAAAATTTTGTGCTCTACAGGCACTACCAACAAAATAAAACTATAATTCAGAATGAGAGAAAATATTTATTACAAATAAATAATATAAAGACTAATAGCCTAACTAACATTTGGACAAAGTATTTGAATAGACATTTCTTCAAAGAAGGCACACAAAGGTCAATAAACAAGAAAATATGCTCAATATCATGTGTTATTAGAGAAATACAAATTAAAATTACAATGAGACACTACATCGTACTCTCTGTGGGGGCTTGTAATAAATAAGATGGACAATAAAAAGTGTTGGTAAGAAGTTGGTAATCTTACACATTGCTGGTAGAAATGGAAAAATGGTGCAGTCACTTTAGGAAAAAGTTCAATAGATTCTCAAAAATCTCGTATTGGAATTATCATTTGAATGAGCAATTTCATTTCTAGCAACTTCATGACACACTCAAGAAAACTGAAAATCAATACACCCACAAAAAGTTGTACATTAATATTTTAACATTATTCATATTAGCCCAAAGTGGAAATACTCCAAGTATGCATCAATTGATAAATGTATAGACAAATTATAGTATTTCTAAACACTACAATATATATGGCCTTAAAAAGGGATGAAATACTGACACATGCAGTAAGATGGGTGAGCCTTAAAAATATTATGTTATGTGAAGGAAGTCAGACATAAAAGGCCACATATCATATGATTCCATTTACATGAAATATCTAGAATAAGAAAACCCAGAGAGACAGAAAGTTGATTGATGTTGCCAGGGGCTCACATGGACAGAGACTGGTGAATGAATACTAATGGGTATGTGCTTCATGGTGGAGATATGAAGTATTCTCAAATGAGATATTGGTCAAGGATATATAACTTTGTGGATATACTAATAACCACTAAATTCACCTTTTAAAAGGTGAGTTTTATAGTACATGAATTATATGTCAGAATGTCATATAAAGTATTAATAGTATTAATAATAGCTAACAGTATTCTAATTGCTTTATATCTTTTAATTCTTTGAATCATAAAAGCTCTTTAAAGTAGATACTATTGTTAGCCTGTTTTACAAATAAAAAAATAGAGAATTGGCTAGTTTCATTAACTTCCCTAAGGTCACTTAAATACTTACACCAAGTGGGGAATTAGGAATTAAATTTAGGCAATCTGGTTTAAAAGCCTGAGATTTTAACAACTATGCTACACTGTAAATGATTCTTTTCATTTCTGCACCCATAATGTGAAATTAATATAATAGAATAGACTAGATGAACTTTACGGTCTTTTCTAGTACTATGATACTAATAGGTGATGATACAGTTAACCAAATGTAAAAGTAGATTTGTGGCGGGAATAAAAAGAGAACTACTTTGAAATAAAGTGAAAAAATGATATATTGCGGTATATTGCCTTTGCTAAGAGAATGGTGAACTATCATATGAAAGCCCAGGCAATTGAATCATGGTGGCCAGGATTCAGACAAGTTTCATTCACCTCCTAGCATGGTGAGTGGAGCAAGTGGCTTCAAGACTTTAGTTTCCTCCTACATAGAACACAGAGTTATGCTTCATAATACCATTTCATAGTATGTAAGACTAAATAAAGTAATGTAAGATTAAATAAAGTAATGTAAAGAAAGACTTCAGCATTTAGTAAGTGCACTGTAGTTGTTAATACTCCATTCTGCCACATTTGTCAGTAAAATGTTAAGCTCCACACCTTCCTCATTTTCTACCTCTGGTTGTTCATTCCTTTTCTTTTCTTTTCTTTTCTTTCCATTTCTTCTTCCTCTTTTTTTGACACGTTTAGTTCAAATGGTCCAGAACTCTGCCCTGAGATCTCTTTGTTCGCCTAAGTTTTCTCCTTTTACTTTGACTGGACTGAAATGTATTTCTCTATATGAGACAATTCCTCTCTTACCTCGTGCTTAAAGATTCAACAGCATCCTGCACTAATAAGCCTGACTTCACAACTTTCACCATCTCAGTTAATGAATTGAACTGCTTTCTCCAAAACTCTGGAGTCATTCTAATCTCCAGTCTCTCTCAAGTTCTACATTAGCTCCATTAGTGAGTCATGTTGGCTTTTGTTTCTGAATAAATCTAGAACACGACCACCTCTTACCACTGGTACTGCCACCACTCATGACCCAGCCATCATCCTGTCTCATTTGTCTTGTCATAGACATCTTCTAACCCATCTTCCTGCTTTTTCCTTGCCCTTATTCATTCAATGTTTTACCACAATAGGCAAAGTTTTCCTACTGAAGCATATGTAAATTATTTTTTTGATTAAAAAAACTATGATGCCCCTCAGCCTTACCAAAAATAACATCTGAAGGTTTTACAATGCCTACAAAGCCATACAAAATCTGGCCCCATTACCTATGTGATCTCACCTCCTAATACTCTCCCTTTGTTCACTTTTCCCCAGTCCTCCACTCCTTACTGGATTGCTTCTCTTCCTTGTCTCAAATCCCTACAACTTTACTGGTGTTTTCCGGGATCACCTTCTGAATAAACACATTGCACTGGAATCTTTATCCCAGAGTTTTTTTTTAGGTAGAACCAAAGTCATGATTTTTGGTAATAGAAGTGATTTTAGGAAGTAAATCCTTAAGAATCCTTTCTATTTTAGGATTACCTGCTTAAGAATCCCTTCTGTTTTAGGATTACCTGCTATCCAAATAGCAACAATGCCTTTGATGTTGATGACAGAAAAAAACTGCTGGTTAATTCCTGACATGTTATATCATCAAAATTTCTAAGATTTTTACCTGTGGTGAATTGGGATGGCATAGGAATAAGGGTGGTTGCACTAGTCCATAAACTAGCTTTAGCATTTGAGAGGTAGAAAGTCAATGGCAAGTACAAGACGATGGTCTACTGCTATCAACTGCCATTGTAACTCTGGGAGAAGAGAATCACAGACTCAGGTTAGCCACCATCGAATCAACTCTAGGGTAACAGTTAGACAATTTAAAGGCACTCATGTCCTGCAACTGGATGGTAGACTGTGCTGAGGACCAAGTCCAGGATGTGACTGTGAAAGTGGAAAAACTACAAGGGTAGCTGAATGCACAGTCTTAAGAAGTGTCCTAATTTGGAGTCAGAACCCAGATTGGGAAGGAATAGAATCCCGAGGTCAGGGACATCCAATAGATGTGCTGGATCATCAGAACATGCGGATTCTCCTGAATCTTCTGAGAAGGTGAGAGTGGCCTCCTCCTCTTAGCAACATACTAACAGGCTTCCCTTGCCAAGAGGTTGTTCAAGTTTTTACCTGCGGTGGGTGCTGCACAACATTATATTTGCCTTATTAAGACTTTTCTATTTTTTTATGAGCAATAATCAAGGTCAAGTTTTAGTATGTCAGTTTGCATGGCCTGTCTCTGCCGCAGGAAGACAGAGACTAATTACCAAATTACTAAAAGAACTTGCCAATATGGATGGACAGAGATAGGAAAGCAGCTTAGAAATATTTCTGGAGTTTGCCCAACCCCAGTGGGTGAAGCGAGTATAGGGATTGATAATGGAAACTTAATTGATATTCGGGCACTCTTCTCTAACTTGGGATTTAATGTCCTGGCAAGAACAGCTAGAGCAAGCTTTGATACGCGGCTGAAAGGGATCATTAAAGCTTAAAGAAAGTGGTGGCATATTGAAAATAAAGTGAAGATTACAGAGCTGCCTTGGTAGAATATTGATGAGCAGATACAAAGGCCCAAATAATAGGCCACATTAAAATCTACTTACTACGTAACAACGGATCATTCACCAAATGACCATGTTCTCTGAGAAGGCCCAAAGAGTCTCGCTTTACTCACAACAAAAAATGTGCTAGTTAGGAGGGTACGAGCATTGTTGAGAAGCTAAGTGTGGGCCTCTGCAGGTCTAGGTGGACAGCGAGGGATACTGCTGTGTAAATCGACTCCTTTGTGTCAGTGAAAATGACATAATTTTAGAATAGCAGAGGCTGATTGGTGGCACTAACCTGTTAGAGATCAAGCAAAATTAAACAACAAAATGTGCCAACAAGATGGAGTAGTAGTCAGGGACACCGACTCACAGGACCATGTCAATACTAGGGGTTCAATGAGCAGCAAGTGGCGAAGTTGCTCAATATGTACAACCAATAGATCAAGAGTAGAAGTGTCGACTACTGACACCACCTGTTACAAAGGAAATATATGACCATTACCATGTTTCCATATAGGATCCAATTTTCAGACTCAGATTTCATTAATTGAAGATCATAGCAAGTACATCAAGTAGAAATTTATCCACGCTTTATTTAAGGAACCTCCAGGTATGTACCACAGTAATTGTATACTGGGGAAAGGTAAATATCCATACCCACAAAGAAGAAGGTAGAGCAGGGGCATGAGCAGATGGAGGATTGGTGTCAAACCCAAGGGCTAAAGTGTGCACGGGTTGTTGTCCCCAGTTACATCCATATCTCGGCTTCCAGTTTAATGCCTGCAAAACACAGAAGGGTCATGGTGGATGACTATAAACTTTACTAGCATCTATCAAAGTGAGGCAAAAACAGAAAGTTACGATAACTTTTCTAGTGAGGTTGAATCATCTGTCTTTGGCTACCCTGAGGAAAGAAACAAGACCAGTGTTCCATGACGGGCCCATGAATAAAGCAGCTATTGTGGCCAGAGTAGAAAATGTACATGAGTCCAACCTCATGACTCCCTCTCACCAAAGAAAAGGGGATCGAATACACAGAAACAAGGATCTGGGTCTCTCTACTGCATAAGCAACTTTAACCAGCAAAAGTAGGATCAAGGGTGGTGGGAATATTGAATGAGTGGTACAGGATGGAGAGGGTGAAAATCAATTACAGCTTTGGAAACAGATGAATCATTAGGGACTAGACCGGGTCCCATTGAAACTACTGTTATATTTTTTGGTTGTTGTTATGTATTTGTGATTGATACTTGACAGAATGAAAATGGAGGTGGTAAAATATAGCAGAGGCTTTGGTGTCTTGCCCTTATTTTCTGAGCACAAATTTCTGTATTCTGATGCTGCTTAAGCAGAAATACCTGAGACTTTTTCATAGAGCACTTTTTTCCCAGCTTTGGGAGCATGCTTAGTCTTTGCACAGGGTAAACAGAAGTATAGCCAGCATGATGACACCAGTCACAGCCCTCAACCAGTAAGGGTCAGAGGGTTGGTGTGTAAATACCGGAGTTTCCTCAAGTCATCACAAGTGGGATTGAGCATCAATGTCCCCAGTAACGACAGGCTTAATAACACACCACACTGTTCCTGGCTTCCTCCCATTCCGTGTCTGAGGATGTCACTTCCATATGGGCATTTTCTGAAATTATTTTGCAAACAACCTGCTGCAACTTATATTCTTTTTTCAGGTCTGTTTCTGGAAGATGTTACACTAAGGTAAAGATCTGGTCTGGACTTGCATTTTAAGGGTACCCTTGCACTCAACGATACAAAATTCCAGAAGTTTATAGTTGGATGAGATTCTAGAATTCTTTAAATCTAGCAATTCTGAAAGGTGTATCTAATATAATCAGTCTCTCTTCATACTTGATATGTAAATAAGCTATAGTCCACAGTAGTTAGATGAGCCTGAGCTAGAAATATAATCTCCTAACTTCTAGTTAGTTGCATTAACCTGCTCAACTAACTCACATTTTTAATTCACTGAGGTCTCTGAGAGCAGCAATTGATTTTGTCACAGTTATTCCCAACAAAACAAAAAATGAATAACTAAAGTTTCCATAATTTTGAAGAATTGTGTGTTATAAGGCTTTATTCAAAGATGGTCAGAAATGAAATTTTGTTCATTGGTGTGTGTATATTCATTATAAGAGTTAATGATATAATCACCAGTAAGGATAATCTCAGAAACAAAAACCTTATCACTCTATTAAATTATGTTTTCTAGTCTCTCAGGTTTTATAGTCTTCCTTCAAATAACTACCTATCCATTCACTCACTTTTCTATCCATCTATGTTTTCAAAAAAATAATACATGGTCTTTTGAGAGGACAGGAAGTACACATATATAAAGCATAAAGTGTATTCTTTTTTTACTCCTTGCAGTCTTCCTCTCCATTTACTTAAAATAGCCAGTGCTTTCAGTTCCTTGAATATCTTTCTAGATATTTTTCAGTAGGTATACATATCCATATACCTTGACTCACCTGCACAAGAATACCTTCAGAGAAGCATATATGCATGCACATATTTGAGAATATAAGATTATACTATGAATTCCACTAAGTGTTGATTCCATTCTGTGGCTGCTCTGAAGAATGTTTCAGTGAACATGGGAGAACATGTATCTCTTTGACATGTTGATTTCATTTTCTTTCAATATGTGCCAGGAAGTGAAATGGTTGGCTCGTATGGTAATTCTATTTTTAATTTTTTGAGGAAGTTTCATATGATTTGCCTTAATGACAATACCAATTTACATTCCCACCAACAGTGCACAAGGATCCTCTTTCCTGTGCGTTTTCATGGCTGAGACTGCTAGCTTCTGCCCTTTTGCTTTCTTACCAGTTGTGATCAAACATCTCAGGTGTGACCATCTCTCCAGCAATCCTTTCTGTGTGGTTGTTCTCTGTTTTTTGCTCCAACAATTACACGTATGTTGCTACATTTTCTTAAATGGACCCTTGAGCTCTCCCAAGGCTACTGTTCGTGGATAACTGTCTATTTGCTGTTTTCTGTGAGGTGGAGATGGTGAAGGAGAAATGAGGTTACTCCACCATTTTGCTATTTATTATCATACCTGTCTTTTTCATGTTTAGCTTTAAAATACACCTGCAATTCATTTTGTTATAACACGAAATAGAATGTAACTCTTCACCCTTCACTCCTCACCCTCATTATAAGAGTGCCATGCAAACTGGAGAAAGCCCTTATTTTCCTGATCAATTTGAAATGATAAATCATAAATATTTACACACACACACACGTACACACACACACAAATTTGTTTCCTCCTTCCTCTATAATAATGAATCATTTTCTGAGTGCTTGGATGGTAAAGCCCATTCCTGAATGACAACATTTTATTTACTATAAAATTATAGAGTGCTTTGATATCTGATAAGGTAAATTCCACATACTGCTATTTTTTAAAAAATTGGCTTTCTGGGGGTGTTCACTTATTAACTAAATTTAAGAATTGCTTTTCAAGTTTTTTTTGATAAATCCCTTTGATGACAAACATCAAATATCAAGTATGCTATTTACTTTGAAAAGTAAATAGCATTTTCATCTATTTTTGTGTTTTCAGCTACCATAAACTGTTACTCAGTCAGTTCATGCATACTTACCATGCCAGGTACAGTTTTAGGTACCGACTGTAGAGCTACTAGCAAATCATTGACAGCTTATTACCTCTCTAGGTAATATTTTAACACTTGAAGGTCAGCACATAAAATCATCTCACTATCCCAAATGAGTTCTATTTCTTACATCTCTGATTATAGTAAATAGCACTTGTGCATTCTCAATTATTTAGGTTAAAATTCATGAAGCCAACTTTTAAAATTTCATTTCCCTTTCCCATCATGGTGTATAATATTTTGTCAAAACTTGTCTTGTCGGCATCTACACATCTTTCCTCTTTGGTTCTTCCTTCCCTTCATTTTCACACCATTATGCCAGTTCCCAGTCAGGCTGGCTTCATTCCTCCTTGCGTCCTGATTCCGTGTGTTCACTGCTATCAAAGCAGAATTCCTAAACCACAGCTCTGATCAGATCCTTCAAGTCTTTCCTTCAAACTTCCAAGAATACAAGCTGGACCTGGCTTTCAGAAAAGGCACACACACACACACACACACACACACACACACAATCAGTAGCATATTGTGAATTGCTTCTGAAAATTAGTATAATCTTTGTAACAAAATACTTGAAGCATGATAAAAAGGAGCAGGTCACCAGCAGATAATGAACAAAGGTACACTAAGTGGCGCAGAGGGATGACGACTAGAATAGAAGCTCTATGAAAACAAGATTTTTTTTTTTGTCTATTTTATTAATTCCATATCCACAGTGCTTAGAATAGTACTACGTGCATAATATGCCTTCAGTAAATTTTTTTAATGAATATCAAAGGCAGAGACACAGACATTGACATGGATTGTTTGGAAGGTTCCAATAAAGAGTATGGACTCAGGCCTTCCTCTTTGAGCAGTGGTGGCTGTTGGTCAAGCAGTTCCTCAGTGCTCACCAGGTGCTAGGCCTTGCTAACGCTTTACCTTTATTATATTATATAATCCCTAAACAACCATATGATATAATTGCATTATTTGTCTCCCATTTTAAAGATAAGAAAACTGAGGCTTAAAGGGGCTGATTAATATGCTCAGATGCCAAAGTTAAGTATGTGATGGAACCAGGATTTAAACATTAGAGACTTGCATAGAGTTCATTAGGAGCCAGACATTTCTAAGATTTGAGATGTATTTATGTCACCAGAAAAATAGGAAAATTTACCACAAGTAGAAAACATAAGCACATAAATAACTACGTATCATGCGTTTTAAAATGCTAAAGAATTAAAATATAAAACATCAATTATTGATTATTGTATGATAAATTCTGTCAGATTTTTGTGTTGATACATTCAAATACTACAAACATTTTTCCTAGGGAACAAACTATAGAAATTATACAATTTATATAATCACAGAATTTTTATAATTTATAAAACGATTTATCAAAAAACCTATAGAATGATCACACAAGTACAGATATAATCTATTTCTATAAGTAAACCACCATAGGGAAGGAAAAAGATGTATGTTTATATTACAGACAACAGCAATCACATGAAAAAGTACCACAACACTTTCTGATAAAAGCTGAAAGTTAGTTTCATACGGATATATTCTTTATGGAATAAAGATCATCTATATTGAACCAAAAGTTCACTTCATAATTGAAAACAAAATACCCAGAAGATTTTCATCAAATTTAGGAACACGGCAAGAAGTATGATTATTTCAGTATTGTTTATATTAACCTGGGGAAGCTCTAGTCAAGATATAGAGGCAAATATGTATAATATAATAAAAGACAAACATTACTTTTGTTGTTATTTAATATACTTTATTATGCTGGTGTTTGGAGGGAGAAAGAGATACTTAGAGATACAATCCATATGTGAAACTGATTTTAGGTCTGATTCTCCAATTTATTTTTAATATATACATACAAGTGGTCTTACGGAAGAAAAATAAAGCCTTTCTGATACAGTGAGAACAGTACAGGTTATGATTGTTCTGTTGGATAGAACCCTTCCCTAAGATCTAGGAGGTCTCACCCCCAAGGCATGAACTTATAACCTATATATCTTGGAGGGTGTAAAGTGTTTTCTTTAATATAAATCTTTTCTAGATTCCATCTGTTGAAATAATCAAAGTGAGATCCAGGTTTTGACATAGCAAAATTGTAAGCTATTAGCCTATCAATTTAAGGCACATCAATTGGAACACGTTATACTTTTTTCCATTCTAGGCATAAGTAAAAACTGTGATTGATTTTACTTTCTTCATTTCCACGAATATAAAATAGAAGATAAGAAGGAGGTGTGTGATAATCCTGGGGTTTAACTCCCAAGGGCTTGGTACACATCCCAGGTGTAAGGAGGAACAGGAAGTTCTTCAGTCAGGCAAAGAGTGAGTCATATGCTATGTCTACACAGAGGAAGACTTAATGGAATTAATATGATGTGCTTCCTCTCAAACTGCCTGCCAGAGATAAAAAGTTATTATTGGATACTCTACAACTCTACCATGTTTTAGTCTGAATGCCCACTATTTATTAAACAAATAAGTGAGCAAACAAACAAAGGAAACAGCCATACTAAACAACAGAACCAAAAGAAAACAGATTCATAGATGACCCAGACATTGGAGTTATCAGACATGATATTAAAATAACCATAATTAATATGATAAGAAAATAGATGGAAAGATGGATAAAAAGATTGTAATTTACACAAAGCAAACACACAAAAATCTTAGGATTCTTTAAATAAATACTGTATTAGATGGGTACAACTGCAGATTGGACATTATAGGATAGAGGATTCATGAGTAAAAAAATCGATTGACAGGAAAGAATCAAGACTGAAACACTAATAAAAAAACTGAAAATACATAAGGGAGAGTGTGAAAAGATATTAAAGGCATGTAATTGGCTTATCAAGAAGAGAGGAGAGAGAAAGGGAGAGAGGAAAGAAACAATATTTGAAAAGATGATGGTCAAGAATTTTTTAAAATTGATGAAAGATATAAAAAAGGGCTACCAGAGCAAATGGGATAGATACAAACAAAATAAATAAATAAGTACAACTTTTACCGTGTAATGAAAAATGAAAGATGGCCAATGAGAAAGTGAAAACCTTAAAAGTATCTAGAGAAGAAAAGACATATCTCCTTAAAAGCAATAATGAAATAACAGCTAATTCTTCAGAAGAAAAGATGAAAGCCAGAGATAATGGAATAGCATTTAAACTATTGATTTTTCTACATTTTGAAGGTTTTCTTAAGGATATTCCCCAAAACTAGTTAGATAATAATCAGATAATGATTACACATAGAGAAAGAAGAAATGCCTCAGATGGATTGAGTCCTTTAGACTAATCCTCAAAAATAAAGTTCTGAGAAAATAAGCCATAGAATAGGCACTACCTAAACTTAGGCAAAGAATAGAAAGGCAAGACGTCACTGAAGAGTGCGTCTAGTGACAGCATATAAAGTGTAACAATACCACATAGAATAAGCACATATTAACATACCTTTTTGAAGATGCATTGCTTATATATTTTGGACATGTGATATGCCTATTTCTTTGTCCCTAGCCCCTGTTACTTACAATTAAATGGTTTTAGTTTTTCTCATCTGCAGCCTTAGGACAATGAGCCTTAATTATTTTTTGGCTGTGTACCTGTTTCTTCACCTATGCTTTGCATAATGTAACTTCCTGTTCTTCTGTTTAATGGGAATAGTTCTATGGGAATGTGGCTCTATATCTCTTTCTCCCTTCCATCCCAGCTGTCTATGTCTGTGTTCTCCTTGTGAGCCGTGTCTTTCAGTGGATCAATAAACTTTCTGAGATGTGGTGAGCAGCAGGCACTTTAAGCCTCTTTCGGCTTCACGAGCCCCTTGTGTATTCAATTCTGAACCAAAAATAGATGCCTCCACTTCTCTTACTCACTGCTTCCGGGTACAACATTAAACACTGGCCTAGCAGCAACCCTTAAGATCACCATCGTCTAACCACTGTTTGCTTCAGAAGAGACTTCAAAAGTGGGAAAGAAATAGTAAAGAAAGAAAGGTAATAAAAAGAGAGGGATTCTATTAGAAATTGATGAGCAAGGGATGGGAACACTCGTTTATGAAGTTTAATCATTACAAGTTTTATCGACAATCTATTGTTACAGTGCACTGTTCTAATCACAAGAAGTCAGTAAACTAGATATTTAGATGTGATCTCTGATTGTCTTATTTAACTAGCAAGTGAATGAGCTGGATTCCAAACACAAGACTACTTGCACTGAAAACATTGTTCTCTTGTTCTCTAATACTGAAATGACTATAATACAAAGTGTTCAATCTTTATTTTATTTTATTTATTTATTTTTTTTTTTGAGATGGAGTCTGGCTCTGTCGCCCAGGCTGGAGTGCAGTGGCCGGATCTCAGCTCACTGCAAGCTCCGCCTCCCGGGTTCCCACCATTCTCCTGCCTCAGCCTCCCGAGTAGCTGGGACTACAGGCGCCACCACCACGTCCGGCTAGTTTTTTGTATTTTTTTAGTAGAGACGGGGTTTCACCGTGTTAGCCAGGATGGTCTCGATCTCCTGACCTCGTGATCCGCCCGTCTCGGCCTCCCAAAGTGCTGGGATTACAGGCTTGAGCCACCGCGCCCGGCCGTGTTCAATCTTTATTATCCTCTACAGTATCTTGCTAGATATTGTGGGTTTGATTTCAAACCATTGCAATAAAGCGAATGTCACAATAAGCAAGTCAAAAATTTTTTGGTTTCCAAGTGCATATAAATGTTATACTTACACCATACTGTAATCTATCAAGTGTGCAAAATAGCATTGTGTCTAAAAAACAATGTACATACAAACATTAATTTAAAAATACTTGCTGGGCATGGTGGCTCACACCTGTAATTCCAGCGTTTCGGGAGGCTGAGGTGGGCAGATCACGAGGTCAGGAGTTCAAGACAAGCCTGGCCAACATGCTGAAACCCCATCTCTACTAAAAATACAAAAATTAGCCAAGGGTGGTGCCAGGTGCCTGTAAGCCCAGCTACTCAGGAAGCTGAGGCAGGAGAATTGTTTGAACCCAGGAGTTGGAGGTTGCAGTGAGCTGAGATCACACCACTGCACTCCAGCCTGGGCAAAAGAACAACACTCCATCTTGAAAAAAAATTACTTTATTGCTAAAATAAATGCTGACACAGAGATATGAAGTGAGCACATGCTATTGGAAAAGAGGCAATAGTAGACTTCCTTAATTCAGACTTGGCACAGACCTTCAATTTGTAAAAAAATGCACAGTGTCGCAAATGCACTAAAGCAAAGTGCAATAAAATGATGTATGCCTGCATACGTCTGTATCCTATGTCCAATAAACATATATACAATAGCAACACTTTTATAGACTCTGTCTTTTAAATAATATGTTAAAAGATAAAGTTTAACATTGCTGTCAGCATGTGTGTCTTCAAATTAGTAAATTTGGTGTTATGTTGAATTACAGTAGATACCCAACTTTAGTTTTAATTAAGTCATCTGTGATAACATATGTAGCAGGTGATTTGTTTTTCTTCCTAATTCCAGAGAATTATTTTCAACACAACATAACTACAAAGTCTGGGATATTATGATTGTATTTTTTCCACTAGCTGTGTATCTAATTATATTTTGTAAACATTTTCAACACCTCACTGGTGTTTTTGACCTAGCCCACACACTCCTCAATCCAGTATGGTACTTGCAATTTCTCACATAACTGAATTGAGCTCCAAGAGGGTAAATTCTGTATCTCCAAGCCACACATTGTCTGATATACAGAAAACATCTGGCAAATAGAACTGACTAGTTCTGTGATGTTTTCCTCATTTACTAAACCCTATGTAGTGACTCAAAGTTTTAAGAGCTGACCAAAATCTTGGCCAATTTTAATTCTAATTCTCTTAAAACAAGAAATAAAGACAAATTTTATGGCACTCGAGAGTTCATTCTGAGGTTATGTGCATTTCCATTGCCCTTTGTCCTTTAATCAAATGATAATAAACAATAATCAGATAATACCCACAATAAATCTAGCCATCTGTTACCGGAAAGGGGTTCTGATCCAGACCCCCAAGAGAGGGTTCCTGGATCTCGTGCAAGAAAGGATTCAGGGCGAGTCCATAGAGTAAAGTGAAAGCAAGTTTATTAAGAAAGGAAAGGAATAAAATAATGGCTACTCCCTAAGCAGAGCAGCAGCGTGAACTGTTGGCCTAGGAATATTTACAGTTATTTCTTGATCATATGCTAGAGAAGGGGTGCATTATTCATGAGTTTTCCAGAAAAGGGGTGGGCAATTCCCAGCGCTGAGAGTTCCTCCCCTTTTGAGACCCCATTTGGTAACTGCCTGACATTGGCATGGCATTTGTAAACTGTCATGGCACTGTTGGGAGTGTCTTCCAATAAGCAAATGCATTATAAATAGCATATAATGAGCAGTGAGGATGAGCAGGGGTCACTCTCATCACCATCCTGGTTTTGGTGGGTTTTGGCTGGCTTCTTTACTGCAACCTATTTTATCAGCAAGGTCTTTATAGTGTGTATCTTGCACTGACCTCCTACCTCATCCTGTAACTTAGAATGCTTAATATCCTGGGAATGCAGCACACTAGGTCTCAGTCTTCTTTCACCCAGTCCCTGTTCAAGATGGAGTTGCTCTGGTTTAAATTCCTCTGACACTTCCATTGACGTATTTTAGCCTTTTGCTTTGTGAGGGTTTTGTTTTGTTTCCCAAAAGTCTGAGAAGTTCTTGACTACAAGTTTCAGAGATAAATAAAGAAAAAAAAAATTATCTTTCACATTGAAGAAATGCTTCAAAGCACAGCATTCAAAAGCTATCTCAACCCACTCTAGGTAAGACCAATTTTGCTTTGTTAAGTTCTAATCAGAGCTACATTAAGCCATTTGAGGCCAGTTGAATGGGAAGGTTCCTGTCCATCTTCATAGACCCAGTAAACAGTGAGCAAACACTCATTAAAGCAAATTTTCTTAGAAAAACTCTGCAGGCATTTCATGTTCTTCAATGTGTACTTCCAAAGAAAGAAACAGACAGATCTAGTGCACTTTCTTAAGATACATAGTTTGTCTTTTTCACATTTTTTTCTTTAGTAAATATCATTAATTATAAAGTGAGTATCAGGACACATGTAAAAACAATAATAACCAAGGGTCTTCTGGAACAGTCTGTCAGTTAACTGATTTTGAACTTAGTGGATTCTTTCTAATGACTAAAGATAAAATGGTGAATCAACATGAAATTAGTAATTAAGTGGAAAAGTTGAATATTAACATTTTTGTGTTGTAAATAACTATAGGTGTGACAAAAATCACTGATGAAGGTGGTTAGGAAAATTTGTCTAGTCTGGGATTTCAGTGAAATAAATATAGGCATGTTGATTTCTTTATAAAGTTTATGCACCATACATATTTCTAACTAAATTCATGCTACCTGATGAACTTTAGTCCTCCCTCACAGAACAGCTCTTGGGAGGTCTTCCTACCATACTAACCACCATAGCTTTGCATACAGACATTATATAATGAGGAAATTTACACTAAGATGTAATGAAATATTGTTTTCTGCATGCATCTGTGTTAGATAGTGAGCTCCCTGAGTGCAAGGATGTGCCTGTGTCTTAGTTCATTTTGTACAGCTGAAATAGAATACCACAGACTGTAATTTACAGTAAACACAAATCTACTGGCTCCCAGTTCTGGCGGCTGGAAAATCCACAGACAAGGTACCACCATTTGGTTATGGCCTTCTTGATGCATTAAAACACAGCAGAAGGTATCACATATCCAAAGGGCAAAGACAGAATGAAAAAAAGAAAAGAAGAGAGAGAGAGAGCAAAAGAGAAGTGAGGGGAGCATGCAAGAGAAGGTGAACCCACTCCCACACTAACAATAACTAACCGACTCCCCAAGAAGATAAGGGCATAAATCCATTTATAAGGACACAGTCCTCATGGCCCAGTCACCTCTTGAAGGTGCCACATTTTAATACTGTCACAATGCTAATTAAATTTTAACATGAGTTTTCAAGGAGGCAAACATTTAATCCATAAAAGCCTGTAATCAGCACAGGAGCTGTCTCAGCAAAGACCCACAAAATATATTTATTGAATTGAATAGCGCATTCAAAATGAAAAAAAAATGAAGCCTGTTAGTTTCCAGTTTTTAAAATTTCCAATGCTGATGTATATTAGTGTGTCTGAGGAAACAGCATTTAATGAGTGTCAAAAAGCAAATAAAGATGTTAGCTGAAAGCAGAAAGAAAATATTAAATATTAGGAGGTACTATACCTTAACAGAAGTACAGATAACTCTTTTGAAAAAGAAACTTTTTATACAGAATGATTCTCATGTGCTTGTTTTCATTAGCAGTAGTCTCAGGTGTTTTCTTCAAATTCGTAATTTTCTTCTCTTGACTGCCTTTTCCCCGAGCTTTAAAAATATTAGCTGGCTCTTCTGACGGACATCAGCATTCCCAGCTTTATCAAGCATGACATCTCCTCCTCGTCGCTAATATTCCGCACAGATGGTGTTTCTCAACATGAACTACTTTGTCAAACATGACATTTACTTACAAGGTTGCTGAGGGATGGATTAGAGGCTTCCTCATAATTTCTCTGCTACAGGTCATTTTTTCATAATGCCCATTGATAGCTTATTAGTTACACCACCTTGGTACTCAGGAAGTCCAGTGTGAAGCAGTTTAAGATTTATGCTTCATAGATTCGTTTAAATAAACCTCTTCTGCTTTGATTTTATCTTTCATTACTCTCTAGAAAGGAGTGTTCCTGGCATTTTCTACAAATCAGGCTAAAGACACTATTCTTGTGTGTGTGTGTGTTTACACCACATATGCCTGTGTTTCCATATACGTCTAATTATATGCTTCAAATATTTCGTGATCAACACGTCTGACTGGTATACTCAGAACAGAGTGTTTAGGATTGGGAATTTCAAAGTCTGAAAAACACAGTTAAAAAAAGTCACAAAAATCTTTGTGTGTGTGTGTGTGTTGGTTTTAACTAAACTGGAACAACCAAAACAATTTTTAAAAATTGTATTTTATAATAATAAAATCATTTGGAAATATCAATTTCAAAGATTAATTTTTAAACAGATGTTGAATGTCATGTGGAGGTAGCTTCTGGCCATCTTAAAGATTTTTCAGTTGGACTCTGCCGATGTAGCATTAATCCCCAATGCTTAATTTTTTTGCACTAAATTCTGACTTCAGCACTATATGAGAGAGGTCCTTCTGGGTTCTGGTTTGAGTTTTGTTTATTTTCTTTTTATTTCTTACAGGCAAAGGCAATAGATTCTGGCCCCTGGTCTGCTAATTCCTTTTCTTCACCAGCCCCAGCCTTGCAAATTTCCTCTCACTGTCATCCAAGTGGGCCCTGAGTTCTGCCTTATACACCTTCCTGAGTCCTAGGAAAGTGGGCTGAGCCGTGGTTCTTGAGGCATGAAGATTCCATTGGGTCACACATGGCTAATTGACATTTTAAAAAATATTATTTGGGGAGAAAGAGTAATCGCAAAGATAGAAAGACATAAAAGTCTTCCTGGACAACCAATGACCCTTTATACGCTGGATTTTAAGATTCAATACATACTTTGGTTGTCCTTGCAAATCCACAGAAAAAGAGAAATTGTGTCCAGTGAAATAAGACTCGAGACATCGAGAGTTCAAAATATTATGAAGTAAAGTGATAGAACATCTAAAACTCTAACTTAATTTGCCCTTATGAAAACCAGAACACAGTTGTTCTGAAAAAGAAAAGTATGTAAAACAAATTGCAAAGTGTTATTAATAATTTAAACTGAAGCCACACAAAAAGAAAATGTAATAGCAAATTTAGAAATTAAATTAGTCACTTAATTGCAGTTACAAGGGCTCACACTAATTATGGTTTGAAAAGTTACGCATTAACTAGAATTCACTGTAAATGGATTTCTTATAATTAGTTAAAACAGGCTAATTCTAGAGCTGGAATGATAACTGTTTTAATCAATTTAATTTATTAATTTTCCCCATGTCCTTAATTTTTATCTTTATTCTTCTCACAATCAGAGATCTCCGATGTGTGTGTTGACCAAAAAAGTATCTTCCAGCTTACTTCCTTTACTCTCCTTGGTTCTTCTTGTACATTTGTTCAGCAGCATGTTAAGGTGTATATAGTCGTGCATTTCAACTCATGTTTAATTTATTTGCATCCTCCTGCTCAAATTTTAGGCTAAATAGCAGTTTCTCATGATTGAAATGCTGGCAAGACACATTGCAACCAGGAAGATGGTGCCCTGCAGAAAAGGCACACACATACACAATAATCTCGGAAAATCTCCTTCTCCGCCATTATATACAGAATATGTTTCGTCTGTTTCTTTGCATTATACGGGGTTTTTAAATTAAAGGTAGCAACTTGAATTATTCCCCTATAAAGGGCTTATTACATTTTAATGCTGGACCAAGATATAGTCCTGTTACTTTTTGATATTTCATCTCATCAAGTATAGTGATCGACTGATTATGGGCCCAAAGAAAAGAGCTGGGGCTACTTCAAGGCATTGCACTTCTAAATATCAAAGCTACAACCATCTGGACGGATGAGCTGATGTTGCAGACAGTGTGGGATGCATCACTGGATGCAGTAAGTTGAACTTTAAACGATGCTACATGCTAAAATTTGTTAACTTGAAGAAATTACTATTGAACATGTGTTTGGGTTGTTAGGATTTGTGTAGATTTAGACCGGCATATTACAGAGTATTTCAGCTGGATCGGTAATAAGCTATCCATAGAGATTTTAAAGTTTCATTTCACTTCACTTTTGTGCCCCTTATGGTCCCTTTGCGCGGAGCCACACAAATCTCTTGCTCACTATATTCTAACTAACACTGGGAGATGAAAATAGCAGGCAGGTAAGGAAGGGGTTGAGGGAGAGGGCTTATCGCTGATTGTTTGTGGAAACAGAAAAGGAAGGGCCAGTGAGGCTATAACTCCATAAAAAATGTCTTTCGTCAGGATAATTGATGAAGTCTACAGATTCAATGCAACTGCAATCAAAATTCTGGCAGGCTTTTTTTTTTTTTTTTTTTTTTTTTTTTTAACTATCAGTAAACATTTGAAAATTTATTGGGGAAGGAAAATTTGTATTCAAAATAACAAAGAAGAACTCACGCCACCTCACTTGAAATCCTATTATAAAGCTATAGTAATCAAGAGAGTATGAAGTTGGTGAAAAAATAGACACAAAGACTGAGTAAAAAGAATAGAATAAAGAAATATGTCCATATTAATGTAGTCTACTGTTTTTTGATAAAGGTGTGAAAATAATTTAATGTGAAAAGGATAGCCTTTTCAGCACATGGTGCTGGAAAATTACACAATGATTTGACAAAGAAACCTTCAAACTATTATTCACACCTTATAAAAAATTAACATAAGATGAATCATAAACCTTCCTAAACCTGAAGATAAACTATCAGACTGTAAAACTTCTAGGAAAAGAAAAGGATCAAGTATTTGTGATTTGAATTAGGCAAAGAGTTTTATAAAACTCCAAAGAATTATGCTTAAAACTTTTTTTAAAAATGACAAATTGAACGTGCCCCAAATTTAGAACTTGTGCTATGTAAATGAAAGACAAGTTATAGACTAGAAGAAAATATTTTAAAATAATAATTGACAAAGGACTTGTATCCAGAATACACAGAGAATTTTTGAAAACTCAACAATAAAAAGTCTGATTAGAAAATAAGCAAAAAACTGCAACACATACTTTATGAAAGAAGCTATATGCATGGCAAATGAACACATGGGGCCATACTCAATGTTATTAGACAAATACAAATTAAAACCATAATGAGGTTGCACTAGGAACCTATGTAAATGACCAAAATGACACGTACACACACACATATATCAGACATTACACAATATTGATGAGCATAAAAAACAACTGGAAGCCTCATGCATTGCTGGTGAGATTGCAAAATGGTACAACCTCTTAGGTAAACAATACGGCAGTTTTGTATAAAGTGAAGCATACACTGACCAGATGATGTAGTGCCTACCCTCTAACTATGCACCCAAGATAAATGTAAACTTGTGTTCATACAACATTTATATGACATTATGGAAAAGGCAAAATTATATCAACACAGAGTAGATCAGTTGTTCCCAGGATTTGGGGTGGGGGAGAATCTGACCATGAAGGGGCAACAAGAGAAAATTATTTGGGGTGATGAAACTATTCCATATCTCAGGCTTGATGTGATGGCTCACACCTATAATCCCAACACTTTGGGAGGCTGAGGCGGGTGGATCACCTGTGATCACGAGTTCGAGATCATCCTGGCCAACATGGTGAAAACCTGTCTCTACTAAAAATACAAAAATTAGCCAGACATGGTGGCGAGCAACTGTAATCCCAGCTACCCGGGAAGCTGAGGCAGAAGAATTGGTTGAAGCCGGAGGCAGAGGTTGCAGTGAGCAGAGATCACACCACTGCACTCCAGCCTGGGCAACAGAGCGTGACTCCATCTCAAAAAAAAAGATAAAGAAACTATTCTTTACCTCAAATGTGGTGGTTCATATATGATTGTACATTTATCAAAACCCATAGAACTATCCACCATAGAGTTAATTTTATTCTATGTAAATTTAAAAATAGAAATAAATACAAAATGTCTACTGGGTTGTTTTGGTGAAAGGAAATGTCTGTTTTAGTTGAGTTTAATAATGAATGCCTGTAACTATGATGTCCGGATCTGCTGAGGATCTTGCAGACCAAAGCATTATGGAGTCTATGGCATTGATGGGAGTAAGGGGAAGAGCAAGAAAATGAAAAATGAAATTGTTGTGTATGGATCACTAGTATGACGTGGGCTTTTTTCTTCTTGAGGTTTTTTAATACGCTTGACTGATTTATCTTCATATTCATTAGTGTTTCCATTTGATAGACGATGAAATTGAGGCTTGTCCTGAGACAAAAAGAAATTTTTTGAATACACACTGCTTCTACATACAGAATACATAATACTGACCCAGGCCTACAGGTAAGGGGGCATTAAAGTGAAGAAATAACATAAAAAAGCATTGAGCAAAATTCTATTTGAGTTTTTTTATTTGTTTTCCATGATGGAGGAACATTGAGGAAGTGATAATGCAAATACCTGGGGTTATAAATACCAAAACAGCCACCCCAAAGGAGTGTTTTAACACCAGTATTTTTGTGCCTCAAGGCTCTGTGCTTTTCTATAATCCAAACCACAACTTGAGTGAAGGCATACTCTATATGCTTATCAATTTCACACATAATACAGAGCCACATAAAATGTTTTATGTGTTAAATTATATATTCAAAATATCATGCCAGGCTTGACATATGGGAACAAGTAAACACTTGAAATGCCAGCAGGGATCAATATAAAGATGTGCATTTTAAGTCAAAAAATAATTTTAAAAATAGAAAGTTTGTTAGTAACATTTTGTACGAAGAATGAGATAAGCACATAGAATGAGCTTCAAGTGCTTGTCTGTATCATTTAAATTCACACTATTTTTTAAAAAAGACAGAAATGAGGAATCTTGGTTTTACAGCAAGTTTCAGGGACACATATCTGAATATTTTTGTTGAACAAATTGTAATGTGTCAATCATGTGACTATGTATGCTCCATCTCAAGTTGTATCAATGAATGTGTAGAACGGAACAGACATCAGTGGAGATGGGTCTGTTTTCCTCTGCTGAACTGACCATATTGTTGAGGCTGGCTCCCCACTCTGTCCTGTGTGTGCACACATAAGCGGTTGTGTGTACGCATGTGTGTATATGTGGATGCGTATGTTTGTGTTGATGCTTGTTGAGATCTAGTAGGCAATAGCAGCATTCCTGATGCAAATGAGGAATTAGCAGTGAGATGTGAACTTTAGTTGTTTTATTTGTTAAATTAAATAATTAATTTGGCCAGGTACAATGGCTCATGCCTGTAATCCCGCACTTCGGGAGGCCGAGCTGGGTGGGTCACCTGAGGCCAGGAGTTCAAGACTAGCCTGGCCAACATGGTGAAATCCTTTCTCTACTAAAAATGCAAAAATTAGCTGGACGTGGTGGCAGACACGTCTAATCCCAGCTACTTGGGAGGCTTAGGAAGGAGAATCGCTTGAACCAGGGAGGTGGAGGTTGCAGTGAGCTGAGACCGCACCATTGCACTCCAACCTAGGCAATGAGGAAACTCCATCTCAAAAAATAATATTAATAATAATTAATACAACTACTTTTTTTAGTGTGTACCATCTATGCCAAACACAGTTCCCAGGGCTAGAGAGACAGCAGTAAATTACAAATAAAAAAATAAAGACAATGAGATCTCCCATTTTGCTCTATTGTGAGGACTCAAGACACCTGGTGTCTTACAAGTGTTTAATCATTGCTAGATGTGACAGTTACTGATGAAGTGAACAATTTAGGATAAATATTCATTTTAGATTCTGATGATGTTTAGAAACATCATAGAAAGGTGGTTTGCAAGGACAGAATTTAAAATTTTGACTGCTCTAGGTTGTTATTTCAAAGATCACTTTGGACATGTTAGTGAAAACCCCATTAAAATGTCTCCTTATGATCAGCAGCTCCTTCTAACTGCATTGCATGCTTGGCAAATTTGACATGCTATGCTTTTTTGAAAGACAGAAGAAAAAACAGCATTGAGAAAATGAGCCTGTTGGAATTGTCAGGGCTCTGAGGATGGCTGGAATCTATGGCTTGAGGAAGAACCTTCCATTGGCAAGAAGCTACTGAGCAACAAGCTCATAGAGAGCTGCGGACCCTGGTAGCTGAGAACTAGGTCAGCCTAATAGGGCCAGCAGGAATGCCTCAAGGGCTATTGTAATTAGAACCTTCTCTGCCACAATGAGAAGTCATCAAAAAAAAAAGGTGGTAGGGCGCAGCCAGTGGCTAAATGTTCAAATACTGGCTAGAGAAGAATAATTTAAAAATGAAAGAAACATGACTTTGGTCCCTCCTAGAAAGAATAAGAATTATGTATATGAACCTACATCCAAATACAAAGGATAGAATGAACCCTCTTTTAAGGAAGAAAAGGCTAACTGACATTTTATTTACGTGGGTTTCCCAACCAGGGAAACAATGTGATGGCCCCGCTGTTTCCATGCCAGGTCAGGAGGCTCCTCTGGGCTGTTCTGCCGATTAGGGGGCAGCCAAGGGATGTGTCTCACTTTTCATTAAGGTGTATTTTTTTCTTTTTTTTTTTGAAATGGAGTCTCGCTCTGTCGCCCAGGCTGGAGTGCAGTGGCATGATCTCAGCTCACTGCAACATCCGCCTCCCAGGTTCTAGTGATTCTCCAGCCTCAGCCTCTCAAGTAGCTGGGATTATAGGCACCCACCACCACGCCTGGCTAACTTTTGTATTTTTAGTAGAGACAGGGCTTCACCATGCTGGCCAGGATGGTCTCAATCACTTGACCTTGTGATCTGATCCCCTTGGCTTCCCAAAGTGCTGGGATTACAGGTGTGAGACACTATTAAGGTATATTTTCAGTGTGTATAGGAATATGTTAGTATATTCATCCTGGAGTCAGAATCAGATTCTGAATTCTAGCTGGAATAAAATAAAAATAGAGTCACGGAGGCAGACATTCTTTAAGAAATAACTGCCTCACTACTGGTCATTTGGCACCCATGCAATATTTTAACAAATCTAGGGTCACAGCTTAAGCACACTTAAACCACATCTAGGAGAAGTCTCTGCGTCCCCATCACTAGCTGTGAATGTTTGGGTTTGGTTTTCTGTGTATTTGACATTAGCTAAGAATCTGCCATTTCAGGCAGTTGCAAATCCCTGGTTTTTTGGGATTATATCATTGCTTCCTTCAAATCTTTTATTCATTCATTCATGGAAGAGAAAGAGAAATGCACACATAATTACAATGTACTGTGGTAAATTGCAAATATTATCGTCAGTTTTATTGCAAATTATGTAATGATTGTTAAGGGGCATCAAAAAGACTTGTCAGAGATTAAGTGTAGAATGAAACCTCCAAAAGCAGGTGAATGGCCGGGCGCGGTGGCTCATGCTTGTAATCCCAGCACTTTGGGAGGCCGAGGCAGGCGGATCACAAGGTCAGGAGATCGAGACCACGGTGAAACCCCGTCTCTGCTAAACATACAAAAATTAGCCAGGCGCTGTGGCGGGCACCTGTAGTCCCAGCTAGTCTGGACACTGAGGCAGGAGAATGGCGTGAACCCGGGAGGCGGAGCTTGCAGTGAGCCGAGATCTCGCCACTGCACTCCAGCCTGGGGGACAGAGCGAGACTCCGTCTCAAAAAAAAAAAAAAAAAAAAAAAAAAAAAGCAAGTGAACCTTAATCAGATAAATACAATGCAGGTAGAAGAGAAACAGAAATTCTAAATGAGAAAATAGATGTGAGGATTGCCAGATGCATTTAGAGAACTTTACCTAAAAGATTTGGGAGATAGGTCTATAGTTAGGGAGCAGCAAACAATGACGCTGGCAGGGTAGGCAGAAATCATAGCATAAATAGTCTTGAATTTTTGCTAAGAAACGCTATCCTGAAGGCAAGAACAGATTCTAGGGAATCTGTGAAAAGTAAAAGTGACCCAGGTTGTTCCCTTTCCTCCAAGATGTGGTTGAGTTAAAATAATTTGGGGCATTTTGGTTAAAGTACAGAACGACTTAAGCTTCAAGAAATATGCTAAACAGCTGATTACACTTAGCAGGATGTTTGTTGATGAAAGGCTGAAAGAACTGCTCTTTTTGGGAACTACTGAAAGCAATAAAACTAGGCTTCAAGAGTTGAATATGTTGATACACCATGGAATACTATACAGCCATCAAAAAACCAAGATCATGTCCTTTGCAGGAACAAGAATGGAGCTGGAGGTCATTATCCTTAGCAAACTAATGCAGGAACAGGAAATCAAATAATGCTTGTTCTCATTTATGAGTGGGAGTTACATGATGAGAACACACAAACACATAGAGAGGAAAAACACACACTGGGGCCTATCAGAGGGTAGGAAGTGGGAGGAGGGAGAGGATCAGGAAAAACAACTGATGGGCACTAGGCTTAATACCTGGGTGACAAAACAATCTGTACAACGAACCCTCATGACATAGGTTTACCTATATAACAGACCTGCACACGTACCCCTGAACTTTAAATAAAAGTTAAAAAAAAAAAAAGAATTGGATATGTTGAAAAGTTAGAAAGTTCTTTAGAATTAAGCATAAAGAAAACATAAGATGATTAGGACATAGGTGATAGAATTGCGCCCATTTCTATGACATTAGTAAGTCTATAGAGTAGATTTAGCTGTTAAATCAGAGGTCTTACATGCATAGAGCAGGTAAGGTTGCTGGCGGTGAGTATTTCATGTATAGAGATCTCATCTGGATTCATAGTTCGGTGAAGCCTGGGGGATGTGGGCTTGAAAGGGTTCCAGAGAGTTTAGCTGGAGTAAGGGGCTCACTCTCCAGAAATGCTTTAAAATCATCAGCAGTGGAAGACCTCCTAATGGGAGTGTTCTGTTTATTTTGAATCAAGTTTGGCTCTTTTTCAAGAGTGAATTACCCTGTCCATCTTCCCCCACACCATTTCTTCTTCAGTGGTCTGTTTTATGCTCTCTCCTGAAGTTCCACAAGGGAAAGTCATGTTCATTATACTTATACCTGCGTCTACAGTGCATCAGGTGTTGATGGCCCCTGATTTTTGGTTTGATGAGCATAATGGATGTAAGCATCAGGGCATGTAAGAAAAAGCACCTGCAATCTGAAGCTTTGGGAGTCTTAGGTTTAACTTCGTTTTTTTCTCCCAAAGGCTTTTGTGCCATTGAAGGATTCTGGAAACTTAGATCATCTTCATAAGAAAATGAAAACATCATGTTAGTCAAATTTTATTCTGAGATGTACCCTTCCCTCTATATGATGAACTCATTTGACAGGAAAGAAGGGGAGCAGTAGCAAAGTGGTCTGCATACTTCATCTGAAATTCCCCAGGCCTTCCTTCAATAGAAGATCTGGAACTGGATGCAGGCTCACTAATATGCAGATTCACGACTCACATAATGAGGTGGCCATGCTTTACCTAAAAGATTTGTCACCACTGTAATTTCCACTTCCAGCAGACGGAATCCAAACTCAAATCTGATTTAAACTTTTGCTTTGTTGTAACCTTCCCAATATCTACCTACCTCTTCCTTGGAACCAAGTTATTTCTGAGAAAAGTCAATCTCTTGAAATAGGATTTTATGGGTTTCCAAGAAAACCCTTGCTGTAAAATGTATTTCTCATTGATCCTACGAAGATTTTTACATTAGAAAACTGATGTAAGCCAGGGTCATCCATACTCACAATTTTTGGATGTTGAAATTATTTTTACTTAACATTTTTTAAAGTTTTGAATAATTTAAATATATTAACTAAAAAATGAAATTTATCATCACTACTAAATAAAACGTAAGCATATAAGGAAACATGAGTAAAATATATTTTTTCCAAATAAATAAAAGAAAAAAATAACAGAATAAGTCATTAACTAATGAGGTTCAGGACACACATACTCTAAAATATTTGAGAAAATAGCAGAAGCAGACCACAGAAACTAAAAAAAATTTCTCCTGCAGCAAGCCATAAAACTTGACTTTCCCCTAAAAGTAGGTCATAAGACCCTCATTATTTCAGAGGGGCCCTTTCCTCTACCCATAGGCCAAGTAGTATAGAAACAAAAAGATCTAGCTAAGTTCTCCCTAGTTTATTACCATTAGATATCACCTTTTTCTCTTTCAATCATATTTCAACATGACTGTCCACTCATCATCAAACCAAAGGATAAAAATATACAAATTTCTCTGTTTTTTTTTGAACCTTCATTTATGAATTTGTGTACTTTTCTCTTGTTAATCTGTCTTTGGATATAAGGATTTCAGCCATGAAACTCGTAATGAGTTAGAATAGGTTTCACTTGTCTTCTCTACACCATTTATGTAACACTCTAAACCATTTCACAAACACTGGGCTAAAATACAGCTAGTAGTATTTCATCTTATCCACTGTGCTAGAGGTCAGGGGTACAAAGATAAATAGATGTAATTACTATCATTAAGGAGTTCAAAATAATAAGGGAGAGGGACACAGAAACAGATCATTTGTAACTTGATGCCAGCATTTCTGTGATGAACATAAACCTAGAGCATTTTTGTATAGGCGCAAAGAAAAGCACTCAGCCCTACAAGTCTGTGTCAGAGAAGTTGCTGGGGTGGGTGATGGCAGAGTCAAGCGTTTGATAAGAGGTGTGCAGAGTAATGACTAGGTAACCAAAGGAGGATCTCTCAAGCAGTGGGACAGCATGAACAGCCTAGATTCCATCAAAGGCACATGATGAGTGGGATTTAGGTGGAATTAGTATTGCCACAGTGAACAGTGGAATTAGGGAGTTGATGGAAGGAGTTGCGGTGGGATGCTGGACAGGCAACTTGCACTTCGTTTGGGAATAATGGGGGTGACAGGAATAGATTTTACAATTTCAAGCAGGAAGTTTATAGAAGACACTTGCTGAACAAGGAGCTCAATGGGGAGAGGAAAACGGAAAGCCTTGTAAGTGACAATAAGTGAGGGCCTTTGGGAAATAAGACTGAGAGATCAGAGTATCACACTGCCTAAGACCAATAGATATTAAGCTGATCTTCCCTTCTGCCCAGGCGAGCTTGTTTCAAGGACAGAGTGTATGTCAGCATTGTGGTAATGTGAATTGTTTTGCCTCTAATTGTTCTGCAATTGTGGACAGAGGACCTGATGACCGGCTTTGTTGAGATTGAGTCTATTCTTTCTGAAACTGATTGGGTTCCAAGACTCCTACACATTTCTTAAAGACTCCGAGCAAGAACTTCTTTCAGGGTCATGGTTATGACTTTGTACTCATATATGTGATTGTAGGCAAGTCCCTTCCTTATTAAAGGATTAATATTATCATCTCTAAAATGAGATCAAGAAGAGTCACCTCGAAAGGCTGCTATGAGGATCAGTTGGTGTCAAGTGTGTGAAAATACCTCACACTATGATTTGTGCATATTATACATACTCAGTATTTCTTAGTTTTCTATTTGCTTCACAATAGTAAGCATGTAATCAATGTTTGATAATGATGGTGATATCAGAAAGCATTAATTGAGGCATGATTTTGTGGACTGGAAATGTAATTAAGGAAACTAAATACACTTTTATTCTGATTACAGTGTCTAATAACTTTGTATTTCGGGCCTTCATTGTATTTGAAGTTATTATACACTGTTCCCTTACTGTGACAAAAGGGAATCCAGGTGAAGGGCATCATTAGTCTTCCATTAACCCTGATGCTAGTCATAATTATGCCTGCTAATGGATACCTTTCCACCAGCTATTAGTCAATATTCCTATATTAGGGCCTGGGTCACGAAACACCAATAAAAATCCACTTTTACTTTGGAACTTTACAGAAGATTCCTGCTAGATCACGAAGTCTGCATTCCAATTAGCGTTGAAGATACATCTTCAGACCAATTTGGAGAAAAAATGAAGTTTGTGGAGAGTTTATGTCTACATTAGTTAACTTTTCTTTTCAGTGACTGTCTTACACCAAAGTGACCAAAAGATCACATGATCACAAGGATTTAAAAATTGAACGAAATGCAAAGCAAAATGTATTTCTTAGAATTATTTTATATTGGTCAAAATGGTGACGTTCATCTTCCATTTATTGTAAATTAATACATGTCAGGAACTGTGCTAGGTGCTTTACATATATATTTTAATTAATGTTCTCCAGAATCTGATGATGTAGACAGTTTTCATTCTCTTTTACAGATGAAATAAACTGAGCCTGAGAGAAGTCAGATAAATTGGCTAAGGTTATACTACCAGTTAGAAAATAAACCAGATATCCAATACGCAGTCTATCCATAGTCAACATTCAGGGAAATTGCTGTATTCTCCTTTGTCAGATGTTGAAAAAGGTATTTCCTTTGATATGAAACACCCAGGGAGACATGGAAATAAAGTAAGCGGATATGTGTGAAAGTTATCTTTTTAAAAATCTAAATTGCTTGGCATGGAAACCATAGGTAGTGTATCTTGACCACACCCAAAGCAGTTTATCATTCAAAGGAGATGTCCAATAAGTACTTGTGTATGAATTTGCCTTTGAGTGTGAATTAAACAGAAGTTCAATTAGAAGCAAACAAGTGGGTTAAAGTAGTTTGGGATGGGCTTTTTTCAAATTTAGTTTTTTATTTTATATGTTTAAGGTGTATAATATGATGTTTTGATATGCTTATCTTGATATACGTGTACAAAGTACTGTAGTCAAGCAAATTAACATATCTACATCTCATATAATAGTCTTCCTTTTTTCTTTTTTTGTTGGTAAGAGAACTTAACAACTACTCTGTTGTTCAGTTACCAGTATACAATACATTATTAAATAGAGTCCTCATGTTGTAACTAGATCTCTGGACTTATTCATCCTGCATAACTATGACTTTGTACTCTTTGACCTACATCCTCTCATTTCTGCTGTATTCCCCACCCCACTCTTGATAACTTGTGCCTGACTTGTTTCACTTAGCATAATGTCCTCTTGGTTTGTGCTTGGTAGTGCTGTCACAAATGGCAGAATCTCCTTCTTTTTAAAGGCTGAATTAGCTATACCTATATATATATATACACACACATACACACACACGTGTATATATATAATTCAGCAAGATATTGAATTACGTTTATACATAAAATTCATTTAAATTATGTTTACATATATAAACATAATTCAATATATTTATTTCTTTATCCATTGGCCAATGCTTTAGTTGTTTCCATATCTGGGTTATTATGAACTAGATAGGCTTCTGATTAACGTAATGTTCAGACCAATGGAGTTCCCATATCCTGTGTGTGAATTAACCAATTCCCCAAACTTAGTAAATAGAAAATACTTCCCACCTCACCAACATCCTGAACAGAATGCCCTCTTAGTTGATGATCATTCATGCAGGGTGCTAAGCTTCCTTCCCTCCCTCCAGAGGTGTCAGAAAAGATGTTCTGCAGAAAGTCTTTCCAATTGTTCCCAGTCAGGTATCAGTTTTCTTTTGTCCTCTTTGAGAACTAAAGCAGTATGTTAGTAGCTTTAGGAAGACAATATATTTGACCTCACTGTTTTAAACATATCTTCTGTGTTTGAAGTCTGTTCAGAGTTTATAAATACCTACTCTGAAGACACTTGAGGGAAGGCAATGTCTGTTTTAGTTTGGTTTAACTACAAATGCCCATAATCGATGATGTCTGGATCAGCTGATGGTTCTGTAGATACAAGTGTTATTGAGGGTTTATAGGGTCATTGGGATTGATGGGAGCAAAGGAAAGGGCAAGAAAATGAAATTGATATGTATTGATCATTAGTATGACCTGGACTGTTTCCTGGGCTCTTAACATACATTTCTGATTTATCTTCATATTGATAATTACTACTTTTGTTTAATAGATGATGAAATTGAGGCTTGTCCAAAGAAACAGAAACTTTTCTGAAAATAAACTGCTTCAACATACAGAATAAATAACATTGACTCAGGCCAACAGATCAAAGGCATAAAAATGAATAAATATATAGCAAAACATTGAACAAAATTCTGCTTTAGGTCTAACAATTTTCCATGATGACTCTAAACAGTCTTGGGAACATGGTGAAGAAACCCTGGCTGGTTGATAAGAGAAATCCAAGGGGCTATAAATACCAAAACAGCCACACTCAAATGGCATTTTACTTTCTAATGAGAAGTATTCGGGCGATATGCTTCAGGGTTCTGTGCTGTTCTATGATCTAAACCACAACTTGAGTGATGGCATACCTCGTATGCTTATAAAATTCACATGCAATACAGACCCAGATAAAATGTTTTATATATTGGAGGATATATTCAAAATAGCATGCCAGGCTGAAAATATGGTAACAAGGAAACACCTGAAATACAACAGGCATTGCTATAAAGATGTGACGTTTACTTCAAAGGAATTAATTTTAAAAATTTCTAGTGGCACAAAGTTACACTAAAGTTGGTGCCTTTAGTTCACATGAACTCACCATGTTGAACTCCAGGAATAAAATTTCCATGTAGAAAAGTCTAAGTAGGCATTAATCTGTGTATGTATGCTCTAAAAAGGAGAGAACCTAGCCCTGAAATGGGTCAGTCCTGCAGACTTGCTGCATTTGTGTAATAAGATTAATTTGGAAGAAGGTTCTCTTGCTATTGGAAATGATTAAGTCACTAGACAAAAACTGCACATGAATGTTGGAGGATGTGCCTTGGTCAGGGAGGATGGGGGAGGGATTCTTGGTGAGGACGGAGCTTACTGGCAAGAACAGATGTGTTTTGTATCCCTTGAAGCTTATAAAATTTTCTATACCTTCTTTAATAACAGAAGGTGATAAAATAAAATTAGGTCCATGAAACTCTAGAGATGACAAATTTGCTAAGTTTCTGGGTTTGAAGTCTGTTTATAGTTTATATACACCTACTCTGAAGAGACTTGAGAAAAAGTAATGTCTCGCTTTTTCCAACTTGGGAGGAATTTTGGAAGAGAAGCATGAAATAGAAATTATTTGTACCTTAGGTGTTTTTTGGTAAATAGTTCATTAATTTATATTTCCATTTCTTGTTCTTATCACCATAGACCTAAGTCAACATATTGACTCAACAGGGTTAGAACAGAGATATCAATCTGAAAGTCAGAGAAATCCTGTGATCAGCTTCATCGGTTCTGTAATTAGACTTGGTTCCTATATTCAGCTAATTGTGCTTGCTTTCTCTCCAACTTGGGGATGTGATAATCATTAATTGCATTCATCAAATATGACCAGCACATGGTAATACTACATTTCCTGGGCTCTTATAGTTACGTGTGTCCATATGACTAGTCTGGCCAAAAATTTGTGAGCAGAATTAGTGTGTCACTTTCTAGTGTGAGCACTTAATTGGTAACCTGAGAGCACAGAATCTTCTCCAGAGCTCTTTTTCCTTCTGCCGTAGTAACTGGCAATATGGGCGTGTGGCTGCTCTGTTATCCAGGTTGTAGGGAGGAGTCATGGAAAAGACCCTCTAGAGTTAAACATATGCCTTTCTGCTTATAGGTCACTAGCTTCTTATTACCAAAGAATACCCTATGATACTTGGGAGCTCCTTAGACCCTCATGAAAATAATAAGTGAGAGGGAGCATGCAAGCAAGGGACTTTAGGAACCAGAGTGAACGAATGCTGGAACCAGCTGCTTACTCCTCTCTGGTGGGAGCAGGCTCTGTGCAGGCCCCAAAGAAGCATCCAAGCCCCTACCCTCTAGGCACCCAGGTTCTTGTCCAGTGTTCATGAAGAATCAGGTCACATGAACGGACTGAAGGGAAGTGTATGCGGAGGATTTTCCTGGGAAATGGAAGTAGCTCTCAGCGGGATGGGGAATTGGAAAGGGGAAGGTGCAGGAAGAATGTGATCTTTCCTGGAAGCCGCACTGTCTGAAATGAGCTGCGTCTATCTGTAGTCTCTAACCCTGAGTTGCTTCTCTGCTGGCTGCTCCGCCCCTTGTGTTCCCGCTGCTCCACTGCTTTTGTTGCTCTGCCAGCTGAAGTCTTTTTATGGGTACAGGATAGGGGCATGGCAGGCCAAAAAGGCAACATTTGGGTGGAAAACGGGGTCAGCTGTTTTCACTAGGGCCACAGTTCCAGGTTTAAGGATGGGATTTAGCCAGGAGCCCAGCAGTTCTGTATCATTTCTCCCCTCTGAAGAGGAACATCTAACTGCCGTGAGAATATGGATGATGACCAGTCTTAGCTACTTCCTGCTGAAAGAGGGCATTATTTGGGGGAAACGGCAGTCAGATTGCTCCCAGAGGTCTACCCAAGGGTCCCCAGCAAAAGGGGGTGGTTATCTGAGGCTCTCCCTGTCTGCCCATTTGGAGCCTTGATGGCTTCTTGGCAAGAAATAAAAACAAGCTTTACAAGGTTAAGTATGCATGAATCAAACATGTATTACACAAGGGAAGAATCTAGTGCCAAAGATTACAGAAAGAAGAAGTGAAATATACTAACAATGTTGTATCCCAAGCTGTCTCACCCTGATAAAACAGATTAAACCTTGTATAGGAGCAGTTAAAGTTTCAGAGGGATATAGCTGTTCTTGTCAAATCTGTAGCAGTTAAGAGGTGAACCTTAGGAATTCTGGAGTTTGTGGGTTTGAATGGCGGTCGTTAAAGCTTCTGCCTCTTTCTTGTGTCTGAAAGACCAATGTGGCCCCTTTCAAAAGTGCTCTAATGTACTATCTGGTCCCAGGGTCCGTTTATGAGTATGAACTGGAGGTGTTGAATTTTGTTGCCCATTCTGAAAGACAGGGATTTTGGCATCCCTCATTCCCTTCCTCCTTTCAGCAAAAACTCAGGATGTGAGGTGGAAAGAAAGCAGGCACACCTCCTTTACTTTTCCATCCTTATCCCCAAGTCCCAGTGTCCTTGGCAGGTGCCACCCATGGATGCCAATGTGGCTTGCACCCATAAATCAGGGAGGGCCTAGAAAGTAGTAATTATCAACACTTATGCCTCTACCTCCCCTACTGTCACCAACCTTTGAGTTTCCTGGGTCTCATTTATGCCGTAGAGCATGGCCTCCTTCCACGAAGTGGGGGTTTGATCAGCAAGAATTAGTCTTCCTCATTTGCACTGTGCCTGTTGCCTGGCTTTACCTCCCTCAGATCTGGTTTTCCTTTCTAGGGCCTCAACCTAAAGCTTGAAATCGAGTTTGGGACAAAAACGTGTTTCGGGTGTGCATAGATTGATTTAGATTAAGTCTCAAACAGGCCTTGCCAAATTTACAGCTAACAGCCAGCAGGGGTCACTCCTCTATTGTTTCCCTATCATAAGCAGAGGGTTGAGGTAGGAAGAGAACTCTCTTGCTTAGAAAAGAAGAAAGCAACTGGGCCAGGTGTGGTGGTGCGTGCCTGTAATCCCAGCACTTTGAGAGGCCAAGGTGGGTGTATAACCTGAGGTCAGGAGTTCGAGACCAGCCTAACATGGTGAAACCCCATCTCTACTAAATACAAAAAAAAAAAAAAATTAGCTGAGCATGGTGGCACACACCTGTAATCCCAGCTACTCAGGAGGCTGAGTTAAGAGACTCGCTTGAATCCAGGAGGCAGAGGTCGCAGTGAGCCGAGATGGTGCCACTGCACTCCAGTCTTGGCAACAAGAGCGAAACTCCATCTCAGAAAAACAAAGAAGAAAGCAATTTAAATTGCATAAGGGGGCAGGGAACCTAGGAGAAGAGCATCTTGCTCTCTGGAAATGGATTCCTTTAATCACTGTATCCTTCCCCTGGTTCAGACTGGCTGGACCTCTGTGAAGGGAAACATAGCCAACATTCCTTTTATGCAAAGATAAAAGAGAGATGGCAAGGTCTTTGAAAAGAGACAGATCTGACAGTTTCGCATTTTAACTCACCCTTTTTTTTTTTTGTATCCTGGACAAGCCCCCAGATTAGATGGGGTTGTTCCCTTGACCTTGATCCCCTTCGTGGGTGGGAACTAGAGTGGCTTGACTCAGCCCACCACTGGTCACTCCTTGCAAGAGGCAGCACGCAAGCAAGTGAGTGCAGGAACCAGAGTGAATGAACACTAGAACTAGCCAGTCACTTCTATCTGGTGGGAGCAGACTCTGTGCAGTGTGTGTAGAACCATCCAGGCCCCCACCATTTCAGCACCCGGGCTTTTGTCCAGCATCCAGAAAGGATCAAGTCGCATAAATAGATCGAAGGGTAGTGTATGTGGAGGATTTTGAGTGATGGAAGTGGCTCTCAGTGGAATGGGAAGTTGGAAAAGGGTTGGTGTGGGAAGAAGGTGATCTTTCCCAGAAGCTGCCCCATCTGAAGTTAGATGCATCTGTATGTATTCTCTGACACTCAGTTGCTTCTCTGCTCACTGCTCAGCCACTTGTATCTCCCCACCCCTGACCCTAGCCACTTGTATCCTTGCCACTCAGCAGCTTGTACCCTGATACTCAGTCATTTTTGTTCTCTGTCAGCTGAAGTCTTTTTATGGGCATAGGATAGGGGTATGGTAGGCCAAAAAGGCAACATTTAAGTGGAGAAATGGGGTCAGGTGTTTTTACTTAGGGCTGTGGTTCCAGGCTTAAGGTTGGGGTTTAGTCAAGAGCCCAGCCCTTCTGTATTGACAACAAATTCCCAAAACTTAACATCTTAAAATAATACCTATTTATTATATATTTGTGTAGGTCAGAAGTCCAGGTAAAGCTCAGCTGGTCTCTGCTCAGGCTATTGCAAGGCTGAAATCCAGGTGTTAGCTAGGCTGAGCTCCTATCTGGAAGCCTGAAGAATGAATTCATTTCCAAGGGCATTCAAATGCTGACAGAATTCATATCTTTGTGATTGTAGGACTGAGGTTCCTGTTTTCTTGCTGGGTGCTGGGTTCACTTCCTGCTACTAGATGCCACCTGAATTTCTTTTCCTTCTCATTTCACTCTCCATCTTTAGTCCAGCCATAGCACTTTGAGTCATTCTTGTGTTACAAATATTTCTGACTTCCTCTTCTGTGCTCTTCTGTCTTTTAACAGGCTATGTAATTAGATCAGGCTCACCTGGATAGTCTCCAAACTCTAAGGTCTATTGACTAAAGCCCTAAATTACAACTGCAAAGTTCCTCTACAACAGTCCCTAGATTAGTGCTTGATTGAATAGCCAGGGATTGGGGATCCTGGAGGGAGAGGGGAAATTCTTGGAATTCTGCCTGCCACATAGTTGCACTCTCTATGTCCTAGAATTTCTTAAAATATAGTATGTTGTGATCATGCTAACTTACCTAAATTTCCATCCTGATAATTTTCCATCTCTTTGTCTTGACTTGAATGTGATCCATGAATCTAAACGGCCAGTCAACTAAAAGTCTTTTTTGTTAAAATAAATAACACTCCCATAACTTCTCTGTCCCCCAAAATGCACACATGCTCACACAACAAACAACACACACCCTTTTAGTCCTAAAGTAAGTCAAACTATTGAGTTTTACATTTCTGGTGATGAAAAATTTACCACAGAACCCATTAACCCAAAAGATCAACAATTACAAAATAAAACAATTGGGAAATGACCTGACACTAATTTGAGATTATAACTGATTTGTAATGAGAAGCAAAGACATTAATGCTTGGGAACTTTCTCTAGATCCATTGCCACACCCTCAGTTTGAACTTCTTCAGTCCTCTAAATCATGTTAGCTTCCCAAGGCTCCTTTGTTCTGAATCCTATATCAAAGTGCCAAAGCCATTCAATGGACTCTTCTTTGTAAGTGCTAACTGCTTTGTATTTTTACCAATTCGTGTTATTCCACTGAAGCTCAAGTGTCAGCGTGTGAACAAAGCTTTCTTTCTCTCCCTTGTCAGACTGCCAAGATGCTGATTCTATTGAATAAACTCCTTCCTGCTGGCCCATGAGAAGGACCCCCTAGAGAGTCCCTTGCCCTCTAACCCGAGAGCTCAATGGGGAGGAAACAGCCTATTGGCAGCTGTTATCAAACGGAGACCTCACTTAAGTGTTAATATGCCTCCCCTCTGCTCTAACCAGACAGAACTTGACATCTTTCTTGCTCAAGCTGTATTCAGTTTCATCTCAGGATCTTTGTTTAGGCTCATTCTCATTCTTTCCTTCTACTTATTTAGAAGGTTATTACTTATTCAATTTCTTTAATAAATATAGGCCTAGTCAGATTATTTATTAATCCTTGTGAGAATTCTGGTAGTTTGTGCCTTCCTAAAAATTGGTGTGTTTCATTTATTGTCAAATTTGTGGGCGTTTGTTGTCCATAGTTATTCATATTCTTATCATTTTATTTCTTTGTTATCTTTTATTATTTTCATGTCCATGGGATCAGGAGTGTTGACCCCTCTTTTATTTCTGATGTTGATAATTGATGTCTTCTCTTTCTTTTCTTGGTTTTCTCAAAAATAAAATTCTAAGCCCCCTAGCTGACTGAATGGAACCTCCCATTGGCCAAGAGAATTCCAAAGAAACCTGAAAAACTACTTCAGGCTATGATGGGAAGGGAGGATCACATGTTGCCTCATTATACTATCTGCCCTTTGGAATTCAGGCACAATTAACCAGCATTAACATTAAAACAGCAATCCTGACTGTCCAAACAAACCCTTTTTAGCAATAAGATATCAAATTTCAACCACACTCTACTATAGCATCATGTGATAGATACCAGGCACTGAGATACCAGGCACTGAAAGAAAACAAATTTTTTTTTGCCCCCAAATATATTTCTTTGACAGTTTTCAAATGGCCCTGCATAGCCACCATTTTTTTTTGTTTTTTTTTTTTTTTTTTTTTTTTTGAGATGAAGTTTCACTCTGTAACTCAGGCTGGAGTGTAGTGGTGTGATCTTGGCTCACTGCAACTTCCACCTCCCGGGTCCCAGTTCAAGCAATTCTCCTGCCTCAGCCTCTTGAGTAGCTGGGATTACAGGCATGCACAACCATGCCCAGCTAATTTTTGTATTTTTAGTAGAGATGGGGTTTCACCATGTTGGCCAGGCTGGTTTTGAACTCCTGACCTCATGATTTGCCTACCTCAGCCTCCCAAAGTGCTGGGATTACAGGCATGAGCCACCGTGCCCTGCCACAGTCATCTCTTGTAGGGAAAATTTACATTCTGTAGAGAATCCTTTTCCCTTTCCAGGTGTTTTTCTCATCCAGGAAAGTTTTAGCTAAGAGTCGATATGTTTTAAGGTCTGATAAAAGACATTTACCATCTATTCTCTCTGAAGCCTGCTACTTGGAAGCTTAATCTACATAACGAGAGTGTTGGCTTCCACAATCCCCTTATCTTAACCCCAAACCTTTCTTTCTGCTTACTTCAACTTTTTAGATAATAACAACTCTTTAAATTTATTGCCAATCAGCAAATCTTTAAATTCACCTATGACCTCTAATCCCCCTGCCATGACCTAGATTCAGGTTTTCTGAATCAAATGAATCAACCTTTCTGAATCAAATGAATGTATACTTTATATGTATTGATTTATGTCTTTCTGTAACTTTTGACCCCTAAAATGTATAAAATCAAGCTGTAGCCCAACCACCTTGGACATATGCCCTCGGGACATTCTGGGGCTGTGTTATGAGTCATGTTCCTTGCATTTGGCTCAGAAGACATCTTTTCAAATATTTTACAGAGTTGTTTTTTTTTTTGGTCAACATTAATGCTAAATAAAAAGAAATCTGAACTTACGTGAAAAGAGATTGTATTAGGAAAGACTATTTCAACAGGAAGAACTCTTGAAACTGAAGATCTACAAGCATCACAAAATCAAACAGAAAGAGAAAAGCTTTCTCTTTTTAGAGAGAGGTTCAACTAGCAGAACTACCAGGAACTTTTGAGGGGAAATTGAATACTATGGAGCAGACAGTGTAATCGTGGTGGTCTAACAGCTTTTGATTTTCACTGCGTTCACCTTACTCTCAGGATAAACCAGTAACAGGGATGTTCCGCATTTTAGAGTTTTCTCAGATTTGGGTTCAAGCCAAAGTTCAAGGTCCTATTGAAAGGTGGGATGCCTGACCAAAGTTTGAGCCAATTCAGAGGGCGAACTAAGGACCAAAGTTTGAGCCAATTCAGAGGGTGAACTAAGGACCAAAGTTTGAGCCAATTCAGAGGGTGAACTAAGGACAACTGTGAGCATTTCGTCACTTGCATACACTTGTAAAGGTTCATCAGTTTTCTTGATCTTTTGAAATAACAAGCTTTTGATCCAGGGATTCTTTGTATTGCTTTTCTATTTTCAGTACCACTGACTTCTGCTCTAATTTTTATTATTTGTTTTCTTCTACTTGCATTAGGCTTAAATTGCTCTTTCTCTGTTTCATAAGGTGGAGGTTTAGATAATTAATTTTAGATCCTTCCTCTTTTCTAATATATACATTTAATGCTATATGTTTCCATCTGAGTATTGCTTTTGCTGCATCCCACAAATTTTTATTGGATGCATATTAATTTATATTTAGTCAAAAATATATTTTGAAAAAAATTTTGAGGCTTCTCTTTGAACCATGTGCTACTTAGAAAGTACATGTTTCATCTCCAAAGATTGATGCTATTCTAGTTATTTCCTGTTGTTAGTTTCTAGTTTTCTAGTGTAATGCCATTGTAGCTTAAGTGCATACTGTTAAAAGAAAAACTTCAGCCAAATTAAATTAAAGAGTTGAATTGAGCAATGAATGATTTGTTAACTGGGCAGCCTCCTGAGTCAGAGTAGGCTCAGAGACTCCAGCACAGCCAAGTGGCGGGAGAAAATTTATGGACAGAAAAAGGAAAGTGAGGTACAGAAAATGGAAGTAAGGTACTGAAATGGCTGGATTGGTTATGGCTCATCATTTGCCTTATTTGAACATGATTTGTACAGTTGGCTATATTTGATTGGCCAAGACTTAGTGATTGGCGCAGTGTAGGCTAAGTTTACATCTCTACTTGTTATACTTCACAACTTAGGGAGAAAAATTTAGGCTCAACATAAAATATCTAAGGAGGAAGCTTTAGGCTAAACTTGGCTTAACGATACTTTAAATTTTCCTTCCTTTCTTTGTCTCTCTCTCTCTTTCTTTCTTTCTTTCTTTCTTTCTTTCTTTCTTTCTTTCTTTCTTTCTTTCTTTCTTTCTTTCTCTCTCTCTCCTTTCTTTCTTTCTTTCTCTCTCTCTCTTCCTTCCTTCCTTTCTTTCCTTTCTTTCTTTTTTCTTTCTTTTTCTTTCTTCCTTCCTTCCTTCCTTCTTCTTTCTTTCTCCCTTCCTTCCTTCTTCTTTCTTTCTCCTTCCTTCCTTCCTTTTCTTTTCTCTTTTCTTTTCTTTCTTTCTTTCTTTCTTTCTTTCTTTCTTTCTTTCTTTCTTTCTTTCTTTCTTTCTTCCTTCCTTCCTTCCTTCCTTCCTTCCTTCCTTCCTTCCTTCCTTCCTTCCTAATAGGGTGTGTTTTATAGACTATAATGTCATCTTTCTTCATGAATGATACCCATGAGCTTGAAAGGAATATGGGTTCTGGTGTACTTGAATGGAATATTCTCTAAGTATCAATTAGATCAAGTGGATTGATAGTGATGCTCAGGTCAACCATATCCTTACTGATTATCCGCCTGTTTCAAGCATCAAATACAGATAGAGGTGTGTTAAAGTCTTCAACTATAACAGTGGATTTGTCTATTTCTCCTTGCAGTGCTGTTTGCTTTTGCCTCATGTATTTTGATGCTCTGTTAGGTATATACACGTTCGGGTTTGCTATGTCTTCTTGGAAAAGTGACAATTCATTGCCTCTGATGATTTTTCTTGTTCTGAAATCTTCTTCCTCTGAAGTTGTTATAACTATTTAAGTTTTCTTTTGAAAATTGTTAGCATGGTATATCTTTTTTCTCCCTTTATTTTTTACTTGAATACTTTTTAAGTTGGGTTTCTTATAGACAACATGCAGGTGGGTCCTACGGTTGTTTTATAAATGGATTTTTATAATCTCTGTAGGTGTTAGACTGTCCTCATTGTGGTTGGGCAAGTAATGTCTCCTAGAAGATGTACATGCCCTTATTTCCAGGACCTGTGAGCATGTTACATTTTATGACAAAGGGAACTTTGCAGCTGTAATTAAAGTTGAGATGAAAAGATCATTCTGGATTTTCTATGTGGGCCCAATCTAAATCACATGATATCTTAACAGTGAAAAAGGAAGGCAGAAGGATAGGTTAGAGTGATGTCATATGACAAGGACTCGATCTACTAGTTCTGGTTTTGAAAGTGTAAGAAGGGGCCCATAAACCAAAGAATGTGGGTGACCTCTAGAAAGGAGAAAAGGCAAAGAAGTAAATCCTACCTTCAAGAGTCTATAGTGGGGTGGGGGGATGGGGGAGGGATAGCATTAGGAGAAATACCTAATGTAAATGACGAGTTAATGGGTGCAGCAAACCAACACGGCACATGTGTACATATGTAACAAACCTGCACGTTGTACACAGGTACACTAGAATTTAAAGGATATATATAAAGAAAGTCTATAGAAAGAATACAGTCTTGCAGATACCTTAATTTTAGCCCAGTGCGAGTCTCAGACTTTGGATCTATAGAACTGTAAGCCAATAAAATTACTCTTATAACTATGTGGTAATTTGTTTTATCCTCTAATTTCATGGTAATTTGTTATTCCAGCAATAGAAGAGGCATACAATTATATTTCAGGATAAGACCGAGCCAAAATCTTTCTAGTATACAAAGCACTTATACATTAATACCTACCGTGGCTTCAATTTCTTTGAACTAATACTGTTATTAGCATCTTCAACTGTTCTTTGTTTTATGCATATTAATTAGCATATACGAGGCAGAGTTAATGTGCGTTTGTGTTGTTTTTAATCATCAACCCCACTCCCAAGTAAATTAAACTTTTCCTAAATGTTTTCCAGATTTTATGTGCTACCTAGATGAGTGCTACAGATAGAAAAGATTAAGGCCAGTTCGTTGAGGTGAAAAGCTCTGTGCAGATGTTAGATAATCACAAGTTCTATTTCCATGTTGTTTAATATGACACCTAACACCTCATTTCCTTATCTGTAAAACAGGATTGAAAGTATCTGCTTCAGGGGATATTAGTGAGGATGAAATGCAGAAACACGTACATTGTTTGTCATGGAGTAGATGTTCAGATTTTAGATATGCTCAGTATTTGATTTTCTTAATGGAAACAGAATAAACAAGATAATTGTGAGCATGACTTCTGTTGCTCTATTTTAAAAACAGCAGTGCGAGACAAGGAGAAAGTTTATAACTAGCATTTTTTGAGTTATTACATACAAATATTGTAGTTGCTGAGGGTCAACAGTACTGTTCATTGCATGATCTAGTGCTCAGTCCTATTATACATGAGTAAATAGGACAATTGTGCATACATTGCTCATTTCCATGGTCTCACAGACAAGAGTTAAATTGTTTTTCCTTCATTTAGCTCATACTCATTTGCTAATTGGACATGCATTACATTGTTTCAAAATTCAGTCTTGTTGACAAGAGCAGGCACTTCATATGATAATTTTCATTTTAATGGATTTTTAGACTACTGGGCATGTGACATTTTTCTAAAGTGGATTTTATTTTCACAGCACACAGAAAAAATATGTTTATCAATTTGAGTGTTGTGGGCTTTAGAAAATAAATTAACTAAGTATAATTGGTATCATTGCTTTTTAACTATAATAAGAACAGATGCATAAAGGAGGTGGAGAAGAGAGTTTAAAAATCACCAGTGTATCTTCAAATTGAATAATTTCCTTAATATACGTGAACATATATGTATACATATTTTAACAGACTTTAAAGAAATTTATATAATATATTATGCATATACGTATGATGTGCTTTATATATATAATTCCCTTTTTTTATATGCATGTGTGTATATTTGTATATCTTATATATACATATTTATCTGTATACATTATATACAGGTCATATAATGTATACAAGATATATATATTATATACACATACACAAACACACATATACTCACTTTTGCATTTCCCAAATGCTGCATACTTGAAGGAAACTGGTTACATTGATCTGACCCTCCAGTTTGTCTCCTGGTAGGCCATGTTAGGAAGCAATTCTTCAAGGGTCAATCATGTGTCTGCATAGATTATGAACAAGCCACTGGCACCCTTTGTTTAAGACTGTCTTTTCACGGATGTTTATAATGTAAACAATCCTAGAAGACACAAATTGTGCCTTTCTCTAGAACAAAGAACAGTTTTATTTACTATCCAGTTTAATAAATCTAGTGTTTCCCTCCATGGCAAATTTTGTGCAGGTTAGCTTGCAACTCAATATAACATATTTACATTTCCAAAACCAGGGATTTCTCTCCTGCAACAACCCCTCGTATATGTATATGTAGTCATCCCCTGCCCGTCTTCACGTTGCCTTATGGGAACTGGGGCTTGGGGAGCTTGAGTAAAAATGATGATATTCTGGCTACTGTACTGCTGTTGCTGTGAGTAATAAACTGTCCTTTGACTCTGACTCAAGAGTCTCGTGTTTTCTGCCAGCATCCATAAAACCACGGCAGGCTAACTCGTTAGCTCGCAAGTAGAATAAAGTCTCAGACCTACCACGGTTCTCGACAGAATGAAATCTCTACAAAATACGTTATCTGTGTCGGCAAAATAAATCGATTATGTGTATGCTCGTTTTCAAGGAGAATTCTGGAAACATGATTTTCACACCTATGCAGAAGTGGCTTAGTGTAATGGGACTAGTGTTAGGATTATGGTGAGGACACAGGATCTTATTGCAACCTGTCCTCTATCTCAGCTTGTGAGCTGAACGTGTTACTGTTGTTCATTATGTTTCTCATGTAAACTCATTTTATGCTCACAAATACAAAATGCAGTTGGTTTAATATTTTATGCTATTTTACAAATAAACATTTCTTTTTTATTTTCTTTCTTTCTTTCTTTTTTTTTTTTTTTTTTTGAGACAGAGTCTTGATCTGTTCAGGCTGGAGTGCAATGGTGTGATCTCCACTCACTGCAACCTCCATCTCCTGGGTTCAAGTGATTCTCTTGCCTCAGCCTCCTGAGTAGCTGGGATTACAGATGTGTGCCACCACGCTTAGCTACTTTTTTTATTTTTAATAGAGACTGGGTGTTGCTATGTTGGTCAGGCTGGTCTTGAACTCCTGACCTCATGATCTGCCCGCCTCGGCCTCTCAAAGTGCTGGGATTACAGGCGTGATCCACTGCACCCAGCTGAACATTTCTTTTCATCTGTCCTGTTTGATGTATGTTTTCTTAACACAGGAGGTGTGGAGGATATAGGATGGTAGTGAGGACTATATACAATAATTGATCTAAGTATAGTTCTAAGTATAGTTCAGATCTTATTAGAAACCTTTCAGTGTTCATTGGTAATCTCATCTGTCATGGACGCTAATAATTTATTAGAGAAAAATAAGACATATTTAAGCAAAATGAGGAGTAAGGGTCATATTGGTCTGTATGCATCTTATGATAAGATACCTATGAGTCATGAGATATGGAATATAATACAGTTCATTTTTAAGGTTAGGCCACAAAGCAAAATAATTATGAAACATGACAATTAGAGAAACAATTTTTTATTTATTATTTTTATCTAGGCCAAAAGCTTGCATTGCATTTTACATTTACAAAAGGCTTTTAAATGTTCTATGTTTTGATAGTGGTATTGGTTACACTGGTGTATATATGTTCAGAGTTATTGAGCCGTGTGTTTAAATTATGTAAATTTTATTATATGTAAACTATGTCTCATAAAATAAAGGACCTTTGATAAGATAGCACATTTTAAAAGGTCTTTATATTATCTATGACCTCAACTTCCGAAGGAATTTTAGTGGGAATTTTAATGGTAGGACGCAAGTTCCAGGGACACTATACAATCAGCCCTCAGAAAAGATGGAGATACAAGATTTAATGTAGGCTCAGCGCCTGTAATACCAGAACTTTGAGAGGCCAAGGCAGGCGGATCAACTGAGGCCAGGAGTTTGAGACCAGCCTGGCCAACATGGCGAAACTCTGTCTCTACTAAAAATACAAAAAATTAGCTGAGCCTATTGGTGGGTGCTTGTAATCCCAGCTACTCATGAGGCTGAGGCAGGAGAATCCTTGAACCCAGGAGGCGGAGGCTGCAGTGAGCCAAGATTGCCCCATTGCACTCCAGTCTTGGCAACTAGAGTGAAACTCCGTCTCAGACAAAACAACAACAACAAGATTTAATGTAAATATGTTTCTCAGACTTTTTTTCTAAAGCTGTTTTATTTGGAAGAAAAAGGGAGTGTGAAAGGACTAAAATTATGAATGTAATTGATCATTAAAGAGAGGCAGGACTTCAAGAGAAACTGAAGCCCTGGGTAATTTGGCATTTTCTCCCAATGCAGCCTTGATTTAATCTTTCATTTTACATGTTTTTCCTAGTGATTAAAACACAGAAATTAGACAACAAACCTTCTTTCTCCACTCAGTGCCTCATTAATAAAAATATTTTCCTCTTCTGTTGCTCTCCTAAGTCTTTTCAAGCAAGACTTTAAAAATGCAGTTTATTGCCTTTGTGTTTCTAACTACAGAAACAAGCTTAGGGAGCTGTGATAGACTACCTTGTATTTATTCAATTTTCAGGATGATTCAAGATTGAGTTGCCATGAAAAATATTATCTATTAAAATATTGTCTAGACTTACTGGGTCAATATTGAAATATGTGAAGAATTAACTGAACATGACCAGGGGTAGAATTACATATAATTTATCATCATCATCATCTTCATCTTTATCAGCTGTACATTTTTCCTAGCATGATGTTGTGCATAATGTAGAAAATTTACAAAGTGATTTCCATTCGGTTCATCTTCCACAACTACAATGAAAATTATGGAATGTGACCTTCTGATAGTATTCTATTTATTAATCTGAGCGTGTGCACTGTTCTAGTCAGTTCAGGTTGATATAGGGCACATCAAATTCATGTCCTGTTCCTGTTTAAGGCTGACCATGAAGACAGCTCAGGACCATATAATATACTTCAGGGTGGTGTTATAATACAATTTCACAAAAAATAACTGAATTCAGTGAGGTATTTGTTCAAAATAACGAGAGAAAATACGAAGGGAAGTCAAGGTCAGGGCTCAAAATGTATGAAAGTTTAGTAGGGGGAGGGTTAGCTGTAAGCAGAAGGTGAGACCTGGGTTCTTTAGGGAAGTGTTCATCAACAGCTCTAGATGTGCATCTCAAAGTCAAGTGAGAAGAAATGGACAGAAGAGGGACTGTGAAACTTGGATAAATGCCCCTTGTCATTTAGCATTGTGGAATTTGGCTCCATAAAGCTGTGAAGCCAGGTATCAAAGAGGAAACCGATTTTGCTGGAGACACTACATCTCCATACAGTAAGCGTTAGAGCAGTAGGTCTTGACTTTTAGTGTAGACTCTCTTCTCCCAGGTGTTTATTTTAAGTACCAGTTCCCAGATCCCATTTGAGAATATTTCTGATGCAGTAGTTCCAGAATGGGGTAGAATCTTCATGTTTCAAATACAAAAGTTAAGCTCCAAATATTATGATTATTATTCTAAATCATATTCATTTATTGCACACTTTCAAAGTGTAAGAGATTAACATCTAAATCTGATGCTGTACGGCCATAAGCATTGGTGATCATGATGGATATAATAAAAATAGTTCATTATTGGATTCAAAATATGCAAGGTAAAACCTAGTCTTTGGTATTTATTAGTTATGCAAATGCTCTCAGTGTTAGCTTTGACATCTTTAAAATGGGGGAATAGTAGGGTTTAACTTATGGAATCATTTTGAGGGTTAATACCTATTACTATCATGTACAATGGTAAAACATTTTCTGAATTTCTTGATGAAGAAAAAAGCATTTAACTTTTTCTCATATGATTTCTTCCTATCACTAAAATTGAAATAGAATATTTGCCTTTTATAACCACCACTAGAGAATGTCTAGGAATTCAGTGGTCTAAAGCATATTGTAAAATTCTCCCCAAAGGAAGAACAAAAGATGAATTCTACCTTTAAAATGTCTGATGGTTCATTCTGGATTCTGGAGGCACCATATATCATGGTTATGTATTTTTTCACTGAATATTTCAAAGGTTAACTTAAAAAGTTGTTGTTTTTAAATGTTACCTAGAGCAACAGAAGGTTCTCCAGGTGATCCTGACTAAAAAATACTTAGTCTATGGATTCCGGAGGCCCTGATGGAGATGATCTGTGATGACCATTTATACGCTGGATAGAAGACTCAAGATTCCTCTGTGGTTTTGAAGCAAGCCAAATGCCTCCTAAGTAAACTATTATGTGACATAACTTGATAGCCCGATACTGACTTATAGTGAAGTTAGACAGGTTGTCATTGTGGACCCACAATGACTTTTTATATGAAACATCTATTCACAAGTTAGGTGCTATCGTACTAGCGTAACTATACGTCTCCTTTTCTACATCACATTTAAGATTCCACATAACATTCAAGGAAGACGATGAACTCATGTCCTTGGAAGCCCTAGGTGCCCTTAAAGAGGGGAAAAGAGTAGTGGCTAAGGGTCTGCTTTCTGGAGATAATTACTTGCGTTCAAATCTTCAACCTTATAAGCTATTACCTAACTCTAAGTCAGCCTTATAAGTTAATCTAAGTCTTACAAACTGTGTACTCTGAGAAACTTGTTTCACCTCTCTGTGCCGTGTTTTCCTCACCAGCAAAAGAATATGACTATGACGCTGTATGTAGGGTTGCTGTGGGGATTAAATAAATTGACATATGAAAAGTTCTTAAAACTGCACTGGGCATATAATTACATTTTATTATTTTAAAATATCATCATCATAAGTTAGTCTTCTGGAGAATTGAAATTGTTTATTCAATTTTAATTTTCAGGGCCTAGCTATAGTGCTAACTGCGAAATAAATGAACAATCTCCACTGTTTTGGAGGATGCCATCTTCTAGACAATAGCTCTGGCTCGACAACTTTTAGAATAGCCCAAATATATAGGTTTAAGAAGAAAGAAATGGAATTGAGGGCCAGGGAGAAGATATCGCTCTACCATATCTACTGATGAACTCTTATTTTACTCTCAGTCCCTGTGCATCTGTGGTAGATATTTTATTAACCCAAGGGAAGAATGTTTCTACCCCTAGACATAATTATACCACTCAATGCAAAAGCGGAATCTGTCACAAGACTATTCAAGGTTTCTCATGACATACAGAGAAGCAGGTAAAAAACAGGTACATGGGGAACCAAGGTTTATAACACATATCAGAAAAGAGTGCTTCCTTTGAAATCTCTTGTTCAGTGTTAGAAACAGTAAACTATTGCAGTTTTTATGTGCAGAGTATTATTGTCTTGAAAATCAAGTTTTGTTGCACTCAAATACCAAATAAGGACTAGCTGAGGTAATGTCTAGGGCAAAAAGATAGCAGTGCTGTTGATATAATAACGAATTTATAAAGAATTTATATATTTGTCAAAACTGATTCAACTCTATGCTTAAGACATGTGCATTTTACAGAAGGAAAATTAGGCCTCTGTGTGTGTTACAATATAATTACAATATAAATATTAATATATTGCTTTATCATATGCACACATAAAATATATAAATTTACATTTGTTTTATATATTATCATAATACACATATACAAAATTTGTATTCATATTAAATGTACATGCAAATTTATGTACAAGTATATACATACACAAGCAAAATTGGCAAGAAAAGGAGAAATAAATCTATAATCATCATATTTAAACACTTTATTGCACATTTCAATATAATGACCAAGTTTGATGCAATATTAGCAAATAAGATCCATTCATACATAAATGGAATAGAACATCATAACCAAGTGAGATTATTTCAGGTGTGTAAGAATGGTTTGCGTTCAAAAAACAACTAAAATTATCATTACATTATCAATACATTTAATATTAACAAGTATTCCCAGTCATTGCCTAGGCCTAATCAGCACATAGAAAATTCAAATTATCTGAAGGGAAAATTGAATCAATTGGCATTTGTGGGGTAAAGCTCGTATACCATAAATCTGACCACTTTAAAGTGTATAATTCAGTGGCATTTAATACATTAAATATGTTTTGCAGTTCCAAAAGATTTTCATCACTCCGAAGGGAAACCCTGTCCCCACTAAGCAGCAGCTACTCATCCTCCCTTTTCCTAGCTCCTGGCAACCACTAATCTGTTTTCTGTCTCTATGGATTTATCTATTACAGATATTTAAGACAGCTGACATAATAAATATGTTATCTTTTGTATCTGTCTTCGTTCACTTCGCACAATATTTTCAAGGTTCATTGAGATTACAGCATGCATCAGTATTTTATTCCTTTTTATGGTTGAATAATATTCCATTGTATGGATTATTAAATTTTGTTTCTTTGTTTATCTATTGTCAGCGTTAGCCACTGTGAATGGTGTTGCTATAAATATTCATATACAAGTATTTGTTTGTTTGAATACCTGTTTTAAGTTCTTTTGGGTTTATATGCCTAGGAGTGTAATGACTGGGCCATATGGTAAATATTAATTTTACTTTTTAAGAAACTGCCAAAATATTTTCTAAAGTGGCTAAAATATATTTCATCTCTCCCAGCCAAAGATGAAGGTTCCAGTTTTTCTATAAAGTCACTGACACACATATTCGCCACCTTTTTTCATGATAATTGTTCTAGTAGCTCTGAGCTAATATGCCATTGTGGTTTTTATTTGCATTTCTGTAATGACTAGTGATGCTCAGTATCATTGCATATACTAAGAGGTGGCCAGTTACATATCCTCCGTGAAAAAAATGTTCGAGGGATGCTCTGAGGCTTCTGGGAGGCCGGGCTCTGGAGGCAAGGTGCTGCAGTTGCACTCTTTTTTTTTTTTTTTTTTTTTTTTTCCTTTTAGATGTATATGCACTTTTTAATATTATATATATAAATAATTTTACAACTTTAGAATATAATATACATTTTGCTTTTATCTTTGTTTTCACACTTCCATCAAAATTTACTATTAATTACTCATGGATACATGAATAATATACTTTTAAAATTAAAAACATTATAGATAAGATCAAAATCCCCTTTGACCACCCCCTCTCCGAATCCTGGCCCCTGTCCTCTGCCTTCCCTCCCCAGGGGCCACCAAAGTCACCACTGTTGTCAATTTGACTGGTATCCTTTCAAACAGATGTCATACATGTATGTCACAATTGGAATTTTGTGTGTAAGTCTATATGTGTATATCCTTTTACAATTTTTTTTTGTTATATAAGTGCAAAGAAAAGTTGTGGAATGTAAATGTTTAATATGATGAATTATTATGAAGTGAGAACTTACATTACCGCACCCAGGTCAAAGAACAGAATATTTCCGGCACCCCAACCTCGTTTGTGTCCCTCACCAATCACACCATTCTTCTAATTCTTCCTGAATGTTATGATACTCACTTTCTGGCCTTTTTTAAAAAATAATTTTATTATTTAGGTTTACATCCCTAAACATTATAGGGTTTTTTTTTTTTTTCTGTTTTTAAACCTTATGCAGGTAGAATTATGCTGTGTAATATATTTTTTTGTGCCATGATTCTTTCACTTTCTTCTTTGTGAGATTAGTCATAAGTAGAAAGCTGAAACTGGATCCTTTCCTTACTCCTTATACGAAAATTAATTCAAGATGGATTAGAGACTTAAATGTTAGACCTAATACCATAAAAATCCTAGAGGAAAACCTAGGTAGTACCATTCAGGACATAGGCATGGGCAAAGACTTCATGTCTAAAACACCAAAAGCAACGGCAGCAAAAGCCAAAATTGACAAATGGGATCTCATCAAACTAAAGAGCTTCTGCACAGCAAAAGAAACTACCATCAGAGTGAGCAGGCAACCTACAGAATGGGAGAAAATTTTTGCAGTTGCACTCTTTCAGAGTGAATAGCACCGTGAGACAGGCCAGGCTCACGCCTTGGAAGACAAATCCCACACACACTCAAGGGGACAAAAACAAACCCCACACAGGGGGTTTCTCCTCCTCCTCCTAAGTGGTATTTATTTTCAACACCTGCTTGATGCAGTTTTTAATCTTCTACCTATTGAGCTGTTGTGACCCATTGGTCATTATTTGATTTTTATGCAAAAAAAAAAAAAAAAGCTTGGTTATAGAAATCAGCATACTATTTTTTTTTTTTTAATCTGGAGAGAAGATATTCTGGCGACTGAAAGTATGGCCAGATGTCAGATATAAATGTGAAAATGCCTTCTCGCTGTCGTGTCGGTCTCAGTACATTCACTTTATAGTTGCTGGCAATATCAAAGGTTCCTTTTTTGTTTGTTTAAACTCTAATTTCTATCAAGGTGTCATGGATTTTTAAAATTAGTATTTCATTACAAATGTCTCAGCGTTGGTTAACTAATTTTTGCCAGGACCATTATTGATCAAGCAAATAAATTCAATAGCCATTTGGGAAAAAGAAAAAAAAAATGTTCACTCAAGAACTTTGCCAATTTATAAACTGAATTGTCTGCCTTTTAGTTAAGTTGTAAGTGCACTGCTAGTCTTACGGAATCAGTTAGAGAGTGTTCCCTCCTCTTCTATTTTTTGGAAGAGTTTGAGAAGGATTAGTGTTAATTCCTCTTTAAATGTTGAGTAGAATTCACTAGTGAAGCCATTTGATCCCATGCCTTGTGGGGTGGTTTTTAATGACTATTTTGTTTTCTCTGTTTGTTATACTTGTGTTTCTGTTTATTTCTGAGTCAGTTTTGGTAGTTTGTGTGTTTCTTGAAATTTGTCAGTTTTGTATAGTGTATCTAATTTTTTGGCATACAATTGTTCACAGCCTTCTGTTAATAATTCTTTTAAAAATATGGTAAGTTATATAGTAATTTATAATACTCTATATATCTCCACTTTCATTTCTGATTTTAGTAATGTGAGTCTTCTTTTTTCTTAATTAGTCTAATATAAAAGTTTGTAAATTTAATTAATCCTTTCAGAAACCAACTCTTGATTTCATACATTTTCTCTATTGTTTTTCACTTCTCTATTTTACTTGCCTTCCCTGTTTTTGACTTAACATCTATTTTGTCTGACAACAGTATAGTCATTCCAGGTTACATATGTAGATCAATGTCTTTCATCTAATTTGGGAAGTGTTCAGCCACAATTTCTTTAAATCTTCTTTCTGTCCTTTTCTCTCTATCCTCTCTTTCTGAAATGCCTATTATATGTGTGTAAGTATGTTTGATGTCATCCCAGAAGTTTCTTAGGCTCTATTCATTTTTTTTTCAATCTTTTTTCTTTTATTTTGTTAAAGATGACAAGGCAGAATTTATTCAAGGGATGCTATGGAGATAAGGATAGGGACCAATGCAATGGGGTCTTGCAGTGGGGGAGAAAGATTAGACTCAACTCCCAGCCTTTTTTCCTTTTGCTCCTCAGACAGTATAGTTCTAATTGTCCCATCTTCAAGTTCACTGACTATTGCTTCTATTTATTTAAATCTGCTATTGAAACTTCCAGTGAATTTTTAATTTCAGTCAATATATTCTTTTCATCACCAGAATTTCTATTTGGTTCCCTTTTATAACTTTTATCTTTCTATGTATATTCTCATTTATTGAGACAGCATACTCCTGGTTTCCTTTATTTTTTTTTTTTAACTCTTTGAGCCTATTTAAGAGAGTTAATGTAAGGTCTTTGTCTAGTAAATCCAACGTCTGTTCTTTCTCAAGTACAGTTTCATTTGATTATTTTTGTTCTTATTAATAGGACTCACATTAGTGTTTCTCTATATCCCTCATTTTAAAAATTAGACATTATGAATATTATAATATGGTCAGTTTTATATGAGATTCTTTCTCTCTTCAGGGTTTAACCAAAGGAAAGCCAGTTAAAATAGAAAGTTTAAATAAGAGTCACAATTTCATCATATAATACCCAAGATATTAAGATATTCAGGTTTCAATTGATGATCCCTCATTATATCAAGAATCAGAAAGATATATTAATAAAATTATATGAAAAAACACCAAAAGATGCCAAAACTGAGACGAAAGTGAGGTTAAAAATAATTTATAATGATTTTAAAGAGGCCATCATAAAAATGCTTTTATAAGCAACTATGAAAACTTTACAAAGAAGTGAAAATAGGAAGCTTTAGAAAAGAAATACGAAGTCTCAGCAAAAAAGAGATATAAAAGAACCAAATAGACATTTTAGAACTCAAGATTCCAATAACTGAAATAGAAATTCAAACTCAAAAGCAGAATGGGTGGGACAGAGAAAAGAATCAGTGAAATAAAAGACAGAACAAAAAGAAAAAATATCCAATCAAACAGCAGAGAAATAATAGATGAAAGAAATAAACTTGAGGACCTGTGGGATTATAAAAAGAGATCTAACATTTGTGTTTTTGGAGTACTGGAATGAAAAGAGAAAGAGTGTGGGACTAAAAAATATCCAAGGAGATATGGCTAAACACTTTATAAACTTGGTAAAAGAAACCTATAGATCCAAGAAGCTAAACAAGCAAACAAAAAAGGATAACTTCAAATAAAGCCATGTCAAGACACATTATATTAAAATTTATGAAAACTAAAGACAGAAAAATCTTGAAAACAATAATAGAAACAATCTATTAACAGAAAGTAATTCAAATGACAGTAGATTTCTCACCAACATCCATAGAGGCAGGGAGGCAGTGACACAATATTTTTCAAGTTCTGAGAGAAAAGAACTGTCAGTCCAGAATCCTATATTCAGAGAAAATATCTTTCAGAAATAAAAGGAAAATCAGATAGAGAGAAACTAAGAAAATTTGTCACCAGTACACCTACTCTAAAAGAATTGCTAACAAAAGCTCTCTAAAAACAAAAGAAAGGGTAAAGTAAGACATACTGGACATCAGGAAGGAAAAATAAATACAGTAAGCAAAAATATAGGTCAATACAATGGCATTTTTTTCCTCCTCTTGAGTTTCGTAGATTACATTTGAACGTAGAAGCAAACATAATAACATTGACGTGGTTCTAATGTATGTAGACAAATCATTAAGACAATTATATCATAAATATGAAGGATAAGAAAAAGGAATCTGTGAGTAAATAAAGTCTCCACACTTCAACTGAGTTGATAAAAAAAAAATGACACCAGTAGATAGTGATAAGTTATTTATATGTTGTGTAATGCTTGGAGCATCTATCTATCTATCTATCTATCTATCTATCTATCTATCAATCAATCAATCACATATTTATGTAGATATACTCAAAAACACTATCAACAGTGCCTATGAGACTCAGAATGGAATTCTAAAATATATTCAATTAACTGACAGTAAGGCAAGGAAAAGTAAGCAGAAAACTGTGTAACAAAGAGAACAAAAAGAAAACAAAAAATAAAATGGCATACTTAATTACTAACATTAATACTTACTTTAAATACAAATGGGTTAATTCACTAATTAAAAGACAGACTGGAGGTTTAAGAATATTACCCAGGTATATATTGTCTATGTGAAATTGCAGCAAATATAGTAATATTGACAGGTTAAAAGTAAAAGGATGCAGAAAGGCATGTCATGCAAATGTTAGTCAAAAGAAAGCAGAAGTTACTACTTTTAATACCAGATGAAGCAGAACTCATGGCAAAAAATATTTTCAGAGACAGAGGTGGGCATTATATGATTAAATTTAATCTACCCAAAAGATATAATATTTCTAAATGTGGATGTACCAAAGAGCTCAACTGTAAGATATGTGAAGCAAAAATGCAGAGAACTGAAAGGAGAACAAGATAAATATACAGTTGTAGTTGGAGAATTCAAAACATCACTGTATAATTTATAAATACAGCTACACAGAAAATCAGCGAGGATACAGAAGAACTCAACAGCACTATCAACCAACGGAATCTAATTGACATTTATAGGACACTGTATCCAGCAACAGCAGAAAACACATTCTTTTCAAGCACCCATGAAACACATAACAAGATAAACCATATTAGGGATCATAAAACAAGCTGCAATATATTTAAAAGAATTGATATCATATAGAGTGTATTCTTTGACCACAATGAAATTAAATTTGAAATCAATACCATTAAAAGAATCTTCCAACACATGGAAACTGAAAAGCACACATTGAATTGCTCCATAGTTCTAAAATGAAATATCAGAGAATGTTTAAAAACACATTAAAGTGTAAATGAAAATGAAAATGTGACATCAAAATTTGCATGACACAGTAAAAGCAGTGCTGTGAGAGAAATTTATAGCACTAAACACATATATCAGGGAAGAGAAAAAGTGAAGTAACCTGATTAAATATAGGCAATGGACAGTTCATTATTAATCAGGTTAGATATCATAATCTGATTTTTTAAATGACCTGAAAAGTGCTGCAGTGTGAGTTATGTTCAAATTTCTAAAAAAAAAATAAGAATGACCTAAATAGACATTTTCTTAAAAGAAGACATATGAATGGCCAAAATGTATGTGAAAAAAATCACTAACCATCGAGAGAAATGCAAATTATAACCCCAATGAAACACCACTTCATATCTGTTAGAATGGCTGTTACCAAAAATACAAAAGATAACAAGCATTGGCAAGAATATGAAAAAAAGGGGAAACCCTATACATGGTTGGTGCCAATGTAAATCACTACAGTCATTATGAAAAACAGTATGGAGATCCCTCAAAAAAGTAAAACAGAATTACCATGCAATCTAACAATTCCAAAAGAATGAAAATCAGTATGCCAAAGAGATATCTGCATTCCCATGTTTATTGCAGCACAGTATACAGTAGTAGACAAGGCAGGGAATCAACCGAAGTGTCCATTAACAGATAATTGGATCAAAAATGTGGTATATATACACAATGGAATATTCTATAGCCTTAAAAAAAAAATCTTGTTGTTTGCAATAACAGGAATGAACCTGGAGGATGTTAAGTAAGGTAAGGCAGGACCAGAAAGACAAATGCTATGTGATTTCACTGACATGTGGAATGTGAAACAGTAGAACTCATAGAGAGTAACCAGAGGCTGGAATTTGGGGGAATTAAAGAGATGTTTGTTAAAGGATAAAAAAATTCAGGTAGAAAGAAGGAATAGTTCAAGATATCTATTGTACATAACAGGGAGTACAGATTGTAATAATATTGTATATCAAAAATCATAAAAACGTAAGTTTTAAGTGTTGTCATCACAAAAGCAAGATAAGTATGTGAGGTGATGTTTATGTTAGATACCTTTATTTAGCCATCCCACAATGTATACTTACATCAAAACATCATTTTGTACACTATAAACATACAGTTCTCATTTTAACAATGTTCATAGCATCTTCATCAAGAGTAGATTCCATCTAAAGAAACAACTTTCTCTGCTCATTTATAAAAAGCAACTCCTTATTCATTCAAGTGTTATCATGAGATTACAGCAATTCAGTCACATCTTTAGGCTCCACTTCTAATTATGTTTCCCTTGATTTTTTCCTACCACATCTACATTTACCTCCCCCGCTGAAATCTTGAATCCTCAAAATCATCCATGAGGACTGGAATCAACTGCTTCCAAACTCCTGTTAGTGTTGATATTTGATCTGCTCCCATGATTCATGATTGTACTCAATGGCATCGAGAATGGGAAATTCTTTCCAGAAGGTTTTCAATTTTCTTTGCCCAAATTCATTGAAAGAATCATTATGGCAGCTATGACCTAATATAATTTTTTTTCAAGTAAAAAGACTTGAAAGTCAAAATTGCTCCTTAAACCATAGGCTGTAGAATGGATGTTGTGTTAGCAGGAATGAAAACAACGTTAACCTCCTCGTATATCTCCATCAGAGGTCTTGAGTGACCAGGGACATTGTTACTGAGCAGTAACATTTTGAAAGGGATTGTTTTTTCTCAATAGTATGTCTCAACAGTGGTCTTAAAATCGTCAGTAAATCATGCTGTAAACAGATGTGCTGTCATCTAGGCTTTGTTGTTTCATTTCTGCAGTATAGGCAGAGTAGATTTAGCATAATTCTTAGGGCCTCAGGATTCTTGGAATGATAAATGAGCATCGTCTTCAAGTTGAAGTCACCAGCTGTGTTAGTCCCTAAGAGGAGTGTCAATTTGCCCTTTGAAGCTCTGAAGTCAGGCATTGACTTCTCTTCTCTAGCTATTTGAAAGTTCTAAATAACATCTTCTTCTTATATTAAGGCTGTTTCATTTACACAAAATCTGTTATTTTGTTATTTAGTGTAGACAGCTTCATCAATGATCTTACCTAGCTCTTCTGGATAACGTGCTGCAGCTTCTGCATAAGCATTTGTTGCCTCAGTTTGTAATCAATGCGTTGGAGATGGGTTAAAACTTAATGAACTGATCTCCACTAGCTTCAAACTTTTCTTCTGCAGCTTTATTTCCTCTCTCAGTCTTCATAGAATTGAAGAGTTGGGGCTTTGCTGTGGATTAGGCTTTGGCTTAAGGGAATGTTGTGGCTGGTTTGATTCTTTGTCCAGACCACCAAAACTTTCTCCATATCAGCAACAGGCTGTTCTACTTTCTTATCATTTGTGTGTTCACTGGAGCAGCACTTTTAATTCCCTTCAGTAACTTTCTTCTATGCATTTACCACTGGGAAAACTGGTTGGGGAGAGAGGCCTAACTTTCAGCCTATTTCAGTATTGACATGTCTTTCCTCATTAAGCTTAAATCATACAGCTTTTGATTTAAACTGAGAGGTATGTAACTCTTCCTTTCAATTGAACTCTTAGGGGCCATTGTAGGATTGCTGTTGGCCCAATTTCAATATTGTTGTATCTCAGGGAGTAAGGAGGCCCAAGGAGAGGGAGAGAAGTAGGGGAACAAGCAGTGGAACAGTCAGAATACACACATGTTTCAAGTTTGCTGTCTTATAAGGGCACAGTTGGTACACCCCAAAACAATTAGCTTAGTAAAATCAAAGATTACTGTTCACAGATCACACTAACCTATATAATAACAATGAAAAAGTTGTAACATTGCAAGTATTACCCAAATGTGACAGATACATGTTGTGAGAACTTGCGTTGAAAAAACTGGTGTCACTAGACTTGCTCAACTCACAGGTACTACAAATCTTCAATTTGTAAAAAAGTGAAATATTCATGAAACATAACACGTTACAGTGAAGTATAATACAATAAGGTATGCCTGAATAAAAGTATAGGCTGATTTTGTAATAGTAATATCTTAATATTTAAGAAACATCTATTGCCTACACTATGCTGGGCTGTGTGCTAACGCTAACAGCACAGTAAAAATAACAATCATTTCTTCAACAACTCAAGTGATAAATTGTGTAACTGAGATATATAAAAAGTACCAAGTGAACCTGGCATGGGTAAATATATATTCTCAAGGGAAGAGGAAAGCTTTAAAGCCGTGATAGCATTTGAAGTTGATCTTGAAGAATCATAGAAATCCCTTCAGAGACGAAGCTGACTAAGGACTTCTCAGCAGAAACATTGTTGGTAAATTCACAAGGATATGGAGGCACCTGGTTTTAGGGGAGTGGATAATCAAGTGTACTTGAAATTCTATTGCACTGTTAGGAATAGAGGAAATGAAGCAAGAATTAACAGAAAAAAGATTATAGCAACCTATGTGGCCCATGTGAATGCATCTGAACAGTGTCAGTGTGGAACTTTTGCTTATTTTAAAGGATAGGAGTGATGTGATCTGATATGGATTTACATCTAGTACTACGGCAATAATAATGATGTTATATTCTTGTAGGAAATAGAGGACAAAGATCTGAATTAAGGAATTAGCCATGAAGACAGAAAGAAGAAATTAGATTTAGAAAATTCTGATAAAATAACAGTTAAAAACATTTTGACCAATTCTTCGGTGTGATGAGGGAAGAAGCCATTAATTATCTCTAGCTTTTAGCTAGTTGTATCTTGTTGGGAAGTAGATGAGAAGATAGTAACAAAATGATACATATTTAGAAACATGTAGTGGTATCTGTGAAACACGCCCAAGGAAATGGCCAATAGGCATGACTGGCTACATACTTTGTAAGGCCCAGCATAAAATGAAAATGCAAGGTCCTATTCAAGGATAATTAAATGTATTAAGATGGTGACTGCAGAACATTAAACTAAGCACAGGGCTCTTCCATGCATGGGACCCCATGTTTCTCAGCAGGTGGCTTGCCCTTGAAACTGGTTCTGCTGGTATGCAAAAGAAAACATGGCAGTGAATCTCAGGAGAGAGGAATGGACTCAAGAAATAGGTTAAAAATCAATAGTGTTATATTTGATAAATGAAGTAAGAAGAGCTTGGAGCTCATACAGTAGAATGGGCCCTAGAAGGGTTGCATTTCCAGTGTATGAAGAATGGGAAAGGAGGTCAAAAGCAGTGGTGAGAACATTAGAGAAGAAACTGAAGAAAAATAAAGTTAAAATATGGGATCCAGGAGAGAGAGAGCAGGCTGCAGTGTCAAATATCAGAGAGAAATGAACGAAAGGGAAAAATCAGAAATAAGCTGAGTTGGTAATTAGAAACTATGGTAATTTTAGTTAGATAAAATTCAGTGCACAGCGGAAGAAATAGCACGGGTCACAAAATCAATGTAGGTGAAGAAGTGAAAAAAATGTTTTCATGATTTTGAGTCTGCAAATGTGTCAATGTAATGTTTACTGAAAATGAGAAAGGAAGTCAGCTTATCCTGGAAGTTTGGCAAAGCATCATCTCCTTTGCTTGAGAAGTAGTTATGCTTACTTGAAAATCTCTAAATGCTGAGTACTTTTTGGAAGCGGCTATCAAGGCCATTTTGAATGAACACATGGAGAGAGAAAAATTTTACCTTCCTAAGTGTAATCAAGTGTTTACCCAGTGACAGAATCAGCAAGGCTCTTTCTTCCCCAGTAGAGTGCCATCACTCCACTTGCCGTCATCAGCTGAAGAGAGAAGAATTACTCCTTTATGTTTCTCCAGAATTTGGGAGAAATGCTCTTACACAGGCTTAGAGCCGTTTCATCTCTATTCTGAGCTTGTTACGGCTAGGAAAAGGCCCTTTTATGGACCAGAATTCTACTGGATTCTTGTTATATATTATTGATTGATTGATTGATGATTGATTGATTGATTGATTTTGGTACATAGGTTTTTTTCCCATTTTTATTTTCAACGTTGGAAAAGTTTCAAAAAGCCTGGGACTGATGGTGATGGAAACTTTGTGCCAATAATTTGATGATGAGAGCAACGTAAGGTTGCCACTGGCTATTTTGTCTCACATAAAAAGAAACATCAAATTCTGGATGTCAAAAAATATTGGGATGCTTCACAGATTTAGCAGACATTTTCTTTTAAAATTTTTTTTCTCCCTTTTTTTTTTTTTAAACTTTTAAGTTCAGGAGTATATGTGCAGGTTTGTTATATGGGTAAACTTGTGGCATGGGATTTCGTTCTACAGATTATTTCGTCCCCCAGGTATTAAGCCTCGTACCCGTTAGTTATCTTTCCTAATTCTCTCTCTCCTCCCACCCTCCACCCTCCAAAGGCCCCAGTGCGTGTTGTTCCCCTCTATGTGTCCACATGTGTTCTCATCTTTTAACTCCCACTTATAAGTGAGAACATTTTTTTTTTTTTTTGCTGCATTAGTTTGCTAAATATAATGACCTCCAGATCCATCTATGTCCCTGCAAAATACATGATCTTGCTTTTGTTTTTTATGTCTGCATAATATTCCACGGTGTATATGCATCACTTTTTAAAATCCAGTCTACCATTGATGGGCATTTAGGTTGATTCCATGTCCTTGCTATCGTGAATAGTGTTGCAATGAACATTTGTGTGCATGTGTTTTTATGGTAGAAAAACTTATACCCAGTAATGGGATTACTGGGTTGAATGGTATTTCTGCTTTTCGGTATTTGAGGAATTATCACACTGCTTTCCACAATGGTTGAACTAATTTACACTTTCACCCACAGTGTAAAAGCATTCCTTTTTCTCCACAAGCTCACCAGCACCTGTTATTTTTTGACTTTTTAATAGTAGTCATTTTGACTGGTGTGAGATGATATTTCACTGTGGTTTTGATTTGCATTTTTATAACCATCAGTCATTTTCAGCCTTTTTTCATATAATTGTTGGTCACATGTATGTCTTCCTTTGAAAAGTGTCCGTTCATGTCCTTTGCCCACTTTTTAATGGGGTGCTTTGTTTTTTCTTGAAAGTTTGTTTAAGTTCCTTGTAGACAGTGGATATTCAAACTTTGTCAGATGTGTAGTTTGAAAACAATTTTTCCATTCTGTAGGTTGTCTATTTACTCTGTTGATATTTTCCTTTGCTGTGCAGAAGTTCTTAAGCTTAAATTAGATCTCACTTGTCCATTTTTGCTCTTGTTGCAATTGCTTTTGGCATCTTCATTATAAAATCTTTGCCAATTTTTAGGTCCAGAATGGCATTGCCTAGGTTGTCTTCCAGGAATTTTATACTTTTGGGCTGTACGTTTAAGTCTTTAATCTATCTTAAGTTGATTTTTGTACATGATGTAAGGAAGGGATCTGGTTTCAATCTTCAATATATGGCTAACCAATTATCCCAGCACTATTTATTGAATAGAGAATCCATTCCCTATTGCTTGTTCTTATCAGCTTTGTTGAAGATCAGATAGTTGCAGGTGTCCAGCCTTATTTATGGGTTCACCATTCTGTCACCATTCTCTTCCATTTGTCTATGTCTTCGTTTTTGTACCAGTACTTTGCTGTTTTGATTATGGTAGCCCTGTATTATAGTTTGAAGTTATATAGAATGATGCCTCCAGCCTTGGTGGGGTTTTTTTTCCCCCTCCTAGGATTTCCTTCACTATTTGAGCACTTTTTTAGTTCCATATGAATTTTAAAATAGATTTTTTTCTAGTTCTGTGAAGAATGTCACTGAGTTTGATAGGAATAGCATTGAATTTATAAATTGTTTTGAGCAGCATGACCATTTTTACAATACTGATTCTTTCTATCCATAAGCATAGAATTTTTTTTTAATTTGTGTCATCTCTCATTTCTTTGAGCAGTATTTTGTAGTTCTTATTGCAGAGATCTTTCACCGCCACGGTTACCTGTATTCCTAGGTATTTTATTATTTTTATGGCAGTTGTGAATGAGATTTTGTTCCTCATTTAGCTCTCGGTTTGTCTGTTGCTGGTGTATAGGAATGCTAATAATTTTTGTATGTTGATTTTGTATCCAGAGACATTGCTGAAGTTGTTTACCAGCTGAAGGAGCTTTTGAGCGGAAACTCTGAGGTTTTCTAGTTACAGGATCATGTCGTCTGCAAACAGGGACAGTTTGACTTCCTATTTGGATGCCTTTTATTTGTTTCTCTTGTCTGATTGTTCTGACGAGGACTTCCAATACTATGTTGAATAGGAGTGGTGACAGAGGGTATCCTTGTCTTGTGCCAATTTTCAAGGGGAATGCTTTCAGCTTTTTCCCATTAAGTATTTTTATTTTGGGTATGTTCCCTCAGTACCTAGTTTGTTGAGAGTTTTTAACATGAAGGTGTGTTTGTGGAGTTTTATCAAAAGCCTTTTCTGCATCTGTTGAGATAATCATATGGTTTTTGTCTTTCATTCTGTTTATGTGATGAATCACATTTATTGATTTGCATATGTTGAACTAACTTTACATTTTAGTGATAAAGCCTATGTGATCATGGTGGATAAGCTTTTTGATGTGCTGCTGGGTTTGGTTTACCAGTATTTTGTTGAGAATTTTTCTATTGATATTCATCAAAAATATTGGTCTGAAGTTTTCTGTTTTTGTTGTGTCTCTGCCAGGATTTGATATCAGAAAGATACTGGTCTCATAGAATGAGTTAGGGAGAAGTTACTACTCCTTTGTTGTTGTTGTTGCTTGGAATAGTTTCAGTAGAAATGGTACAAGCTCTTCTTTATATATCTGGCAAAAATTTGGCTGTGAATCTTTCTGGTCTTGAGCTTTTTTTTTTTTTAATTGTTAGGCTACTTAATGCTGATTCAATTTCAGAGCTCATTATTGATCTGTTCAGGGATTCAATTTCTTCTTGGCTCAATATTGGGAGAGTGTATGTGTCTAGGAATTTATCATTTTTTTTTCTATATTTTCCAGTTTATGTGCATAGAGGTGTTCATAATTATCTCTAATGCTTACTTGTATTACTGTGGGTTCAGTGGTAATATGCTTTTGTTGTTTCTAATTATGTTTATTTGCATCTTCTCTCTTCCTTATTAGTCTAGCCAGTGGTCTATCTATTTGCTTAATTATTTTTTCAAAAAAATAATTCTTGGATTCTGGATTTGTTGAGTTTTTTTTTCCTCTCTTTGTGTGTGTGTGTGTGTGTGTGTGTGTGTGTGTGTGTGTGTATGTCTCAATCTCCTTCAGTTCTGCTCTGATTTTGGTTATTTCTTGTCTTTTGCTAGCTTTCTAACTGGTTTGCTCTTGGTTCTCTAGTTGTTTTAGTTGTGGTATTAGGTATTAAATCTTCCTAACTTTTTGATGTGGGTGTTTAGTGCTGTAAATTTCACTCTTAACACCGTCTTGCATCCCAGAGATTCTGATATGTTGTTTCTTTGTTCCCATTACTTTCAAAGAACTTCTTGATTTTGCCTTAATTTCATTATTTACCCAAGTGTCGCTTAGGAGCAGGTTATTCCATTTCCATGTAATTGAATAGTTTTGAGTAAATCTCTTAGCCTAAATTTCTAGTTTGATTGCACTGTGGTCTGAGAGAGTGCTTGTTATTATTCCAATTCTTTTGCATTTGCTGAGGAGTCATGTATGTCCAATTATGTGTTCAATTTTGAGATGTCCAATTATGTGTTCAATTTTAGAGTATGTGCCATGTGATGGTGAGATGAATGTACATTCTATTGTTTTTGGGTGGAGAGATCGGTAGATGTCTATCAGATCTATTTGATTCAGTGCTGTGTTCAGGTCTTGAATATCTTTTTAAATTTTCTGCCTTAATAATCTGTCTAATATGGTCAGTAGGGTGTTGGAGTCTCACACTATTATAGTGTGGGAGTCTAAGTCTCTTCGAAGGTCTCTAAATACTTGATTTATTATTCTGGGTGCTCCTGTGTTAGGTGTATATATATTTGGGATACTTAGTTCTTTTTGTTGAATTGAACTTTTTGCCATTATGAGATGTTCTTCCTTTTTTTTTTTATTTTTGTGGGTTTAAAGTCTGTTTTGTCTGAAATTAGGATTGCAATACTGCTTTTTTCTGTTTTCCATTTGCTTCATAGATTTTTCTTTATCTCTTTATTTTGAGCCTATGGGTGTCATTGCATGTGAGAGGGGTATCTTGAAGACAGCATACCTCCAAGTCTCGGCTCTATCCAGCTTGCCACGCTCTGTCTTTAATTGGGACATTTAGCTCATTTACATTTAAGGTTAATATTAATATGTGTGGATTTGATTCTGTAATCATGATGCTAGGTGGTTATTATGCTGATTTGTTTCTGTGGTTGCCCTATAGTGTCACTGGCCTGTGTGCTTACGTGTGTTTGTGTGGTGGCTGGTAATGATCTTTCCTTTCCATATTTGGTGCTTCCTTCGGGAGCCCTTATAAGGCAGGTCTGGTGGCATCAAATTTTCTCAGCATTTGCTTGTCTGAAAAAAAAAAATATTTCTCCTTTGCTTATGAAACTTAGTTTGGCCAGATATAATATTCAGGTTTGGAATTTCTTTTGTTTGTTTGTTTGTTTTACATCATTGAATATTGGTCCCAGATCTCTTCTGGCTTGTAAGATTTTTGCTGAGAGGTCTACTGTTAGTTAGGATGGACTTTCCCTTTGTAAGATATCTGACCATTCTCTCTAGCTTCCCCAAACATTTTTTCTTTGATTTCAACCTTGGAGAATCTGATGATTATGTGTTTTGGGGAAGATCATCTTGTAAAGTATCTTACTAAGATATTTCACATTTCCTAAATTTTAATTTTTATGTTGGGGAAATTCTCATGGATAATATCCTGAAATATGTTTTCCAATTTGCTTATACTCTCCCCATCTCCTTCAAAGTCACCAATGAGTTGTAGATTTGGCCTCTTTACATAATCCCATATTTCTCATAGGTTTTGTTCATTCCTTTTTCTTTTTTAAAAATTCTTGTATGACCGTTTTGTTTCAGAAGGCAGTTTTTAAACTCTTGAGATTCTGTCTTCTACTTGGTCTATTCTGCTGTTAGTACTTTTGATTGCATTATTAAATTTTTGTAGTGTGTTTTTCAGCTCTATCAGTTTGGTTACATTCTTTTCTATAATGGTTATTTTGTCTGTCAGCTCCTGTATCATTTTATTGTGATTCTTAGTTTCCTTGGATTGTGTTTAAACATACTCTTGCATGTCAGTGAAATTCATTCCTATTTATATTCTAAATTGTGTTTTTGTCATTTCTACCATCTCAGCCTGGTTCAGAACCCTTGCCGGAGAGGTGATATGATCATTTGAAGGGAAGAAGGCACTCTGGCTTTTAAGTTGTCAGAGTTCTTGCATTGGTTCTTTCTCATTTTTGTGGGCTGATGTTTCTTCAATCTTTGAAGTTGCTGACCTTCGTATGACCCTTTTTTCTTTTATCTTATTTGATGACCTTGAGAGTTTAATTGTGGTATAAGGTGGTATCAGCTATCTCTGTTTCTGGGAGATTTTACGGGGACAGCACTCAGCTCCCAACTCCTGGACTGCAGGCTCTAACTCTGGGGGACTTGTGTCACAACCCAACTTTGTTCTCTGGCTCCTCGAAGTTATGAATTCACTGTGCTGGGGCAGCTGAGGTATTCCTGGACCACTGGTCACTACACTCTGATGGGTGGTATCATCCAAAGTATTTTGTAGTGTGATGACAGTCAGATCCGTCCTCATTCACATGTTCCAGCAGCAGTGGTAGCAGCATCATGACGGGGTACATGCTTGTTGGCTGCAGCAGAGTCCTAGTGTGTTCCAGGGTGCCTGCTTCCATGTGAGTGCTCACCATAGTGGCAGAAGCAGCTCGGCTTGGGGAGCAGGGGGCCCCTGCTGGCAACTGGGCACGTGGTCACCCTATTAGTGATGTTAACATGGTGATGGATTGCTGGCAGGCATAGGTTTGTGTGCACTTTCTGTGCACCACAGGCAGGGGTGGTCACACAGGCAGAGGAGGATCTGCTGTTTTCTGCACCTAGTTTCACTTCTGTGGCTGTGTTGGTGCAAGGGCAGGGTGCTGGCTGGGGCAGTGCTGGCTATCTCTGTGATCACCAAGTTTCTGACTGCAAAGGTGGTCTGATGGGGGTGGGAAGATGGAGTGCACTCCTACTGTATCAGTGGCAGGGCAGGGTACATGCATACACAGGTGCTTTAGGGCAAGAAATGAAAAACCTGCCTGTGCATATATGTGCCAGTAAAGCAATGTCATAGGTTGCCATGGGCCTGGGGGAAGTTGAAGGGTGGGGAGGGAGCAAGTGGGCTGGTGTATGGCCATAGGGGCCACGCTGCTGGAGCTTTCCATTGGTCAAACATAGTTGGCCAGTACAGAAGCTATGATGCAGACCCCCAAGGCACCTGAGGCTGCCCTGCAAGTGTGTACAGTCAGTCTGGGGCCCTGGAAGAAGCCAGCAGACGGACCCTGTCTGATGGGCAAGACTACCTTGCAGAGTTCAGGTCTCACAGTTCCCCTAAGGCTCAAATCTCCTATGGGAACAAGTTGAGCCTAGGGAGACGGGCTTCCCTGCCATCTGCAGTAGAACACATGCTCCTGCACCAAACCCTCTGGGCTCCACAAAAGCTGACTTGCCACCACTGTCCCTTCCCTCAGCAGCTCTCCCTGCCAACTCTGGTTTCTGTGATAGCCGAAAGGGTCTCCTTTTACTGGGATTCCAGAGGCCCATGCAAGAGTGGGTTGCCAGTTCAACTCACCCATTCCCGAGTCATTGGAAGCCAGGAATGAGTCCCGGTTCACAGTAGCTCTGTGCTGGGTTCCCGGTTTCCTCCTGTTTAGCCCAGCTACTGTGTCTTCCCTCAACTCACTCTCTCTGGCTTCCCTCTGAAGATCTTTGAGAAGTGTGCCAGTTGACTCACTCCCTCTTTGGCAGCTGTTCTACCTGGTGGCTGCATCGAGCTATCCATCTTGCCCTCTGAGTAACCCATCTTCTAATTTTAATAGAAAGATCATGATGACATTTACATGGAAGAGGTAACTATAGGGATGCTAAGTCATCTTACACTTTTCCTCCCACAGTCTGTTCACTGTTCAGTGAGGAAGAGAAATGTGAGGAATTGAACTATTTCACAGGATTGAGTGACAGAAATTTAAGACCAACATTTTATTTTTCATGTTATTTGCAGTTGTATTGTACATTTAATTTTTAAAAATGTTTATCATGTAATGTCTCATGAGAGCTTTATTGTCACAAGGAGGGCTGGATGTGTTGAGAATGAAAATCTCTCCCTCTTCATTAAATGTTGTTTCATCTACAGAATGGCCCCCAGACATTTATTTTAACATCCTCTCTAATCATATTTTACAAAAATAATCTTGTTTTTTCCCCTAATTTCCTACTTGGAGAAAATGGTATAATGCTGAGGCAAAAACACAAAGGGAACTTGTTAACTTTTTTTCTAACTTAATAACTTAAATCTTGACCTTCGAGGTGATTACATTAAGGATAATAATAATCTGATCATACATACTCCATTTTACTTCTCAACATTAACTATGTGAAAACAAAAAATGTCAGCTTTTGCCCCTTCATTTGTTACATAACAGAAACTTGACATTTTTGACTCATTTGGAACCTTAATAATTTGCCAAACTCAAAAAATCATTAGTTGATGATTAGATGAATAAAGTATTCATTGCAGCATTATTCACAAAAACCAAGATATGGAATAAACCTAAGTTTCTATTAATGTATAAATAGATACAGATAATTTGGCATACATACACAAACAATACTATTTAGCCTCACAAAAAGAAGGAAATTCTGTCATCTGCAACTACCTGGATAAACCTGGAGGAAGTTGTAGGAAGTGAAATAAGCCAGACACCAAAAGACAAATACCACATCATCTGACTTACATGTGGAGTGAGAAAAGGCGGAACTCATAAAGAGGAGAATGGTAGTTACCAGAAACTAGGTAGGGAGGGGCTTGGGAAGGTGTCTTTCAAGGATACAACATTTCAGTTACAAAGGAGGAATACTTTGGAGAGAAACACTGAACATTATGGTGACTACAGTTAATAACCATATACTGTACACTTGGAACTTGCTCAGAGAGTACATTTCAAGTGTTTTCACCACCAAAAGTCCTAAGCATATGAGTGGATGCACATGGTAAAGGGCTTCATTTAGCCATTCCACAATGTATACAGATATCAAAACAGCATGTTGTATGGCATATATATCATTTTTCAATTAAAAAAATAAAATGTACAAACAGTACGAAAAAGTACAAGCATAATGCTAAGTGAAAGAAACCTATCGCAAAAGATCCCCTATCGTATGGTTCCATTTATGTGAAATTTCCAGAATAGACAAATTCATAGAGGCAGAAAGTAGATGGGGTTGTCAGAGGCCGAGAGTCTTTTTGGAGTGATAAACATACTCTGAAACTAGATAGTGATGATGGCTGCAAGCCCTTGCAAATATACTAAAAACTACTGAATTCTACACATTAAGATGGTGAATTTGGCTGGGCATTGTGGCTCACACCTGTCATTTCAGCACTTTGGGACGTGGAGGTAGGCTGACCACTTGAGGCCAGGAGTTCAAGACCAGCCTGGCTAACATGGCGAAACCCCGTCTCTACTAAAAATACTAAAAATATTAGCCAGGCGTAGTGGTGCAAGGCTGTAGTCTCAGCTACTCGGGAGGCTGAGGCATGAGAATTGTTTGAACCCCGGAGGTGAAGATTGCAGTGAGCCAAGATCACACCGCTGCACTCCAGGCTAGGTGACAGAGTGAGACTCTAACTCAGAAAAACAAACAAAAAAAAGTGATGAATTGTATGGTACAGTAATTATATCTAATTTATTTTATTTCACTTCAAAAATTATATAAAAAGAGAAAATCACCAGTTTAGATGCCGATATTTAGGAGTTACAAGACTTCCTCATGACCTAAGTGATTCTCATTTGCATATTAGCCTAGCAATGTGCATGAGGAGATGCATGCTAAATGCCTAACACATGAGTCAAAGTCCAGCTCTTGCCCTGTAACATCTAGAGAAGATAGGCTCAAACTTCCATTCCATGACATAGACATAGTCTGTAATTCTTTTTCAATATTTTTTGTATTTTTCCCAGGATGCTTGCTTTCTAATTGTTGCCTATATCTTAAGTATATCATTTCCCTTTTAAAGAATTTTGAACAGCTCCATCATTCTGTGTGGCTGCACTGTGCAGGCCAATCTGTGCATTCTGTGTAATCTAACAAAAGAGATAAAGTCACAGAAAGCTTTTGAGCATGACGGACATCAGGAAAAGATTTGATAAATGAAAGGGTTCATATCACTGTAAGGAAAATATGTCACATTGAATGAGACACCAGGGTTCTTAGCATTTGTGAACATTTTGCCACTTTTCTTGAATAGCCATTTCCCCCTTCTTTCCTCCACTGTTCTCTGCTCTCTACCCCTAGCCTCTCTTCCACAAATTCCTGCCATTTCTTTGAAGCAGTACCGTGCAGTCCTTTTGTTTCTCTCCATGTTTTAATGTCCATATGCCCATAGTCTACCTTATATATTAAGTTAATTCTCTAAGAAGAGTCAGTTTTCTTCCCTAATAGAAATTTTGAAGGCAACTATAAAATAATTATATAATATTTAACATTACTATTACTAGCCTGAGACACATAGTTTGTCTTACTTTTTAATCTCAATTAGAAATACTTTTTTGGAATCAAGGAGTCAAAAAATTAAGTGCTATTAATTAAATAAAAGTGGATCTATTTTACTTACACCTCTAGTTATCAATTTAAAGATGTTTTGTCATATCACCTGTATTAGTCAGGATTCTCCAGAGAGACAGATCATAGAATAGATGGATAGATGGATAGATAGATGGACAGACATGGATGGACGGATAGATAGATAGATAGATAGATAGATAGATAGATAGGAGAGGATTTATTAGGACAATTGGATCACATGATTACAGAGGCTGAGAAGTCCCATGACAGGCCGTGTACAAGATGGAGACCCTGGGATGACGGTAGCATGGCTCAGTCCAAATCAGAAAACTCAGTCCAAATCAGAACTGGAAAGGTCAATGCCGTACTTTTCAGTCAAGGCTGAAGCCCTGAGAAATTGGAGGGCCACGGGTGTAAGTCCTGGAGTCCCAAGGCTAGAGAGCCTGGAGTTCCGATGCCCGAGGGCAGGAGAAGAAGAGGGTCCCAACTCCAGGAGAGAGATAAAAGAAATCCTTTCTCTACTTTTTTGTTATTTCTGGGCCCTCAGCCAATTGTAGTGTGGCCACCCACATTGAGGGCATATCTTTCCCCATTCAGTCCACTGACTCACACCAATCTCCTCTGGAAACACCCTCACAGACACACCCAGAAGTAATGCTCTACCAGTTCTCTATGTGCTTCTTAGTCAAAGCAAATTGACCCGTAAGACTAACCATCACAGCACTCTTTCAAAAACCAGAGACCTGGAACTAGAACAGTTATACAAAGCATCTCAGAGAAATGAATTGAAAGATTAAAAAATGAAAGGTTAAACATTTACTAAGTGTTTACTATTAATCTATGCCAGATTCTGTGCTAAATTTATGTATTATTTTTAAACATTCCTAGCTTACTTCAAATAAAACTTCAACTTTACTTTAGAATTTCTTCAACTTCCTGCCTAAAGCAATACTACGAGGTTTGGTGGCTATATATATATACACATACACATATATATATGAAATAAATATATGAATGTATATGGAGTCTCACTATATTGCCCAGGCAGTAGAGTGAACAGTCTCCATATGAACACTTTAATTTTTAAAAAACGGCAGTGTATGCTACTGTTTCTTAACTTTTTCTTCTTCTTGTCTGTGGTGGAGAACTCTAGTTAGCAAGATTCATTCACTAGCCTTTCTTCCAGTGAGATATGGCTGACCGTCTAATCTCTCTCTAGAGAAAAGTGAGCAGCAAAGATGTGCATCTGTCCTATAATTGAAAGGAGATCCACCATACAAAGCACCCTCATGCACTTCCTGGTGATGATCTTTCCTGCTTCGACTGAGAAGTATGCCTAGGGAAATTTGTATGTGGCCGAGCCACAGTCAGTTTCAGCCTCTGAATGACTATATCGAGAACCTTTCACCACTGCCAACCAGAATATCACATGCCCCATAATGTTAGAGCAAGAAATAACCTTCTATCTCATTAAACCACTGAAGTGTTGAAATATGTTTCCACATTCTAGGCAACCCTAAAGAATACACCTTCTGTGTTGTATGTGCTAAATGAATGACAGAGTTGCTGGTATTCTCCTTTTTATCTTTTTGCATTTGTTTCATATTTTACTAGTACGGTTTTTTGTACCACTCCTGTAAGAGGTTACTGAGTCAATCTCTGCCTATTACTTTTCAGTGTGCCCATTTTTCCTTTTTTCTTTAATAATAGTAATTTTTGTTTTCAAGACAATTAATTGGTTTTTTTTTGTCAGAACACTATTATTGTCTCCCAGATATAATATCTTCTAACTCTGGAGAAAGTAATTATACATATTATGAAGTCTTCTGTTTTTTAATAACATCCATTTAGTCATTTGTTTGTTTTGTGTGTGTGTTTCTTTTTTTTTTTTTTTTTTTTTTGGATCTTCCTTAATTGCTCTTCTTAAAATATTTTGTAGTTTTTGTTTCTATGTTTACATTTCCACTTGAGAATTCCTGTTAGCCTGTCTGTGCACATATTTTCTGTGTATTTTGAGGTTACCTTCATGGACTCTGTGGGAGGAAATGCATGTGTTGCTAATAGACATACATTATTAGGGGCTGTCCTCTATTTTTAGGCATTTTGGATCATGTTGAATATTTTTACTCATTCCCTAGGACACAAAGCTGCCACTCTGTCCCAAGTACCTACACTCACTACTTCAGCTTAAGGCTAAATACCTCTAATATTTACTGCTAGCACAAATCAAGGACAAGGTATCGTGTAGACTCCATCCCAGACTACAAAAAATAAGCTGGTCAATATCAAATGTTAAAACAATCCTCCAGAGCTCCTTCTGCCAAGGTGTCTTCTATCTCTGATCTTCAGGAACTTCTTGACCAAATCACACCTTTCACAGAAGTCTTCTTTTGGGTGTCCCATTTTTCAAAATGATTAATGACATTCCTAAAACTTTTTCATCTGCAGATGGAATGCAACATTGTTTTCCACACATTTTGTGGCATTGTATTCTTTACCTCAAATTTTCTGCAATTACTGAAAATTTTGGTGAGAGTTTGAGATGAATATTTGTTTTTGCTCAGTTTGTCTTATTTTCCAGTTTCCTTTTGGAACTTTTCAATGTCAAAGTCAAGCAATAACAATTCCAGACAATCCCTGCTTTTACCTGTTCAGTCAGTAACATAATTGATCACTTCACAGAAATTGGAGGAGCAAACACAAATCCACTAATGGTTGTGTAGATGGGAGCAATCATAAATGGAACTCTGTTTCCTATAAACTAGTACACTAAAAACTCATTCAGAGGAAGCTGCCAGGTTCAGGAAAATAGTATATGTATCATTCAGATAACTGTCTCCTCTGTGTACTTTTATTTCAACGGATGGATGATATGAACCCATTTAACTATGGAAGACAAAGAATGTTTGTAGATTTCAGAAGAGCCTCTTAGAAATACACTGAGGATTGTGAGTATATAACATATGCTTTCAATTATAGTAATAATTGAAGGACTAATATTTTAGTCCTTATGGATCCAGTTATATGTTAAGTGCTTTATGTATATTATTTCATTTAATTATCACTGTATTTCTATATATTAGTAATTATATTTGTTTCACAAAAAAGGGTACTGGGGTGCCAAGAGGGTAAATACCTCATCCAAGATCACGTAACTCAGTGGCAGCATTTGAACTCAGGTCTATTTGACTTCAGAGTGCATGCTTTTAATCACCATACTGTATAGTTGCATTGCTCTGTGCTATGAAACATGCTGTGTTGTTATATTGTTTCCCAACAGTCCATCTACTATTCTGATGAATAAATATTCTTTCATTTCAGTGATAAGGAATTCAATTATTGATTCTGTTTTCAACCTGAAATGGAAGAATCAACTAGCACATTCTAAGAGAAAGAATGAGGTGATATATTTAAAACACAACATAGAAACTGACAGATAATACACATTTAATTGTTGTTAGACAATTGAAACCCTCTCATGTGCTTCATTTCAGAAGATCCAGTTCTCAACTACTGACAAAACATAAATTCATGATCAGCACTTAGTTGAGATGCACTTACAGTGAAAGAACAACCTCCAAACTCCCAAAGGATAACCTTTAGTGGTGAAATTTCTTTCCATCTTTTTAATTTGTTACTTCCAACACATAAAGATGCAAAATATAAATTTAAATTTGTGGACTAAACATTTGTCTATTTCATTATAGTTTCCACCAGTTCATAATACTAAGATGTGCATACAGTATGATGAGCACAATTTTCTACGCCTTTACATGGAAAAGTTGTGGGCTTTTATTTTTAAAAGAAGCTAAGTATGACGTACAGTGCTTTAATTGTTTTAAATACCTTAAGGTACCTTTTATTTCATTCATTGCTAGTGAGGGAAAGTTAGGCAGAGATAATAATCAAATGGATGTGCAATACTTTTTAATTATGTAGTCTTTTATTATCTGCCACCTTGCTGTTTTGACACCTCAGCAGTTCTTCTGCTACCCTTCCTTTTGCCTAAACTCCATGCTGCCTGGAGAATAAGAAAACACAAGGAAACAGATTGTGGGTTCAGATCATAAACTGATAATCACCTGCAGCATCCCATAATTTCCCTAGATTCAGGGAATAGATATTTCCAGAGTCATGTCATTACGGTTTTATGTGGTATCCTTCACATTTCTATTTGTGTGGATTGCAATCCCCACTGCCTGCCATTTGCTTCTAAAATTGAAATGTAATCTAATTCGAGGCTAATGTGGGATTATCACTGTTGCCATGTTAGCTATTTATGTGTATGTATTGCATGAATAAATAGCTATTTTGAATGTAAGCATTGCTTTCAGGACTTAATATCAACAGAGACACAATCTTAAGGGTAGAATGAGAAATATGGCCAATACATGGCTTAGGGCCTCAAAATTGTGCTTTTGATATAAGAAGGATATATTATATACAATACTTTATCTGATGTCAGAGAGTTTTTTTTTTTTTTTTTTAAAAAAAAAGACTGAGTGGATTATAAATTGTAAAACATTCTCCTGATGTAATGCTCCCAGCTGTTACACATGACACCCTTGAGAACGCTGACTTTCCTTGTGGAAACACCAAGGCTTAAGTTGAGGAGGAGTGTGATAATTGTTCTTGGTTACAAACCCATTGATTAAGGATGTATTCCAAGTGTTTTCCTTAGTAACTCATTCTGGGTTATTATTAACAAATACCCGTTAGCTCTTCTGAAGATTCTTCTTTTACATCTTCCTCTCTCTAGGGTCATGGGTTTTGAAACTCAAATCTAAAGGGAAAGAAATACACATAATTTCATCAGACATCAATGGGTCCCTTAGTTTACAAATCCAATCAGCTAATTGATTTATTTATTATTTGTTTGTTTATTTGGAGCCCTAGTCTGCTCTCTAATTTATTTTATGTTCTGGGCCTGTTTGAAATTTATTTTTAAAGAAAGAAGAACAAGAACTTTGGGAGGCCGAAGAGGGCAGATCACCTGAGGTCAGGAGTTCGAGACCAGCCTGGCCAACAGGGCAAAACCCTGTCTCTACTAAAAATACAAAAATAGCAGGCGCCTGTAGTCCCAGGTACTCGGGAGGCTGAAGCAGGAAAATTGCTTGAATCTGGGAGGTGAAGGTTGCAACCAGCCAAGATCGCGCCACTGCACTCCAGTCTGGGCGACAGAGTGAGACTTCATCTCAAAAGAAAAAAAAAAAAGAAAGAAAAAGAAAAAAAGAAAGAAGATAACTATGGTCTTCTCAATACAAAATACAAAACAAAGAGAAGATAGACAATATAAACCCTCATTTTTATTAGTTTCCTGGACTAGATCCCCTGGCAAAGAAAGAATTCCTTCAAGTTCCAGATGTTCATACCTATTCATTCATTCCATGACAAAATTTCTGATTGAAAATATCAGTTATTCTTCAGGATGGTGGTTACATTTATATATTTTACAATTTTTTCAGGCATTTATTACATTTATCTCTATCCAATGCTATCTCTGTGGAATGAGTAGAGAAAAGAAGAATTTCTTCTATATATATGGGGAAACTGAAGACCAAGGAGGTAAAATTAGTCAGAGTTCATAACTCCATCTAGTTAAACAAGCTCTGTGAAGGCCTTGGCTGGGTCCACCTTGTGGATTTTCACATGCCCAGGAGGTAATATAATGACCAGGACATAGAAGCTCTTTCATAAATAGCTATAAAATGAACAACTGGGTGAAGAGAGCCTAAGCTGGAAATCCCATCTCCACACCTCCTCAACTCAATCCACAGCTCAACATCTGTGCCACTTAGCCAGGAAAATTCATTCCCTCAACTATTCTGAGTCCTTCTCTTTTAACATTTGTTACCCTATACTCTTATTGCAGAGCTCTCCACAGGTTCTGAGAAGAGAGAATATAAAATAACTTACTAGATATTAGTTCTTTATAATCATGATCTTTTCTCTCTAGATTTAAATGCTGACTCCAATTATAACCAATTTCATTGTAATTAGTATTTCTTAACATTTGTGCTGTGCTTAATATTTTCAAAGCACTTCAGAGTTATTTAATGATCATCTAACATTCTAGTGAATGATGACATTATTATTATCTGCAGGTTCTATAGATCAGGCTCTTGCTTAAGTGAAGAGACTTGTCTAGGGCAGTTGCCACATTTGCAAAGGAAAGAAATTTATTCAAACCTATGGCTGGAGAAGAGAACCATGTTTCAATAGATAGAGCACTTTTGATTGACTTATTTATTTTCTGGAAGTGATGAGCTGCACTTAGAAAACCCTTTTTCTTCTACACTGTGACTGGGACTCAACACTTACACCCTATGTCTTCTCTTACCTTTTATCATGCTTTCCTTTAAAAACGTTTTCTCTTGTTTTCCTACTTAACCCAGGAAAATCTCTTTACCTCTTGAAGAAGATCAGGGTCCCACAATGATGGAAGAGGAAGATGAGCTGATGCAAGGCGCCCGCAAGTCAGGAGCTCCACTAGAAACTGCTCTTTCTTTCCTTTACTGCCACTCAGTGGGTTAGCAAGGCCTTTGTCTCATTTGATAGATGGAGCATCCAAGGTTGAGAAGGACAAGAAGGCTTGCCAAGGTCTGGTGGACTTCAGAGCCCCTCCCCACTGCACGGAGCCTATGCTGGGATTCTGCCGCCTGGATCCAAGAGTCAACTTTTCTGCTACTGAACATTCTGTGTACCATGGATCTTTCACTTCAATGTCTAGAGAGTTTTACTTGGAATAAAGATTTCACTTGCTCTGTAATTAACTGATTAACTTTATAAATATGTATAACAATTCTATAAGAAGCTGACTGTGTGCTGTTCTATGCAGTGCTGGAGATGGCCTGATGAGCCAGGTAGACACCCCCTGTCCAAGCTACTTGATCCTATCCTGACAACTGACCTGATTGAAGAATTTAGAAAATTAAAAATAGAAAATCTAGAAAATTTAAAAAGCACTCCTAAGACACATGAGAATACTTTTTCTAAGTTATGTGAAAATCAGAAATAATTTCTTTAGAATTGCAATAGTATCAACATATTTTCTTGTCAGAAATTTCTGTTAATTGGGCATGAGAAATCCTGTATTTTCATTGAACAGATTATAGAACAGCTTAAGGATAAAATTGAATTTTAAAAGGCCCATTTTGGTATATTTCTAAGAAAGGAGTTTTCCTTTTTTGTGCATAATCTAGTTTTAATTCCTAGTCATATATGTTATTATATAAACACAGTGTATACGGCATTTAGGACCATTTTAATTTTCACTGACTATTGTGTTTTAGATGTTTTTCATACTCTTGTGTCATCAAGACAAATATTTATTTATTTTGATCCTATCTTGTTTAAAACATCACTTGTGACAGCATCCAAGACTAGTTACAAGGTAATGAGTTTATAGGTGGTGTAGAGGGAGAGCAATGCAGCAATGGAGTCAAATGGTCTGAGTTTACATCCCAGGTGCCCTGGCTAATAAATGTATAGCATTGGAAAAGGCTACTTAACACCCAATACCTCAATTTTCTTTTCTGTAAAATAGGAATAATGTACCTGCCTTGTAGAATTTCTATGAGCATTCAATAAGGAGTATATTGAAACTCCTAGGTAACTGCCTGGTACAAAGTAAGCACTCAGTAAACATTGTTATTAATAAAGAAATAATTCACAACAATAATTATACATAATGATAGAATAATAAGATGAAATCAAAAGACTCTTTGGTGCAAAATATTGCACTTCAGAAAATTTTATACTGTTACTAAAATAGCGGCACAGTGTGTCATCTTCATAGTGTTTAGACGTTTTATATATTGACATATCATCATTTATTAAACCATCATAATTTTTAATATTGTTTTCTCTTTTTAGTTATTATATATATGTATTGTTCCAAAGAATTGTCTTTATACATGTATTTCTTGGGAATAAACTTCCAAGTGGAACTAGAGTCAAAATGTATCAATATAACAGATACTGGGAATGTATTTTCTTTTTTTTTTTTTGAGACGGAGTCTCGCTCTGTCCCCCAGGCTGGAGTGCAGTGGCCGGATCTCAGCTCACTGCAAGCTCTGCCTCCCGGGTTCACGCCATTCTCCTGCCTCAGCCTCCTGAGTAGCTGGGACTACAGGCGCCCGCCACCGCGCCCAACTAATTTTTGTATTTTTTTAGTAGAGACGGGGTTTCACCATGTTAGCCAGGATGGTCTCGATCTCCTGACCTCATGATCTGCCCGTCTCGGCCTCCCAAAGTGCTGGGATTACAGGCTTGAGCCACCGCGCCCGGCCCGGGAATGTATTTTCATAATAAGGTAAAAGCTGACTTGTTTAATTTAATTCAATATTATCAAACACCAGCTTTCATAAAACTCAAGCTTCAAATTCAACACATGAAGCAGAAAACGTAAATCATAGGGGGAAATAACATGGCCATGACAATATTTAAAATGCATGATACTTAACCATGCTAATTGATACAGCAATTTTGCACCTAGGTATTTATCCAAAGGAATTGAAGACTTATGTCCACACAAAACCTGCACAGAGATATGTATTGCAGCTTTCTTCATAATGACCCAAACGGGGAAGCAACCAAAATTTCCTTCAGTAGGTGAATGGATGAATACACTGTATATATCCTGGCACTGAAATATTATTCAGCGCTTAAAAAATGAGCTTGCAAGCCGTAAAAAAGACATGGATGAAACTTAAATGCATTTTACTAAGTGAAAAAACCTACATGGAAAGGGTACATATGGTATGATTCCAACTGTGTAAAAAGGTAAATTATAGAAATGATAAAAGGATCAGTGGTTGCCAGAGGTCGGGGGAATGAGAGATGAATGAGAGGAGCACAGAGGATCTTTAGGGTTGTGAAACTACTCTGTATAATACTGTAATGTACATAGATGTCACTAGACATTTGTCGAAACCCATAACATGTACAACACCAAGAGCAAACTCTAATGTAAACTACAGACTTTAGGTGATAATGATGTGTCAATATAGGTTCATTGATTGTAATAAATGTACCACTCCAATGTGGAATGTTTATAGTTGGAGAGGCTGTGTGAATACGAGGGTAGGTAGGTGGTGTATAAAAAATCTCTAGGTTTTCCTTTAGATATTGCTGTGAATCTAAAACTACTCTTTGAAGGACATATTTAAAAAGAATTTGTGATGAAGGAATGCAAATGTTTCATAGTTTTTCTCCTATATAACCAATATGAATGGTGAGGGCTGATCCTTCAGACTTGATGAGTTAAAACAATTTATGAATCTTCTTTCAAATTTGCTAATGTTAAGCAAAGGAGACCATGTGCATCAAATCTCAGACTTGTCATCTAGGATCACACAATAATACATTCGTATTTCGAAGTTATAAACATATACATGCACGCGTATATATGTATGCATACATAGATGTATCACATTTAGGAAATTTATATATGTGTATATATTTTTTAAAATGTACTGTTTGATCTAAATGAAGAAAGGACAGTACAGATATAATTAGAAATGTATTAACTATAAGATGAGCATAAAGCACTATGCTAGGCATTGGAATAGGATAAATTATGGACTCACTTTCAGGTAACTCAAGCTTTGGTTAAATAAAAAAATATAATGTGGAAGGTTTGCAGTCAACAGTGGGAATAGACTTCAGAAGTAACAGGGAAAGGTAAAGTATCCCACACTATCCAGAGCCATTATTTCAGAAAATTTCATGGCAATGGTATTTACATGATTGAAAGTATGCATTTTAGCAATTTTTTCCTCTGTCTAGGAACACACCTCTCCTACAGGGTGATACATCATTTCCATCTTGCTTTCCATACCACTTGCCATTCCATTACCATATTACTTAGAGTTTATCAGTTGCTTTGTTCATACCGCATGTGCCTCATTTGTAAATGACATTGTCAAGGCTATTATTGCAGCTGTTTGCAGAATGTCGGAAAGCTGTCAAACTCAGCACAGTCAAGCTGTTTGCAGCAAACAGCAAATGAAACGTACTCATAAATGATTAAAGGCACTTTACAAGTGATCCTTACCAAGGAAATGGAAATGTTGTCAGACCGAGTCATCATCTCTCTTGTGCCCCTGGGATCAAGCCAAAGACAGTTGCTACTAATAACCAGCTAGGGGAATGCTTGCCTCGCTTAAGGAAAGGAAACTTACATAGAAAGAGCCTTTCAATTTAAAAGCAGTGTTGTCACTTTAAGTGGGGTTACTCCATTGTTTTAAAATTCATTACAGAATCTCTATTTTAGTCATTTTGGTGAAATCATAAAGAAAACATTAGTCATCTGAAAATCAAAATAAAACAAGAAAACACACAAAATGAAACACACATTCACACAACCAGCATGTATTCAGAAGGAACTGACTCACATGGATGTATCCTTTGATCCATTTGAATACACCTTTTCTTTATTGACAAAATAGCCAACTTCGCTGAGAAAATATTAGTTATGTTTAGTGAGCTTTGTTCTCAATATGTTCATTGATAGTAGGTCAGCATTCCAAGAAATAATAAAATCCACTTTTTTAGTTTTGCCATTTTGAGGAATCAAGCGTCTTAAAAAAAGTTAGTTGCCCAAGATCATATCAAGATTAATAAAACTCACAGGACAGCTGATAGTAAACTAATCACACCTAAACAAGATTTTCATGTAAACTTCACTATGCACAGACAAAATAAAAAAAGAAACTTTTAGGAGATGTGTTTACACATGGCTCAAGGAGACAGGACCAAATCACATGTGATTTTTTTTTTTATTAGCTTTATTTTGGTCTAATTTATATGCAATAAAGTGTATTAATTTTAAGTGTACACTTTAGTGGGTTTAGACAAATGAATATCTCCACAAACACACCATAGAATATTTCTGTAAGCCTGAAAATCCTCTACTTCCATTTGCATAAACCTCTTTCCCCCTACACTCTGATTTTTGAAAAACACTTATCAATTTTTCTATATATAAATTTATCTTTTCCTAGAATCTCATGTAAAGGGATGGGATTTTTGGTCTGGTTTTTCTCACTTAGCATAACACTCATGTGATTCATTTATGTTGTTGCATGTATCAATAGCTCTTTGTTTTTGTTTAATATATTTTCAACATTAATGTTCATTCTCCTTTTCCTTTACAGAGTTTCTCAAAACCTGTAGAAATTAGATGATCTGAGGGGGTCACAACGGAATCACGAATAGTTTTTGAAGAAATACCAGGTCAAGAACTAGGTGTACTCTACACATTGTCTCATGAAATTTTATATTTTTGAGACAGAGTCTCACTCTGTCACCCAGACTGAACAGCAGCGCGATCTGGACTCACTGTAACCTCTGCCTTCAGGGTTCAAGCAATTCTCCTGCCTCAGCCTCCAGAGTAGCTGGGATTACATGCACATGCTGCCAGGTTCTGCTAATTTTTTTTTTTTTATTTTTTTAATTTTTAGTAGAGACTGGGTTTCACCATGTTGGCCAGGCTGGTCTTGAACTCCTGACCTCAAGTGATTCACCCGGCTCGGCCTCCCAAAGTGCTTGGATTACAGGGATGAGCCGCTGGTCCCTGCCTGAAATTTTCTTAATAATCCTCCAAAAAGGAGTTTATTAATGAACACCAAAGCTCATCAGATATTAAGGTTCAAGTTAAACATCTTCTTATTATATAAGCTTATTTTCTTATTGGAAGTAATTAAACATAACTGTGTAATTATCTACCAATGTTATAGATGGAATTGAAATATCAGATGAAGAACGGGTCAGATGACATCAAGGTCTTAGAGCACAAGAAATGCAGAGAAAATTTTGTGCCTTGATGGAAAACTGTGCAGTGTCTAGAGCACAATTTCTAGGCTATCTGATTGTAGTCAGTTTTTTGTTTGTTTGTTACAATACTACAAGTTGTAGATAATGGGTATAAATGTAAATAACTCTTGTCTGTAGACAATCATGTATATTCTTTTCAGCAGAAGCTCAACTGACTTCCTTCCTATGGGAGGCTCTGGGTTTACCTCTAGTTTGCAAATTCATTTTGTTGACCTAAAGGAAAAAAGAAATACGGAAGCACAAATATTATAATTTTAAATAGTTTACCTGAGCCAAGATGAGGACAGCTCCCCAGGAGACTCAACCCAAATAACTTCAGATCTGAGTCTTGTTCAGCCTTTGTTACAAGCAAGTTTTTAGAGACAAAAAGAAGAAGGACAGGAGTGGACTGATACAAAGTTGTCTGTTGGGAGTTCTCATTGGCTTACAGAAATAGCATTGATTAGTGACTGGCTACACATTGCACGGGTTATGGGGCTCAGTGTGCACAGTGTGTGGCATTGTTAGGTTAATTTATATCTCCGTGTGGTGATAGCAAGCAGTTTCAAGAGTTGATTATTTAACGTAAGGGAGAAGTGAGATGTGACTGGTATCTCATTCTGTGCCTCTCTGAGTCTGATAATTTAGAGTAGGCTCACATTCTTCAAATGAAAAGTTTAAATTCTTTCTTTATTTTAACATTTCTTATTTATAAACATATTTGTTCTTTGGACTCTCCTTTGAACCAGTCAAACCATCTTACTAGTTTTCTCATTTGTAAGTAAAATAAGGTGACTAACACATGTTTATTTTTATGAGAATCATGATTTTGTCTTTTTAAAAATCTCTTAACAGAATAAACTGAATTCAAGTTTTCCAATCACAAATTCTGCACCTTTTCCATTATACCACAAATAGTTCATATATGTCATAAACCTCATTATCAGTTACCTTAACACATAAAATTATGTTTACATTTTGAACTATCTTTTATCAATAACATAATAATCTCCCAGGATAGATGTATCTTTGCTCTAATAGACCTGTCTTGTGAATGGTATACGGGAAATTTAAGGGAACTATATAGCTTCTTTTTTTAAAGATTAGGCTTCATCAAGTTATAGCATTGGCAGGAGACCTGTAGCCTCTAGGGAGATGGGGTTATGTCAGAGTATCTTCCATAAGATGTGAATCTAAGGCCTCTCTAAGCTCTGACTTTTCAAGCTGCCAACATTCATGGAGCGTATTAGTGTTAATATTTGTTGTTTATGAACTCTAGAGAAAAAATAATATGCCACTTTTTTTCTGCTCTGCTATTCACACAGGTGATACAAAAATCTGCATTTGGTTCTCATAGAAAACACCTGATTAGAATGGACTACATGTCTAAGTTTTGTTTACGTCTTGGAATTAGACATAACGTACACCTGTTATGAAGAACCTCGATGTCATCTGGGCCAATCTCCATCTGATGTTGCAAACCCCTTTAAGAAACCTTTTGCAGATGATTGCCCCAGCTATGTTTAAATACTTGAATTGAAAGGAGTTCATTATTCTCTGAAAAGCCAAATCTATGCTTAGGTGCTTTGACTATCATAAGTAGCCCTTAGATTGAGTTACATCTTAACCTATGAATTTACAATGAATATCATTTACTAAAGATTTATTCTAAGACAGGCATTGCACTAAACCAAAATTTGCCTTATTTGAGACATAAGTCCAAAGTCACATGGCTCTGAACTACTCTCATCACGTGTGTGTGTGTGTGTGTGTGTGCGCGTGTGTGTTTGTTTACCTCTTGAAACTATCCAATAACTTAAATTCTTCTTCCTGGAGATAACATGCAACGTTTGTGATATTTCTTAAGGGAATAGTATTACTGTCTCTTTGAGTTGTGACATAGGATGCTTACACTTTCAAAGTCTTGTAGATAAAATGATAGCTTTCATGGAAACTTGGAATCTACCTCAGTTTTTACAAAGGGAAGTAACGAATCACAGGTCGGTAAGATCTCTTTTGGAAAGCATGCTAGGTATTGTACTTGCAAGAAACAGGATCTACTCTAACAAGTTTAAACAAAAATAAATAAATAACAAATAATCTAGGGATGTAAGATAGATTTCAGAATCTTCACGATGTCTGAAGGGTCAGGCTCTGAATCTCTATATCCGTGAACAATCCTCAGTTACTACTATCCCACTCCTGTGTTGGCACAATAGGTCATTCTGATGATGCTTGTACTTGGCCCTGAAAGTCCTTCAACTACTCATTTGCAAATCCAGGCACCTTTATCACGATCTTTACCAAACTTCTATGTGAGACATACATCATCATATTACTTTATCCAAACAAAATCAAATCCAGGTGCAGACAAGTACTGCAGGCTAGTTCACATGCCTGAAATCTAAGAGAAAAAGATTTGGTGCAAACGAAAGGATAGCTTCTAACACTGAGGGTGAGGAGGACATAATGATGATATAGAAAATTCTCCAAACATAGAAAAAGCGTTCCCACTGAGATGATGTGTGATGTATGTCCACTGGAGGAAGTATAGTGTGTAGAGTAGCAGGTTCTGTGATTATGAGAAAAAGAATCACTCACACTTTTGTAAGATCACTGAAATACTGGTGTTTCTATTTGTACTCTGTAAAGATACCTCTTGTTTCAAAGCAGTTTGTTCTTGGCAGTGACTTAAGTTTCTTATATGTGGAAGCTTGGCGTTGACAGCTAGATTTACAAATCTTTTCTCTACTTTTTCATATGAAACACCTGGCTTTAGTGTACTAAATTTAGGCGCTTTCAATTTTTCCAGGAACTACTCTGTAGTCATTTTTTTACTTTTCTTTCTCCTTCCTATAAAACTCTATAACTCGTATCATAATATCTCACATCCAGTATGTCCTTTGGGAAGATATTGGATGCACAAAAGAAAAGAGTACTATGCCCATCTATTTAGCCATTAGCAATGTGCTCTTCTGTAACATATATATATATATACACACACATACGCATGAGCTGGCAGAACGAGCATGTGATCAAAGAGGAAGAAGCACTTTCAAGAGTCTATAAAAAGGGTCAAGCTGTGGCTTTATAATAAATTTTATGTAATATATTATGAGTCTTCTATAGTTAGCTTTGTTTTAAAATGCCCTTTGCTATTTTTATTTATTTACAATTTCTATCTAAATATTTTGTCAAGCATTCACAATTAAAATATCATTGTGATTTCAATGGAAATTGCATTAACAAATTAATTATTTTGAAAAGTATTCATCTGCGTTTTAAATGAAAATCCTATATTTCTCTCCTGCCACTTTTCTATTCATATATAAACATGGTCGTTTCATTAAGATATTCTTCTTCAACCTCTACTTCAACCTTTTGTGCCTTTGTTCTTCGTTATCACCAAGGTTCTAGAAGGAGTTGACTGTGCTCTGTGTCCTCTTCTCACTTTTTGTGCTACGGTGAACATTTTTCTTGGTTTGATGAGAATCTCATTCATTTAGGCCTGTTGTGTAGTCATCTGTCCATTCAGTTTAACATCCATCTAGGATTTTTATTTTTAAATTAATCATTAATTTTAGCATTAACCTATGCCAGGATGGGTTTGGTAGAATTTTACCTTATTTTTCTAACTTTCAGCCATGATTGCGCCTAATAATGTGTTAAGGCATGTGCAGTGAACAGACTTTACATTTTAACACAAGGTTCAGTTTAGAAAGGTAGAGTGAGTTCAGGACTCTCAGAAGACAGCTCTGAAGCCAAGTGCAATGACTACTGCCAAACCGGGGAAGGACAGGGGAGTAACAAGGAAGTTCCATCCCAATTCTACTGCCCTTGCCTCCTGCTTCCCGCTTGCTGCACCTTGTTCCTCTTCTTAGTCCCTGTTGGGACCAGTTCATATGCCTGTAACCCAAAGGAAGAATGCATAAGGCCTGGTCATTTGTGAAACCCACCTCATGGATATTCAACACATTTGGATTTGTCTCTTCTGTTGCTCTTGGAAACAGCATGGCACAAATGTCTACACAACTCAGTGCTGCAGGATGGGGAATTGACCGTGGATCTTCATATGAAGAGCATCAGTGGAGCCCCCACCTTCAACGTCATTGTCGCCATGACTGCCAAGATGCTAGGCCTGCTGATGGGCAAAGAAGGTGTCCACGGCAGTTTCATCAACAAACAATGTTTTGAAATGGCCTCCCACCTTCAGCGTTCCCAGTACTGACCTCCTTTGTTCCTTCCCCTCCACTGCTTCCCACAGCTTTGCCCCCCTTTCCTTCTCATACACACACCATTTTAATTTTGGGAGCCATTACCCCATACACCTTATTGTTGCCAAAATCATATGGGCTGTGGGCCAGGGATAGATGGACAGACACCTTCCCCTACCCCTACCCCTCCTGTGTGTGGTTGGAAAACTTTTTTGCTTTGAGGGATTTTTTATAAATAAAAAATATTCCACTAAAAAGAAAAAAAATGTCTACACAACTACTACAAGCAGGCTATTCCATCTGTCTCCCATCCACAGACCCTGACGTTCTATCTCTTCTGAGAATCCTAAGTAACCTTCCCCCACCGCTTCAGCCCATCTCCCTAAGAGGGCATGGGTTTCAGACTTGTAAGATTCAGGTGAACTTGCTTGCAAAACTGCAGTAATTTATTCATTCATTTTAACTCTTCTAAAGGTCTTTGAGTTTGAAGTACCTAACAATGGGCTAGATCTAAGGCTCTTAAGAAATGTTTCTCTACCTGAAGACAGCAACTTCTGGTCCCAGTAGTAACCAATCCTTGTCCTTATTTCCAGGCCTGCAGCAGCCCAATGAAAAATTTTACAAATCTACCAGCAAATTAAAACCAATGCATTGCACACTAAATATTCAATTGTTCATTGTTTTAGCATCCCATTTATTCTCAAAAGTATCCATGATTAGATGATGAATTATATGGTCAGGTTCTTAGCCTTGCAACCATTTGAATCCATCTTTGTTCCACTGAAATGATTCTTGCTGAGAGATTAATGACATCTGTGTTGCCAAATCTCAAATGTACTTTCCTGTCCTTATTTTCCTTGACCTCTCTGAAGCATTCAGTACTGCTGTGAATTTTCTTTTTGACATACATTCTCTTATGATTTCCATTACATAACATTTATTTGGTTTTATTTCTACCCCTCTGACTGACCTCACAATATTCTATCCTTAACCATGTTATACAATCTTTTTTATTATTGTGAGAGACACATAACATAAAATTTACCATCCTAACCATTTTAAGTGTACAGTGCAGGAATATTAACTTTATGTCTTCCTCTTGTTATTGATTGGAGATTCATTTCATTATGGTCAGAAAAGATACTTGGTATACTTTTAATATTCATAAATTTGTTAAGGGTTGTTTTGTGGCCTAACATGTAATTTATCCCGAATAATGTTCTGTGTGCTCTGAAAACAATATGTATTCTGCTACTGTTGAGTAGAATGCGCTGCATTGTATCTCTTAGTTCTCATTAGTCTCTTTCAAGTCCTCTCTTTCCTTATTGGTCTCTGTTCTGGTTGTTACATACATTACTAAATGTGGGATATTGAAATCTCCTAATATTGTGGTATTACAGTTTATTTCTCTCTTCAGATTTTACATAATTGTTATCCATTTAGGTGCTCTGATGTTTGGTACGTATATATTTTAATTATTATATCTTCCTGGTGAATTGATCCTTTTATTATAAATGTCCCTCCCTGTTTCTTATTATAGTTTTTAACTTAAAGTATATGTTATGTGTTATAAATATGGACACTCTTCCTTTCTGGGGGTTATCATTTGCATAGAATATCTTTTTTCATGTTTTCACTTCCAGCCTATATGTGTTTTAACATCTCAAATGGATTTTTGTAGACAGCATAAATTGCCTTTTGTTTTGTTTTGACTGCTTTTTATCCATTCAACCACTCTGTGAATTTTATTAATTCAATCCATTTACATTCAGAGTAATTACTGATAAGGAAGGGCTTACTATTTTCATTTTGTTAGTTGCTTTCTATGTGTCTTACAGTTATTTTTTTCTCTTTTTCCCTCATGCCGTCTTTCTTTGTATTTCATTGATTTTTTAAAAAATTCATATGTTTGTATTTATTTACCTTTCTTTTGTGTATTTTCTATAGGTATTTTCTTTTTGGTTACCATGTGGATTACAGAAAACATCTTATATATAGTAACCATATATTTTTGACTGATAACAACCTCAATCATATACAGAAAGTATTTTTTTACATTTTCCCCACTTCTTCATGTTATTAATTTAACAAATAATTATTATTAATTATAAATTTTTTAAAGAAAGTAAAGTACACTTAGAGGAGGGCCAACAGGCAACAGGAAAGATCCAAGTGCCTTCACAAATTATATCATATCATATTTTCATTCATTAGCATAGTCTTATTGTTGTGATTTTTCTTTCCTTTATCTTTTAAATTTTATTCCTGCTTTAAAAAAGACTAATATGCTACCATTACAGTATTACAGGATTTTGTATAGATATACATAAAATTTTGTGTATATCTGTTTTTGTGTGCTTTCACGTTGTTGTCTAGTATCCTGTCATTTTAAATTGAAGAACCTTTTTAGCATTTTTTTTTTGTAAGGCAATACTAGTAATGATGAATTCCCTTAGTGCTTGTTTATCTAGGAACGTCTATTTCCTTTTCATTTTAGATGAATAGTTTCAATGGATGTAGTATTCTTGATTGGCAATGTGTGTGTATACGAGTGTGTGTTACTTTTGCACTTTGAGTATATTCCTAAGTCTCTTCTGGCCTGTGATATTTCTGCTGAGTGATCTACTGATAATCTTGTGGGAGTTCCTTGGTATATGACAAATCACATGTTTCTTACTGCCTTCAAGATTCTCTCTAGCTTTTGACAGTTTGAGTGCAATGTGTCGCAGTTTAGATCTCTTTAGATTCATTCTAGTTGAATACCTTTTCATCTTTTTTTTTTTTTTTTTTTTAAATTGTCTCACTCTGCTGCCCAGGCTGGAGTGCAGTGGTGCCATCTTAGGTCACTGCAACCTCATCCTCCCAGGTTCAAGCAATTCTCGTGCCTCCCCTACCCAAGTAGCTGAGATCACAGGCACACTGAGCTTCTTAAATTTGATTGTCCATTTCCTTCCTTAGATTGAGAAAATGTGGGCTATTACTTTTACAAGTAAACTGTCTCTTTCTTTTTTTTCTTCTGGGACTTTCATAATGTGTATATTGGTCTACTTTGCTATACTGTATAAGTTCTTTAGACTTCCTTTTCTTTATTCTTATTTTGCTTTTCTAAGTCAATAATATAAAATGACATGTCTTCATGTTTGCTTATTCTTTTCTTCTGCTTAAGTCTGATGTTAAACACTTCTGCTGAAGTTTTCAGCTCAGTTATTGTGTTCTTCAGCTCCAGAATTTCTATGTGGAAGGTTTTTTTTTTTATATAGCTTTACCTCACTGTTGATATTATTACTTCGTTCATGCACCACTTTTCAAATATTGTATAATTGTCTATCTGCATTCTTTTGTAGTTCACTGAGCTCCCTTAAGATGATTATTTTCAATTCTTTGTCAAATAGTTCTTACATCTTTTTTTCTTGAGAGTCAGTTTCTGGAAATATAATTTAGTTCTTTGACTGGGCCAAAATTTCCTGTTTCTTTATTTCTCCTCCTCCTCCTCCTCCTCCTTCTTCTTCGATTTGGACATTGGAAAAAAAAGTCATCTCTCTTTGTAGACTTGCTTCACCCAGAGAGACATGTTTACCAATCTTCCCAGCTAGATATTCTGAGACCTCTCAAATCTTTTCTGGAGATGCATGTTTTCTAGCCTTGTGCGTGAATTTTTTTTCATTACAGGGGTTCACCGGTTTATTCTCCATGAGACCAAAATCTCTTGCTGCCTCTGGTGTTCTTTTGTGGTACTGATGCTTCTCTGGTGCTGCAGCAATCCACTGAGCTCTCCCTTCTTTTCTGTGGCTCCCAGGCATCCAAAATATATGAGTTTCCATAGTGCTCAAGTCAGGGGAATCAGAAGCTAGTTCCTCAAGTATTCTTTTGAAAAAGTAAAAATAAATTGTCATATGTTTCACTCATTCTTTCCCTTCCAAAGGAGAAACTGTATGTTGGGTGTTTTCTTCCAATTGCACCAAGCTCTGCTAGCTTGAAGGGATAGCTTTTGAGAGTAAAATACAATAGATATTATTAGACATTTTAACGCAGCTTTCATTGATTTCGAACTTAACTGTGGTACTATTACTTCTTAACTAGCTCTTGAGTTTTCATAATGTCTTTTTGGATTATATATTGTTGTTAATTTAGTGTCTCTGTAGGAAATCGATGAGCATGGTTTTGTTTCTCACTGCCACCCAAAATCTCAATACCAGTATAAAATTATTCTTGTCTTAGTCCACTCAGGTTGCTATAACAAAATACTATAAACTGGGTGACTTATAAACAACAGAAATTTATTTATCCAGTTTTGGAGGCTGGAAATCAAACAACAAAGTGACTGGCAGATTTCATATCTGATGAAGGCCCATTTCCTGAATAATAGTTGGTGTCTTCTCGCTATGTCCTCACATAATGGAAAGGTCAAATAAGCTCCCTTGAGTCTTTTATGTAAGAGAATTAATATCATTTATAAGGGCTCTACCCTTATTATCTAATCACCTCACAAAAGTCTCACTTCTTAATATTACCTTGAGTTAGAATTTCTACTTGTGAATTTGGGAGTTACAATCATTTGGGGGGACATTGTGATTGTCATTATCTTAAACAATCATGACCATGTTTTGAATATATATGTCCCATACATTGTATTGGAATTATCCCACACATTTTACCAAATCCTCGCAATTACAGTTTGAATAACTGTTACGATTATTACCTCCACTTTACAAATGAAGAACTCAATGGAGAGACAATACATAATTTGATTAAAGGCAAACAGGTAAGAGATTAAAGAACAATATTTTTTCCCTAACTTGAGAAAAAAAAATATATGACTCCTCTAATACATTCTGTTTTCTCAAGTGAAACATGGCAGGCACCCTTCTCTTTTTCAGGCACTTCTGGTCTCTTTAAGGAACTATCACCAGGGTGCTCCACATGTAAACACACACATATACATGCATAGACACACACACACACACACACACACACACACACACACACACTGCAATGCATGACCCTGACTGAAAAACAAAAACAAAAACAGAACAAAACAAATACTCTACCTATAGTAAAATCATGTCAATGGAAGAGAAAGCAGTGAGATGCCAAGAGGCATCTGTTTTTTGGCAATTACTTCTTAAGTGAAATTGGAGTTTCCACCTTGGAAATCTGACTCATCACAAGATGACAATGAAACTCATGTCTTGTGCTTTTAATGTATATTTAACTTTTAGGCTGGTTAAAAGGGTCTGGAGGGGACAAGAGATATAACAGACTACGATATTTCAATGGCAAGGTGATCACATTGGGATGCAATCTTGTCTCCCCAGAGAAACTGCAAGTTGTCAAATATTGTTTTTGCTTAAGTATTTTTTATTGGTTTCACGACTTGAATTTCCATATGGAAATACTTTTAAAACATGATACATTTTATCTCTCAGATTTGTTTTAATGCCAATTACATCATTATTATTGTTACCAAATTTTAGCTCTCTAGTGACCCCAATTGTTCAAACTTAACACATAATGCCCAATTCTAAATTTTTGATGTGCTTTGTATAATTCGTTTTCTATGAAACCTGAAGGGTTTTATTTCTGTGTTCCCATGATTTTGTCTCCAAGTGCTGATTTATTTTTGCAATTAAAATGAGCCCAAAATAGGTAGCAGGCTTCTCAACAGGGGTTAGTTAGAGAAAAGGCTCAGTAACTTTACATCCACCCAAAAGCAGCACTTTTGGCATTGAGACACATCTGGTAACAGAATCTTGCCCAGGCTGAGATCCCAAGGGTTCCAAGTATTTAAAAGGTGCTTAATATGTTCTACTGAGGTGTGGAACAGATGCTGAAAGCTCACAGAATCCAGGAGTTTTGTTTACATGAACTGGCCATATTGTTACATATCTTCCTATTTAAGAAATAAAATACGAACCTGTTTAAACCTTGATTCTGTTTATGAATAAATATACATTGGGTATTCAAAGATGGTCAAGTAATAAAGATGAATTATTTGAGGAATATATGTAGCAGATGACTTCATGAATTATCAAAGTAAGATACAAATGTGAAATTTACTGATATTTATTTTTAAATGTACACATGAAATGCACATTAGATACATTATCTTTTGTTCTAATAATGAATAATTGCCAAAATTCATTTCCCCATGTAGAAGTTTCCCTTCATTCACCAAAGGGCTAATTCCTCTGATGCGCAATCAGTCTACCCCCAGTAGATGTATTGATATATTACTCCAAACTGCAGCATGCTACCAATATTTCCTTACTTTTCTTAATTCACAAATTATTTATTTCACTTTCTGCATGCTTTTCTGTACTAGCAACAGCATCATTTTTTTAATGACTATAACATTCATGCAATTTCACCTGGTACTCTGACTCATCAGGTCTTCAAACTCTTCAAGTCTACTTTCCACCTCTGAAATGTTGATTTCCATTATCTTGTTTGCTGAACATGATATCTTATCTTTAAATCTCACTTATGATTTTATCCAAACTCCAACATATTCTCAGCCATATAGTGGTATGAGGCTGAGTGATCCAACTGCTTTTCACTGCTAGCATCTTTTTGTTGTTATCATTTCCCATCTAATCTAACTTAGATTCAATAGTCTGATGCCAGTGCTTCCTTTCTTAGAGTCTGAACACCTTTGAAAGACATGTATGACCAAAATTAAGTCTAGTAAAACTGACTAATCTAGCCTCATACAAATTTAACTGTTGAATGAGATTACTATACATTTTATATAGCTAATCTATATTATTATATAACAAAACATACATTACATATATTACCATATATGATATTATATATTTATATATAGTAATATATAAATGATGTTAAGTGTAGATGTAAATTTAAGTTTATATATATAAATAAAATCTGTCAATCTGAACTAACTTTAAGATAACAAATTTTAAGTGTGCCTTAGCACTGCCTAATGATGTCTCAATATTTTTCTGGTTATTTCCATTTGCAATGATCTGAGATGATTATTTTATATACAACCTAAATACAACTTCCTCCTTGCATAGTCTCAGCTAATGCCTCACTGTAAATTCACTGGAAAAATAGAAATCATCAGATATGTATGAGTCATTTTTCTATTACCAATTATATCAATGTATTTAAGTGCATGCACGCACACACACATAAACTCACAAACACTTCTCTTCCTCATGTTACATTGGATGTACTATCATAGTGCCTTTCTAAGTTCAAAACTTCAACTTGCATACTGGACTCCATCAACTCTCACCATCTAAAAAATTCCTTCTCCAAAGAGTCTTATATATACCTGCATTACTAACGTATTCCTCTCTTCATCCAATCATTAAGAAGAAAACATGCTAAGAAACTTCCATTTCTGAGATTGTAGAATTTACGTTAAAAATACCTCTTGATTTTAGAAAAAGTATCTGATAGAAATTGTGGGCATGATTTAGCAGGGATATTTCTGTAAGTATGATTGTGTTGATAAAATATTAAGAAAGGTTCCCCAGGCATGCAACATGAAGAAAGAGTACAAAATCCTACTGACATGTTGATATCATATGTATGGCTGCTCTGAAGGTATCTGCATATCTCATTAACTTAGATATATTGAGTTTGAATGAATTCCTATAGACCAAAACATAAAAATTTCTTGCTTTATTATTTATTTTAAATACATATTTTGCATTAAGACAGTATGTGTATATTATTTAGAAATTTAAAAATATATTAAAGGCTATAGTGGAGAGTGATATAGAACATAGAAAGAGAATAAATCCAGAACCTTCAGAAGTCTATAGTCTATATTCTCAGTGAAAAATCAGATTAGAAGAAAAAAAAAAGAATTGCTAGCTCTGCTCTTTGTGGGACAATGTGCCCTCTGAAGATTCATACACATACTCAAAATCCAAAAAATTAATTTAAAATACTCACAGATTTGTGCTGCCCTAGAACTGCAAACCAAACGCAAATACTCTTTGTCGGTATGTATTTTCACATACCATTCCCACAAAGTCTGCTGTTTGAAAATGAGTACACTATCCAAAATTATGAAACACAAAAAGAAAAACATACTGCTGTAAGTGAGAGTCTGAAGAATATATTCAAAGGAGTATATATATTGAATAATGTATAAATTCAAATGTTTTGAAAAGTAAAATAAAAAGTTGAATATATGATCCAGGTATAAGATCTTAGCCTAATATAAAAAGGCAAATATTAGAAATTAAAATTACACTGGAAAGGTGAATCAGCAACTTAGACAAAGTCAAAATAAAATTTTGTAGAAAGAGATACACGCAAACAAATTAAATTTAACATGGGAAACAGAGGCAAAGCAAGAAAAAGGAGGAGATAAAAATTAAAAGAAAGTAATGGAAATTTAAGGAACGTTCTGAAAATGTTACAGAAGTAAAGAAGAAAAATACTGATACTCAGATTTAGAAATTATCAAAAATTATGCACAATAAATAAAAATAATTTCACTTCTAAATACATCGTGGTGAAAAGAACAAGAAATAATTCAATTTTAAATCAGCCAAAGAGGAAACACGGATGATTTGCTAGGGAACAGAACTTTGATTGACAGCACCCTTCCCAACAGCAAAAATAAAGTCACAAGACACAAAAACAATAAATTTTTTCAATGTACAGAGAAAAATAATAATCAAGCCAAAATTGTTTAATCAACCAAATGAGTATTTAATAATTAAGTAAATTAAATACATTTTCAATATATACACACACTCAAACACACACACAACACACATTCACACTCCAAAACAGTTTACCAGCAAAAGAGTCTCACTAAAGAACATTCCTATGTCACATAATTTTTAAAAATTCTCAGAAAACAGACTGTTGTTTATCTGACAATATCTCGTTTGCAGGCTCATTATTGACCTAATCTTCTGTGTGCACTGTTTGTTTATAATGTCTCCTACCTTTGTAGATATATATGGATTCCAGAGCAGTTCTTCCAGGTTGAAGCATGTAGAAATCACGGCAGGGAATTTCATTATTCCTCTAGTGGCACATTTCAGTTCACTCATGTTATTACCAGCATTGAATCACACCGCTGTACATTTACGGAGTGGGAAGGTGATATAAAGTAGTGACTGGATTACCATTTCTCAGGTACAACATAATTATAATGGAAGTGGAGAACAGGTTTTAGTTACTGGCTTAGCTTTCTCCACCATTACAGCTCAATATGATCCTTTCCCATGTAATCTTTTTCTGGAGGACAGCTTTGCTCATATTGTATTGCTCACAATATTAAATTATTATTAATTTAATAATATTGTGATCGCAGCCAAATCATTTTATATCAGAAAGGGATTTTAGTAAACATGTATCTATATTTTCATAGATTTGTTTATCTCTTTGTCCTTTTCCGAACTCCTACTAAGGACCAAACATTAAATACAAAGCAGTGACCAAAGAGCAATGGTACTTACCCTGAAAGATTTAAGCCTAAAGAGCAAGATGGGGATGAGAAAAACAAGCTTGTGTAATAGTCTCACCAATTAAGACATTACTTCTAACTTCCATTATATATATATACACACACACACACACATATGTGTATGCTATATATATAATGCTATATATTATATATATAATGCTATATATATATGTGCTAGGAACATATATATTCTTGAGTGTATATATACACCCGCACAAGATTTTTAAAAATAAATTTTGAATAGATTACAACCATTGTTTACACTAATCACTGAATCAATTATTCTTCATACATGAAATAAGTAGCATAATATCATTATATTTGTTCAATTTTTTTATGATTTAATAATTTCTTATTTTCTCTTTGTGTTCTTCCTGTGGAATCTAAGTAAGCAACTTCTCCACGTTCACATATACAAAGGAATGAATTAGACATTTGATTTAATTTTTGTATTGCAAATATAATGTTCATCCCACTCTGCAACATGCTAAAGTTTGTGGAATCATCTGTGTGGTAGGCAAATAAAACAAATGACAGTTTTAGCCTCATTCTGTTACAGCCTGAAGACGTGATAGTAGTGTAAGGGAAAAAAGTAAAGATCAACATCCCTAGAGCAGGTTTTTTCTCATAAACTCCAAGGCCAAAGTTTTACTTGTCTGTTGATGGTCTAAAAACTATGAATATATTCAATTATTCATACTTTTTATAATTATTGAATATATTTTAAAAAGCTAGCAAATAAAATGATGCTATTTTTATTTTCATGTTAGTTATCTAAAATTGTTTAAAAACAAATATTCAGGTTAAAATCTGAGTGAAAACATTTAGGAAAAATTTATAAAGTAACTGATAAGTTAATATACAATATTGTGTGGTAGTACACAGATGAGTGACTACAGGCTGGGAAAGCTGCATTCTTAGGCAAAGTAAGTATCTTTTGTATTCCTCACATATTATATATCAGGGAATGTACTTGGCACCCATTTACATGTCTACTTTTAAAATCAATTCACCCAAAGGGATACATATGGTGCCATTTACAGAGGGGAAAAAAAAACTTGGTAAGAATGTCAAATAAATTCTCCAAAGTAAGGTAACTGATAAAGGGCAAAGCAGACTTGTCAAATACTAGACCTGCCCAATTCCAGTGTGATTTTCTTCATCCTCTGCGATGCCCAGGTATATATGGAGCAAGGAAAGAGCTCATAAGTTTACATGGATTTTGAGGAAACACATTTTTGCTTGCTTACTATGTATAAGTTACTCATTACACAGGTGTTTCCCAGGGCAGTAGAAAATACAAGGTTTTAACCATTTACCTTAGGCTATGAAAAAATAAAGTAACAGTAAGCTCATGTGGAACATTCAACAAGATAGACCACATTCTGGACCATGAAACATACCTAAACAAATTTAAAGGAACAAAAATTATACAATGTTTGATCTTAGACTCCAATAAAATTAAAATTAAACTAGAAATCAATAATGGAGAGATAACTGGACAATCTAAAAAATATGTAGAGATTAAATGACATACTTCTAAATAACATAAGGGCCAAAAAAAATTAAAAGACATTTAAAAATATTTTTGACTTGAATAAAAATGAAAACAACTGAATCTAAGATAAAAAATGAAATTATAAAAGAAAATATTGTGGGAGTCATCAAAATTAGTGCTCAGAAGGAAATTTATGGCATTGTATATATATTAGGAAAAAATCTAAAATCAGTAATCTAAGTTTATATCTTAGGAAACTAGAAAACGAAGAGCACATTGCATCTATAATAAAAAGAAAAAGAATAAGAATTACAGTAGAAATCAGTATAATTAAAAATAGGAAATCAATAGATAAAATAAATAAAGGTAAAATCTGGTTCTTTAAAAACGCAAGTCAAGTTGATAAACTTCTAGCCAGGCTGAGGGGGAAAAAAACAACAAAAAATATAAAAATAAAAAACAAAAAAGTGGGCCAGGCGTGGTGGCCCACGCCTGTAATGCCAGCACTTTGGGAGGCTGAAATGGGTGGATCACCTGAGGTCAGGAGTTCGAGACCAGCCTGGCCTACATGGTGAAACCCTGACTCTACTAAAAATACAAAAAATTAGCTTGGCAGGGTGGTGGATGCCTGTAATCTCAGCTACTTGGGAGGCTGAGGCAAGAGAATCACTTGAACCTGGGAGGCGGAGGTTGCAGTGAGTGAAGATCATACCACTGCACTCCAGCCTGGGCAACAGAGTGAGATTCCATCTCAAAATAAAAAGGGGGATGGTAGGGGGTAGAGGACACAAACTATTAATAACAGAAATGAAAGAGGGTACATCATTACAGATCAATGGGCATTAAAAGGATAATAAACATATACTATGAACAATGTTATGCCCACAAATTTGATAACCTAGATGAAATGGATCAATTTTTTGAAAGACACAATCTTCCAAAATAAACAAAAAGAAATGGAAAAACTGAATAGGAATACATCTATTAAAGAAATTGAAAGTATAATTACTAACCTTCCGTAACAGAAAGCACCAGGCTTAAATGTGTTCACTGGTATGTCTCATCAAACATTTAAGGAAGCATTCATACCAATTTTCTAGAATCTCAAAAGACAGAGAAGCAAAGGGAATAACCACTAATTCCATGAGGCTAGCATTACCCTAATACCAAAACAAAAAACATTTCAAAATAATATATACTATAGACCATTCTCTCTCCTGAATATAGATTAAAAATTATCATCAAAATGTTAGCAACGGAAATGCAATAATGTATGTAAAATATTATACATCACAACCAAAGAGGATTGATTACATATGTGCAACGCACTTGAAAATCAATTAATGTAATTGATCACATCTACAGGTTAAAAGAAAAAAATCACGTGATCATATCAGTAGATGGAGAAAAATCACTTGACAAAATCCAACACTCATTCATTATAAAAACTGTAAAACTACATAGTTGGGAACTTCCTCAAGTTGATAAAGAATATCTACAAAAAATTCTGCAGCTAACATCGTATTAAACTTCATGGTGAGAAACTTGAATGCTTCCCACTAAAATCAAGAACAAGGTAAAGATGTCCATTCTCGCCAGTACTTTTCAACATCATACTGGAAGTACCAGTTAATAAACAAGACAAGACAAAATCAAAAATAAAATGCATACAGATTGGGAAGGAAGAAATAAAACTATCTGTTCACAAATGACATGATCATCTTTGTAGGAAATCTGAAAGAATTTACGAAAAAAACCTCTTGGAACTAGTAAGCAACTATAGCAATGTGGTAAGACATAGGATACAAAATTAACATGCAACACTCAATCAATCCTTACAATATACACAAGCAATAAACAAATTAAATTTTAGTTTTCAAACTTAATACCATTTACATTAGCACCCCCTGAACATAAATAGGTAGAAATATAACAAAATATGTACAAGATCTATATGAGGAATGTTATGAAACTCTTTTGAAAAAAAATCAAAGAAGAACTGAATAAATGGAGAGATAGTCCACATTCACAATAAGTAGGACTCAATATTGTAAAGATGTTAGTTCTTTCCTGCTTGATCTATACATTTGATGCAATACCAATCAAAATCCCAGTGAGTCATTTTGTGGATATAAACAAAATGATTCGAAAGTTTATATGCAAAGACAAAAAACCCAGAACAGGTAAAAAATATTGAAGGAGGATGAAATTGAAGACAGACACTATCTGGATTAATTCTTACTATAAAATACAATAATTAAGACAGTATGTATTGTATTGGTGAAAGAACAGATCAATGAAATATACTAGAGTGCCAAGAAATGGGCCCATGTAAACATTGTCAATTAACCTCTGACAAAGTAGTAAAGGCAATAGAATCTAGGCAAAGCCAGTCTTTTCAGCAAATGGTATAGTACACCTGGAGAGCCATATGTGAAAAACAACACAAAGAATGTAGACACAGACCTTAACATTTTTTACAAAAATTAACTCAAAATAGACTATACACCTAAAGTAAAATGTATAACTGTAAAGCTCCTAGAAGATAATAAAAGAGAATGCCTACATGATCTTGAGTATGGCAATAGAGCACAATACTGAAGGCACAATCCATGAAGGAATTAATTGGTAAGCTGTATTTCATTAAAATTTAAAAATTCTGCCTCACAAAAGTCACAGAGTGAAGAGCCAAGCCACAGACTGGGGGAACATATTGCAAAAAGCACATCTGATAATGGGCTGTTATTCAAAATATACAAAGAACTCTTGCAAGTCAACCGTAAGAAGACAAACAACCTGATTTTAAAATTGGGCCAAAGGCCTTCACAGACACCTCACCAAAGAAGACATACATATGATAAATATACATATGAAAAGATGTGACAGATCATCTGTCATCAGGAAAATACATATTAAAACAATGAGCTACTACTATACACCTATTATAATGGTCAAAATCCAGAACACTGACAAGATCGAATGATGGCGAGGATGTGGAGCAACTGGAACTCTCATCATTGCTGGTGGCAATGCAAAATGGTACATATGCTTTGGAAGACGGGGGGGTGATTTCTTACAAAACTAAACATACTTAATGCATGAACCAGCAACTGGACTCCTTGTTCAAAGGATTTGAAAACATATGTCCACATAAAAACGTACACACAGCTATTTATTGCAATTGTATTGATATTTTTCAAAACACCAAAGCAACTGTGTGTCCTTCAGTAGGTGAATGAATAAAAAAACTGTGACATCTCTAGGCAAAGAAATATTATTTAGCACTGAAAACAAATTAACTATCACATCATTAAAAGACATGGAGAAATCATAAGTGCATTTTACTAGTGAAGGAAGTCAATCTCAAGTGGCTACATACTGTATTATTCCAATTATATGCCACTCTAGAAATGGTAAAATTGTGGAGACAGTAAAAAGACCAGTGATTACGAGAGTTTGGGGGAAAGGGAGATGTGAATAGGCAGAGAACATAATTTTTAGGGCTGTGAACATACTCTGTATGTTCCTATAATGGTGTATACATGTCGTGATATATTTGTCCCAACCCATACAAGGTATAATACCAAGAGTGAATCCTAATGTAAAGTAAGCACCTTGGTGATTAGGATGTGTCAATGCGAGCTCATCAGTTGTAGCAAATGGACTACTCTCCTGGGGAATGTTGAAAAGCTGAGAGGCTGAGCATCTGTGGAGCTGGGGGTATATGGCCAAACTCTGTGCCTCTATTTTGCTGTGAAACTAGAACCATTCTAAAAAACAAAAATCTAATTTCATAATAATATAAAGCTATGATGTAAAGCATCAGCAAGCACTCTGTGATTTATTGCCAATAATTGCTTATTATTTACATTTTAATTCTTTTAAATGCTAATATAGATGAGAACATAGAAGGTGCTATGCCCCCATTAGTTATAAAGAACCTTTCCTAATTCTGAATACAAAATTACTTGACATCAAATACTGTCAGTATTAATTTTAAAAGTACTATATAGCACACAATAACATTGTTATATTTTATTTTATTTATTTTATATTTTCTTTTCAAAATCATGTACCAGCAACATCATTGGACTTGTTGAGTTTTCAGAACACATTTTTTATTTTTATTGCCTAAATGATCCTTTTTTTGTTTGTTTTTTTTTGTTTTTTGTTTGTTTGTTTGTTTTTGTTTTGTTTTGCCTTTCATGGTTGCCTTGCCATCTGCTTCTAGTGTTGATGAAGTGTTTGCAGGTACAATGGGAAAAATGCCTAATATTTCTAACTGTTACCCAATTTTTATTCCTTGGTGGGTGTTTCTGCAACTGGCAGTTTTGCTCCACGTCTTCCGTGGAATAAAGTCCCCTGAGGCAACAGGGGCTTGTCTGGCTTCAGGAAAAGGCTCTGCCTCCCTTGCTCCCCTAAGGCAGCATCTGGGTGTGTGTTGGCTGCCAGGGGGTGGTGCACCTGTGTACAGCGTGAGGCAGTGGCGATAGCTCTTGGTGTTTCACAGCACCCCAGAGCCATCTGGAGAACCAAATGAGTGCCAGGAATTAGCAAATTTGGACACAAACCAAGTCAGGTAACTTACTTAAAAGACAGACCCAACTTTCTCAATGCTTCCTCTTTAGAAAGTGATGGAAAAATTACAGATTTGGAGTCAAAGCTAGGTAAAAACTATGTCTTCACTTCTTAAAAGTTTTGTTACCTTACCCCTAACTAATTTGTCTAATCTGACTGTTCTTACCTGTAAAATGTAAGAATAATATCTATAAAAAGCTCACAACTTTATAATATACATTATGCCTAATGTTTCATTTCTTTTGACTTCCTGAGCTCTTGAGATATGATCAAATCAGGCCTGGGAGAACTGGGTACTTACCTTTGTGCAGATAAGTTAATTCTCCCACTCCAAGGAAAGGACCATTAAGTCCTTCTCTTTTTCTTTTTTTCTTTTTTTTTTTTTTTTTTTTTCTGAGACGGAGTCTCGCTCTGTCTCCAGGCTGGAGTGCAGTGGCATGATCTGGGCTCACTGCAACCTCTGCCTCCCGAGTTCAAGCGATTCTCCTGCCTCAGCCTCCTGAGTAGCTGGGACTACAGGCGTGTGCCACCACACCTGGCTAATTTTTGTATTTTTAGTAGAGATGGGGTTTCACCATGTTGGCCAGAATGGTCTCGACCTTCTGACCTCGTGTTGCATCGGCCCCGGCCTCCCAAAGTACTGGGATCACAGGTGTGAGCCACCGCGCCCAGCCCAAGTCCTTCTCTTAAGTGAGGACTACTCGTAGTGGCTTCCTTCCAATGAGAATAACAAGGGAAATCAGGGAGGAAAGTGTGACTTCCCAGTGAAGAAACCTGGCAAACACTCTCTCAAGGCAGTGAGGAGTCCTCTCCAGGATGTGTACTTTTGGTATGAAGTATGGAAGATGCTACTTAGCCCTGTTGTCTTGCTTACAAAACCCATAGCCCCAGTCTAACCACGAGAGAAACATCAACCAGTCCCAGACTGAGGAACAGTCTTACAAACTAATCTTCAAAATTATCAAGGTCATCGAAAACCAGTCAATTTTGAGCAACTGCCATCGTTTAGGAGAGCCTAAGTGTGGCCTGGATGAGATTCTAGAACAGAAAAATGACATTATGTAAAGATGAAGGAAATCCAAATAAAGTAGACACTTTAGTCAATAATATATCAATACCAGTCATTAGTTGTGACCCATACGCCACAGTAATATAAGATGTTTTAACAAAGGAATCTGCAAGTGATGTATATGGGACACCTTTTACTCCCCTTTGCCGTTGTTCTAAATCTAAAGAAAATATAAAATTAAAGTATTGTTTAAAAAAAATGTATAGGAATTCACAGTAAGGGAAATGGCTACAAGGTGTCCTCATTTTTCTCTCTTAATATGACTGTCCCTTTTTAAATATTAGACCAGAAAAAAAAATGCATTCCTAAACGTTCCTTGTAAGCAATCAATTTTGTCAGAATATACTTGAGTGATAGTTTTGTTAATGGAAAAAGGTTTTTAATAAAAATTACCAAAATATGTTTTTAGTTGAAACTAAATCTATGTATGTATAGGCATAGTCTACAATTCTCTTTGAAAAAAATAAAACATAGGAATGTCTGTGCACATACTCAATTGACTTTGGATTTTACTTCATGCAAAATTCAGTAAGCTTCTTAGACAAAGTGATAATGGTAGTCATAAAATCATGACAGGTAATTTATACTTGATGGATCTGTCCCCATGAAATTTTGTATGAAAAAAAAAATAAACTGGGGCAAAGCTTGCTAAAACAAATAGTATGTGAATAATGTAAGTTAAAAAAGGCCTTTGAGCCAACTGAACTCTGGCCACAGAAATTTTTGGGAAAATATGAGGAATATGTTGTGTCTAATTGACCCAATGTGCTAATATTTACTCTATGGATTTGTAGGAGAAAACTGACTGGAATATGAAATAAAATTTGCTTTCCTCTTCATTAAGTCTACATTTGGACCACAGAGGAGAACAATCTGGTTACCTCCTCTGAGTCCAATATTTATGAACTGCAATTCTGGTTTGTGTTCATTCAAATGACCAAGAGGGTCAGAGGCTTGGGACTCAGAAATACCTGGACATAGACTCCAACTCTAATGTCTGAATGACGCTGGAAATTTGTACAACTTTGAAAAACCTGATTTTCTTCTCCTCATATGCAGAAAATAATAATTAATGTATCAGGTGTCTGATAACTGTAAAACAAACATGAGTTTTCTTCCTTTCTGTTTCCACTTTCCACACTCCCTCCTTCTCATATCTATGACACAAAGCAAATGGAGCTCCATTCATCACTTGTCTGATCAAGTCCAGTTAACCCACAAAATTCTTACCATTTTAAAATTGTTCTCCCCAGAGTTCCCACCCACAAGAATAATTTTTTGCAACAATCTGAACATTTGTTTGAATTATGATGGCTATGGGGATTTTTGTCTCCTTTAACTTCAGTGGAAAATATTCCCCTGCATTCAGATTTACAGAGCAAGTTGTTGCATGGAGCAGAATAGGCAGAAGTCAGAGCGAATATACTTATTAATATGGTGAAGCAAGAGAGACTATTCAATCAATATTTGCCGTTGTTAATGAGTCTGGCATACTTGGCTTGAGGCTTTGTTCTACTTAATTCGATTTCAATTTTTTGAGTACAAAGAAATGACTGTTAATCCTCAAAAAGTGTTCATTTTTTCCTAAATTGAATAGTTCATTTTTATGGTATCATCTGCTAATCCCCACTATAATTGGTTTAATTAAAGGAATAATATCCTCTTTCTTTCAGTATGACTTATCCAAAATAGTATGTAGGTCTCTTCACAATTCTTACATCACTGAATTCTGAATTACCCTTAATTTACTTCCACAAAAATATTCCCTCTTATCTTCTATTCCTCAAGACGTCTATTATGAATACGTGGATACTAAAATTAAAAATATAAGGCCATTTACAAGAGGATCTCTTATAGAATAATAACCCAGTTAGAGAAAATATTTCTAAAAATGTGCTAATATTTTATAATATATATTTATAATACTTATTTTCATATTTACTTTATATGTTATATAAAACTATAGTACTTTGTTATAGTATTTTATTAATATCATTACATTTTATAATGTTTGCACCATATGAATGAGTCTATGGAAAGCACGTGGTATTGGAGGAGTTTTGGCGAATGTCTGAATGGATGTCAGGGTGTTTACCTTCTAGCCACTTCCGAATCACGTGATCTCAGGTGACTACTTTGATCTCTCTGATTTTCCATTATAAATGACAGGCGGGACGTTGAGATTTAAATCCTACCTTTCATGACTTTGGAAACATTATGCAACCTTTCTGAACCTCAGTTTCCTAATTTGTAGAGGGGAGTTAATCATATCTCTCTCATTGATACTGTGTATTCATTGTATGTAACATACTTACAAAACTTATATAGTAGGGGCTATATTACTTTTCTCCTCCCCTATAATAAATACAGAGTTTTATTCCATAACATGCAAATTGTTTCTTACACTTAGGAGGCTAGAAGGATGAATATCAGAGTTTCTGGCTTATAGGTGCTTGAAATTTCCATTAAAGGTTGAACTGCATGTTTTCCAAATAATGCTCAGTGTCACAATAGGGTAGCTTCTAAGGAAGAACACTTTTAAACCTTATTCTTTGATTCTGCAATTACTTCTGGACTACCTTCTAGTCTCCATGAACTTTTCTAGAGCTTGGAACAAAAATACACAAATATGTCATATAGAAGATGATTAGTGACGCTACTGCATGGGAATTTGTCTTGATGCAATGGGGACCTCTGTGCACACTATTAGGAAAGAAAGCCCAGTAGGCATTGAGCAGCGAAGCTCACAAACAAAATCAAAATGCTCGATCACACAGCAATTGAATCACTTTAAATCACCGAGTGAGAAGCAAGGTAAAAGAGATGACACTTAGCATAGGGTGCAAGTAAGTTCAGAGGTCCTCACTACCTGAATCCCAGGGCATACCATGCTCACCTGTCCCAACACTCTCTACCATGTCAATCTTTCTGCTGATGGTGCCACAATACAAGGACAGAAGTTAGGTTCAAACAATGGGGCCCACAGATAAACAGTGTCCTTGGCCAATTACACATTTGCTCTATTGGAGAGATTCAGGGATGTCTAGCTTGACACAGCTGAAACTTGACTGAGGAATAGCTATGGGATTAGCTATGGGATTAACTAATTAATTAATCTGAGCAGAGGATATTTGGGGACAGAGTAGGTGTCATCAGCATGTGGCTGAATTAAAAACCTCATGAAAATTAAGTACCTATGCCTGCTGACTATATCCTGAACATTTAGTGGCTGCTGTATACTTACATATAGTGGATATTTAGCTCATAAATATCTCTCAGTACTTCCACTCCTTTCTATTTAATACACACGCTCTACTTCCACATTACCTGTCTCATATTTTAACATATCACAGGCATTCTGCCCATATCTAACAAAAGTTTTGCTACTAATTATCTACCTTGAATATTCTAAAGTTTTTGCGTGTGTTTGGCAAACTGCAAATTTGTTGATTAACACACAAATACATTATAGATACAAAAAAAAAAAAAGAAAAAGCAAGCTAATGATAGCTTGGCCCCCAAATCACCTATAACATTCCTACCCCTCTGGTTCAGCACATGGATCAGCCCGTCCAGTGGGAGAAGTTTCCCATTTCTTCACTAGTACTGACACTTGTGTCTCTGTCCCCCAGCTGCTCTGGTTGATGCTCCCTCAGTCCCTGTGGGCCTCAGTCCCACTGTCTCTAATCGGTGGTTAAAGCCTGCTGAGTAGCCTGCTTCTACCACCCTCTGCTCCTTCTCACTGAGACTCTTGGCATGGCTCCTCTCTCTGCTAAAGCTTGAAGGAGTTTACCTTGTTTCCTGCTTAGTGATCTCAGAAGCACGTCTCAGTCTCCCTCTGGGTGGCAAAAAGATATCATTCCTTCACATGTTTATATGGTTCGGTTCTACGTCCCCACCCAAATCTCACCTCCAGTTGTAATCCCCATAAACTCCACACGTCAAGGATGGGACTAGGTGGAGGTAATCGGATCATGGGGGCAGTTTACCCTCATACTGTTCTCATGATAATGAGTGAGTTTCAGGAGATCTGATGGTTTTAGAAGTGCCTGGCATTTCCCCTGCTTGCACTCACTTTGTCCTGCCACCCTGTGAAGAAGGTGTCTACTTCTCCTTTGGCTTCCACCATCACCGGAAGTTTCTTGAGGCCTGCCAGCAATGTGAAACTGTGAGTCAATTAAACCTCTTTCCTTCATGAATTACCCAGTCTCAGGCATTTCTTCATAGCAGTGTGAGAATGAGCTAATATACATGTCCTGTCTTCATTTTAGAGCTATCATAGCAGAGTTGTATGGATCTCTCTCTCTCTCTCTCTCTCTCTCTAACCCATCTTTCCACCTATCTATCTCTTCATCCATTTATAAATGTATACTGCCCTACATATTTTAGTTCCACTATTCAGACCACGACTGTTCTTTCAGTGGTCTCCATGTTCATTTCCACATTCTGGTTTTCAATGAGCAACATCAAATGCATCTAACTTGTTTGATAGATTTGGAATAACTATCTGAATTCCAAAAGTGATATATTTAAAATCATTTCAATAGGCTTCTTTGGCCGAATGTAAATCAAAATTTGCTTCCAGCTGCCACTGAGAATGGAATGCCTTTTAATACTATAGGGACACATGTCTTTGCAATAAAAACCCTGATCACACAAAAGACACATAAAAGTTCTATAATAGACTTTTGCTGTGGTTTGAAAGATATGGGGGAAAAGTAAATATGATTTTGGAAAACTAGACAGGAACTTTTTGAGTAAGTAATATTTAAATTGAGAAAAGGTAATTTTGACAGGTAGATAGTGGAGACAGGGGATTGATTACTTATAGAGAAAAATAAATAAATGAAAGCATAATGGGTTTGAGGGTGTTTCCAAAGAAAAATTGATAAATTTTTATACATCTGAAAATTGTGGAGGGAGGGGCATTTGAATATGATTTCTATACAGATGGTTTAATGGCAGCCATTGACCTAACCAGTGATCTCTTATTTGCCATTTTATATTAACTTTTCATACTCCTCAAGTGTACAAGGTATGTTTTTGTTACGTAAAGATATTTAGAATGTCTTTATAATGAATACTTCTGTGTTTTAATGTCACTTGTTTTCAAAACCTATTATTACATATTTACTATTAAAATTAATGATTTCTTATAATCAGAGAAATATGCTATCAATCATATACTCTCAAGAATTCTCGCCTTAGGAAAAAGATATGATTATAAACTAAAAACATTTGAAAAGTCAAAACATCAATGTGGTTTGCTTTTGGAATATGAAAATAGACAAGGACATAGGTCCACATGTGTCAACACCATCCAGTTTTCTTCAGACACTCTAATCTTTGTGATTATGTCTTGGGTCTTGACTTAATTTGGAGTAATTCCAAACTCTGCATTCAAAAAATAGCTACTTAATAAATGAAGAAAGACTAGACATAATCACTGTAAAGGGATTATCTACTTTTCTTGAATAATCAGCATTTGTCAATCACCTATTTGTATTTCACCCTGTGTTGCTTCCTGCATAAAGCAATCAATTAATCAATCAATTCATACATCTTTTTTTAAATTTGAAAATCTTTACTACAATAAAGATAAATGTAAAACTCTATCAATGCCCTTCAAAATGAAGACATCAATTTTATCTTTGGAATATCCTTAGGGAGCATTTGATGTCAGCTAAGATGCATCCATTTGCAAGCTAGAATGCCACAAATCAGAACACAACATTGATTTTCTACAATGACAAGAATTCCAGCAGTAGGACAAGCTCCAGGCTTGATGGATTCACTGGTTGACTGCTGTCATCAATGACCAAGAAGTTTTCCATTTTCTGATAGGTCAGTCCTCCTCTATGAGCAAACTTTGCATTCACACTTGGTCCCAACATGACAAAATGGTCACGGAAGTTGCAGGTATCATACAGCTACAAAAACCATTATAAAGATGAAAAGTACATTTGTTTCTACAGGGATGTTTCATGGAGGAAGAAAGCTGAGAAAGAATAATAAGTGTAGTTCAGCACAAGTAGTTTCACAACATGTACATGCAGTGCTTACTTGTAGAAGCTGTTTGAGGGTGGAGAGGGACATTTATGATGAGGAGGCCTGTACGCTGTGGGAAATGCATTGTCTTTCAAATGAAATATCAATAAATTAAAATTCATTGACATGCTTTTGACAGCAACAATGGTGCAGTTTTGCAACAGGTTCAATTGCATTCACTGTTTTGTTTTGTTTTGCTCAGAATACAATCGTCAACTGTGTAAAGTTAAAAACTATTTTATTTTTAAACAATTTAAAATGTTACATATCTGACGATTGCATTCTGAGTAGAAAATTATATATCCCCACATTTAAGCACAGTTTTGACCTTCGTAAGTAATATAAAAGTCATAAAAACATACCTGTAAAATCCCAAGATGCTCTTAACTATAAAAAGCCACAACATGGATAGATTATAATCATAATGGAGCTGAAAACTGATACAGAAGTGTATTGTGATGGCCATTTTCCATTATATCATTTACATCTTATTTGCATTTTATGTCAAATCTATTTTATTTACTACCATATGGATTCAGCAGTGACACTTTCATGATAGTCATAAATAAACGTCACATATAAAAGTGCTGAGGACGCCAGGCATGGTGGCTCATGCCCGTAATCCTAGAACTTTGGGAGGCTGAGGCGGGTGGATCACCAGAGGTCAGGAGTTCAAGACCAGCCTGGCCAACATGGCAAAATCCGGTCTCTAATCAAAAATACAAAAAAAGTTAGCTGGGCGTGGTGGCAGGCTCCTGTAATCCCAGGTACTTGGGAGGCTGAGGCAGGAGAATGGCGTGATCCCAAGAGGTAGAGCTTGCAGTGATCTGAGATAGCACCACTGCACTCCAGCCTAGGTGACAAAATAAGGCTCCATCTCAAAAAAAAAAAAAAGCTTAGGAATCCTCAGATGACCAATGACGTACCATGCCATGAAGTTGTTTGTAAGATAAGTTGTGTTCTGTCTGTTTTTATGCTAATAATAATTTGTATTTTTCAAATTATTGAGGAATTATTTCTTCTATTTTCCAAGCACTTTGGAAGATATTTTCAGCCACCATCTTTATAATTACTAAGCTAAGGTAGTATATGATCTAAATGATCAATCTGATGAAACAATGTACTTGATAAAGTTTTAAATTGTTTTAAAAATATTTCAGTTGAGATTACTAACTTGGTAATTTTCTATGCTTTCACTACTTTGGGTCTTTCAGAAGGAAATCAAAATGAAACAATATTCTCTTTGACAATCAAGAAAATATTAAGAGTAAGATTAAGAAGTGCCATAAATCAGGTGCCTCTTGGTTAATTTGAGGACATACTAGACACAACTAACTTTAACAGATTTATCAATAAATTTAATAGATGGTGCTGTGTATGAAAAGTTTTTAAGGGTTTCTAAAAACCAGAACTAATTATTTTATCCATAGAACATTTGCTGAGGCTGTATAAAATTATGAACTAAACTTCAGTAAATTATGATATAGGCAATTGTATTTAAAGGAAAAGCATTGTATTCAAAACTTTGCTAAGGACAGTCCTCACTTCAATATAGAGAAATTATGAATATCTTAGGAATAAGAGAGGTGATAGCAAAGAAGAAATATCGGTCCACTTCATGAACCTGGCAATACATACGAACCTAGAGTATAGCAGAAGCTTTTAAAAATTAATTTCAAAACTAAACTCTACTTCTAAAAAAATTTAGAATGTAGTAAAAGAATTCAGAATGTAGTATGTTCACTGTTGTGCAAAATGACAATCCTGATTCATCAAGACAAATGGAAAGACAGGTTCCAAACTGAGGAAAGTCATTCATAATATACACCAGAAAAAAAAACAAGAATGTATAAATGGCCTATGCATGGCAATGAAAAAGTATAAATAACACAAGAAAAAAATGAGTAAAATACATAGGAATTACACAGAAGAGGAAATCCACAAAGCAATAATCATTGGAAGATATATTTAACATCACTAGTGATCACAGAAAATAATGAAGACCACAAAATATATTATTTTATCTCTAATTATTGGACCCAAAGTAAAGTCTAACAATAACTTTGTATTCAAGAAGAGTACAAAACAATTAACCATACCGATACTCACATAACTTATTGTCTTTATCAAAATAGCTACTATCAGAAGAAGATAAAAGTTGTAAATAACTTTGCTATTTGCTCCCGAATCTCTCTCTGCCAAACAACAAACAAAACAAAAATCAAAACAACAAAACAAACATTTATGTATATTTTAAACTATTCAACTCTGCTATGGATAGCATGAAATTGCAGTTTATATCCCAACACTTTTCACTGCTTTCCTCAATATCTTCACTCTGCTATGTTCATTGTGTTTCTCAGACAAACCTATTTTATCCTTACAATAAAAGACCCATCTAAATCTGTATTCAATATTTCATAAATATCTCAACTTTGCACTCCCATCTAAACTGCAACTAAGACTTCATCAAGGTAGTGCTCTATCTTACTATGGTAAACTCATCTTAATCTTACCAGATTATCTTACCAGTTATTATATGAGATATTTTCAGGGATCCAGCCTTTTATGCAAAGGATGTATATTATCAATTTACATTGCTTCTAGAAGTATAAATTGATGCAATACAGTTTACATCTGACTTCTTAGAAGAGACAATAGAGGCCAAAAGACAGTGGAGTGCTCAAAGAAGAAAAAAAACTGTCAACCACAGATACAATATCCAACAAAGCTATATTTTGAAAATGAAGGAGAAATAAATGAATTCCTAGTTAAGAAAAAACTAAAACAATTTGTTGCTAACAGGCACATCTTACAAAAAAACATAAAGGGAAGTCTTGAAGAAAGTAAATAACCTCAGATGGCAATTCAAATCTGCACACAAAAATAAAAGTCACTATGCAACTGTAAATGACAGCATAAACAAATATTTTCTCCTTCTCTTAACAAACTAAAGAAACATTTGTATAAAATAGCATGTACATAATATATTGTTGGGCATATACCCTATAGATGTGTAATGTAAGGGAGGTGGTGGTAGCAAAGATGTATTGGGCAAAAGAAATGATTCCAAATGCTAACACAAAAGCACAGGAACAAATGAAGGGAACCAGAATGGATAAGTAAGAAAGTTAATATTACAAAAGCTATAAATACATACTTATTTACATTTTTTAAAATGTCAGCTTCTTTAAAAGACATAAACTTCTATAAAGTAATTGTTATAATAATATATTTTTGGCTTATTAACATTTAGAGATGTAATGTGTATAAAAATAATAGCACAAATGGAAGGATAGTAAAATATAACTTTATATGAATGATATATCTATATCAGACAATAATTAAGTTAGATGAATATGAGTCTAGGACTTCTATGGTAAGCTCTATACCAACCAGCAAAGAAGTCATAAGAAATATACCTTTAAACATATTAAAGGAATTAAAATGCCACATTGGATTATATTCTCCTAGTGCAAATGAAAGCAGTAAAGTAGAAATAGAAGAACAAAAAATATAACATGTGAGATTTAAAAATTTAAAAATAAAGTCCAAGACATAAACCTAACTACCACAATAAGAAAATTAAAAGTGAATAGATTAAATAATCCAATCAGAAAAGCAGAGATTGCAGGTTTGGATTTAAAAATATGATCCAACTGTATGCTATGTGAGACTTTAAATAATAGGTTCAATAGGTTAATAATAGAAAAATATGTATTACGCAAATAACAACCCCAAGAAAGCTGAAGGAGCTATGCCAACATCAGACAAAGTGAACTTTACAACAAAAATGTTACTAGAGATAAGGAGAGACATTGTATAAAAAATTACAGGATACATACAAAATGGGGATATAAAAATTAGAGGTATATATGTGTCTAATAACAGAGCACTAAATTTCATAAAGTCAAAACTGACAGAAATGAAGAGAGAAATGGAAAACAATGATGGCTGAAGCAACATTCCACTTTCAATAATGGATAGGCCAGCCAGAATATCAACAAGAACACAGAAATGAACAACAACACATATATCAATTATATATAACTGATAGCTATAGAATGTTCCACACTGAAAATAGCAGAAACTATATTATTCTCAAGTACATACGGGATATTTTCTAGTATAGGTCATACACTACCTCCAAAAATAAACCTCAGTACATTTAAGATAATATAAATATTACCTAGTGTGTTCTCTGAAAATGGAAATGAATGTGAAATCAATAACAGAAAGAAATTTGGAACACTTACAATATTTTGAAATAAAACAATGCTACCAAATAACTGAATAAGAAGAAATAAAAAGGAACATTAGAGAATACTTTGAGATAAATAAAAATGAGGACGCAGCATACTTTAATTATATAGAGTGAAGCAAAAGCAGTCTCAGAATGAAAATTATAGCTGTAAATGGCTGTCTTAAGAAAGATGAAAGATCTAAAATTGATAAACAAACCACCCAGCTTAAGGAACTGGAAAAAGAAGATCAAATCAAACCTAAAGCTAGCAGCAATGAGGAAATAATATGATTAGGGCAGAAGATAATGAAACAGAAAACAAACACAATAAAGAAAATCACGGATGGGTGCCATGGTCCACGCCTGTAATCCCAGGACTTTGGGAGGCTGAGGTGGGTGGATCACGAGGTCAGGAGATCGAGACCATCCTGACCAACATGGTGAAACCCTGTGTCTACTAAAAATACAAAAATTAGCTGGGCGTGGTGGCGGGTGCCGGTAATTCCAGCTACTTGGGAGGTTGCAGCAGGAGATAGTGCTTGAACCCAGGAGGTGGAGGTTGCAGTGAGCTGAGATCACGCTACTGCTCTCCAGCCTGACGACAGAGCCAGACTCCATCTCAAAAAAAGAAAAACAAAAATAAAAAGAATCTGTGAAATCATAAGTTAGCTATTTGAAAAGATCAATTATTTAGACAAACCATTACATTCTGACTGGAAAAAAAATTGAAGAGAAAAATTACTACAGCCAGAAATGAAAGCATATTCCTTACTGTGGACCTTGTAGAAATAAAAAAAAAAAAAAACCATAGTAAGGAAAAGCATGAACAGGACATCCAAATGGGTGATTAAAATGTGAAAGATTCTCATGCTCCTTATTAATCAGGGAAACACAATTTAAAACCACAATAATTTATAACCATATAGTTGCCAGAATGGAAGATAAAACAAAACAAACATCAGCAAAAACTGACAAGACCAAATGTTAGTAATATTGCAGGACACTCATTATTCTAGACAGCAGTGAAAAGCAGAACAACTAATTAAGCAGGCTTATTCACATTATCTACTGACATTAAAAATATACATATGCTATGACAGAGTAATTTCACTCCTAGATATATATCAAAGAAGACAATATGTGCAGGCATCTCGAAGACTTGCTCTAGCACACACATTTTTGAATTTTAGCAATACTTTAAAAAAAGAGCAATACAAAAGTTCAGAGTATAGATAGTGGTATATTGATACAATGAACTAGTATACAGCTATTAATATGAACACATTACAGTTGTACATACTAACACAGATGGATTTCAAAAAAGTCATGCAGAGTAAAAGGAGCCAGGCACAAACAAATACACATTGTGCCTTTTTAAAATGCTGTAATAAATAACTACAATGACAGGGAGCACAAAAATTTAGGCTTATGAATAATGTTTAATTAGAAAAATTATGAAGAAAAGTCATAAATAATTACATGAGTGTAATCAACTGCTCCCTTCGTTCAATTTACCTACTTGGCCCAATTACTAAAAATACCTTAGATGATTGAAAACCTCTCGAAACTTCTTTTGCAAATAGTTGTACCACATCTATATGACTTTACTTTGTGAATTAACTCTGCAAAAAATGATGATTTCAACAAAAAGGAATATATAATTGCTATCTGATTTACAGTTTGGAGTTTTTAATTTTTAACTTTACCTTAATTTGTTAAAGTAATATAAATTTAACACTGCAGGTTCTCGCTCATGTGGAAGCTAAACGAACCTGAGCTCATAGAAGTACAAAGTAGAACAGTGGATACTGGAGGCTGGGAAAGGTGAGAGGAAGTGAGGGAGGGGAGAGATTTTTTAAAGGACACAAAATTACAGCTAGGTGGAAGAATAAGTTCTAGTATTGTGCACCACTGTACGATGAGTACAGTTAACAATCATATATAATATAGTTTCAAATAGCTAAAAGGATATTGAAAGTTTGCAACATGAAGACATGATAAATGTGTGAGATGATATTCTAATTACCCTGATCCAAACACTATGTGTTATATGCATTGAAGCCCTACTATATACCCCATAATATGTACGATTATTATGATCCAATAAAAAAAGACTGCATGTATAATATTGTAATATTTTAAGATATAAACAAATTTGGCAAAAAATAAATTTAAATGCATAAACGTAAACCTATATCCATATCTGTATTTGGGCTTGCAAATATTTTTTAATGTATTTGAGATCATTCTATAGGTATAATTTTGTAATACATTTTATTTTTAGAATAAAAATTTGTCATAATATTGCTATAAATAATGTTCAAACATCATTATCAAAGATTGTATAATAGTTTATCCTAGGACTGCCTCTAAGTCTCCTAACCTTTCCAACATTTTTTTTCTATATTTTCCTTCTATATTTAGCCCTAGAATGAGTATCACTTCAAATTACAACATCCTCTGTATTCACGATTATTTATTTAATGTCCGGGGCAGCACCACTGTGTCATTTTAGCTTCATGTGAACTTTTTTTTTATGACTTTTGACATTTATTGCTAACATGCTTTCTCAACAGTTTTAACGTCTCACCAATAGCGTATCCAAGGGTGCGTCATTTTCTATCTCCTTGTCAGCATAGATGTTTCACAAGTTTAAATTATTTGAAAGATAGGAAAAGGCATCTCATGGTTGTTTTAATTTTCATTTATTTAAATTACTGGAAAGGTTAAATACTATACCATATGTTGCAAATTTATATTTCCTCATTTAAAATTGACCCTTGTAACCTTTGTCCATTTATCTTTTTTGACTCTTAACTGTTTTTTTCTCATGGTTTCATACAACTTTTTATAAAGTAAATATTTTTGTTTACAACAAAATATTTATTATATGTATTTTTGAATAGGCTTGATTTTTCCCATGCTATATTTATTAATTTATCATCCAAAGAAATTTGAAATCATTCTTTTCCTTGTTGAATAATCATTTTCGTTTTTCTAAGATCTTATTTATTCAAACATTTGATGTTTATCTATGTGTCAATCAATGTTTTGGTCCTTAAGGACTTAGTGTGATGTCATGAGACAATTTATTCTTTAATTTATTATGAATCTTTTTAGTTTAACTGCTCCCCTTTTTTCCCCTATGGAAGTTTTAGAAAAATCAATTGCGATATATTCTAATTAGACTATCTCTATCTATTTTTTAAGCCAAAAAAGATCTTTATAAAGAACAGTGGGTAAAATTTGTCATTTCACTCCATAACACATTCATTGACTCATTCATCAAAGATTCATCAAGCATTTGCCAAATGCTGAGAATTTTTCTATGCAATAAAAAAATAGATGAAAAACAGACAGAAGACTTTGACTTCATCGAGAGTCCCTTTTTAGTGATAATGGACAATATAAATAAATGAATCACATACATAGCATCCCTGGTGATCATAAATACTATGGTGCAAAGTAGAGAATGACAACATGGCATTAGAGAGGGTGTGGGTGTTACTGCTGTATTCAGGTAAAGGAAAGTCTCCCTGAGGGACGTTTGATTAGACACATGGTGCATGTAAGGGAGTGAGTCATGACACAAGAACACCTGACGCAGAGGGAACTGTAAGTGCGCAACCCCCGAACAAGAACAAGTTTCTTATATTAGGAGTAAGGCAAGAATGGCACTGCGGATGTGCAGGTGAGCGAGAGTGAGAATACAATGAGACTGAAACAGCCTTTGTGAAATGATGACTGAGACAGTGAAAGAGATGTAACTTAACCGGCTCCATCTTGGTTCTAACCTCTGAGCTGTCCTTGTTCATTCCCAGGAGTAGGCGAAGCTAACTTCGAGAGGAACTTAGTTTATAGTTAAAAACAAAGATGATAACAGCCCTTTCCCAAAATAAACTTCCTTCTTGCCTGGGAACTGGACTACTAACATTAGCCACAAGATGAGAAATTATGGTTTAGGAGTCATGCAGCTGGAGGCTACACCATTCTGACCCTTCCTAAACTGCTCCTAAAATCAATGCTTGAGATGCTTTGCAGACCCTGAACTTGATGGATCAGCTGACACCATCTAGGTCTATAAACTGGCTCCTCTCAGAGCAAGAAGACTGTGACGCCCTATGATTTCATCTTCAACCCAACCAATCAGCACACCCCAACTCACTGCCGCTCCCCACCCACCAAATTGTCTTTAAAAACTCAATCCCCAAGTGCTTGGGAAGACTAATTTTGGTAATGATACTTCGGTCTCCTGTAGAGTCATCTCTGCGTGAATTACTCTTTCTCTATTGTAATTCCTCTGTCTTGATAAATCGACTCTCATCTAGGCAGCAGGCAAAGTGAGCCCACTCAGTGACTACACTGCGGCTGTGATGCTCTGTTTCATTAAGGCAACAAAATTGGGCAGTTTCTAGGAGTCTTCTGAAGAATCCCCCCACACAGGTGAAGTCTCCAGGCCACCCTGGCCTTGAAGACAAACTTCTGTTTCTGAAGAGCCTATGCCCTTTTCATTCAGTGGGATCTGTTTCTTACATTACATTGCTCATTTTTAGTCCTTTTTCTGAAGTTACACAACTGAGTCATGAGAGGGGCACACAAAGTAGCAAAGCACGTGTGTGTGCATGCACACACACACACACACACGAATACACACACATTTTGAAAACATATGATGCCTGGCTACTTGGCTTATATTTTCATGCACTGAAATAGTCATCATGAGAAAAAAATAAATAAAATTTCTTGTGCTTTCTTAACACTTTTTTTTTTTTTAACGATTTCCCATTGCCTTTATCTTGAATACACATAAAAAGTATTTCAAACTTTTCAGTTTTTTGATCCTCGAAAAACGTTAATTAAAACTTGTTCCAATATGATTAGAATATGTTTGTTTTCCCCATTCTCCTCCTTTCAGGGACAAATGCATTATAATCTTCTTAACAATCACAGCCACTTCTTATCTCCCAAGAAAAGGAGAATTCCACTGATTAGTTCTGCTTGACCTTTATTCCCAAGGCCTCAGATGCATAAAATGTTACACTGTCTTCTGAGGAAGGGTCTCCTCCCTGCAAATTGATGGAAAATTCTGTCTTGTTAACTGTTAAGCTAAAGGACTATTTAAACACCCTTTACCCAACTACCTGTCAGGTACTGTTTTATACACAATATGATGTTAATCCTCACCAGCTCTCTGATGTCAGTATTTTTCTCTGCAGTTTACATGTAAGAGACGTATGGCTCATAGAAACTAAATAGCCCAAATTAATAGCTGGAAATATGAGGACTTAAATCTAATTATCTTAAAAGCAAAGTTCACCACATCAAGATGTATTGAAAATATAGAAGCATCGCCTCACGTATTTAAAATTAAAGGAAATCAGAATTTAGTATACTCAAGAATTCATGATTGATATCCAATAATAGATGGCTGTCAGGCAGTCCAGGCCATTCTGAAAGAGCAGAATATAAATATGATAAACTCACCAGGAACAATGTGTGTCTTTAATCTTCACTAATGTGTCCTAGGCATAGCTCTAGATGGTTAGAGTCCATACATCTGTTAGACAGAAATATTCTTCTTCTTAGGGCTTACATTCTAGTGGAAAATGAACACACAAAAGGGAAGGTGAAGACATGCCCTGAGGCTGGTGTTGCAGGCTCTTCCCTAGGATGCTCTTGTGAGGAAACCTCCCATCACATAAGACCAGTCCATTGAGGACTCGGTGTTGCAGCATTCCTGTGCATGTCATTGCTTTCCCCTGTATACAGTGGTGTAGATTTTATTCATATTTCCTGCCTTCCTTCCTCCTCACAAAGGTTGATATCACTGCTACCACCACAGCTCAGCCACTTCAGAAAAGCCTCTAATTTGCCTTTATCCTCTTCTACTTCAGTGGCTCTGTTGCTGCTGTTAATAGTGATGGCCACCATTACCTGGTTTACCTTTGTGCTAAGTGATTTTCTATTGTTTATTCTATTCTATTCTATTTTCTCAATTACTTTGTTAAGTTGGCATTATAATTTTTATTTAACAGGTGAAAAAACAGAAACAGGAAAGAACACACAGACAGTAAAAAGCAGGCTTGGCACTTTTATTGTGATCTGTCAGATCCAACAGTACACTCTTTATCCTAGAATATATAAAGAAATATTACCATTTCTAGAAAAAAATGTCTTACCTCAGTTAAAGAGGACATGGTTTTTAAGAAGATGTTCTTAAACATGCATTTTGATTGATGTACTCTGTTCACAGAAAAATAAGTGCAAAGCTGGATGAACTTCTACAAAATGAATACCGCCACCAACACCACCATCACCACCATAACCAACATTCAGATGAAGAAAAATAATATTATCAGCACCCAAGAGCCCCATTATGCTTCATTCCATGGGTAACTGCCATCCTGAGAAAGAAGAATGTTAAGTAATTTTGGCAATCGAGGCAAGTTTGTATTGTGAGGGGCTTGGATCAATAAGGCTTTTCCTAGATCTCATAGTACCGGTGCTCATCACTCCATAGGGCAGTCCTCGGCAAAGCAGGTGGCATGGGATCCATTGCAAAATCCACAGAGCATAGAAGTAACACAGGCAACTGTTAAGGATGATAACTGGAGAATTTACAAACCACATAATGACCAAGTCAAATGGAACCTGGCTGTGGGGCCACAGTTGACTTTTTGGATGTTGTGATGTGTTTCCTGTCCTCTACCAACATGTCATAAACCCCAAGCTGCCACCCAAGGCCGGAATCCCACAAAATGTAGGCAATTTTGCCTCGCAGAGCAGCATGTTTTACACTGGGAAGTGGTTACTGTGTGCAGAATCCGTATCAGTGCTGGGATAGGTAAATGTTTCCTAATAAAGAACAGCGTTATTACTAGGAAAGAGCCTGGAAACTCTGGAGAGAAATTTTCAGGAAACTACAGAGTATTCCCAACAGGGAATATCTTAAAATGAAAGTATTGGTTGGATGTATGTTTTTTTACTTTTCTTTTTTTTTTTTTCTTTTTATGTGTCAAGCTGCACTCCATTTATAACTGCTTGTGCTTTGATTCAATTAAGTTTGACAAGATTAATGGCTTTGGGGTTCAGAGAGGCCGAGTTGTGACGATATACTGCAGCTGGGGCATAAAGCATAAAGATTGCTAATAAAAAGCCAGGGCTTAGAGAAAAATGTCATTCCATGTCAATGCTTTCAGGTTAGGTTGGGAAACAGCAATGATCTTGTTTACATGACTTTGTATCTGTGTTCATAGTGATAGCATGAAAAAGAGACTGACGGAGAGAGGAAGAGAGAGATACACACATTATACTCAAAGGCAGAGAGACGGTACAGGATCACATTAATAAGTCTTTATAGTATGCATATTATACTCTAGGCCATATGCCATATCCTGAGATTAAAATGGTCCTATCAAATTAATGGTGGGGAACACAGCAGAACAAATATATTTTCTATACAATATATCATCTATTCCGGGAGGTGATGGTACATGGTGCAAGCAGGAAAGGCACCTAAAATAGTCTGTCAGGTGAAGAAGAGGTAGGACATCATTCTAGATAGATGCTTCAGCCCAAGCAAGGGGTCCAAGATAAAAGTGAATAAATAAAAACCAAATGCATATGCACATACACACACTACATTCAAGGAACTCCACATAAAGTAGTGAATGTGCCTCACAAAAGCCTTAAAGACTGCTTGCCAGGCCAGGGGACTTGGGTTTATCTCAGGGGTTCTGAAGGCCACCATGGTGAGATTTGAGGATTTGTGCTCTAATAAAGTATCTGGCAAGAGTATAGAGATAGAGATTGAGGGAATCAATATTTGAGGCAGAGGTTAAAGGGTGACCACATCTTAGGCACTAAGTAAATCAATGGCTTGGAACAGTTTTGCAGTGAAAGGGTCTATCACAAAAATTTTAAATCAATATTTACATGTTTATCAGTTTAATTATGTCACCAAGTGTTTTCCAAACATATTCGGCCAAATTAATATTTGTGCGTATTTCTGTGTGTGCATTTTCTAGGTAACATATAGTAGCACAATTCTTCAGAAAGACTTCAGGAATTCTGACATATTGGAGAACTAGAAGCCAAGCTTAAAGGACACCATAGAGTTGAATTTATTGCAGAGGGAAATTCACCTTACCACCAGAAGCATAGCTAAAAACTATATGCTGGGATTCTGGGAAGATGGCAGAGTGGGAAGCTCCAGAATTATGTCTTTCCATCTAGATAACAACTGCATAGGGCAGAATCTGTCTTAAGTAACTATTGTATTTTGGGACTCTCACATTTACTAAAGGCTTGCAACTTCCAAAGGAAAATTTGCAAGGTAAATTGTGGTTAATTTTGGGCACTTTTAGCTTTTAGCACAGTGGCAGCTACCCATCCTCTATTCGCAGCCCCATGACAGGCAGCTGTGTGCACATTTCTGGAGCAGGCTGCACACAGCTTGTGGGAGGCAGGTGATCAAAAAGTACCCCACCCTGAAAATGTCAGAATCTGTGCTATAATGACTGATCACAGAGGTGCAAAGAGGCAGACAGCCACAGTTATTGCAACTCCCCCATTCTTACAGCGCTTCCCCCCGTGGTTGAATAGACCTCCAGGGAATTTAAAGGGCAAGCATTCTTTATCCCTCACTTTAATGTTTCTATTTTTTCCTCATCCAGGATCCAGACATCAAAGACTGAAAAATTCAAAAGCAATTGTTTGGTGTTGCGGAGGCGCTTTAAGATGGCAGATGTGAAGTGCCCAGCACTGGCAGATGTGAAGTGCCCAGCACTCACCTCCTCCACAAAGAAGTACCAAAGGGGTATGTAAATAACCACACATCAAATAGAGCTTCTAAGAGAGAAAACTGACATTCAGTAGGGAAGTGGTAGGGAACCTTTGAATCACAGAAGGAGATGGAAGCAAACTAGCTGGCCTGGCCAGGACCAGATTAAGACCAGAAGGAATTCGCCAAAGTGGGGAAAAGGTAAGTAAGAGATCCCCTGTGGTCTACATGCCCATGTGGACTCCTACAATCCTAGTCACAGTAGAGCTTTTCAGTCCTTGCGGGCCCTGAGACTAGTATAGGCAGCAGCCTGGAGACCATGCAATGGCATTGTTCTAAAGAGGAAGTTTGTACTGGGGTTCCACACAACCCCTGAGACCTAAGCATCTGTGGCATTGTACTATTTTGAGATTGCACCCCCACTAGACTCTGTTTTGCCAGGGGGCACAGCAGACCCTGCATCTTCACATTCCTGGAGCCTCAGTGACATCCCCTGGAGCCCGACTGTTCACCCGCAGGACTGCAACATTGTAATTCCAACTGAACCCAATGATGGAGCCATGTCGCCAGGACCCTAGCCCACACAGTGTTCTACACCCAGGGGACTGAGCAGTGCAGTGCGCAACTAAGGCTGGCCCCAGAGCTAAGACAGCTGAAGAATGTACTCACTTGAGCCTCAGAACCATCTGCCCAGGGCTGCTGCCACAGACAGCAACCCTGCCCCCTCCAGCAGCAAGATCTCTAGGGCCTCGTGACTGGTCTACTCTAGCACCATTTTGGGATCTGAGAACAAGTCTTTCCTGCTTACTACTGCAAGCACCTGTGCACACCATATGAAGACCTGAGGACAAGTCCATGCCACTTGACACCACTGTCCCCAGTGCTTACATGCATCATACTGGGGCCTGGAAATCGAGTCACTTTGTCTGTCACTTCCATGACACATGCATACCTTCCAGGGACCTAAGGAAAAGCTTACTTCACCTGCAGTTGTTGTCCATGTGTATTGTCTGAGGGTCTGGAGATAGGCCTGCCTTACTCATTACCAGTGACACATAAGCAAACCTAGGAGGGTAAGAATAGTCTCACCCTGACTGTCATTGATTCCTATAGGTGCCATTCAGACATGATAATTAGTCTTTCCATTCTGTTGCTGCCAAACTGGCACTTGTACATGCTGCATAGGGGCCCAAGGCTGAGTCTCCTGCCACGACTGACACAGCTGAGGCCATGCATGCTACACAGGGGACCAAAAATTCACCTACCTGGCCTACCATCACTACAACTGGTACCCATGGAATGACCTAAACTGTGTCACTGTACCCAGCAAAAATCTTGCCACAGCCTCCACTAGTATTTCATCTTATCCATTGAGCAACTCACAGACACCACTGATGTTAATGATAGCTGCACAAATCATATAGAGGCTACACTATTGAACCCACCTAGAATTAAAGCAAAAGCATCCTACCCAACCAACACTATAGGATACAACCATAGGAAACAGTATTTCCCTAAGAAAGCCAATCCGAAACACTGGAAGAAGCCACTGACGACAACAAATGCACAGATAGAAACACTAGGACATAAGAAATATAAAAAAGGAAGGAAACATGAAATCTCCAAAGACACATGTTAATGTTAATTCTGCAAAAATAGATACCCCTCCTCCCCCAAAATATATATATATATATATAAGATGCCTGCAAAAGAATTTAAAATAATAATACTTAAGAAAATTTAGTGAAATTAGGAAAACAATTCATGATCTGAATGAGAAATTTAATAAAGTATTAGATATCATTTAAAAAAACTAAGAAAAAATCCTGGAAATAAAAAATAAAATAAATGAAATAAAGCATATACTAGAAGGTCTCAACAGTAGAGTAGACCAAATAAAATAAATAACTTCTTAACTGACAACAGGTCTTTTGAAAAGACCCATTCAGAGGAACAAAAACAAACAAACAAAAACAAAAACCAACAAACAAAAAAAAAAAACAGAAGGAAATAGCCTACATAAAAAATGAAATACCATAAAATAACCAAACTTCCAAATTTTCTCCTTCAGAGGAAGAGACTAGAAAGGACACAGAAATCTTATTTAAAAAACAGCTGAAAGCATCCCAAGTCTTGCAAGAGATATAGACATTTAGATAAAGTTCAAAAATTCCCAGATATATTCAACTACCAAAGGACTCCATCAAGGCGTTTATACTTCAAGTGTCATAAGTCTAAGACAAAGAGAGAATTCTAAAAACAGCAAGAGAAAAGCGTCAAGTGATGTATGGGGAAATTTCCATTAGACTGGTAGTGGATTACTCATAAAATCCCTACAGGCTAGAATAAAAGGGACAATATATTTAAAGTGCTAAGAGAAAAAAAAAAAAAAACCTGCCAGCAGAGTTATCCTTTCAAAATGAAGGAGAAATAAAACTTTTCCCAGCGAAGCAAAAACAGAAGAAATTTATCATGACTAGATGGGCCCTACAAGAAATACTTAAGAGGGACCTATTTGTGGAACTGGAAAGCTGACATTCACTATCATTAAATCACATAGAAATATATAATTCACTAGTATAGCAGGCACACAAGTGAAAAAGGATAGGAGTCAAATGTAATTACAACAAAAAACTTTACCAAAGTATAAAGGTAAATAAAAAAGGAAGAGAAGAAAAGAAATATATAAAACAATAAAAAAACTATTAACAAAATGGCAGGTGTAAGTCTTCACCTATTAATAATAATAATTATTATAAATACTTTATTTTCCCCAACTAAATGATATAGACTAGATGAATGAATTAAAAATATAAGATCCAACTATATGCTGCCAACCGAAAACTCACTTTACCAGTAAAGACACAGATAGACTGAAAGTGAAGAAATTTAAAAAAAAAATCCATGCAAATGGAAACCAGAAGTATGCAGGAGTAGCTATACTTGGACTGAATATAATTCAAGTAAAATAATATTAATAATAAAATGACAAAGGTTATATTACAACCATAAAGGGGCCATTTCAGCAAAAGGATGTAACAATTGTAAATATATATGCAACCAAAAGAAGAGCACCAGATTTATAAACTAAATATTACTGTAGCTAAAGAGAAAGATAGAACCCAATACAATAATAGTTGAAAACATCAACACCCCAATTCAGCACTGGACAGATCATGTAGACAGAATCAACAAAGAAACATTGGGTCTAATCTGCATTATAGACCAAGTTGACCTAATAGGTACTGACAGAATATTTCATCCCACAGTTACAGCATATACATTTGTCTCATCAGTACATGAAGCATTCTCCCAAACAAACCACGTCAAGCCACAGAACAAAACTCAGCACGCTCAACAAAGTAAAAATAATATCAAGTATCTTCTTAGACAACAATAAAATAAAACTAGAAACTAATACCAAGAGGAACTTTTGGAACTGTATAAAGGCATGGAAATTAAACAACATGCTCCTGATTGGCAATTGGATCAAAAAAGAAATTAAGAAGATAAATTTTAAAAATATTGAAACAAATTAAAATGAAACTACAACTTACAGGATTTAGCAAAAGCACTGCTAAGGTGCAAATATATTACAAAAAGCCTACATCAAAAAAGTAAAAAGTTCTCAAATAAACAAGCTAATAATGCACCTCAACAAACTAGACAAGCAAGAACAAACCAAACCCATATTTAGTAGAAGGAAAGAAAAAACACAGAGAGATCAGAGCAAAACTAAATGAAATAGAGACTTAAAAAAATACAAAGAATCAAGAGAATGAAAAATTGATCTTTAAAAGATAAACAAAATCAATAAACTATTTGTTAGACTAATTAAAAATAAGAGAAGACCTGAATAAAATGGGAAATAAGACATTACAACTGATACCACAAAAATATAAAGCCCAGTATGAACATTTGTATACTAACAAATTGGAGATCCTAGAGAAAATGAATAAACTTTTGGACACTTATCATCTACCAAGATTGAACAAGGAAGAACTAGAAAGCCTGACAGACCAATAACAAGTAACAAGATTTAATTTGTAACAAAACATATTCCAACAAAGAAAAACCCAGGACAGATGGCTTTGCTACTGAATTCTACCAAACTTAAAAAGAATAATTAACATAAATTCTGTTCAAGCTATCCCAAAAAAATTGAAGAGAAGGAAATTCAAATTCATCTATGAATGCAGCAACACCCTGATACTAAAACCAGTAAAGGACACAATAACAACAACAACAAAAAAAACTATAGGCCATTAGGTTATTCTCAAGCAAACAACTTAAGAATGCAACTCAAGGAACTATGGTAAACAAAGATGCAAAAATCCTCAACAAAATACTAGCAAACCAAATCCAACAACACATGAAAAAGATCATACAGTGTGATGTAATGGTATTTATACCATGGATGCAAGAATAGTTCGACATAAGCACATCAATAAATGTGATATATCAAATACAGAGAATGAAGGACAAAAAAATATAATCATCTCAATAGATGCAGTAAAAGCATTTGAAAAAAATTCAATGTAGCTTCATGATGAAAACTCTCAACGATTAGGTAAGAATTAGCATACCTCAACATAATAAAGGCCATATATGACAAAACCATCATTAAACCTGTACTGAATGGGAAAAGGATGAAAACCTTTTCCCTAAGAACTGGAAGAAGACCAGGATGCAAATTTTCACCACTCTTATTCAATACAATACATAAATCCTAACCAGAGGAATCATAAAAGAAAAACTAAGAGGCATCCAAATTGGAAAAGACAGAGCCAATGTCCTTCTTTGCAGAAAACCTGATCTTATATACAGAAAACTCTAAGAAAACCAACAACAAAACTTAGCACTAATACATTCAGTAAAGTTGCAGGATACAAAATCAACATACAAAAGTCAGTAGCAATTCTATATGCAAACTAAAATTCAAATGAAAAAGAAATCAAGAAAGGAAGTTCATTTACAGTAGCTAAAAAAAAAAAAAATTATAAATAATTTTACTCGAGAAGGTAAAAGACCTCTATAATGAAGACTACCACAAAACACTGAAGAGAGAAATTAGAGAGTACACAAACAAAAGAAAGACATCTCATACACATGGATCAGAACTAATATTGTTAAAAATACAGCACTACCCAAAACAATCGAAGGATTTCGTGCAATTCCTAACAGAACACCAATGACGTTCTTCAAAAAAACAGATATAGCAATTCTAAAATTGTTATGGAATCTCAAAGGACCCTTAGTAACCAAAGCAATATTGAGCAAAAAGAGGGAAATTGGGAGCATCACACTACCTAATTTCAAAATATACAACAAAGATACAGTAACCACAGCAGTGTGGTATTGTACAAAAATAGACACACAGACCAATGAAACAGAATAGAAAACCAGACATAAATTTATGTATTTATTGCCAATTAATTTTCTGCAAAAGCACCAAGAACATACATTGGGCTAAATATATCCTCTTCAATAAAGAGTTCTGGAAAAACTGGATATCCATATGCAAAATAATGAAACAAGATCCCTATCTCTCACTCTATACAAAGATCAGCTAAAAGTGAATTAAAGACTTAAATATAAGACCTGAAACTATAAAACTACTAGAAGAAAACACAGGGGAAATACTTCAAGGCATTGGTCTAGGCAATGGTTTTATGGTTAATACTTTAAAGCCTCAGGCAACAGAAACCAAAAACAGACAAATGACAGTGTGTTAAACTAAAAAAATCCTGCATGGCGAAGGAAACAATCAGCAAAACGAAAAGACAACCTGCAGAATGGGAAAAATATTTGCAAGCGATTCATCTAACAAGAGACAGATATAGAGAAGATACAAGAAACTCAAACAATTCGATACCAAAAATCAACTCCATCTAAAAAAGTGGGCAAAGAATCTGAAATAGACATTTCTGAAAAGAAGACATACAAATCTTCAAGAGGTGTATGAAAAAATGGTCAACATGACTAATTATCGGAGAAATGAAAATCAAAACCACAATGAGAAATCATCTTACCCCAGTTAGAATGGCTACTATCAAAGAGAAAATAAATAAATGCTGGCAGGAATGCGGAGAAAAGGGAATTCTCATCAATGTTGTTAGAAATGTGAGTTAGTGCAGTCGTTACAGAAAACAGCACGGAGTTTATCAAAATACTTAAAAATAGATCTCCCATATGATACAGCATTCCCACTACTGGCTATTTATACAAAGGAAGGGAAAGCAATGTATCAAACTGTTACCTGCATTCTCATGTTTACTGCAGCATTACTCACAAGAGCAAAGTTATGGAATCATTCTAAAATAAAGTAATGACAAAAAGATCAACTGCATATACTAAGTGACTGTGCATGTCCAGAGAAAGACTCAGGCACAGAAAAAACCTGAGAAGACCTTCAGTTAACACATTAGGCTTTACTTAGAACAGAAACTCAATACTCAAGCAAACAAACAAAACAACAGGAAGCCCCCAAAAAGGAAGGAATGGGGTAATCTAATTTCAAGACTTACCACCTTATTATATTTGAATGTTAATTTTCAACAAATTTCACAAAGTGTATTAAAAGTTATGAAAGTAAAGAGCATTCAAAAAAAAAAACACAAAAATAAATGAATCAAAAGAAACTGTTCCTAAAAAAAGACTTGACGGCTAGTCTCTTAGACAAAATCTTGTAAACAACTGTCTTAAAAATTCTGAAAGAACTAAAAAAAGATGTGGAAAAGTGAAGAAAACAGTGTAAGAAGAAAATTAAATATTCAATAAAGAGAAACCCCAAAAAGTTTTCAAAATTGATTTCTGTAGCTGAAAAGTACAAAAATTTTAAAATTTAAAAATTAAATGAAGACATTTAAAGGCAGGTGTGAGCAAGTATATAAAATAATCAGTGAACATGAACACAGGACTATGGGAATGATCAAGTATGAGTTTCAGAAAGAAAATTGAAGAAAAGTGCATAGAGCTTAAGGGAACTGTAGGACACCTTGAAGGAAACCAACGTATGCACTATAGGAGTCCTGGAAAGAGAAGGGAGAGACAAAGGGATAGAGGGAATATTTGAGGAAATAATAGGTTAAAAAATTCCCAAATTTGATGAAAGACATGAAGAAAACACTGAAGAAGCTCAATGAACTCCAAGTAAGATGAACTCAAAGATACTCACACCAAGACACATTATGATCAAATTTGAAGAGAGCAAATTTCAGAAGAACCAAGAGTGAATCAATTTATTTCATACAAAGTGCCATTAATGAGATCATCAGAAGATTTTTCCTCAGAAAGTTTAGAGGCTATAAGGTTAAAAAGTCAACATATTCAAAGTACTGTAAGAAAGAATAAGGAAAAAAAATCCTAAAACTGTCAACCAAAAATCCTATAGCTGGCAGAACTACCCTACTGCCAGGAGAAATTAAGACATTCCCAGATAAACAAAAGCTGGAGGACTTTATTTCCACTACACCTATCCTGCAATAAATGCTTAAGGGAATCCTACGGGTAGAATTGAAAGGACACTAGACTGTAACTTGAAGCCATATGAATAAAGACCACAAAGGTAAACACCTGGAAAATTTTAAAATCTAGTACTATTTTAACAATGGTTTGTAACTATACGTTTAGTTTTCTACGTGAGTTAAGAGATCAAACATTTTAAAAATACAGTTATTAGTCTAACAGCTAATATTATTGTGACTTTGGTTTGTATATATACATTTTGTTTCTGACAAAATTTAAGGAATACACATATAAAATAATTATTAATAGTCATTTTCGGATACACACGGTAATTTTGTAATGTAAAAAAACTAAAAGGAATGGAGATGAAACTGTTAAGGGATAAGAATTTTGCTTATTATTGAAGTTAAACATCAATAATATGTATAAATTAAAATTAGAGTATTACAACATTAAGACGTTAAATGTAATTGTAATGGTAATCAAAAAGAAAATAGCTACACAATATATACGAAAGAAAATAAGAAAGACATAAATATTTCTTTACAAAAAAAACCCAAAACACAATAATTTATAATAAAAGGAGAAAAAAAGGTATAAGAAATATAAAAAATAGAAAAATGACAAAAGTGAAGTCCTTCCTTTTTAGTAATTGCTTAAAATGTAAATTGCTTGATCTTTTCAATCAAAAGACAGATATTACCACAATGAATACAAAAATATAATTCAACTACTTGCAGTCTACAAGGGACTCACTTTAGATCCAAAGACATAAATAGACTGAAAGTGAAAAGATGGAAAGATATATTCCAAGCTAATAGTAGCCAAAAGATAGAAGGAATGGCTATACTAATACTTGACAAGATAGACTATAAATCAAAAAAGGTTAAGAGATGCAGAACATAATATAGTAATAAAACATTCAATACAGCAAGAAGATATAACAACTACACATATTCATGAACTTAATGGCATTCCATCAATATATGTAAAGCAAAAACTTATAGAATTGAAGGAAGAAATAGTTGTACAATAATAGTAGGAGACTTCAATATCCCACCCTCAATAAGTTCACAAAAGCAGACAAATGATAAATGAAGAAGCAGTGGATTTCAATAACACAATAAACAAACTAGATTTAATAGATATATCCAGAGCACCCTATCCAATGATAACAGTCATATTCATTTTTCTCCAGGGCACATAGAACATTTTCTATGATAGACCATATGTTAGGTCACAAATTAATCCTCAACTATTTTAAAAAGATAAATATAAACTGTATCTGTGCCTACAAAACAGGAGAAGTCAGTAATAGAAGTAAACAGAAGAATTCACAAAATTGTGAATATTAAGCAACACATTTTTTAAACAATCAATGGATAGAAGAAAAAAAATCACAAGGGATAGTAGAAAATATTTGAAGATGAATTAAAATGAAAATACAAAATTTCCAAACGTATGGGAAACAGTGGAAGAAGTGCTAAGGGAGGAAATTCATAGCTATAAATGCTTACATTAAATAACAAGAAAGATCTCAAATCAGCAACCTGACCTAACAACCTAAGGAACTAGAAAAAGAAGAACAAATAAACACAAAAGCTATCAAAAGGAAGAAAATAATAAAGATTAGAGCAGATGTAAATAAAGTAGAGCACTTAAAAAGATAAAATCAATAAAACAAAATGTTTACTCTTTGAAAAGATCAACAAACTCTTAGTCCCTTTAGCTAGAGGGGCTAAGAAACATGACAGAAGACTCAAATTACTAAAATTAAAAATAAAAGTGGGAACACTACTACCGATTTTACAGAAATAAAAATAATTACAAAAGACTATATGAACAATCGTATGCCAACAACTTTGACAATTTAGATGAAATGAACAAATTTCTAAAAACACTAAATCTACAAAAACAAAGAAAATTGGAACAGACCTTTAACTAGTGAGAAGATGGAATCAGTAACCAAAAATCAACTGAGGAAGAAACGCCTTTGGACCTAATGATTTCATTATTAAAATCTACACCTTTAAAGAAGAAATGACATCAGTTCTGGAAGCAACCTGACTGTCCATCAGTGAACAAATATTGTGTATACATACAATGGGATACTATTCAGCTTTTAAAAAGAAGCTAATTCTCACATGTGCTACAACATGGATGAAGCTTGAGAACATTATGCTAAGTGAAATAAGTCAGTCACAAAAGGACAAATGTAGTATGATTCCAATTATATGAGGTAATTTGAGTAACCAAAATCATAGATATACAAAAAGAATGGTGGTTGCCAGGGGCTTCAAGGAGGGGAGAAGGGTGAGCTATTGTTTAATGGGCATCTTAGTTTTATAAGATGAAAAGACTGATGAAGGTGGATAGTAGTAATGTTTGCACAACATTATGAATATATTAATACCACTGAACTGTACACTGAAAATGGTTAAGATGATATATTTTATGTGTATTTTACCACAGTGAAAAATGAAAAAATAAATGCATGTCCTCCTGGAAGAAACAGTAAGTTGGAGCCAGACAAATTGATCAGTTATAACTCTGTCACCACCAACTCTGTGACCTTGAGGAAACCTCTCAAACTCCCTATGCCTTAGTACCTTCATATGAAAAATGATATAGAAAATAATATCTATATCATTGAATTGTATTGAAAGCTAAAAATATACCTTCAGTGTTAAATCCCTAGACAGAGACCTTGCACTTATCTGGAGCTCATGCATTATTAAAAATAAAGGAAGCATACGGATTAAGAGCCAAAGGATTTGATCTTTTCATTCAAAGTAGGGCCTGACTTAAGGAGATACTAGAAAAGACTATGTATCCTGCACAAAATATGAGGCAAGGATGTCTGAAAATTGTGATTGACAATAAGGCAGCATATTTTAAATTAGAACAGGTCTAAATTAGAACAAGTCCAAGACCTATTATTGCTGCCTTTAAAAGCAAACAAAATCTGAAGGTCCAAAAGAGCAGTCTGATTACATAGTGATCTCTAGCAATGTCAAACATTTCTTTAAAAGGAAACAGAGACATTTTTGAAATAAGTAGAGATAAGAATAAAAACTATTTACTATTTACCTGAGTGGCACCTTCTGTGTGTCGTTTCAACACCACGACAACTGTATGAGTTACATGTGGCTCTGTAAGTTTATAAATACATCTAAGATGGGCAAAATAATTGGTCTAAGACCACTCAGGTAATAAATAGTAGAACCAAAATAAAATGGAGTTCAATTTTACTGCAAAAATAACAAAGACATAAAAGAACTCAGAATTACAATATGATTATTTACAATAAAATACAACAATAAAATAAAGAATCTCAAACCTCTCTCCTGCAGGATTTGATTCCCTACGTTTAGCACAGAACCTGGGAATCTGAATGTATTAGAAGCACATTTTGTTATCATCTGAAAAGTTGGGGACACACTTTTACAAAATTGTTTTAAGTTTTGTTTTATCATCCTATTGTGAGTTGAGGAAGTAGCAAATAAACTACTAAAGGAAATTAAATATTGTGTTTCCTTTAGTGACATTTAGCCTACAGAAGAACTGTTCTTAAGTTATCACAGTCAGATTTGAAGTAATCAATTACTTAAATACTTTTCTTACTAGATATTGTGACAAACATTTTACCCTTTGCTTTGACTGTTGGAAAGGTCAGGACTGAGTTTTTTTCTGTGTTGACATGCAATGATATGAATCTCTTCTGATGTCATTCTAATATTCTACTTATGTTTTCCTTCTGTTTTATATCTTTTTTATTTTGACTCAATTTTATTGTGTGTGTTTATATGTATGTATACAAATATATATATACATATATGATGTATGTTTATTATATATTTAAATATTGTGCTCACAAGAATACAAAAACATGCAAACAAACATTTATACAAACAAAGACTTCATTACAGTGAAAGCATAATAGTGTCAGATTTACTCATTTGAGAAGAGTTCTTCTTTCATTGGGTAGATCAAGGAAGCAACCAAAGAAAGGAAAGATTAGGATATTAGGAAGAGGCCCTCGGGGAAACTGGATGTCAAATTCTCTCTACCATAGTTTATCAGAATCAACCTAATTGATAACATAAATTTCTTCTGACTCAAAAAGACTTAAAAACAAGAAAATAATTAACCTGATTTTTAAAAGGCAAAGGATGTTAATAGACATTTTGTAACAGCAAACATACAAATGGCCAAGTATAGAAAAAGATCACTAATCATCAGAGAAATACAAATTTAAACTATAATGAAATACCACCTCACATGTGTTAGAATGGCTATTATCAAAAAGACAGAAGATAGCAAGTGTTGATGAGAAAGTGCGGACACTTGCACCCTATTTTGGAAATGTAAATTAGTACAGTATTTATGGGAACAGTATGAAGGATCCTCAGAGAATTAAAGAAAGAACAACCATATAATTCACTTCTGTGTATATATTTAAAGGAAATGAAATCAATGTATTGAAGAAATATCTGCGTTCCCATGTTTATTGAAGTGCTATTCACAATAGTCAAAGGATGGAATCAACCTAAGATTGACAGATGAATAAAGAAAAATTAGTGTATATACAATGGAATACTTTTCAGCCTTAAAAAGAAAAGAGTTCTGTTATTTGTGACATCATTCATGAATCTGGAGAACATCAGGCTAAGTGAAATAAACTAGGCTCAGAAAGACAGATACCACATGATTTCAGTTACATGTGAAATCCAAAACAGCCAGACTCATAGCAGTGAGGATGGGGAGATGTTGGTCAAGGGTATAAGATTCCTGTTTGACAGGAGCAATTAGTTTTAGAGATTCATTGCACACACAAAAAATGGCAAGTATATGAGATGATTAATATGTTGATTAGCTTAATCAATCCACAATATATACATAAATGAGATATCATATTGTACCCCATAAATCTTTAAAATTACCATTTGTTATTGAAAATAATGCATACATAAATTACACTGAAATATCACCTCAGATGTATAAGCAAGAGGTATTGGCCTTTTGTCACATATATGTATGTATTATTTTCAATAACAAATGAAAATTTTATACATTAAAATTTACATATATATTCTGTTTAAATATATATGTTCTGAAAATATATATTCATATATATATACACTATGTTTAAATGGTATAACTTGTCAAAAGCATCCATTCTTATCGGGGGAAACCTCACTCCCAATATTCAACGTGGGTTCTTTTCTATTTCCCTACGTGTCAGTTGGTTTGAGGAATAAAGGGAAAGAGTACAAAAGAGAGAAATTTCAAAGCTGGGTGTCTGGGGGAGACATCACATGTCGGCAGGTTCCGTGATGCCCCTGAGCCATAAAACCAGCGAATTTTTATTAGTGATTTTCAAAAGGGGAGGGAGTGTATGAATAGAGTGTGGGTCACAGAGATCACGTGCTTCACAAGGTAATAAAATATCACAAAGCAAATGGAGGCAGGGCAAGATCACAGGACCACAGGATGGGGCAAAATTAAAATTGCTAATGAAGTTTCGGGCAAGCATTGTCATTGACAACATCTTATCAGGAGACAGGGTTTGAGAACAGACAACCTGTCTGATCAAAATTTATTAGGCGGGAATTTCGTCGTCCTAAAAAGCCTGGGAGCGCTACAGGAGACCAGGGCTTATTTCATCCCTTCAACTTGGACCGTAAAAGACAGCTGCTCCCAAAGGGGCCATTTAGAGGCCTACCATCAGGGGCACATTCTCTTTCTCAGGGATGTTGCTTGCTGAGATAAAGAATTCAGCGATATTTCGCCTATTTGCTTTTGAAAGAAGAGAAATATGGTTCGGTTCCATCCGGCTCACCGGCAATCGGAGTTTAAGGTTACCTCTCTTGTTCCCTGCTTTTTAAAAGGCAAAGGATGTTAATAGACATTTTGTAACAGAGCCTTGGTCTCCTGTAGCGCTCCCAGGCTTATTAGGATGAGGAAATTCCTGCCTAATAAATTTTGATCAGATAGGTTGTCTGTTCTCAAACCCTGTGTCCTGATAAGATGTTGTCAATGACAATGCTTGCCCGAAACTTCATTAGCAATTTTAATTTTGCCCCATCCTGTGGTCCTGTGATCTTGCCCTGCCTCCATTTGCTTTGTGATATTTTATTACCTTGTGAAGCACATGATCTCTGTGAACCACACTCTATTCATACACTCCCTCCCCTTTTGAAAATCACTAATAAAAACTTGCTGGTTTTATGGCTCAGGGGCATCACTGAACCTGCTGACATGTGATGTCCCCCGTACACCTAGCTTTGAAATTTCCCTGTTATCCTGTTCTTTTTCCCAAGGTACCCAGAATTCATATTGTTCAAGCACACGTGCTTTACAATTTGTGCAGTTAACACAATCATCACAGGGTCATGAGGCAACATACATCCTCCTCAGCTTACGAAGATGAAGGGATTAAGAGATTAAAGTAAAAACAGGCATAGGAAATCACAAGGGTATTGATTGGGGAAGTGATAAGTGTCCATGAAATCTCCACAGTTTATGTTCAGAGATTGCAGTAAAGACAGGTGTAAGAAATTATAAAAGTATTAATTTGGGGAACTAATAAATGCCCATGCAATTTTCACAATTTATGTTCTTCCGCAGTGGCTTCAGCCGGTCCCTCCGTTTGGGGTCCCTGACTTCTGCAACACATTCTAATATATAACTGGAATCAAACATTGTCCATTACAGATTGTACTCTGAAATGATTGGTTAATTCCTAGTATATGAGCTATAGGTAACTAATATCTGTGTCACTCAGATTTTTTTTTCACCAATAAAGAAAAAAATGGATGATGTAATCAACAATTGCTTTCCATGAACTCTTCTTTATTGTCAAGAAATTCCTCCACTTGGGGAAATTTTTACCAAATCGTAAGATTTGTCTGATTGTCTCTTTCCCTGTGGTTACAATGAGCTAACCTTTGTCTCCAATTATTTTTCCTTACAAGCAACTGTTTCTGTGGTATGATTGGAGACGGGAGAATTTTGCTCTCACGTTCAAGTTAATGAAATCTGATTGAATAGCAAATATTCCTTTTACAAATAAAATTGAGAAGTACTCAGATAAATTTAAACTTTTTCTCCAATGGCAAATATATTTAAAAAAGAATAAATTCATTTTAACTGAAACTAGGGAGCCTACCATGAGTTGTGAGGGTCCTTTGCAGGAATAAGAAAGTAATTAAATGATACATTACTGGTTTGTAATCACTGCAGATGTTTTGAATAGAGATGCGAGAACCGAGATGTAATTAAATATGTGTCATTCTTTCATTAAATTTCTGGGTTGCTGATGAAAAGCTCATCTTCGATGGTAGTTTAGAATTTCAGAATTTTTTTTAGGTTACTAGAGCACATTATGTGGAGAAGAGACAAGAGTTGAAGAAATGTACTTTATGGCAGAAAACAAACATGGTAAAGAGATCAATGCAACGTCAACCAATTAGACATTTTTATAAGAGTTCATAAAATGTTACATAAAGGGTAACATTTTGTAAAGGAAGTAGAAAGTTTATTTGTTGTTTTGAATTAATTGTGCACAAAAATTATTGTGAAAAAGTTGGCTAAGTACATCCAAGATGTTTACCAATGACATGGACTTCGCTTAATTATACAGGAGAAAAGAAATGAACATTTATTGAGGATTTACAATAGACTGTGCATTATAGTAGGTGATTTCACATGTCTTGTTTTATTTATAATACTCCTGTTATAAATGTTTTGAATCTCAGTTATTCAGAAGATTAAATCATCAGAGAAGTTTCCAAGTAATTAACTCACAAAGCTAGTAGGCTATGGATGTTGGATTTAACCACCCTCACCACTCATCTCTTCCTAAAGCCTCTTTCTCATACTGTATTAGGCTGTTACTACATGAAGACTACATCTTTGCTGTTATTTAAGAAAAAATCAACTATTCTCTGGTCCAAAATTTTTGCCAGAATTGTATTATTGCCGCTACAAAATTGATTCAAACATGTAATCATTTTAACACTTTGTTACTAATTCATTTGGTATTTTTTCAGTGATGAAAATCTTAGTAAGTTGACTAACTTTTCACATAAATGGCCTAGAAATAGTACCTCTGAAATAACATTTCTTTTCTTTCTCTCCAGGTTTTATGCCCAGTTCTATCAAATATCGTGTGTGAGTCACCGTTCCCTCTGGTGCCATACTTGATATTGTTTTGTTCTCCTAACAATTTCAAAGTATAAGCAAGAGGTATCAGCCTCTTGTCACATAGGCCAAAGTACAAACAGTGCTTAGCTTCTCTAAGCAGTATCTATGACAGTTTATACAATATTCCTGGTATGTTTCAGTCAATATTCAGTTATTATTGTTTACTATATACTTTTCTAAATATTTTCTAGTGCCTTCAACTTCTCTTTGTCCCAAACCCCAGTAGGATCAGGCAACAAGTCAATTCTCTGCATATTTGATGAATACATTTTAAACAATTATAGAAAGTGAAACGTATTTCATATCATTCAACCTGATATTCTTCCTATATCAGTTTGATTATATAGATGCAACGACTCTCACTCCTTTCTTTTGTTTTCCTCTTAATGAAAACTAGAATCAAACATGGTGCAGATTTTCTAGAATGTCTAATGCAGGAACGTACTGAATTCTGAGATGAGAGGTATATTCCTCTCCAAATCAATGAGCAAAACTAACAACTGCATCATTTCTCACAGGACACAATAGGGGAAGTCTGGTAACAGGTTTTTGGTTTTCACATTTTAGTGTTCATTATAAAGCAACTGCTGACACAAATCAAGTCCAGTCCACTTACTGCTCGGTCACAGGTCATCAGGAAAAATCAACTCTGAAGCTCTGTTGGCTGATTGAGCTTCTGTAGGTCCTGCTACCAATCCCGAAAGTAACCATTGTTGATCACTTAAAGTTCGGGGAAGATGAATTTTAAAATTGGTCCTATTCAAGTGCAGAAGAACCAAAGAAAGAGCTAAACAGAAGAAACTTGTGAACCTGTGTGCAATTGAAAAAACCTGGATGGCAACTGCACAGTGCTAATCGCTATCTTCAGCCAATCGATTGACTCTGTGTTTACTGGGTATTTGTCTTATTTCTGAATTCAGCATTATCTTTGGTGTTCCTCATTTGTCATATGATTGTTATTGTTAGTTTTGGACAAATAGTATTTGCTATTTTTGAGGATGCAGCAAAATGATGATCCTCTTTCAAATCTCGAGTAGGGGCAAGGTTAGAGACTGCACAAGGCCCCAAAGAGCATTTTGGTCACAGTTGCTTTTGCGCTTGATTCAAGCTGTCTTCAAAAAGTCATTTACTTCTCAGAACTCATGGACTAATGTGGAATATTGCAATAACTCCAACAATCAATGAGCCTGCTTCTAAGGTGGACTGAATGCTTGAGTACTTCACAGTGATGGGGTAAATCTACCTGCCCCGACCCCACTGCCAAGTGCATTTTAAGACGAAGTTTTTATGAAAATATTCATTTTCAAAAAGACACTTATAATCCAACCAAATGAGGATGAGATTTTCTCCATTAAACAGATATAAAAATATATATTTGAAATAATCCACTTCATATAATGAAATGTACAAATATGTGTTAACAAAATTTTTGTGTTAAAACAGTTTTTAACATTTATAAAGCAGTTTTACAACACAATTAAATTATTGTGCTGCAGTAGAAACAGTATTACAAGGTAGCAATCAATGGGAACTCAAATATATAAATATTTAAAAAATCATAACAAGTTGTACTGCACACTTGAAATTTACATTGAAATTAAAATGAAATTACTTGGCTGACTCCTTTGTAAAAAGGTGAAACAGAGAGCACTATAGTTGTAAATTTCCTTATGTAACAAATGTCTATTAAATAATTTTTAAAGTAATACTAAAATAAGAATGCATATGTGGAAACATATGGAAAGAAAGTGTTTCTTCATTTTTTATGTCAATACCCTTAATTGTTGTTATTGCTGTGTTTTTCCTCATCAGACCTAAGTCATCCACAAGGCCTCAATGGAAAATGAATAAATAATGTTTAAACTCCAGTTGTAATTGTGCCAACCTCTAATCTTGCTGCTAAGCCAGATGGTGACTCGCAATTCAAAATAAGAGTGCCTAATCGAAAGAGCATGTACCTTGGAGAAAACTGACCTCAGTTCCAATCCTGATTTCACCACTTATTAACTGTATAACCCTAAGCAAACTCCTTTAACCCTCTGACCTCAGGGCACTCATCTCTAAAATGATTATGGCGATGACCTCATAGGATTCTTGTAAAGCTATAAAGAGATAAAATATATGTAAAACAAACCAATGCAGAGCAAAGTCCATAGTTGGGGCTCAGACTGGCCTTTTTATTGGAAATAAAGAGGTGAACATGCAGCAGAGAACCAAGGAAACATGAAAATGGTGGGCCACACAGTCTAAGCACTGCCAACCTGGGCATCACACTATTAATGACCTAAAAGAGAAATTTCCTTTTGTAGATTATGAAGCTTCTCAGCCTTAAATTCTCATCTCCTATAGGAATACACAATTTCTCATCTCTTCCCTTAAGCAAGGGATTATTCTTTCTTTTTTATTCCCATTTTATGAGGAATATGATGCTATCATTAGTTTTATTTATTTCTACCTTATACTATTAATACCTTGTTACATATTTTCTGTAATCCTATATTAGGTTATTGAGAGAAGGGCCTTGTCCATGCTATCTCTAAAACAGTATAAAAGGCCAGGTGCAATGGCTTATACCTATAATCTTAGCATTCTTAGAGGCCATGGCAGGAGAATTGCTTGAGAACAGGAGTTAGAAACGAGCCTGAGTAGCGTAATGAGACCCTGTACAAAAATACTTTTAAAAAAATTAGCCAACCACGGTGCCACACACCTGTGGTCACAGCTACTCAGGAGGCTGAGGTAGGATGACCATGTAAGCTCAAGAGGTCCAGGCTGCAATGAACCATAATCATGCCACCGAACTCCAGCCTGGGAGTGAGACCCTGTCTCCAAAAGTAAGAATAAATAAATAAATAAAAATTAAATAAGTAACACAGTATACACTTTCCTTATACCCTTAATCTACTCTAACCTGCTCTCATCACTGTCAGCAGAGTGATAAAATCTAACATATTTTCTCCCCAATGATATAAAATAGATGATGTAAAAAAAATGAAATCATTATTTCTCAGTCACAGGATAAGACCTGAATGTCATCTTTGTGAAACCAAAAATGTATCCTTAAAACTAGGTATCTCTTGGAAGCTTTCACAATTTGGATAATTTGCTCAATATCTAAGGCCTTCCTCTGCACTTTGTTGCCTCATGTTATGTCATAAGAAGGGAAATGAGTCTAGCTCTCGAGAGTAGATAAGTTTGGAGACTATTATTTTAAGTGAAGTAACTCAGGAATGGAAAACCAAACGTCGTATGTTCTCACTGATATGTGGAAGCTAAGCTATGAGGATGCAAAGGCAAAAGAATGATCCAATGGACTTTGGGGATTTGGGGGGAAGAGTGGAAGGGGGTGAGGGATAAAAGACTACAAATAGGGTGCAGTGTATACTGGTCGGATGATGGGTGCACCAAAATCTCACAAATTACCACTAAATAACTTATTCATGTAACTGAATACCACCTGTACCCCAATAACCTAGGGGGTAAAAAAAGTAGATAAGTCTTAACAAATTTTACCCAGGTATAAAAATCAACATGCAAATTTATTCACTTACAAAAGGACATATTATTATGAAAACTAAATATTTGAAGTCCTCACTTCACTATGTTTTCTTCCTCTTTATTTAAAAATATGAGAAATTACAGTCATGAGAAAATTAAGAATAAAAGTTGCCATCGTTAATGTCCTTTTCTACTATGCCAGACTTGAGCTGCTTTGGAGATGTGAAAACAGAAGAAGAAAACAGGGATGGGGATGAAAAAGAAGTCCACAAGCAAGGATAGTTTGCTGCCTCCATTTCACAGTGTAATGGTCTTTAGCAAGGAATCTGAAAGTTTTTCAATGAATGTCCCTTTTCCATGAAAAATGCTATATTGGTCCCACCAATCATAGACTCACTCTATCCCATGCTTCTAAGTTTCACCAATTTATTCTTCTAATTGAAAACTACTTTTTCTTCTTATGTGGTAACACAAGTTGCATTAAGTAATGATAACCTGAAGGTCATTTAAATCTTTAAGTAACTTTGTAAATGTGTATTCTGGTCCTATTTGTGTAGAAATAATTTTATTTTAAAAGAGACTCTCTTTTATAAAATTAAAAGTAACTACTTTTTTGGCATCAGGTGCTGTTTGCAATAGTTCTCAAGTGCTGTGATATGTATAATTGGCAGTGCGTGTGCATGCACGCACACACACACACACGCACACACACTACTCTGGAGGCAGAGAGCAAGGCATTCCTAAATTCCATGTGTTTCCTGTCTTGGACAGAAGCCTTCCTCAGGCCCTGCATCACCGTCCCCATCATGTTCTTCTGAATCGCACAGGACAGAGGAGGCACAGCTATCAACCAGAGTATTTTGATCGTTTTTTGTTGAATCTTTGTGAGAAGTAGGACTACCCCTCCCCATTTATTTTGTTTGTTTGTTAATGGCTATTGTGCAGTTTAAAAATATTCACTTGTAAAAATTGTCACTTCTTGAAGTTATTTCCTTTCCTCAGGCTAAAGAGATTTCGTTGGTTTGGAGGTCTAGGTAATGACTTCAAGGATTGAGAGATCTCCCGTGCCCCAACTCAGCTGCAGGTCTAAGTATCATGTTGGTTGTGATCCAGATTTATAATCATATTTGTATCTTTCCCTTCATATCAGAGACTAACAATATATGCACCTGCACACCAAGACAGACAGCATTATGTAGTAAAGGATAGCAAAATTATTATATATACATTTGTAATATGTATGGGATAGTAAAAATGATCAAAATGACCATACATTGTAGCAATTTCTAGCTCTAGCTAATGTTTATCATTTAAGGCTTATGTAATCACACTCAACATTTGCCTTCACTCTTGGAGTGCCTTTACCACACCTGCTGATATTATCATGCAAGATATTATGTTCAATAATAAAAATAAGGGGAAGGGTATTAAATGGGAGAAGAAGTCAATTAATAATGAACAAAACACAAACTTACTTTTATAGACATTATCTTTATTGCTAAGGGGTTTACAGGAAGGCTATTCAAAGTAGCTCAGAATTGAGTTCAGCATAGTGCTTGTCATCTAGTCTATAAGGTCCTCAGAGATGCAAATTGTAACTAGGGAATAAGGATTGCTTCATTTTGATAGTCTGTGCTCATTATAAATGTTGTGTCAGAAGGAATTGATGGGCTGGGTGTTTTGATGAACTCTTTCCTTCTAATTCTATTCTCAGCCAGGAGTCAGGATAATAAAGATAAAATATCTACTAAGGTCCAAAGCCCCTTTCCTATGTTTCCTCCTGATATGGTTCACTTGATTGTTTACCGTGGTTTCTAGGGAAAATACACGGAAAACAGGGGAGTTTTGAGTATTTACTGACTCATAGGCATGAAGATGGCTCAGGACAACTGACACAGTGTTCAATTTTTACAGAGTGACACCAAATCTCCAAGTTCTGGAGTGTACCCAGTCTGTGTCACCTCTCTCCTTGCCTGACCTGATTTATGTAACTACCTCTTCAAGAAATTTCCCCAAGCTACAAAGCTTCCTGTATTCTCCAAGGTTTCACCCGGTCATCATTTCCAAGTCTTGGTCTGGATATTTTGTGTTTGACCTGCCTCTGTCTAAATCTGCCTCTCTCTAACTCTGAAGTTCTGTGGGTTTTCATTTGATTGTGGGTCAGACTGGACAAAGGAGTTTGATGCAAGCATAGAAACATAAAAGAGGGAAGCTCTGTCCCCAGGGCATATGAGAGGAAGAAAAAATGGCCCTAAGCAAATTAAGCCATAGAAACTCCATTTTTCATTTTAGTTTTTTCCTGTCTGAAGACTCCATAGATATACTTCAGTTTCATCAGATTTATTGTTTTGATAGTTTTTCAAGCTTCCAAAATGTTCTAATATTTTCCCAAGCCAAACTTGTTCCCAGAGGAAAATTTGAACCTTCTGGTAAAATTATTATTTAGAATAGTCCTAGTGAGTTGACTGCAGGAACCACAGCACAAAGGAGGTAGGGGCTCCTTTGTTCAAAATATTATCTTCATTTTCTGCTTTACTGACAGTGCCAGGAAGAACCCACTAGTTCTACCGTTGATTAACACTGAGATTTTCCTGACACTAGTTTTCAGGCTTTTGAACACCTTAGATTCTACAACACTTCATTCCGTGACTGGGGGAAAATGTTCCAGTGGGAATAGAAAGGAAAGGATTCATCTTTTGCTATTTTAGGAATCATATTTACATTCAAAGCACTTCCTAACACATTTACTTTCAGAAATCTTCACATTTTCCTCAGGGGCCTGCAAGTGTTTTTAATCCCAATTTTACAGATGAAGACCCTGAAACTCAAGGTTAAGTGACTTTCTTGCAGGAGCTCTGGGAACCAATGTCAAGGTCAGACTTCCATCATCTACGTATGATTGCTCAGACCACTCAGCCACGACACCTTTGGGGCATAACACAAATGCTTGGAAAATGCTTTTAACTGTTGTTAGGAACACAAACCTTCTGAACTGTGTTCTGGGTCAAAATGGACTTTCCAAAATGCCTGAAAAATGTGGGAATAGTGAAGACAGAGTGATTGCTGCTTTATTTAGCATGCATTCATTCAACAAGCATTTTTTAGCAACCAATAAATTTATTATGAGTTTAGTTCCAAATATACGGCCATATAACTGTTATACATATATGACACATATTCATAGCTATTATTCATGGTAATCTTTTAGTGTTAATTATCTGGTAAATGAATCTCATATATTATCACATATATTCAAACATATATCATCGCATTTAGGCATTAGCTAATGATGCTTAAAGGTTTTATTGTTGCATTTTTATGTTTCCAAATCATACAGCAGCTGACTTTGTAAGTCAATATTCAAACCAAGGTTGGTGTTGGAAAGAAGCATGAATTTTTGTATCAGAGGATCCTGCATTCCAACTATGGTATCTTAGCTTACTAAGCTGGTTTCATATAGTGTTACTTCAACTCTGTGAGTTCAAGTTTCCTGGCATTGAAAGTGAACATTTTAATGTCTAATATTGTTGTCCAATCATATGAGATTCTTGTAAAAATTAAGGAAAATGTATTTTAAGTTTTTAATATTTTTTCTCAGTAAGTTAAGGCCTTCCTCCTAAAAAACACCTTAAAAAGTTTGAATAAATCTAATTTTAGAAAAATCTTAAAAGTACAGATGATTTGGTAAGTAAGTACAGGTTGAGTATCCCCTATCCAAAATACTTGAAATTTTAGATCTCAGATTTTGTTTGGATTTGGGAATATTTGCATATGCATATAAGATATCTTCGGGATGAAACCCAAGTCTACACACAAAATTCGTGTTTTTTATATAAACCTTACACACACAACCTGAAGGTAATTTTAAATAACTCCATACATGAAAAAAGTTTTGACTACAACCTATCATATTAGGTTAGGTGTGGAATTTAACACATGGTATCATACCAGTGCTCAAAAAGTTTTGGATTTTTGGATTAGAGATTATCAGCCTCTGGGAACCTTTCAGAACAAGGACCAGGTAAAGACAGAACTCTAGAATGACAAGCGGAATTCACTGTTGGCTTTGACTTCAAGCCACATAGTTGAGACTCGGTCTTCACAGATTCACAGGGAAACAGAGCAAATGAGTAAATCTACGTCCTATATGCAGTAGAGTATCTAAGGAGAAACCGTCTTACATAAAATGATGAGAATAAAGAGTAATACTTCATTAAAATTATGAACTAAACACATTCTCAGATGAAAGTAAACAACATGAAAATATAATATTTTGAGAAAGAATTGGGGGAGGTAAAATGTGACCAAGAATTTGAAACAAGTCAACTATCAGAATTGTTTACAGCTTGGATGGCTAAAAATCTTCCAAGCTGAAAGTTTAATTTGAGTAACCTTAATTAGTAGTGACCCTAGGCACTGATAAGAAAAAAATATCAAAAATTTCTAGATCAAACTTCTTCATTCCAGGTCACAAAATATATAACAGAAATAGGTAGCACACAATAAAAAGTAACTCTGTCCACAAGGAAATAAAAAATGCCATGCAAGAAAACCAACAGAAACAAAAGAAAAGGAATGTTGAAGCATAAGTATTTCAAATATGGTTCTGTCAAATGTGCACACCAAAAAAAATGTGTGTTTCAAAGTATATGAAACAAGAAACTACAAAGAAGAAATTGATTGGAAAAATAATCAACATGATTACTGGAAATTAACTAAGCATAATTACAACTAATACTCCATAAATTCGTAGATTTTGAGTATGCTAGGTTAGCCTTCCCACATATCATAATTATAAAATATAAGCAAACATTTTTAAAGCCCTATGTGATAGAACTGGAGATTAACTAAGACAGCAGCAGACTTTTGAAAGGAGAAATCAGACAGGTGCGATTTACAACTTTGTGTTTTTTGCCTTAGTACACAGGCTATACAAAACCACTGTTTTACTGGTTTGAAGTATCAGAGGACAATTTTTGGCTTTCAGAATGTCCAGAAAATCATGGAGATTGGGGATCCTAGAAAGGAATCAACCATAGAGAGACTGGGCCCCCAAAACCCAATAATAAAATCCACTTATCAAATCATTTGCTGATTGTTAAATTATGCATGCCTAAGAGCAATGACACAGAGCTCAGCATAAAGAAATAAAGAATGAAAAACCAGAAGAGAGACTTCAGCTGTTGGTTATTGCAGGTAAGACAGAGTTTGGAACTTAAATCAAGCTAAATTAATTACCCTGTAGAACATTAACAACTCGAATTATTTATCAGAGAAACATAGCAGAACCTATAGTATCTAAAACATATCTAATATGACATCAAAAAGTATAAAGCAGGAAAAGAGATGGGAAATATGACATAACAATAATTTTTATAAAGGCAATAGGCATCAGTCTCATGAAGATCCAAATTAGTAATTAGCAGATCACAACTAGAAAGTAGCTACCAGAAACATATTCTAGAACTTAAGAAAGATATATGTTTAATTAGGCCAGGTATGGTGACTCACACCTATAATCTTAGCACTTTGGGAAACTGAGGCAGGAGGATTGCTTGAGCCCAGTAACTCAAGATCAGTCTGAGCAACATAATGAGGCATGCACCTGTGGTCTCAGCTACTCAGGAGGCTGATGTGGGAGGATAACTTGAGCCTGGGAGGTAGAGGTTGCAGTGAACTGTGACAATGACACAGTACTCGAGTTGGGGTGAGAGAGCCAAAAATCATGGAAAACAGAATTACAAATTTAGAGTCCTGAAAATAAAAGAATAATAATAATAATTCTATGTCTGTTCAAATGTCTGTTAAGAATTTAAAAAAAATAAAGACATTCCCAGATTATGAAAAAGAAAAAAGCTAATTTCATCACTAGAAAATGCGCCTGCCCTACAAGAAATGCTAAGGAAAGTTCTACATATTGAATTGAAAAGACACTAGCTGTCTGAAAGATGTGAAGAAATAAACAATTTCAGTAAAGGACACTAGGACACTATATTACCATAGGTTAATATAAACATTAGATCATTGTACTTTGGGTTTATAATTACTCTTTATCTTTGCTATAGAATTTTAAAAAAACAAATGCATAAAACAATGATTATAAATCTATGTCAGTAGACACAAGGTGTAAAAGTATAATTTGTGACAAAACACCAAAAGTGGTCTCAAAAGTTTATATAACCAGATTTTTGTTTTTGTTGTTATTGAAGCTTAACTGGTATCAATTTTAGTATAATTTTATAAATATATAATGCTAATTTAAATAACTGGAGCAATGATTCAGATGATAACTAAAATATATATACAAAAATAAAAATAAAACCAAATGGCATATTGAAAAAAAAAAACTATGAAACACAAAAAGGCAATATTGAGGTATTCACAAAGAAATTTATGTAAAACTTATTGAAAACAAATAGTGAAATACCAGAAGTTAATGGGATTGTGTTTCTTCTGATTTGGCTCTCAACTTGGTGGTTGTTCTTCTATAGAAATGCAAGTGATTTTTGCATATTGATTTTGTATCCTGAGACTTTGCTGAAGTTGTTTGTCAGCTTAAGGAGCTTTTCAGCTGAGACTCTGGGCTTTTCTAGATATAGGATTATGCCATCTGTAAACAGAGATAGTTTGACTTCTTCTCTTCCTGTTTGGCTGCCCTTTATTTCTTTCTCTTGCCTGATTGCTCTAGCCAGGACTCTCAATACCATGTTGAATAAGGGTGGTGAGAGAGGGCCACAAAAATAATAAAATACCTAGCAATCCAGCTAACCAGGGAGGTGAAAGATCTCTACAAGAATCATAAGACACTGCTCAACACAATCAGATATGACACAAAGAAATGGAAAAACGTTTCACGTATATGTATAGGAAGAATTAATATTGATAAAATGGTCGTCCTGCCAAAAGCAATTTACAGATTCAATGTTATTCCTATCAAAATACCAATTCTTTCTCTTCTTCACAGAACTAGGGGAAAAAAAAACTGTTTTAAAATTCATATGGAACCAAAAAGATCCTGGATAGCCAATCCTATGCAAAACAAACAAACAAACAAACAAAAAGTGGTAGGAGGCATCATGCTGCCTGACTTCAAACTATAACCAAAACAGCATGGTACTGATGCAAACACACACACGTGCTCTCACACACACACACACACACACACAGACTAATGGAACAGAATACAGAGCCCATAAGTAAGGCTGAACACCTACCATCATCTGATCTTTGACAAAGATGACAAAAACAAGCAATGGGGAAAGGACTCCCTATTCAATAAATGATTCTGGGATAACTGGCTAGCCATATGCAGATATTTGAGACTTGATCCCTTCCTTACACTATATACAAAAATCAGTTCAAGATGAATAAAGACTTAAATGTAAAACCCCAAACTATAAAAACCATAATAGACTACCTAAGCAATACTATCCTGGGCAAAGCAACTGGCAAAGATTTTAAGACAAAGACATGAAAAGTGATTACAAGGAAAACAAAAGTTGAAAATGAGACCTAATTAAAGAGCTCTGCACAGCAAAAGAAACTCCCAAGAGAGTAAACAGACAACATTACAGAAGAAGAAAAAAAAATTGTAAACTATGCATCTGACAAAGGTCTAATTCCAGCACCTATAAGGAAGCTAACTAAGTTTATAAGGAAAAAAAAAAAAAAAACCTCTTTAAAAAATGGGCAAAGAACATGAACAGGCACTTTCAAAAGTAAACATACATGCAGCCAACGAGCATATGAAAAAAGCTCAATATCACTGATCATTAGAGAAATGCAAATCAAAGCTACAATGAGATACCATCTCACACCAGTCAGAATGGCTATTACTAAAAAGGCAAAAAATAACAAATGCTGGCAAGATTGTGGAGAAACAAAAATGTTGTTATGCTGTTGATGGGAGTGTAAATTTGTTCAACCATTGTGGAAAGCACTGTGGTGATTCTTCAAAGACTTAAAAACAGAACTAGCATTTGACCCAGCAGTCTCATTACTGGGTATATACGCAAAGGAATAAAAATTCTATGATAAAGACACATGCATGTGTATGTTTATTGCCGCACTACACACAATAGCAAAGACAAGGAATCGGTCTAAATGCTTATCAGTGGAAGACTGGATAAAACATCATAGTACATATATACAATTGAATACTATGCAGACATAAAAGAAGAACAAGATCATGTCTTTTGCAGGGGCAGGGATGGAGCTGGAGGTCATTATCCTTAGCAAACTAATGCAGGAACAGAAAATCAAATACCACATGTTTTCACTAATAAGTGGGAGTTAAGTGATGAGAACACACGGACATAAAGAGGAGGAGGTGGAGGGTAGGAGGAGGGAGACGGGCAGAAAAAATAACTACTAGGTATGAAACTTAGTACCTGGATGAGAAAATAATCCATATATAACCTCCGCCCCATGACCCATGACTCATTTACTTATATAACAAACCTGTACGTGTACCACTGAACCTAACATAAAAGTTAAAAAAAATTGCCAGAGCTATGTTATTGTTCAGTAATTACATTAAGTGTAAATCGGTTAAAATTACAATTAAATAATCTAGCCCAAGTGTATGTTTTCTAAAAGAGACTGACTTAAATGACGCACATAGATTCAAAACAAGTTATTGACAAATACATTTTGTGCAAATAGTAAGCAAAAAAAGGCTGATATGGCTGTACTAATATCGGAAAAGAAATGAACTCAAAATTGTTATAAGAGACAAAGAAGGATTTTATTAATCGACAAAAGGGTCAATATAACAGTTATAAAAGAAAGGTGCAAAACAGCAGAGCCACAAAATACGTGTGTTAAACATTGAAGGAGTGAAAGCAGAGAAAGGCAGTTCTACAATAACAGATTGAGACTTCAATAACACACTTGCAATAATGAATATGACAGAAGATGATTAAAGAAATAGAAGACAGAAACAACGATGAACAAACTAGATAAACAGACATCTAGAGAGCACACTGCTCAACAACACTAGAACATATATTCTTTTCAAGAACACACGGCATTCTCCATAACATACAGTATTAGGCCATAAAATAAGTATCAATATATTTTGAAATATTTAAATTATAAAAATATATTATCCAAGCACAATTGAATGAAGATAGAAATCAATAACAAAATGAAAAATTTTAAAAAATTATAAATATGTGTGAATTAAACAATTCACTCTTCAACAACAAATAAGTCAAAGAAGAAATTGTCAAAGAAATTAGAAAATACTTTCATATAAACATAGATGAAAACACAACTTGTCAACATTTACGACATGCACTGAAAGCAGTGCTTTCACAGAAATTTAAGTTGTAAATGTCTACACCAAAAAGAAAAGAAAGAGAGACCTCCAAATACTAACCTAACTTTAATGATGTAAGAAAAGAACAGCTAACTATAATCAAAGCTAACAGAAGAAATAAAATAATAAGGATCAGAGTACTGATAAATAAAATAGAGAATAGGAAAGCAATAAATCAATGAAACAAAAATTCATTTTTTTATAAGATCAATGAAACTGATACATCTTTCACTAAACTGACTGAGACAAATTATTAAAACCATACATGAAAATGAGGATGTTATTACAAACCTTACAGGAATAAAAGGATTATAAAAAATACTTTAAACAATTGTACAAAAACAAATCAGATAACCCAGACAAAATTTTAAAAATCCTAGAAACACACATTATAAAAAATCAACTTGAAATCGAAAATCTTAACAGACCTACAAGTACAGAGATTGAACAAGGCATAAAAGAAATCTCACAACAAAGGAAGATCCAAAAGCAGATGACTCCACCAGTCAATTCTAACAAATATTTAAACAATTAATGGTTAATACCAATCCTTATCAAAATATTCCAAAAATACAAGAGGAGGAAATAATTCATAACTGTATTAGTCCATATTCATGTTGATGATGAAAATGTACCTAAGACTGGAAAGAAAATTAGGTTTAATGGACTCACAGTTCCATGTGGCTGGAGAAGCTTCACAATCATTGCTGAAGGTGAAAGCACTTCCTATATGCTGGTGGCAAGAGAGAACGAGGAAGAAGCAACAGCAGAAACGACTTCCTCATGAGATTTATTCACCACCAGGAGAACATTATGGGGGAAATCACCCCCATGATTCAATGATCTCCCACCGGGTCCCTCCCACAATATGCAGAAATTATGGGAGTACAATTCAAAAAGAGATTTGGGTGCGGCGACAAAGCCAAACCACATTACTCCTACTTTGGCCGCTGCCAAATCTCATGTCCACACATTTCAAAACCAATCATGCCGTCCCAACAGTCTCCTCAAAGTCTTAACTCATTTTAGCATTAACTCAAAAATGCACAGTACAAAGTCTTTTTTTTTTTTTTTTTTTTTTTTTTTTTTTTGAGATGGAGTCTCGCTCTGTCGCCCGGGCGGGAGTGCAGTGGCCGGATCTCGGCTCACTGCAAGCTCCGCCTCCCGGGTTCACGCCATTCTCCTGCCTCAGCCTCCCGTGTAGCGGGGACTACAGGCGCCCGCCACTTCGCCCGGCTATTTTTTTGTATTTTTTAGTAGAGACGGGGTTTCACCGTGTTAGCCAGGATGGTCTCGATCTCCTGACCTCGTGATCCGCCCGTCTCGGCCTCCCAAAGTACAAAGTCTTATCTGAGAAAAGGCACATCCCTCCTGCCTAGGAGCCTGTAAGATCAAAAGCAAGTTAGTTGCTTCCTAGATACAATGGGGGTAAAAGTATCGGGTAAATTCAGCCATTACAAAGGAGAGAAATTGGCCAAAACAAAGGGATTTCAGGCGCCATGCAAAACCGAAATCCAGCAGGGCGGTCAAATTTTACAGCTGCAAAATGATAGGTAGGCTCCCGTGACCTTGGGCAGCTCCACACCTGTGGCTTTACAGGGTTTAGCCCCCCTTCTGAATGAGGTTAAGAATCTCCCCTATATTTTATGAAAATATAAATCTGCTACGTAAACTTTTTAAGCATAGCTAGTATAAGATAAAATCTAGTTCAGTTCCATTCTAACATCTAAAGCATTTTAATATCATTAGAAAACTATAGGGATAGTGATGCCACTAATCATGTGAAATTCAAAAAAAAGGATTCTAATTTCATCTTTTCATTTTGAAGCTCAACTACATAACATAGTGAATTATAGGATTGATAATGGATTTCATTTAGTACCACATTCATTCTCTTCGTTCTCTTCGTTCTATAACAAACTCCCCTGTAATGATGAAATATAACTCTAAAATGTTGATATCAGTTTATGTATCTCTAATAACATTTAGATAAGTAATCAGAAAATGTTTTTCCTATGCTATAGTTTTGAGAGAAAATTAATTCAAAACATTGCCTTTCCTTGCTGGTTCATTTTGAAATTTTCATGTGACTACCAAAAACTACTTTAATTTCCAAAGTAGGACACTTAAGTCTAGGTTTAATTAAATTAGGAATGGTTTGAAGATCCATTTGACATTGTACAACTATTTCTCGCTCATTTATACTGGAGATCTTATTTGCTGAGTATTTGTTATAGTCTAGGTATTCTCAATATTGCACATTCGTCTTAAATCAGAAAGTTAGTGTTGTTATCCTCTTTTTGCTAACAAGTAAGCTAAAGTCTGCTGAAGTTAATTAAGCATGCTTATGATGATGAAAGAGCTTTTGCAGAACTGACAGTTTATACTTTTAAGGACTACATTATATATCTAAATTTATAATTGATGCATATTTTCAAAGATAAAATTTAAAACATTCTTGTGTCCTCAAGAAACTTTCAGTAACTTGGAGAGATAATGATACCCACGTATCATTCATTATGAGTCATGGGTAACTTATGGGTAACTCCTATCATCTATGAGTCTTGATTTACTTATTAATAAAATAAATCTAAAATATCTTCCTGACTCCATGCACAGGTTTGTAAAAATGCTTGCAAGTTTATAATAAATCACAAAATTAATGTTATGAATTATTAATTCAATGAGGACAAGAAGACCATTACATTAAATTGAGAAAAAGAATAAACATATTCATTAAATACCTCCTGGTGCCTGGCAATTGCTAATAATAATATTGATCTTCAAAACAATCTTAGAAAGGATTATAATATTAACTTTACAGATGAAACAGTAACTTTTGAGTTTCTAAGTAGTTTGTTCAAAGTGGAAAAACAAATGGAGTTGGTGATATAAAAGGTTTGTATTTCTTTCGAAAAATCTCAAACTCCTTCCACAGCCTCCTTTGAAGTCAGAGAACAGGGGCTTGAATCCATCTCAGCTACCAAGGTCCTCCATGCTCGGTGATTTATTTAACTTCTCAAAGCCTCATTCCCACACCTCTTGACCTTGTCAGAATCTATGAGCATTTTGTTGTAAACTACCTGTAAAATACGATGTTCAAATTTATTTTTCTGTAGTGGTAACACAAAACATGTATTGGGGAGGCAAGATATTGAAGATAGAGAAGTTAATTAAGAGATTGTTGAAGTTATGCAAATGTGGGGTGATCAGGATTGATAGCGAGAAATGACAAGAGAAATAAGACAGAACAAATGAATAATAAATAGGCTAGGGAGGAAGAAATAACAAGGCTTGATAATGTAAGAATATAAGTAAGGGATGAACACAGAACAGTTTTTAAGTTAGTCTCAAATTATTTTACTTAAGGAACTAGCTTAATGGTGGTAGGTATGAGAGCAAGTGTTAGAATGAGAAGAAAACCTGGTTTTCAAACATGAAATACGTAATTTCTAACTTGAAAAAACACAAGTTTGAGGGGAAAACATACAAGGAAGCAATTAAGTGGAATGTGGTGCTATTGTTTCAGAAATGTTGCAAAAGGCACTGCTGTGTACCATGAGTCCCCATCTTTGACTGAGGAATAGTCCATTACCACTGTCCTTGCTCCGTGTCTCACACGAACTGTAAACCCCATATCTCTGTTTGCAGATGAGTACAGATCCCACCACCCTCGGCCAATCAGACTCGCTTTCTTGGAAGTTTGATACAGAAATGGGGAAAGCATAGACTAGGCAATTAAACACTGTGGTAATGTAACCCTGGGGCTAGGGCAGTCTTGGACCAGAATGTAGAGATACCTGATTTTTCATAATGGAAAAAGAGAAGAAGAGAGGAAAACAGATTCATGGAGAAAACCAGAGGCAAGAGATTATTTAATCTAGGTGGGAAGGGGGAGACTAAGAGAGAATGAGAGAGAAGAATCGGTGGTTTTGGAGGTTTTTCTTTTCTTTGGTCTCTTGCAGACTATTACTCTCTCTGCCCTTGATTTTCTTGTGATAAGCCTACAAATGTCAAACCATTTCCTTAATTTTGCTTAAACTATATTGAATGGGTTCTACTTTGCAAAGAATAACTTAGACCAAGGTAATTATTAAAAATAAGTCCTACAAGGACTACCGAAAGGAGAAATCTGATTTGATAATAGAGAAGAAGGAAAGACTGACTCCATATAAAGTAACCTGAAGTAAAATTTAAATAATGAGTAACCATTTGACAAAACTTATTTCCTTCCAGCTGTGGCCCCCAGAATTGCTTTTCGGAGTATTGAAAAACTGGATAGTATTCAGGGTCATGTGGAAAAAAGCACTTCGCTATTTCCTAGCCCCCTAATACCAAAAGAATCTCACCCTAATGATGCTGAGTTTAATTTGATAACAAAGATAACTCTATGTAAAGTAGAAAAATATTAATTATTAACATGAATTTTTCCTGGAAAGGTGATACAATGTGATACAATAGGTAGTGTAAAGGCAGGGACAAGGAAGATATAAAAACTTGTGGTTTCCTGATCTTGGCATAGGGAGGATCACCAGCATCCGACTTGGGCCTCTAGAGTTCAGGGGGAGGTCTAATGGAATGTGCTGCAAGTGCTCTACTCTTGGATGGCTACTTTGCCTCCTATAAGGACTTTTGTCCTTAGGTAATAACATACTTTGTGATGTGTGGATCTGTGTCCTTCTTACCAATTCATCGGCCAGTCATAGCGCCTTCACACAGTTCATAACTCTCATTTCTGCTTCATAAACCATATATATTAGAATTTTGCGGTGTGAACAGAAATGTTCAGTCAATGCCACAAATATAAATGTGTGGGAAAAGGTGATTCTCAGGTAGTATGAAGAAAAATATTAGTTAAAATAATCAATGTAGGGATGTTCAGAAACTGTGTGTTTGTATTCAACATCTCTTTTCCCTTTTCTACTGACATGTTATCTGGGAAGAATGAGGTGAAGCCTATAACAGACTTCCACTGAACACCATCATTCTTAACTATAATATGTTTCTTTAATTGGAAATATTAGTCCTTTTCTTTCAAGCCTACATCAACATTCCACTTGGCAATAATTTCTTTCAATTATTACACAACTCATATATCTCACAAAGGTAAAATGCCTTTTTACTTAGCAACAACTCAGAAGGTCTTCTTGTATTTACCAAAGTTTATCTCCCTGAAATAGTAATTCTTTTGAGATGGCACAATTTATTTGTTCACCTTTTAGGCATTAATAGATCAAAAGAAGGATATGGAGAGTTCAAAAGTTTATAGCATATTTTTTTTTTAATTCTAGTTTAAAATTTAACATATTGTCAATTCATATTTCTCCAATTATTTTCCTAAGCCACATCATCACCATCATAAGTATTTTCTTGGTTTCCATAAAAACAAAGCAAGGAAATGTTTTCTATAACTCATAGTTCTGCGAATATCTAAAGTTATTAGGTCATCTTGAATGACACGTTTGCTGCCCCTCTACACTCTATTACACAAAATGACTTGAGTTATAAATAATATAAAATCTGAAATAGTGTATCGTAATATTTTCTAAGCTATTTTTGATTAAGCTTAAATGCATTCTTATTTATTCTGATAAGATAATTTGGAGTGCAATTTTAACTTTACTGATCATCTCTTAATGCAAACTAATGTTTGCTTAAAGTTTCAAAGAAAAAAAACTTTAGTTCCTTCCTTCATTCCCATTTGTGTTCCTATGAGGATCAAAGGCTGAAGTCAGAAGCGAATTGTTATCAGATCTCAAACTCAAAAAGCCAATCTGCCAGTATTTCAAGGCAGTGTACTGGGTCATCAACCCCTTTTTTTACTTACTTTTTCTTTTCTCTGGATGGATATGAACTAGTCCTGATCATGATGGAAGGACAAAAGCACTATGGTTTAAAAGAATACGTCCCTCAAAAATTCATATGCTAGAACTTAAAACTCAAAGTGATGATATTTAAAAGGGAGATTTGGGGAGGTGATTAGGTCCTGAGGGCTCAGCGTTTGTGAATGGGATTAATTCCCTTATAAAGGCCCTGTTGCCCTTCTACCTTTCTCATGGCATCCATCTTTTCTGCCATGTGCAAACACAGCAAGAAGACCCTCTTAAGATACAAAATGGCAGTGGCTTGATCTTGGACATTCCAGCCTTCAGGACTGTGAGAAATAAATTCCTGTTCTTTATATACAGTCTGAGGTATTTTGTCATAGCAGCAGAAACATTCTAACACTAACAGTATTTTCCTTTCCTTATACAAGGAAAAAAGAGATGCTGTGTTCTACTCTAATTTCTTTTTATATATGCCAGTAAAAATTAGGCAGAAAATGAAATTTGGATAACTATTTGAAACCCTTATAGTAGGAAACTATCATAGAACCCTGTGACTTACTCGATTATGTTGTTGGTTATATTATTGCTTAAACTGCTAGTGTTTCATCTTTACAAATCAAAGACTTAAAAAAATGCCTTTTCTCTCCAAAGTCTTCTTGACCACCTCTTCTCAATTCCAGAAAAAGTGTGGGTCTACTATTGTAACTCTGTCTCCACTTGCTTCTGTAACTGGCTTGAGGTCATGAACGGTGATTCATCTCTAGATTAGAAGAGTAGATGCTCAACATGTTTGTAACAAGTGAATGGTGACTGAGGAATCTATGCCATGAAAAGACATGTTCAGGAGGACTGTCAGAGGAATTAAAGAAGAGTAAAAACCTTTCAAAGAAGACAATATCGATTTCAAAGATCAAGTGTGGAGGAGATACATGGAGGAGGGTAATACGTTGATTAGCTGAGTCAGCTATTAGAAAATGGACAATAAAACTGTGTTGCTGAAGCAGACTGATCCTTCGTGGGACAGTGGAGGAAAGAGTTAATGGCCGGTATGTGTTTTTTTACCTCAGTCTCCAGGGAAACCTGAAGATCTGAAAAAGTCTAATCCTCTGAAAAAACAATACATCAAGGAATGTATTGGACAATCTGAGATTAAGGTGGATACTATGTAATCCTAGGACAGATGGACAGATATATCTCATTTTCAAGATCCTTTATTGAGAAATTTATAATAATAATTGATGAGGAACTGGTATATAATGAGATACAGCTTCACTAGAAAATGAGTGCAATATAATCAGCAGGATATGAACATGCAGGGATTCCACAAATGATGGCCTTTCCTGAGTGAGACCATTTGCACACACATATTCAGCTTCATTTCTCATGACCATTTGTTTCCCCAGTGAGAAACATTCACTCAGCTATATGCTTCCTGTGCGTCAGTGGGGCTGGGTGAATCTCCACAAATGTTCCTACTATAAGGGTTTCAAATAGTTATTTAAATTTCATTTTCTGCATAATTTTTACTGGCATATATGAATGAAGTTTAACTTTTATATGTTAATCTCATAGATGTTAACATAGGTAACATTTGTTATTACTTAAACTGTTTGCATATTATTCTGGCTTTTATTTTACGTGAACATACTTATCATTAGAAAACAATAGTGTGTTTTGGCTGGGCACAGTGGCTCACACCTGTAATCCCAGCACTTTGGGAGGCTGAGGCAGGCGGATCACAAGGTCAGGAGATCAAGACCATCCTGGCTAACACAGTGAAATCCAGTCTCCACTAAAAATACAAAAATTAGCAGGGCATGGTGGCAAGCACCTGTAGTACCAGCTACACAGGAGGCTGAGGCAGAAGAATGGCGTGAACCTGGGAGGTGGAGCTTGCAGTGAGCTGAGATGGCGCCATTGCACTCCAGCCTGGGTGACAGAGCGAGACTCCATCTTAAAAAAAAAAAAAAAAAAAGAAAAAGAAAGAAAACAATAGTGTGTTTCCATTTTACCTCTCTATTTTCCCCTGCCGTATTGTATGGGCTAGTACCTCTTATGAGATGTTGAAGAATGTGTTTCTGTAAGACATCATTTTTTGTTAGTAATTTTGATAAAAATCATTTTAATATTCTATTACTGTGCATAATGACTAGCATAGCCTTCTTGAGAATAAACTTTAACAAGTTAATAAAGTATCTTTATGCTTATAATTGATAAAAAGCATTTGTGTTTTATTTTAATTATCAACAACTGCAATTTCATCTGACATTACTTCCTGTATCAGTTTATATAATTTCCTGAATTTTCTGCCTTTAAGTGTTATGTGGTAATTGATCTAATATATCTTAATATCTACAGACACTTGCATTCCTGGAATAACTTTAGTATCTACAATATATTTCTTAGAAATTGTTAGAATACATTGAAGGACACAGTCAACTGAGTAAAAGACAACTTATTGAATAAAAAAATTTCAAATTATATAACTGATAAGGAGTCAATAGCCAGAACATATAAAGAACTCCTATAACTCAACAACAAAAACCAGCCTGATTTAAAAATGAACAAAGAACTTGATTAAAGTTTCTTCAAAGAAACATAAATTGCCGATAAGCACATGAAAAGATGCTCAACATCACTAATCATTGTGGAAAAGCAAATCAAAAAACCATAGTAAGATCAAATCTTCATATTACTTAGAATTGATATAATCAATTGATCAATCAATAACAAGTGTGGGTATGGACGTGGTGAAGTTGGAATCCTTGTGCACTCTTGCTGGGAATGAAAGATGATACAACCACTGTGAAAGTATGTTGGCTCCTCAAACTAAATAGAATTATTTTAAGATTCAACAATTCCAGATCTGGGTATACACTCAAAAGAATTAATGAAGGGTTTCAAATAGTTATTTAATAATTAATGTATGTTATTTTGATTATTTCATATAAGCACATGTTTGGAATTCTTAGTTTCATTCCGTCTTTCATTGCAGATAATCCAATAAGAATGTATTCTTTTGACATGAAATAGCTCCCTTAAGCTACGCTTATTGCAAATAAACTGGTGTCAAACTCTCAGATTTCATTTAAAAATGTGGTTTTTTTTGCATTCAATATTGAAACATATTTTCACTGCCTATAGAATTCTAAATTAAAGTATACCTCTATAATAAATGAAAAAGTTATCCACTGTCTCTTGAGTTCCATACTTGCTGCTGATGTCTTCTATTAGTCTAAACGTAAGTCCTCATTTTTTTTCTAGTTACTCTCGGTATATTTTTGTCTTTGATATATTCTGTAGAACTTGGGATTTATCAGACTTTTAAGGTTCAAAAATCAGTGTATGTTGCCAGTTCTAGAAATGTTAGACACTTTTCTTTTTTTTTTCATTTCCAGAAGCTCTTTCTTTTTTTAAGTCAGAATATAAATTTTTCTATTTCTTAGAAATGCTTATAATAAGTATCATCTTATAATTTCTTACATAATTTCTTATATAATTTCTTATATAAATAATTATATTATATATAATTTCTGATATAATTTCTTTTCTATTTCTTATAAGATGATACTTGTAAGTATCATCTATTATATTTTTCATAACATTATTTTTATGTTATGTACTTAAAATATTTGTGGATCTGAATTTGTAATTGATTCCATTTGTTAACCCTCACTTATAATGATTTTTATTTTTCATTGTTAAATGGTTTTCAAGAATCAGTCCTGTATTCAAAGATAACTTTTTCAGACAAAATCTATGTTTGTGTCTGTCAGGGGCTGAGACTTTCCTGACCTAGATCCAACAGGTATTTGTAAATAGCATATATAGTATGAATCCTAGCCCTACATATCTGGAAATGCTGGCTTATAATTTTAAAAATATATGCTCAGTCAGGAGTTTTGTTTTTTAATTTTCCACAAAGAACCAAGACGCAGAAAAGGTAGTGTCTTTCTGTAAGTTCATGGATGCATATATTTTCTTGCTCACCCTCTGAGGGTAGTACCATTTGGAATCTTAGGTTTACTTAGGGATCTCAATTCTGAACTCCCACTATAGGTTGGTAGAATATTTTATCATCTACATTCTAGAACCTTATAACAATTATGTTTTGCCTTAACTTCTATTACTTAAGTTCTTCTATTACTTAAGTTCCTTAACTTCTATTACTCCCATTGCTTTAGCTATTTCAGCTACACTTAAACATGTTTTTGTTAAGTTATTGTGCAATAATTTTCAAGCGTTTTCTACCGGAAGTTGCATCTCTAGTTATCTATCAGAGTTCTAGAAGCAGGAAACATAGGTAAATGTATTACCCTGCTTGGACCTTCATAACAAAATACCATAGATTGGCTATTTATAAACAACAGAATTTACTTTCTCACAGTTCTGGAGACTGGAAGTCCAAAATCAAGGTGCTGGCAGAGTTGTTTTCTCCTCAGTCATCTCTCGCAGTTTGTAGATGGCTATCCCCTCACTGGCATTCATCTTGGATTAGAACTCTATCCTTACAACCTAGTTTAAATTTGCCTCTTTAAAAGCCTTCTCTCCAAATACAGTCACGTTTGGGGTTAGGGCTTTAACGTGTATATATTGTGGGCTGCAATTCACAGTAGTAATACATTTTTAATTGCAGTTCCCTCACTTTTGGCTTATTTTTATTGCTATTACCTATGTCAATTTTAAAATTAAACATTTAAGTGCCTTGAGAGCTGTCTCCATTTCATTAGGGATATTTTATTTTATACTTAAAGCTATTATTGGGTGTAATGAATATGTTACGAAATATTTACTGTTTAATATGGACAAAGTGGGGTCATTTTTAAAATACAAGATCTTGGGTACTTTGTTTATATTGCCTTAAGTTATTTGTTGATTTTGGCTTCTGTGACTTCTCTGACAACAGGTGATAGCAATAGTGTGTCCTCAACTCCCAGATGCAATTTACTCTTTAAATTCCAACAAGAGACTCAAAATTACAATTTTCTAACGAGCTCACCCTCACACTTAAAACCAGTGAGAGTCAAATTATTTTTAAATGGAAAATATATTAATTAGCAGAACTTTAACCCTATAACATTTACCCAAATTTGGATCATAAGACAGTTTTCTAAATCCTACAGTGATAAAACACTTGAAGAAAGAGTTTAGATTTAGTGAGGTGAGAGAATTTCTGAAGGTAAGGATAGCCATTTTTAGTTTATGTTGAATCTTACCTTTTGGTCAGACTCATTTGTCTTGCATCTTTTCTAAGCAGTTAATTTTACTTATGTCTTTACTTGTAAGTTGTTTAAATCAAATACGTATTAAAAACAGCTTTGCTCCCTCATCACTCTTGCTCTTTTACTACTCCATTCTCAGGCTCTATGAGAAAAAATCTGCCAATGAATAGAGAAAGGAAACGTGTGTCCTCGCCCTCCCAAAACTGAATCAATGATACTTTCATGAAGCAGCCAATAATTCTGCTCTCCCTCATGGTGGCCAAAACATTTGTTTTACCTTCTAACTTTCTCTTTGAAAAACTTTATTCCCTCCAAGCTCTCTGATCTCTAAGGATCTTAAAAATCAACTAATATGTTATTAGTTGTGCCCCAGAGTGGTTTCTATCATCTTTAGGTTTCATGTTTGTATGGTGTCACTAAGAAAAAAAAATTCAAGGAACCTGGCCAGGTACCACATACAGTGATTACCTCACCACTTACTAATCTGTGGCCATGGGCAAATTATTTACTACATGTAAATTTTTTTCTCCTCATTTAATCCACTCATCGTATTTTACATGCAATGTGCAAATATTATAAGAGTTAATGGCTGATTTACAAAGTACCTTATGTTAACTTTGCATACATTTGGTATTCAATATGTTGTAGCTCTTATTTTATTTTGTCCATGAGTTCTGTTTTGTTCACTCTTATATCCTCATTGCCTAGAAGAGTTATTGGCATATAATATGCATGCAATGTATTTTTTGAATGAAATAATGAATTAAAATTACTTTAAACAAATAATACTCCCTATGTTTCTTTTTAAGGCCAAGTAAAGGCTCACTTCCTTCATAGAGACTTTCTCATCAGTCTCATTCCACATACAATTTACCATGTTGTTGCAGACTCTATTCATTGTCCTCTGGTTGTTTAATTTATAAGTCATTTATACTCCCTCAAAGTAATTTGCTTCTTTGAGGGTGAGGAATGATTATTATATCTCTTCTGTGTTGTATACAGCACTTAACCAAGCACTGGATGTGTGATAGATCCCTAAGTAAATGTCGTCAAACCTTAGAGCTGGAATGAGATTTAGGGGCATTATGCTAAGTATCCATCCAGTTCAAACACGTTACATAAATTTAATAAATTTTACTCCCAGGTACAGTTCTAGCTGTCCAAATAAAACAAGAACTTATGTCTGTCTCCCTAATCAGGAATGAGTTCTGTATTCACATGTTCAGTGAAGGTCAGGCAGGGTTAGTATCCAAAGACATTGATAGATCACCTAGAGGATGTTTGGGCAGTCTGTGCATTAATCTGATTTCTGACAGAACATATTCCCCCCAATGTCTAGTCCCAATGAATTAAATTGTAAAAAGTAATATATCTGAAGTAAGATATTTACAGAATTATCTGAAAGCCAAAAGACATTATGTAACATATTTACTTCAAAATTAGGTGAAATTCTTATGTGTATTATATTTTTTCTCTTCATCATATATAAAACGAAGAGTGACAGGGAAATAATATTCCCATGCAATTTTGGTGGCTTCCCTTTCTGTGGAGCACTCTTCTACATATCCAGCATTACACATTAGATATTTCGTGCTTGCCTTGACTGTGTACTTTTAAGCTGGTAATTTTGCCTCAGCTCCCCCCTCACTTCTGTAGCCTAACCAGCACCACATGAATAGACTCAGTCCTCATTTTTCACATACTCCATATTTATAGATTTGCAAACTCACTAAAATTTATTTGTAACCCTCAAATCAATATTCACAGTGATTCTGTGGTCATTCTCAGACATGTCCAGAGAGCAAAAATTTTAGTTGCCTCAGACTCACATTCTCAGCTGAGGTAAAACAAGGTTGACACTGCCTTCTTGTTTCAGCTTTCACACTGTAAACAAGTGGTTGTTTTCAGCATATTTAGTGCCACAATTTTCGCATTTTTGTGCTTCTTAGCGATTTTACTGTTTCCATAGGCCCCACAATTTAGTGCTTAATTGCTGTGTAATGATTGTAAGCACAAGAACGCTGTGATTTGTCTTACAGAAAACACGTGTTAGATACACTTCCCTTAGGGATAAGTTGTGTTGTTGGCAGTGAGTTGTATGCTAATTAATCACAATCTATATTAAATAATGTTGATTTTAAATGAAATAGACCTAAAACAAGATTATGTATTGATCAGCTGATGAAAATGTATGCCCAGAGGATCATAGGAACCAAACCCTGTTTTTCTTCTAGGAACAATCATTCAGTATTAATTAGTTCAGTGTTTGTAATGACTTTATAGAACATAGCTACCATAAGAAGTAAGAATTAACTGCATCCACTTTTGTTCCACTTGGCAAGTATAGTTGACATATCAGGCTGCCTAAGCAAATACTCACTTCAACTTCTTCCTTACTAGCAAAATTCTAATCTGTACACATTGGTTTTGAGTTTAATAACTCATTTTCTCAATGATTTACTTAGTTTTGATGTCCAAATAATATATTTATGATCAATGTGATGTAGCTGGGAATTCAATGTCAGTGGTAACTTCTTGGAGTAATCTATGTATTCCTTGACCTACCCAGTTTGTATTTCTGGTTAGCGTAAAACAGAACAGCCGGTGGTGTGGCACTCATGCTGCAAACAGGAAGCAATGAGCAGGATAGCAGAGGCTACAGGGAATGTTGGAGCAGTAGATCTCTGAGTCTCAGTCACTGTATTTACCTTGATTGCTTATCTCGAGTTATGCATGTAAGATAAAGAGCTCTGTATTTTGCAGTGAACAAATTATTAGTGCATATATTCACCTTTCATTCTACTTCACAAACATTCTTGATTATTCTGTAATTTTTTAAATCTCTTTTTTCTTTATGTCTTCCATTATACAATGATGTTATAGGAATCATATCTATTCCTCCTAGATTGCAACTAGCCCTTAATTTGTGGACAAATTGTTTATAATCTCCCTGGGGGAATCTTCTGACACTTCAATCTGCTTTAGAATTCCATTCTATTATATCACCTTAAAGGCTAATAAAGTTTATACTACACATATATTTACCATAGTTTCTGAACTGAATATTCAATATTTCTCCTTATAAGTACAAAGCATTTTAGGAAGAACAATGCATTCCCCATAAATTATGGTAAGAGAGGACAGTTTGTATTTATTAAGTACTTACTATCACATACCAGGCCTTGTAGATATATAAGCATATTGAATCTTCACACATACACATACACAAAAACAAACACAAACTTATGACTTAGGCATTATCTTGATCATTTTGCAAATAAGGATGCTGAGTTAAAAAAAAAAAAAGAAAAAAATCACTTGTTAAAGGTTTCAGAGATGGTATCAGTTATCTAATATTATATAAGAAATCACTCTGAAATGCGATGATTTAAAACAATGGTAATTATTTGTCATCTGTCACAGTTCTTTAAATGGTTTAAGAATTCACAGGTGACTTAGCTAGATGGTTCTGAGTGGGGTTTTTCACAACATTGCAGACAGATGTCCCCTGGGGCTTTCGTGATCTGAGGTCTAACTGGGCCTCATGAATTGCTCACAGGACTGTTGGCAGGTGCCTCAGCTCCTCTACATGGACTTTTCCACAGGGATGCTTGTGTGTTCATGGAATGATAAATGACATCCCCCACAGTCAGCAGTCCAAGAGTCCAACGTGGAAGGTGCAATGCCCATTATGACCTAGACCTGAAAATCTCACACCAACAAATCCAGCAATTAAACCCAAAACATGAAATATAGGGAATCAAAGATCACTAGACACTGTTGTAAAGGCCGATTACCGTAGAACACCAAAAGTTGAAGAACCTTAATTTAAAAAAAAAAAAAAAAAAAAAAGAACTGATTCAAATTCCCATGCACATTTCTCTACACAATGTCGTTAGCCATTTGGGCCTCATTACAACATTCTGGATCCCAGGAAAATTGGCATGGATATAGCTACATTGATTAATTTATGATGCATAATTTTTGACAATAACATGTAATAACACAAACTTGTGTTTCTTCATCACCTAAGAGATTAATCTATATTAATTAATGAAAAAAAGGTAACTTGCTGAGTCTGGCATGTTACTGACCTTACTCTTTCAGGCAGGAAGTTGTGACCTTGTACAAAGATCGGCATAGCTTCTTCCCCACTAGAACATCATCTCCTCTTCAACTTTCTTTGATTTTCTAGTGGAATATAATTGAGTTGAAACTGGGGAAAACTTAGGGCAAACAAATTCAACCTCTTTAGATTATTACTTATTAATATAAAGGTAATTTTATGCTTATTGGAAATCACATTATGATGAAGATGGCATGAACGAAAATAATGATGATAATAATCATTTATACTACCATAACAATCATTATCTATGTGCATTGTATGCTTCAATCTTTATCCTCTTATACATTATTTCTGTGAATTAAGCCTTATTATTCCCATTATACGGACTACTTTGAAGCATTAAGGAATTTAGCTAGATAGTTGAAGTGCAAAACACAGGATTTCAAAATCCAGGCCATTTTACTATATCCTAATGCTTCTCTAATACATTGTTTCATGCCCATATTGTCAGAGTAATTTTCCAAAGCAATTAACTCATTTTTCTTCATCAGATAACCAAGTGGCACTGTGTTTATATGGCCTTACCAAAGACTGAGATATTCCAGATAAAATCATTTTCCAGATGGCTGAAACTTGGAATGCCTAAAATTTATTTTAACTAATTTGGATGGAAGTCTTTCTCGATATATTTCACACCCTTTTGCCTCTGGAATGAGTGTATGAAATCTCTGATAACCTCTCCTTGATAAGGCAGAAAGCACTGTGATTTCTATGCTTACTCTGGACTTTCATAATGGGACAACTTTCAGATTAACTAAGCCATGTAGGATTGTTCATTCAAAAATTAAAGGGCTTAAGAAAATTCTAAGAAAGAGAGAAAAAGAAAAAAAGAACCCAGGATCTCCAGATAATAGTTTCTTATATATTCCGTGGCTGGATAGAAATATATATCAAAAAGTCTGTCTTCTTCCTCTGCTTTTGAGAGGCAGCTATCACTTTTTACCTAGCTCAGCTATTTCCTCTGTCTATAGTACCCAAATTTCCATCACATAGTATATTTGAAATATATAAACAAAGGGAACACATTTGCTAGTATTGTGCCTTAAATAAGAGTAGGTATTGCCATGTCTTCTGCAGGTAGAGTGGGCTCGTGCTAGGATATGAGTTAATCCTACCATGTTTAGTTTCTCAGTGGCTATGCATATTTTTCCATTGTTCTTTGAAGTATTTTCAGATGTGATGGAGGCTGAAGAAACCATTAAATAATTTGTTTTATATTGTAGTTAATAATATCACTGTTGGATGTCTACAACACTGAACATAAGGCAAATATTAAGCACGTTCCCTGCCCTTAATAGAGTGATAAGTTTGTCTTCTGGGGAAGGAGAAGGAAAATCATATTTATTGAATACTTGTCATATGCCTGCATGCTCAAAACAAGTTAGTTATGTAATATTTGCAGTTTACTTGTGTATTTAAGGAATGTGTCCAAGGGCCCAGAACCTGGATTTTACCCAAGTTATCTCTGACTTCAAAACCTGAGATCTTATTAATGTCCTGTTTTACCTGACACTAAGATTATGAAGTAAGATTATCAAGTATAAACAAAAGAAGTACTAAACAGTGTTGATTCTAAAGTGTAGCAGTTATAAAGCTCATCAACAATTTAGCAAGTTTTTAGTGGGAGATAAATGATTCAGCAAATGTACCTATTGACAGTAAGATACATCACAGGTTTGAAAACATGCAAATGTCAAAAACACATGTTAGAATGGGAAATTTCACAATATAGGAATATCATTGTCATGTGACCATTGGTAAAAAATGTGCAATAGTTAGAGTAAAACATATTTTATATGATTTTGGGGAAGGGGAATACATGATGACTGTTTAGAGATGGGATTTATTGGAGATACCATAATAAAGTCAAATTATTTTAGAACCAGAATTTGATAGAGTGATTATAAAAGAATGCAAAGATGAAATGGTTACTATTGTTATGATTAATCAGAAAAAAACTTTCACTATCTGACATACATCGTTTGTCTCCTAATCCTTATCCTAAAGGAAAGAACAAGGTGAAAGAGGCTCTAGAAAACATTTCAAAGGCCTTCAGAGATCTTCAAACACCTCCAAATATACTCTCAGAGCTTTATGGGACTAGGAAGAAGCTTTACAAAATGACACAACCTGTCAAGCAAACCAAAATGCATAAGAAAAGATTCAACTGAGCAATTGATAACTTCTCATCGTTGGCTAGTTTTCAAATCTTCAAAACTATCTACTCAACATTCTCTCTGTTGACTTTCTGGGGACGAATCATTTGTTGGGGCACATTTCTCTCTTTTAAATGAAGAGTTAGTAGCCAGGGTTTTGGACATGTGCATTTGAACCTGTGTGAAATCTATACTTTAGGATCTAAAAACAGATTTTCCTAGGCTGGAGAGAGATTTAACTCTCCATCTGGCAATAGACCAGGTGTTGTTTGTTGCAACTGGCAGAACAGGAACAACTGATTTATAAAAAATAAATAAAATGCTGAGTTCCTTTTTAGTTTACTCATGCTATGAAAACAGTTTCAATAAAAGTGAGCATGAGGTGATATGGCAAATAGTAAACAGTTTATACTAAGGTAGAGAGAGTCTGCCAAAATCAGCACATCTACTTAGTAAGGCCAAAACAATCTGATTCATTTTATGGAAGTTTTAAGTCTTTTATTATTTGTATGGGGGAAAAGTTAATATTGTAACTTAGATTCACTTTTAGAGCTACTACTAGCATAGATAAAAATTTATAGTTCCACAGCTGTAGGGTTTTTAGATTTAATTAGAAGAACTCTTCCCTTTATGCAACAACTTTCTCACGAAGGTAGGCTGAGCTGATTTCAATTAATGTGCTTTAAATAATTTTTACTGTGCTTTCTGCTGTGAATAGCTAAACAGAAGTTTTGTAGTATGTAATTTTAAAAAAGAAGTTTTCCTCCGTGTAACTGAGTTTGTAATTTATTTTTTCTATCATTAGCAACAGTAATTTATAAGCAAACACTTTTACTAGAAGAGTGGTCAGTAGGACACTGTGTGTCAGTCCTAGGTTTATTGGAAAATGTGTGCTCATAATTTGTAGACTAAAATGAAAAGATTTTATAAGGCCTTACCTTTGCCTTTATAAATATCACAATATAGTTGTCAAAGCAAAGTAAAAAAGTAATAACAGATGATGTGTGTTTCTATGCTAAATTTTGTGAAAGATTCTGGAACTGCTGGAATTAGAGGAAAGAGGGATTCACATGAGAACCAAGAGCCAAGAAGTCAGGAACCCACTTGGAAACACCACTCAGCCTTGGAAAAGCCACCCAGTTCCAGGGGCTGTGGAGGATCCCAACAGGGTTTGACTGGTTTTCTTGTGATGAAACATCCTTGAATGCTAGAAATAAATTTCAATTGCTGATGGTGTATAACCCTTTTAATAAGTTATTTAATTCTATTTGCTAATATTTTGCTGAACTTTTGCATCACTATTTGATAGGGTTATGCTTTGTGTCCCCAGCAAAATCTGATCTTGAATTATGATCCCCATAATCTTTATGTGTCAATGTGTCAAGGGAGATACCAGCTGGTGGTAATTGAATCATGGGTTTCCCCCAGGCTGTTCTCGTGATAGTGAGTGGATTCACTCATTTGCATTATCTCTTCTGCCACCTTATAAGAAGGTGCTTCCTTCCCCTTCACCTTCTACCATGATTGTAAGTTTCGAGGCCTTCCTAGCCATGCAGAACTGTGAGTTCAATTAAATCTCTTTACTTTATAAATTACCTAGTCTTATGAAGTTCTTTGTAGCAGTGTGAAAATGGATGAATACAGTATTCTTAAGGTTTATTGGTCTGTAGTTTTCTTTCATTCTAGTGTCTTTGGTTGTCATAGCAGAGTAATGTGTTGGTCTTAGTAGAATGATAATGTGTTGGTGTTAATTCTTTAACTGTTTGGTGGAATTCACCATTGAAGCCATCTTGTCTTGAACCTTTGTTTTATAGAAGTTTTTTAGATTACCTTTTCAATCTCCTTACTAGTTATAGACCTAATCAGATTTTCCTATTTCCTCATGATTCAATCTTAGCAGATTGTGTGTTTCTGGGAAGTTATCCTTTTTTTTTCTAGGTGGTGCAATTTGTAGCCATATAAATGTTTATAAAACTCTTCATAACCTTTCATTTCTTTAAACTCAGTAGTTAATATTTCCTTTTTCATTTTTAATTTTAATTATGTGACCTTTAGTCTTTTGTCTTCATTAGGCTAATTATTTCTCAATTTCATTCATCTTTTTAAAGAACCCACCCCCATTTTTTTTTTTTGCACTCTTTTTCTATTTTCCACCTTATTTATAGCTTCCCTAATATTTCTTGTTTGTTGCTTTCTTCTATTCTTGATTTAGTTGAATCTTTTAGAAAATTTCTTAAAGTGTCAAATTTGGTTGTTGATTTAATAATTTCCTTTTTTATGATGTAAGCATTTGCAGCTATAAATTTCATTTTTGGCATTCCTTTCGCTGTATTTCATGGATTTGGGTGTGTTTTGTTTTAATTTCATTTGTCTCAAAATGTTTTCTACTTTTCCCTGATAATCTTCTTTGATCATTTGTTAGCTTAATTTCTATATATTTTCCAATTTTTCTTCTGTGTTGATTTCTGGAAACATTCAATTGTGATTAGAAAATATACTTATGAATACAATCTTTTAAAATGTATTAAAATTTGTTTTATGGCCTAACCTATAGGTCTTTGCTGGAGAATTCTCCATGTGCTCTTAGAAAAATGTGCATTATGTTGTTATTTAGTACAGTATCCAATTGGTAATACTAAAACTGATCCATAGACTTTTTTAAGTTCTGTATTTTCTTATTCATCTTCTTTTTGTTCTATCATTAAAAGTTGGGTAATAAGGTAGACCACTATTATTGCAGAGCTGTTTATTTTCCTCCTTCAATTCTATCAGTGTTTGTTCACATATTTTAGTGTTCTGATGTTTGACACATATATGATTATAAGTTTTCATTATTCTGATAAATTAACTTTTATCATTATATAATGTCCCTATTTGTCTCTTGTAATAGTATTTGGCTAAAAGTCTATTTTGTCTGAAATTAGTATAGCCATCCTTGGTTCTACTTTGGTTATTATTTGTACAAAATTTCTTTTTCTATCTTTTCATTTTAATCTATTTTTTTTATATCTAAAGTATGTTCTTTGTAGATACCATATGGTTGAAACCTTTTAAAAATTTATTTTGCCAATCAACAACTTTTGTCTGGGAAGCCTAAATTATTTACCTTTAAATAAATTACTAATACAGGAATAGAGGAGCACATAATTTTCCTATTTCGTTATTTGTTTCTATATAGTCTATAGCTTTTATTTTTGTCTAATTGTTTGCCCTTTACCATCTTCTATTGCATTTAGTTGACTTTTTTTGTTTTGACACATTTTGATTACCCTTTCATTTCTTTTTGTGTGTATACTATAAATATTTTCTTTTTAATTAAATGGAGATTATATATTGCATCCTAAAGTCATGGCAATCTGTCTTACACTGATACCACCTTAACTTCAGTGCCATGCAAAACTTGACTTATTTACAGTCTCCCATTTAAGGCACCAATGTCACAAATTACTTCTTTATATATCGTGTACCCATTGACATAGATTTATAGTTACTTTTATTTATTTGTCCTTTAAATTTTGTGTAAATAAAAAGTGGAGTGAGCGAATCAAAATTATAATGATACTTTGTAATATTTGTTCATGTATTTACCTTTGTTGGAAAAACTTATATTTTCATGTAGTTTTGAGTTGCTGTCTAGAGTCTTTTCATTTTAACTTGTAGGACTCCATTCAGCATTTTTTGTAAGGCAAGTCTAGTGTTGAACCCCCTTAGATTTTGTTTGTGTTAACATATCTTAATTTTTAAATAATAAATTTTTTGGATTTGTGAAGAATAGTTTTCTTGGATATAGAATTCTCAGCTGACTTTTTTTTTTCCCTCAAAGAACTTTAAATATATCATACCATTATTTTCTGGCCCACAAAGTTTCTGTTAAAAATGTATTGATAATCTCATTGGAGATCTCATATATATAATGAATCACTTTTCTCTTGATGCACTCAAGAGTCTTTCAGTTTTTGGTTTTAAAGAGTTTGAATATAGTGTGTCTCAGCATGAGTCTCTTTAAGGTTATCCTACTTGGATATCATTGAGTTTACTGGATTTTTACATGTGTATTCTTTCTCAAAGTTTGAAGGTTTTTAGCCATTATTTTTTCAAATAATCATTATACTCATTTCTTTCTCTCTTCTCCTTCTAGGATGTCCATAATGGGTATATTGCTCTGTTTCGTGGTGTTCTATAAGTCCTATAGGTTACGTTAACTCTTAATATTTTGTTATATTTGCTTCCCAGACTCAATAATTTCAAATGCTTCTACACCAAGCTTGTTTTTTCTTCTGTCCACTCAAATCTGCTATTGAACCTCTTCAGTACGTTTTTCAATTCTGTAATTGTGCTTTCCAGCTCCAAAAATCTGTTTTATTTAAACAATTTCCATCTCTTTGTTGATATTCTCATTTTATTTATATATTGTTCTCCTTATTCCTTTGTTATATGTCCATGTTTCCCTTTAGCTCTTTGAACATGTATAAGACAGTTATTTAAAAGTATTTTTTTAGTAAGTCTCATGCCTCTGTTTATTCAGAAACAGTTTCTTGGGATTTATTTTGCCATTTACATAGACTATCTTTCTCTGATTTTTGGTAAGCCTTGTGTTATTTTGTTAAACATTGGACATTAAAAAATGAAAAGCCATCTCCCCCTTGTTTTAACACTGGTGGGAAATACCTCTACTAATTAACAAGGCCTTGAAAGTTGATGTTAACCCAGTGTCAAAGTTTGAGGAAATCTTGGGTATTTTCTTTGCAGTGTTCTATCTGGGCCTGTGTATGTTCGTATAATCTATCTATCTATCTATCTATCTATCTATCTATCTATCTATCTCATTATTAATATCCCCTCGCTGATTTTAAATGTCTTAATTTCTCACATAGTCTCACCTCAGTCCCTCTTAAAATCTCAAATCCAATTTCTGTTTTTATCCAACAGTTTTCAGACATTTCAGCATCCACCACGGCCTTCTGGGGTTTCCAGACTGAAATCAAATCTATGTTTCCATTCCCCAGCAGAATTCCAAGTTAGGCAAAACAGTGGTGCTTCTTAGGGCAATCCACAGATTGGCCAGAATGTTGCAAATAAGTTTAATTCTACTCCTTTTGTCTTGAGGAAAAAAACTTGGAATTAGGCTACTTTCTCTTAAATGTGCACACCACGATTTCAAGAGAGTTTTGCTAGAGCAACTCAAAATTCCATGAAATGTTCTACTACTTTAATGTGGCTTTTTCTTAATTGGGTGTTCTGTTGGTTATTGTAGATACTTGACTGGTTTTCCAGACCTCTCATAAAGTTATTTCTTAGTCACTCTGCAGTTGTTTATTGATGTGTCCATTTGAAGGCAGAGAGCTTAAAGCTTCTCAATCTGCATCTTAATTACCTGATTTGCTCCTTTTTTTTTTTTTTTTTTTTTTTTTTTTTTTTTTTTTTTTTTTTTTTTTTTTATGGGGACAGAATTTCGCTCTTGTTGCCCAGGCTGGAGTGCAATGGCACCATCTTGGCTTACTGCAACCTCCGCCTCCCGGGTTCAAGTGATTCTCCTGCCTCAGCCTCCTGAGTAGCTGGAATTACAGGTGCCTGCCACCACGCATGGCTCATTTTTCTATTTTTAGTAGAGATGGGGTTTCGCCATGTTGGCCAGGCTGGCCTCGAACTCCTGACCTCAGGTGATCTGCCCACCTTGGCCTCCCAAAGTGCTGGGATTACAGGTGTGAGCCACTGTGCTTGCCCCCTCCTTTCATTTTTGAAGGTAAAGTCTCTAGATTTTAGAGATTTCAAATGATTGAGGTCACTGCTATTTCTGTTTGGATGCCTCCCTACAATTGTGATTTAATATTTTTGTTTTCTTTTTATTTTTTCATTCCAATTGTTTCACAGATTTTACTTTCATTATCTAACATTATGATATTTTGGAATGTTGTTCACTGATATGAATCTATTAATCAATTTTTCTGAATACTTTGTTACATTTTTTAGACCAAAAAATAACTTTGTACTCTGGATGAACTTGAATTATTATGCTGATAATCCACTATGCTCTTAATTCCTGGTATTTCTTTTAGAACTACTATTATGTGAAAAATTTTAATTCCTGAATAGATAACTTTTATTTATTTATTTATTTATTTTTATTTATTTTTATTTATTTTTGAGACAGAGTCTTGCTCTGTCACCCAGACTGGAGTGCAGTGGTGCGATCTCGGCTCACTGCAAACTCCGCCTCCCGGGTTAAGGTCATTCTCCTGCCTCAGCCTCCCGAGTAGCTGGGATTATAGGCATCCGCCACCACGCCTGGCTAATTTTTTATATTTTCAGTAGAGATGGGGTTTCACTGTGTTAGCCAGGATGGTCTCAATCTCCTGACCTTGTGATCCGCTCTCCTCGGCCTCCCAAAGTGCTGGGATTACAGGCGTGAGCCACCGCGCCCGGCTAGATAACTTATTAATAAATGTGTTCATTTATTTGTATACATTTATTTATTTCATCTCATCTTTCCTCCCATTATCCATCTTTAAAATTTTTTTTTGCTCTCATTTTCAGGGAACTTTATCTTCCAATTATCCAATTCTGTTTTTCATTTATTCTATCATATTTTTAATTTCTAAAAACTTTTCCAATTACTACATGTGTTTTAGCACACAGATCACTTTTTAAGTTGTCATATCTTTTAAAAATATATTTTAAAATATTAATGTTGTCGTATTTAAAGATCTATTTCTGAGACAGTAGAAGTTACACTTACTTTCTCTGTTTCTTTTGTTATCTATGTTTAATAATGTATGTTATCTATGTTTAAGTTTTTAGAGCTTCTTACAGTCAAATAAAGTGTGATTATCAGAATTTTGGAGCTAAGTGAAGGGGAATACTGTAGATTTCACCATGCAGTACCCACATGCATATCTAATCAATCTAATTTCAAAATGCTACCCTACCTTCAACCATACATGAAATTGCATGTCTGAACACCCTTCCGGAGAATGTATCTTTTGCCTGATAGATCTGATTGTTATTAAAGAACATTTTAGCTATTTCCACTTCTTTTTGCTCACCTCTTTACTTCCATCAGTAAGTGGCACTGACAATGCTTGCCTTTTTAAAAGAGTGCATCATGTAACTAAGTTTATTTCTCAGCTTTCCCTTAGGGTTTGGAGTTTCATTTCTTATGGATCAGCTAAAACTTTTTAGTATATGTTCTCTTCCATGTGCTATTCAAATAAACTGTTGTTTAAAAACTTTTGGTTCCCTCAAGTTTTCTGTGTCTTTTTGTAGGTATATATTTACAAAAAATTCTCTTGATGCCATTAGTGGTATGCTGGGAGATTGCGACTGTAGATAAATGTGTCCAGTCTGCTCTTCCTAATCAATACACATTTTTTTTCTTTGTTTTCATATACTCCAAGCTGGCCTTCTTCCTCACAACTCAACCACAATTGCTCTCTGCAAGGTTGCTGAAAAATTTCATCTTGCCCACACTAAACGTTAATTAATGCCCTTTGAAACAGTAATGTGTTAGACTTATTCTTAAATTTCAAGTTTGCTATGTATTCAAATTTAGATCTTAAGAAGATAAGACAACACTGTGAAGACTTGGGGTTAATTATGCATATGCAAAATTGCACACATTAGACCTGTGGTTTTGTTGTAATAAAATAAAAAGAAATGGTAAATTCATTTTTTGGTACATATTGCATAAGAGTCCACTTTTCTAGATAAGTTGCTATATGCTAATGATAAACAAATGATCAATTTTGGAGTCCATAGCCCTGAGAAAACACAACTGTAGAAATATGAAATTAGGAATTCTATAGGAACTTGAAAAAATATGTCAAAATATCATAATAGAAAAAGAATTTAGCACTATCTTGAAGTTAGAGAATGCTTCCTCAAGACATTTTTGTGTTGGGTCCTGAAATATGAGAAACCATTTGCCAGGTAGACAAGAGGGAAAGAGAGAACACATGAAATGATAGGAACTGTGTTATAAAAGTATAAGATTTTTTAAATAGCAAAACTAATATTAATTTAGTATATTAATTTAAAAACATTAGAAGTATTGAAAATTAAAGAATTTTATTTCTTTTTAAAACTTTTCAAAATAGTGTTCACTCTCTTTTAGTCACATGAATTAAGAAATGGAGTGCATATCTTTTTTATGTCTATAGAAACTGTTATATATCCTTTCTGAGTTTGGATTAGCTTTCAGAATTTTATTCTTTTTTTTTTTTTTTTTTTGAGACAAGAGTATCACTTTGTTGCACACACTGGAGTGCAGTGGACTGATCTTGGCTCATTGCAATCTCCACCTCTTTGGTTCAAGTAATTCTCCTGCTTCAGCCTCCTGGGTAGCTGGGATTATAGGCACCCACTACCACGCCCAGCTAATTTTTTTGTATTTTTAGTAGAGACAGGGTTTCACCATATTGGCCAGGCTGGTCTCAAACTCCTGACCTCAGGTGATCCACCCACCTCAGCCTCCCAAAGTGTTGGGATTACAGGTGCGAGCCACCACACTCGGCCTATTGTTTGTTCTTTTAATGTCTAATAACTCTTGAGAGTTCCCTTAACGTGAAGTCGTTTACTGTCATCCCTTCCTTTGAGACATCTTTCTCCTTTTTGTCACAACTGCTTTCCTCATTGATGTTGATAAAGTCACCTTCATTAAATTCTTCAGGCTACAGATTTAGTTTCTCACACGACAGAAGTATCATTTCCATGGTCAGCTATTTCTTCTAATATAACTTAATGTTTCAGTCAATCAAATTTCACTCCTAGTATTATCACATTTTGCTGTTTTTTTGTTTTTGTTTTTGTTTTTTTTCCTTTGGCTATGCTTTCATTGTTATTGGTACATTGTCTTTTTCAATTATCTATTTTTGTAAAATGTCACATGGGTTTATTACTGAGAAACAAGGCAGCAAGACAACTACACAGTTTCTTATCTAGGCACAAGCTGAATAACACGCTCAGTGATCAATTAGAGTACACTTCAGAAAACAGACCTGATTGGCCATTGATCCTGCTGTTCATTTGTTATTTACACAGTGATGTGTGCATTGAAGAGTGAGCAGGGAAGTTTGTACTTCATGCAATTACTCACTGTTAATATATGATGGTAATTGCAATTCAAACCATGTGGATGGGGACTCGTGGTGTTAAACTAAACTGTGGTAACTGAAATTTGTGCTTGCTCACTTCATATCAAGTGAAGAGGGCCTCTAGAAATATTCAAAGGAGCTAGAAATGGGTACATAAAGAGAAGATGGAGGTGTGAGAGGGTGCACTTAAGGAAGTGCCAACTCGCTGCTTTGATTTTGGGACACCATTATAACCATTTTCAGTTATTTTCAGTAGCTCTTGCTCTTACACAGGGGTATACAACACGTATGCCTAGGGATGTCCACTTTACATGGTACTTTATATGTATTTTATAACTTTTAACCTGATATTAAATGTAGGCCTGTGTGACTAGCTTTCATATTAATGAGTTGCCAATAGTTTTAAACACAAAAATCGCAACAAAGTATAACACTTATGATAGTGAAATATTATCACCTACAAAAATTGTATTTTATGTTAGATGGCACTACTTAAATAACTGGTATATTTGTAACAGTCAGAAACAAAGCACAGATATAAAAGTATTTAGTTTATAAGTGGACTCTGACAACACTTTCTATGGCTGTTTCTGAGATTCTCCCGGCAGTTGGGGTTTCCATCTGACTTCTTGCTTTTAAGGGGCTCCTACCTATGTAAAGAGAAAAGGAACCCTCTGGGGGGACAGGCCTTTTAGCTGAGCTTCTCCCTTCAATAGAAAGTGAAGCATTTTTGTTGTTGTTACTGTTGCTGTTGATTTAGGTCTTTTGAATTGATGCTTTTGAAAGACCTCAGGAAAGCTTATATTCTCCTCTAAGTAGCTCTGCAGGCTTCTTGAATTCCAACCAAGGCAAAGTGTTGAAAGAGATGTGAGATCAAGAGCTTCCCCATTCATTTTAGAAGATTTAGCCCAAAGCTAACACGCAAGCAAGAGAAAGAGAGGAGGGTGCCTGCAGCTGTGTTGTTGTCTGCCTGTCAATCATTAGCAGCTGTGATCCAACCTCAAAAGGAAGACTTGGGTCAGAAAATGCCCCAGAGCTGGTATTCCTAATGATTTTTTAATTTAGAGTTGAGAATGCAAGCAATTCCATTTACTCATATGATACCAACAGGAGAAAAAAATGAACTCAAAGTGTCAATTCAGAGTGATTATTTTTAAAAAGCACAGATTGGATCAATTAGACTACAAATTTTGGTGTTTTTACCCTTACATTGTTTAGAAATATCATCTAGAGAGAAAGAAAAAAAAAACTGAAAAGAAATAACCTTAAAGGGTAATTTGAAAATAAATGGACTTTGATGGGTTCTGCACAAATAAGTCAACATTTATGATTTGCTCATTTGTCACTCTGGACTCTGTTTTTTTTTTTTCTATTATTTTTAGCCGTGCCTTGATATTTAATAGTTGTGTGTTCCTGAACTGAATCTGCAGACAGGTGTAAAGAAATAAAGGAACAAAATGCTAACATTTGCCTAACCAATGGCCCAGAAACCATCGCCTTGGCCAGACCGTTAAAATTATGAAACACATGATGTGTTTTTCATTTCCATTCCGGAGCGCAGTGTCCTCTCATATTTTCTCATCATAGTTTTCTACATGGCTATTTCTGGCCTTTCTATATGTCTTCTTAGCAAATTAGCATTTACCTTTTTTCGTCACTTGAAAGAAGGTGGCAAATCAGCATTTCTCTCTAAATAAATTGTAACTGAGAATGTAAAGCAATATCTTTCTTTTTTTTTTTTTTTTGCTCTTTTATTTCTTTATTATGATAACAACTAAAAGATAGCATCCTGCGGAAACTTTGGAATCCTTTTTTTTAGGAGGAGGTACTCTGTTTTTTAATTATAACTTTCTATGATTTTCAAAGGCTTTGTTTTAAGCGTTTACTAAGACTGGCATCTTTTTCTATTTGTTCTAGCCTTTTATGCAAGCATATCTTTTATTTTAGAAAAATTAAAATTTTATTTCAAAGGCTATATTTGAAGCAAGAGAATTGCCAGGAAATCATTAAATATTTCAGGATTTTTTATGTCCTGAATTTTATGCTTTTTCTATTACTGCAGTAATTAAATGAGTTTCTCTGTGTTTTTATTTTCACATCTAGTTAGAAAGTTTACATTGTGAAAAGGACATGCCTTCTAAGGTGGTTTTTAATAAATAACTGATATTAATGGAGAAACAGAGATATACCCCAAGTACGATGACTTCTCATGTATTCTTCTTTATTTGCTAAGAAATGAGTGACGAAAAAACTAAAAAAATATTTTTTTTTTGGAAATGCTGCTGCTAAACCTGATGAGACCAGATCTTCAATTTGGTTCCATAAACTAATTTGTCAGCAACCCTGCAGCAGGGCTTGATAAAATTCCTGGGAATTGGAAGTTAAGTAAGAGACAAGAGCAGGGAGAGCTAGTTAATAGCTGATTATAGATCAGTGTCTATAAAAATGCTATAAGTGAAAGATCAGGAGAAATCACACAGAGAGACCTCCTTCTCTCCACAGATAAACAACTATTCTGATTTCTTAAAGTCACAGATTAGTTTCAACTTTCCTGGAACATCATGCGAATAGAAGCAGATGAGATGCACATTTGAGTCTTGAACAATGAGGAAGTTAGGGGAGCCAACATCCTGCAAAATAAAAAATCTATGTATAACTTTTGACTACCCTAAAACTTAACTACTAATAGCCTATTGTTGAACAAAAACCTCATGGATAACAAACTGTTGATTAACACATATTTTGTATTATACATGTTATATACCATATTCTTACAATAAAGCAATCTAGAAAAAAGGAAATGTTATTAAAAACCATAAGGAAGATGAAATAGATTTATTATTAAGTGGAAGTGGATCATAATATAGGTCTTCATCCTCATCATCTTCATGTTGAGTAGGCTGAGGAGGAGGAGGAAGAGGAGAGGTTGGTCTTGCTGTCTCTGCCTTCTAAAGAGACAAGAGATGGAAGAGGTGGAGAAGGTGAAAGGGGAGGCAGGAGAAGCAGGTACACTCAGTGTAACTTTGTGAAAATAGATCATAACTTTTATCTAACCTTTCTGCTTTTTCATTTCTCTAAAAATATTTCTATATGGTACTAATTCTTTCACCATTTCCTTTAATTTCAGTACCCACATCATACAAGGGTCCATGTCATAAAAGAAGTCAAAAGTCGGAAGCCTTGTGCCAAATTATCTAATGTTAATTTGTTTCCTAGCATTGCTTATTCTACATCTTCTTTCTCATCATCTGGCACTGATTCTAAAGCCCTCATCAAGTCTTCTGTTAATTCCTTTTGTGTGGTGTCTATTAATCCTCAAGTTTCTCCAAGAACGGTTTCTTAAAACATTTAATCATGTCCCGTTTCACCTTTTTGTCATATCCACAATCTCTTTCATGAGTTCCTTGATTGGCTTTGTCATAAATCCTGTGAAGTCATGCTTAACACATGGGTAGTTTCCTCCAGCAGTAATTTGCTTTTTCAGACTTGACGGCTTTAATAGCTTTTCTAAAAAATATAACAAAGATGGTATTTTCGATCCATTAATCCTTTCAGACTTTCATGATATTCTCTGTATCAGGGTTCTCTTCCATAATACTGACAATCCTTTCCATAGGGTACCACCTGTAATGAGCCTTAATGGTCCTTAGGACCCCCTGATCTACAGGCTGAATTACAGATGTTGTGTTTGGGGCAAATAGATCACTTTGATGTCTTTGGTGCTGAAATCAGAGTTCTGATTGGCCACAGGCATTGTCCAATATCAAAAGAACTTTAAAGGGCACTGCCTTACTGGTAAGATATTTTCTGACTTCAGGGACAAAGCATCAATGGAATCAATCCAGAAAAAGGATTCTCATTGCCAAAGGCTTCTTGTTGTACAATGAAAAGACTGACAGCTGGTGTTTATCTTTTTACTTTAAGGCTCAGGAATTAACAGCTTTACAGTTAAAGGCAGTCCTCATACACCCAACTGCATTTGCACAATAGAGTTAGCTTATCCCTTCCTGACTTAAATCCTGGTGCTCACTTCTATTCCTTACTGATAAATGCCCCTTGGGGCATTTTTCCCCCAGAATAGAGCATTTTTGTCTGCACTGTAAATCTGTTCAGGCAGATATGTATCTATTTTCAATGATTTTCTTAATGTTGTCTGGGAATTCGTCTGCTGCCTCCTGGTTGGCAGAACCTGTTTCTCCTATTATCTTGACATTTTTTAAATCCAAGCCTCTTTCTAAAATTATCAAACCATCCTTTGCTGGCATTAAATTCTCTAGCTATAGGTTTTTCACCTGTCTTTTCGTTCGTCATATAACAGCTTGGCTTTTTCTCAAATCATATTAAAGTCTAATATATACACCTTTGTTATAGTAACCTGGGACCCACATAAAAGCTACATTTTCAATACAAGATAAAAGGCATTTTGCAAAAACTGCAATTTTTTTATGCCTGCTGGTGCAGCTGTAAAATGGCAGGCAACCACAGCTGTAGAACTCAATCTATGTTGTAATCTAAGCTGTAGAACTAATCTAACATATCAAGCAATCCAACTTTTTTTTTTTTTTTTTTTTTTAAATAATGCCATGATTTTTTCTAGGCTTCTTGGATGCACCGCCAGCACCATTAGTGACATTGCATATGGTGATTTGACATTAGTGATTAGTGATTTGACATTGCATACAAATCCCAATGTATTTTTCAAGGTTCATAGTACTGTACTAAACATGGTAAAAATATGCAAGAATGGAGAGAGGTCACATTTTACAGTGACATGCAATTTACTGGAGGGATGAGCTGCTCATGAAGAGATAATTAATATTATATGGCATTTTAAACCAATACTCACCACAATTGCAAGAGGAGGGCCCTACAAAATTATAGTACAGCATATACTACAGTTAATTTTATGCAGTTATGACTTGATACTGCATTTTATGTTTATTTATATGCCTCTTTATTGCGAATGATGCCATGTAGTCTGCAAGTGTGTGCATACATTTTGATAAATTTTGACATTTTATAATATGATTATTTTATGGTAGTAAGTATACAGTAGACTAATATCTATAGCTATTTTATGTATTAATGATATACCTAACTTTTTCATAATTTTAAAAAATATGTCTAGACTATGTGGCTTGTGTGGGGGTTTTTCAAATTGTTGTACATCTCCAAAATTTTCTCTAACATATTTAGTGATAATTTTTTTTAATAACCCATGCAGTTCAAACCTGTGTTGTTATCTGGACTCTGATATCCTACGTTCTTCAGAGAATCATGTTTTTAAGGCTTATTTGTGTTGTCACATGTATTGAAACAATTTATTTTTATGGCTGCAGAGGATACTTTATTGTATGAATATATACTCTAGTGTCCTGTTACTAGGTATTTAGGTCATTTCTAGTTTGGGTGTGAGAACTGCAGAATGCTCAGCAAATATCAACCTTGATCATACCTCTGCTCTAAGAGATGACTAAACTCTAGCATGACTTCTAGCAGCACAAGGCCAAGTCCCTAGGATGACCCCAGCCAACATTAAAATGCTCACCTGAGAAAGCTCAATGCAACCAACAGAATTTACTGCTTCCTCTGTATGCTCTTGATTCTCTTCATTAGAGCATTTACTAAAGTTACAATTGTGAAGTCTTCCTCTGTTCCTTTGAAACTTATATGTATCGCTGCCACTCAAGCTTGTCTTTCTTAAGGACTTTAAAGCCATTCCTTTGTTGAAATCATAAGGAAGGCCAGGGCCTCTGTTTTCTCATCTCTGTGAGAGGGAAAAAATCCCAATTTTAATCATACTGAGTTTGCAGTCACAACTGGCCTAATCACATTTACATCGACCAACCCTTTGGAATTTTTCACATGAACCTCGCTCTCTCTCCCCTTTCCTCCTTCAGTCTCCCTTTAAAATGCCCAAATTGGAAAGAAGCTGAAATCTTTCTCCTACTCTCAGTAGTTATTGAATAAAATCTCTTTTCATTGCTTTAACTAATGTCCAGCTTTGTTTAATTTTGACTGGGTTTTACAAATAAAGTATCTATAATCATTTTGGTAATAGTCTTTATGTGTACATATTTTAATATTTTGGGAAAATATCTAAAAATAGAATTTCTGAGACATAAGGTGGATATACGTTTAATTCTCTGAGAAACTCCCATACTGATTTTCATAGTGATTCTCCTGTTTTACACTTAACACAGGAATGCATGAGAGATCAAATTGCCCTACAACTCATTGGACATTTGGTATTGTCAGTCTTTCAAATATAAGCCATTCTAATAATATGTACTGGTATCACTGTGAAGTATTTCATGGTCATTTTTCTCATAATTAATGATTTTGAGTATTTTTATTTGCTTCTCGACCCTTTATCTGTCTTTCTTTGAAAGTGCCTATGTGAGTCTTTTGCACATTTTTATTGGTTGTGCATCTTTTGCTGTTGTTCTTGTTGAACTATAGGAATTGTTTGTATAGAATATATAGAATCCCCTTTTCAGACACAAATATTTTCTTCCAGTCTGTAGTTCGCCTATTCATTTTCTTCATGGTGTCATTTGATGAACATTATAGACATTTTTAATTTTGATAAAATCAATGTTATCATATTTTCCTTTGTGATTAGTTTTGTCATTCCCAAGAAATATTTTTCTACCCCAAGGTTCTTATAAAAATAGTAACTTATACAATATTCCAGATAATTTTATAAGTTTAACTTCTACATTTAGATCTAGCATTAAATTGCACTTAATTTTTGTGTGTAATATGATTATAAGCCAGTTTTCTTTATTTTCTCATCATTATAGGTTGAAAAGATTTTACTTTCCTTAATAATTGTTTCAGACTCTTGGTTGACAAATAACTGACTGTGTAAGTGTGAAGTTATTTGTAAATTTTTCCATTGTGTTCAAATGACCTATGTATCTCACTATCTTTAAAACAATATTATACTGTGTTGGTTATTGCAGTTTTACAATAAGTGTTGAAATAAGATTGTACACATTTTCTAATTTTTTTCCCCTTTTAAAACATTTTGTAAAACAAAGTTGTTTGCACTTCCACATAAACTTAAGAATTAACTTGTAATTGTCTTTAAAAACTCCTCTGTAGTTTTGATTGAAATTTTATAGAGGAAAATGGACTTCTTAACAATACTAAAGTTTCTCATGTGTAAACATGATATCTCTCTTTGCTGATTGAGGTCTTCTTTAATTTCTCTTAGTATTGATTTATAATTTGCTACATAAAATTGTCATATTTTATTTAAAAATTTTAATGTTTCTGTGTGAATTTGGTGGTTTTATAAATATTATTGTTTTAAATTTAAATTTTTTTTTACTAATTTATTGCTAGTGCATATATATGAAAGTTTTATAATGACCTTCTATATTGCAGCATTGCTAAATTCACTGAACATTTGTAACATTTTATTGTAGATTTCATAGGATTTTCTACTTATTTTATTATGTCATTTGAATAAATGTAGTTTGACTTTTTGCTTTCCAATCTGTATGTGTTCAGGTTTTTCTTCTGTTTTATTGAGGTGTACTACTTGTACAATGGTAAAAATAAACAACTGTCTTTCTTCCCAATACTAAAGCTAAAAACATGCAGTCTTATACCTTAAAGTATGTTAGCTATGGAGTTTCCAATAGATGTTCTTTTCAAGTGGAGAATATTTACATCTATTTTTAGTTTGTGTGTGTGTATATATATGTGTGTGTATATGTATATTTTATAAGTGTGTGTGTGTGTGTGTGTGTATATATATATATATATTTTTTTTTTTTTTTTTTTTTGAGACAGAGTTTCACTCTGTTGCCCAGGCTGGAGTGCAGTAGCGTGATCTCAGCTAACTGCAACCTCTACCTCCCAGGTTCAAGTGGTTCTCCTGCCTCACCCTCCCAAGTATCTGATACTACAGGCTCGCGTCACCACAGCTGGCTAATTTTCATAATTTTAGTAGAGAGGGGCTTTCACCATGTTGACCAGGCTGGTCAGGAACTCCTGGTCTCAGTAATCTGCCTGCCTCGGCCTCCCAAAGTGCTGGGATTACAGGCGTGAACCACCACACTCAACCAGTTTTTTTGAATGTTTTTAACGGGGAATTCATTTTGCATTTCACCAAATTTTTTTCCTGCATCTCTTGAGATAATTATATGATTAATTGATTTTTGAATGCTCAACTGAATTATTGAAATAAACCTCACTTAATCATGATGTATATTTTGCATATATTTAAATTTTAATTTTAAATTGTATACATAAAATACATCATGATTAAGTGAAATTTATATATGTTTTACATTTTAAATATAATATTATATATTTATATAGATAATATATATAATATTTTCATATATTTAAAATGTAAAAATTACAAATTAATTCTTAAGTTTATATGAAAGTGCAAACAACTATATATATGTAACTATATATGTAACTATATATATGTCACTACATATATATATGTAACCAGAAAGTTAATGTGCTAATATTCTGAAACAATGAATTGAGATCTTTCTAGTCTGGCTTGATTGAACACATAGTTTCTCAAGTTCAGTGTGATCTCTAGGGATTGCTCCTGCTAATGCATTGAGGTTATTGTGTCTTCAACCTCAAGTAGTTTCTTTTCACAGATATGCAGTTCATCACTCAGCCATAAATGACAGGGGGTCCCTCTACAAACTTCTCATGCTCTCTCTGTGCAGCTCCATCCTTTGCTACTTTGTCTTGCAAATTCTAGCTGGAATAGTCTCTGGAAGCCCAAATGGAACATTACTGGCAACAGTTTTGTCTCCTTCTCACTATGCTGTGGTTGGAAACTTTCTCCTAAAAATAAATTGGAGTAATTATAGTGCTCTCTTATTTGTTTCTTTATCTTAAGAATCATTATTGTGTACTGCCTGTAAATAAACGTCTGAAAATCATTGTATCATACAATATTATTCAGTTTTGTAGTTCTGATAGCAACAGGGTGATTTCAATTTCTGTAATTCCATCAGGGAAGTCACTAAATTTATATATAAGTCCTGTTACCTATCAAGGATATCAAAAGAATATAATTAATTTGTATGTAAGAATTTGTCTTTCTAGATTTGCAAACTCAAATGCCTTTAGGATCTTGATAGAGAAAAATGTGCAAATTGGAAAGGTATAAAACTACTAGGATGTGATTGAACTGTGGCTAAACAGTGCATCCCTCAACAAAATAATCTTTTAAAAAATGCTTATGCTGCTATTAAAACAATAGCAACAAAAACAATTACAACAGCAACAACCATAGAAAACCTATACCTGTAGCTCCTAGTTTACGAGCAAATGACAATTAATCATTTCAGAAATGAATGATTTTCAAAATCATTCCATGAGAACCCAATTTAAATTTGCTCTGGATTCTGTTAACTCTTCTCTAATTTTCTATTATAAACACTCTCATATTTTGTGCTAAAGAAAGACTAAACTATGTGGGACTCCTGGAAATAGCTCTTATGTCTGTCAGCCTCAAATGTGATCTGTCTTGTTCTTGGACAACCAAACTGTCTTTGCTTCTTGATAATTATATACTCTATCTAAAAGTCTTCACTAGCTAAATGCTAACTCTTCTAATGATTTCTTTTTCCAAACTCCCAGACAGATTTAAGGAATTCTTTAATCTTGTATTTTACCACTGAACCTTGTCGTTTCCTCCTTTTGTCAAATCTTATTTTATTGTAATAGCTTTTCCACAAAATAGTCTCATGATTTGGATTTCACAAAGATGGAGATTGTGTGTTTATCTCTGAACACTCAGTGCTTGCTATTATATCTAACAGAAAAGCAGTTAGCGAATGTGTACTTAATGAATGAATGTTTAAATGAACCAATGAATTCATTTGATTTTTGACCCTACTGCTAGTAGTTTCTCTGTACTTTCTGGGAAAATCAAACTGACAACCTAATACAATTACAATTTGATAAAATATATCCAAAGACCTTGAAATGCTTGTGCTATATTGGGAATCAAATGGATTAGAGAAAGTTCTGTATAATAGCATACACTGCCTTGAGGAATGCATTCTTTTAGTCTCTTGACCTTATAAGGAATTCACATTATAACAAATCAAAGGTTCCAGTCATCCATCTGTAACTTGCCTCCATTACTTCATATGTCTAACTTTCATTCCCTACAACACAAAAGGGTAGGCAGTGGGTTACATTCTGCCACCTGCCTCAAAGATATGTAAACATCATAACTCCTGAACCAGTGACTATGATCTTATTTGGGAAAAGGAATTTTGTAGATGTAAGGAAATAAAGAATTTTCAGACATGGTCATCATGGATTATTCAGTGGGCCCTCAATCCAATCCACTGTACCTTATAAGAGAGAGAAGATGAGAAGGTACAGACATTAAGGAGAATGCCATGTGAAGACAGAGACAGAGTTTGGAGTTATGCTGCCAAGGAATATCTGGAGCCACCAGAAGCCAGAAGAGGCAAGGAAGGATTCTCCACTGGCGTCTTCTGAGGGATGCCAACAGGTTGTTCTACTTCTCACCGTCAGAACTGTGAGAGAATAAATGTGTATTGTATTAAGCCACCAAATTTGTAGTAATTTATTATATAATTCCTAGGAAAGTCATACAGAATCTAAGAATGAGGCAGATATTTAAAAGAAGACAGGCCAAGATTAAAGAGCAGAATACGCTGCCACTCTCTTGATAATTATCCCTCCTTTCTCAGTGCGTTTCCTCATTTGTAAAATGAAGAAACTAACTAGATGATACTGAAATTTGCTCTAACATATTCTCTAATTTCCCAATGTAATGATGAAGACGATGATTTCAGTTCTTCCTCCAATATAACCTGAGTAACGCTTACTGCAATTTACATTTAAGTTATTTTTCTAAAGAAAGAATGCATTCCGTCCTTTGTCTGATATTTAATCACGTGGATGTAAGGTACCAGATTCCTGTCTGGCTCACCTATCTCTATATGTGCTTGTATCTTTCCATTCCAATGTACAGGTAACAAGTGTATCTTACATTGTATCTATTTAGGTATTTGCTAATCCTGTATCAAGACCAATTTTATAAGTCGCCATTTTGTCAAGGAAGTAGATGTCCGCAAATATCAGAGAAAAGTATACACATCCCTTTGGTGAACATTCTTAGTGACCAAATACTCCGATCGCTGTTCACGGTACAATGATCTAACAGTGCCTGCAGGAGAACTTTCCCTTCATCTCTTGCGAAACGGTGTCACCGACAACACTGGTAAACAAGAAGAGATATATGAAAGGCCAGAGATTGCGCACAAATGCACAGAGACACTTCTATTCACTCACACACGTTTGTCATAAGGATGCATTCTTTTTAGCTCTTTTTTAAATGATTACCTTTCAGAGCAGAACTGAACTCTGGTCATCATTTATAGAATGACTACATATAGAATGCTTGCTGTTTGTGTGTTTATAACGGCATCTATATGTCTGTATATTGTGACTCCGACCTTTCAGAACTCATACAGAAGAAACAAGAGCAATATTTGAGGCACTTTGAAGTTATGTTCCTCTGATTTTAACGTCTGTGTTTTCTTTTAATCTATCCCACACGCTGCTTAGTTGATTCAAGAGAAAACTATGAATAGGGAGAAAAGTTAAAACCCAGTCCCACAGATTAATCCAATAAAGAATAGACGGGAAAATTTAATTTTAAATTTTATTAATTAGAATTACCTGGGGACTTGTTAACACATAAGTCACTGTGCCCCAGTTCCAGAGTTGCTGAGGTCTGGGGGAGGCTCAAGGATCTGTGTTTCTGTTAAGTTCACAACTGATGCTGACGCCGCTGGTCTGAGTGAACTACATGGAGAACCACTGACAACGACCTCAGAGAACACGGGTACACTTCTGAATATGCTTGAGACCTTAAGATGTCAATATGGTAGTGGTTTTAACTTGGACAGGGTATCCAAAATGTGATATAAGTGCTAGGTCTTGCCCATCCAGAAAGCAGAGTTGAGGTTTTTGATGTGTTTCGATCTCAGGCAAGTGTCATGTAAGGAACTAGAGTTGGACTGAATCTGTACTAATGAGGTGAGGGGCATTGACTCAAAGTCCAGGTGGGAAATATTGGGGAGGGAAGACATATTTGAAATCAATCCGGGGGCCTGAAAGGTTCTCCTCCTTCTGAGTGGAGGTAAGTGTGGCACATAATCTTTTAGATATACAAAGGACAGAAGCACCTGCCAGAACATAAAACTGAAGGCTCAGTACAACAAGGGAAAACATCTAAAGCGAACTCATCCTGCGAATTGCAAACTTTCCTATGAGTGATCCTTACAAGGAAGCTTAACTTTCAGGGGTTTATCTTGATTTCTTTTGGTAAGAAGCTAGGGATTAGAGTTAGAAGGTGGATTCCAAATGCAATATTTTCTCTCCTTATCAATGTGCTGGTCTTGGTCACGTTGCTTGATCTCGCCTATCTTTCGGTAATAAATAAAAACTCCCTCTGCAATGTAATTTATGAATTAAAGGAAGTATCAAATATAGTAAGATACAAAGGCACTTTTAGAAGTTTTAGAGGAGTAACTGTAATTTTATTTTATTATTTAGCCAGGCCTGTGCATGAGTGTTTATGAATACCAGGAGTTAGGGTAAGTAACTATAGCTACAACCACAGGGTGAACGCATTAGTTTTTTCTTGCTTTTTTATACTGAGAAGAGAGAAGATTAAGGACAGACATTTTGTAGTTTATTTTCACCCCATTCCCAGTTTTCATGAGGAGTCAATATCATCCTTTAGTGGAGTAATAAAATCAACATGACATTTACAATTTACCAGGCAAGCCAAAGTACCTTCCTAGGGGTGTTTCAGTAATGAAATACTGTCATTCACTTCATCAATCTCAAAATCAAATTGAAGGCCTAGGGGAAAGTATCCCTGAAGAATTCACATTTTTCATGTTGCATATATGTATAATACAATAATTTTTAAAGTAGAGGCAATTTTTTTCCTGGGTGTCATAAAAAAGGGAACGAAGGTAAAATGGTAAATTGAAATGAGCCTGAAAAGTCCCGTGTTCAGCAACTTCCAATTTACATTTCTATGGTCTGTTTACAATGGTTTGGAATCCTTCACTGCAAAATAATTGGTATTTTCTTTTATAAGGTAATTTTCTGCTTCTTCTAACGATTCTCATCTTGTTAGTGATGGTTGAAAACAGGTTCCAAAACAGGCGATTCCACAGCTTTGTTCTTTTTCACTTGAATGAGTCCCTTACGATTCTGCACAGTGTAAGCATTTGACACCTATCTTCCAAAATCACAAGGCTAGCAACAGCAGACAACAAACACATGCTCCGTACTATTTCATCCAATCCTTTTGTGAAGGATTCTGAATAAATAAGGGGCCTGTTGAATGACCTGCCTTCATATTCTTCAGAGAACAGGGTAATTCTCCCATTGTTCGAAAGTACAAAACCACTGAGGACGATTTTGGACTGTCTCATGGTAACACAGGGAGGAGAGGAGACTGTTCTTTTCTTCTTTTCTAGATTTGCCCAAGGTTGGTGTTCGAAGAAAGTTTCCATTTCTGAAACTTTAGTACTGACAGTTAAATCAAAGGGAAAAGACACAGAGCCTGCCCTTGAGTTGCTCATAGATGTAACAGAATTCTCTTAGTTTACTAATGTTTCCAATATTATTTGATAATATTCTTAGGCTGAAAGATATATGTATACACAACCCTGGAACTTTAGTGAATGCTACTTTTATTGTACGAAAAGAAGGGAACAAAACATATGTTTAAAATACAAATTATTAGTGTTAACTTTTCTCAGTTAATTTTTATGGGATGCCTAAATTGAATTATAATCATCATTCCTTCCTATGTATTCATTATACCCTTTTCTAAAAAGGACATCACAGTCTAAAAACCCTACCTCCCCTCCTATTTTGAAATACCAGGAGTTAGGATAAGTCACTATAGCTACAACCATGTCATCCTGAACCATGTCATCCACCTGCAGTCTCAGGTCAAACTCCTCATCTCTACCTTCAGAGGAATTATCTTCTACATTTAAAATACTTATTCTTGCTCACATTTAAGTGGTAAAAATTAAGTGATAAAAAGGGTCCACAATGAGAGGCAGTCCCCTTGTTCATCCATCTGTTCTCCTAGTCAGGATCCTTAGAAGAGGCCAATTTTTATTTTTGAACACTCAATAAATAGTTATTAATTTTATTATGGTTCAGGCACTTCCATTCACTCACTCAAAAATATTACTTGAGTCACAAATGTGACAGCCCTTGTACTAGGCACTAGTGATTTGAATTTGAAATAGACAGAAAGCAGACATGGTGGTTAAAAGCTGCAGATCATTAGTTTTCAGGCAGCTGATGTGAAGGGGTAGATCTCTCCCTGCCCCAATCTATTTGAGACTGGTGCTATTTTGTGCAATATAGTACCAAAAAAAAAAAGTTACAAACCAAACATGTAATTATTATATTCAACAGACAAAACCATCACTGTCAAATTGCTAGGCAAGTTTCTAAGCCCTTATTCTCCATTTGCTCATCAAGACAGGTAACTTGAAATTTCTGGACCGAAAAAGCAGGGAAACTACATTTGAGAAGCATCTCTATAGGTTATGAGACACAAACACAGCTGGGCAACACTTTCTTCTAATTCCTCTTACCTTTTAGTATGTCTCCACCAGCACCTCTCAGGCTGCTGAGGACTGCCCTTCTCTTCAGAGGTAGGCTTGCTAGGTCATTAAAACGAGGGATGCATTCAAGTGAAGACTCAGGAAGGTCTCCTGGTGGTGGAGCCTGACACCGTTCTGTTAGGGATTCACAGGCAATGGAAGCAGACACTTCTCATCAACCGCAAATAATATAATTTGTACCTTCATTTTTTCCTTCATGAACTTCAGTAATTACACAGATTTTTAAATGAAATTTGAAAATATAACTTGCTAATATGTTGTCTCCTTTTCCTCAATTTCCAAATGTATACTTACATCTCTACCTTTTCTTTTTCTTTTAGCTACCTTCATAACATAACACACACATATTCGTGGAGATTGTACACATATATACTTATGCCTATATTTCTCATTCCATCAATTTTATGTCTCAATTTCTTTTATGCATTGGCATATATTAATATCTTCCATTATCTAAAGCCCATTCATTCTCTACTTCTACGTGTTGACTTTTGTGGGCGGCATATTCATATTATAAGGATGTCACTATAGTCTGCTCTGTAACCATAAAGTTTAATGCATTTTTAAAATATTTTGTTTCTAACAGATGAAAATCACGAAGCAGTGATTTATTATTAATACTATATAAATAATGTTCATATTACAGTCTAGTAGATTCATGAGTCAGTACTCATGTGTTTTAGCAATCATCTATGGATTTTATTTTTTGTCACTTTAGCGTTCAACATTATTGACAAAACATCTTATAGCAAAATGATTCTTATTATTCTTTCATCTGGGACACTTTAAAGACATTATTTTATTGTGTTATACAGTTGAAACTTATAATGTAGGAGTTACAGGTGCCAACCCCTCTCAGTCTAAAATCTACATATAAAGGTTGATTCCCTCAAAACTTATCTACTAATAGCTTACTGTTGACTGGAAGCCTTATCACCAATAAAATAGTCAGTTAACACATATTTTGAATGTAATCTCTATTATATACTGTATTCTTAAAATAAAGTAAGCTAGAGAAAGAAAATGTTATCAGGAGGATCGTAAGGAAAATAAAATACATTTATTATTGACAAAATAGAAATAGAGTTTTTCAAACTGAGTAGGCTCAGGAGGAGGAGGAAGAGGAGTGGTTGGTCTTGCTGTCTCGGAGTGGCAGAGGAAGAAGGAAATCCACATATAAGTGGACTCAGGCAGCTCAAATACATTTTGTTTAAAACTCAATTTTATTTCCTAACAATATGTTTAAGTGATAATTTTTTAAAATATCATTTACCTTCCTGGGTATTCATTACCCATTTAGTCTCAAGGATTATATCTTTTTCCAGTTAAGGAAATGCTTACTATAGTCACATAGCCACTTTTGTTACGTGTGAGTTATTATAACCACATAGGAATAATTACTACTACATAGCGATTTGTTCCTCGGTGCCTTCTTTGTTGTTTCATCCTCTAATTTCCTATGTTGGAATCATTCCTGATCTTTGAGTCTCTTTTTTTTTTTTTCCCCTCTCATATTCTGTTTCTTTTACATTTATTTTCTTTTCCAAACAATTTTATTTGCAAGACTATTCCTTGTTCAGTGTGCTCACTGAAGTGTCCATTCTTTTAGTTTGTGTTCAGCTGAAACCTTTTGACACAGATTTCCCTCCATGTACTATTCAGTTCAATGAGTATTGACAAGTGCATAATGTCATATATCTACAATTATAGTATTACACAGAATAGTTCAGCCTTCCTAAAAATCCTTTGCCTGATCAAACTCTTGTTCTCTCAATTTATTCTCTGTCCTCTGGTAAAAATCTTACCTTCTTTATCTTAGCACTATTTAGAGATTACTTTCAAATATATGTTGAGTCTTGTATGTTCGCTTACATTATAATAGGAGAATATCAAGTATGCCAAGGGGTTGTGGATGTGACCCAGCATACAGGCTGATTAGCTTTGCACTACTGGATGAGTACACTGACCCTGGAATTGCCAGAACAAGAACGTGTTTAATCTGGATTCCAAAACCCATAGCCCGTATTTCCATTTACATAGGCTAGTTCAGCTACATCCTCAGCTATAGTCCAACATACTAATTAACTGGGGCTTTTGTTTCAAAATATTGTTGAAATGTGTCATCTACCTTCCCATTAAACTTCACGTGTGATTTTATAAATTTTTAATTATTTTTTGTTATCACAATAAGACCTTGGTGGCCATGAAAGGCAGTCGTGCATACAAGATCTGCTACAAGGTAAAATAAGTGATATTTTCTATACCAACACTTATGGTAATTAGTACTTCATATATGCTACCTTGCAGTATGAATATTTTTACTGCCATCTTCTATTTCCTACATGAATTAAAAAATAAGAGCTCTTATAAATCAAGATCTATGATTTATATATTGAGATTATATGGGTATCATTTTAAACGTAAAAAAAATAAGACTCTGAGAGACTGTTATCAAACAATTTTGCAGTCCCTGTCACTTAGAAGTATACCTTTATGTTGAATTGCCTTATAATTTTAAATAAATAATTATTGCAATTACTTACATACATTTTTTTTCTATGGGAAAGCAGGATACAATTACAATAAGTCAACTGTTAGTGTTATGTCCTGTTAGTTTTAGCATTCAGATGTACAAGATGAGTGTTTTCTTCTTTTACTGCTTTCAAGATTTTCTCTTTCAACATTTTGACTACAGTATGTCTAACTGTAGAGCTCGTTGCATTTCTTCCTTATAGTTTATTGAACTTCCCTGATGTGAAGATTAATGATTTTTATCAAAATGCATATGATTTTAGCCATTATTTATTCAAATATATTTTTGACCTTGTCTCTTTCCCCTCCTTTTGCAGCTTACATTATGCATATGTTGGTGCACTTAGCGGTATTTCAAATTTCTCTGAGGCTCTTTTATGTTTCCTTATCTGTTCTTTTTTCTGTTTTTCAGATTGCATAATCTCTATGTCTGTGTCTTCAAATTCACTGATTTGACCGGGCACGGTGGCTCAAGCCTGTAATCCCAGCACTTTGGGAAGCCAAGGCGGTTGGATCACGAGGTCAGGAGATCGAGACCATCCTGGCTAACCCGGTGAAACCCCGTCTCTACTAAAAAACACAAAAAACTAGCCAGGCGAGGTGGCCGGCGCCTGTAGTCCCAGCTACTCGGGAGGCTGAGGCAGGAGAATGGCGTAAACCCGGGAGGCGGAGCTTGCAGTGAGCTGAGATCCAGCCACTGCACTCCAGCCTGGGCGACAGAGCGAGACTCCGTCTCAAAACAAACAAACAAACAAAAAACACTGATTCATACTTCTGTTACCTAAAACCTACTGTTCAGCGCCTGCAGTGAATGTTTCATTTTGGTTATCGCACTTTCTACTCTAGAATTTTTGCTCGGTTCCTTCTGTTATTTCTCTCTCTTTATTGCTATTCTCTATTTGATGAGCTATTGCTATCACTTTCATGGCTTCCTGTTGTTCTTTGAATATAGGTATAGTAGCCTCTTTGACATCTTTGTCTGCTAAATCCTACATCTGGGCACTCTAGAGAAAGTTTCTAGCATGCTTTTCTCTTTCTATGTATGAGTCACACTTTTCTGTTTATCTGCCTCTTTTCTGTTAAAATTTGGACATGTTCGATAACAGATTGTAGCCAATCTGGAAATCAAGTTCACCTACCAGCAGCCCATCTCCCTCTCAAGGGCTTGTTACTATTTGGTTAGTGATCTGGCTGAATTAGTTCAGTGAGGTCTCTTCCCCCAACAGTGTGTCGTTTCTGATGTCACTCCTTAGAGGGCCCTGCTTGGCATTTTGGGCATATTCTGTCTGACCGTCAGAGATGGCTGTGGTCTTAGTCAGCCTCTTTTTAAGTGTATCTTGCTGAAGAGTCCCTTAAGTTTTTAGCTGGGCTTCCTCTTTCAGTATTGTATCCAGCTCATAGCCTCTATTATTTACCAGCTGATTGTTTGTTTGTTTACTTGTTTATTTATTTTATGGCAATGCTCTGGGTGCATAAATTGCTTCACAATATAATGCAATTAAAGTGGGCAACTTTGCATGAGAAGGGTGTTGCCTGTCTCAGAAGCTTGCTTCAATTCCAGGAAGGCTCTTCTTAGCTGTCTCTTTCTCTAGTTCTTTCTACTTACCCTCTAGCCACGCTAATATTTTGCTTGTTGCTATCACTGTCACGGGCTACTAACCTTCTCTTATTTACTTACCACTAGATATTCTTCAGGCATAAATTTTTCATAGTGTGTTTCAAATAAAGTCAGTTCCCTTATGGAGAGCTGCAGAGATCTCCTTTCTTAAAGTATTCCTTGTCCCCTGGGAAGAATGTCTTTGCCATTGCATTGGACCTGGGGTTGGAGAGAGTGTCCTGTTTCTCCAATATGTTTCTATACATATACTCTATGAATGAGGTATTGGATAGGGATAGTAGCCGCTGATCTTCATGGCTTGCCCCTTTCACTGTGGAACCTCTCACCTCCAAGTAGGCTGCAGCAGAGGCAAGGAATACCCTTCTGCCTTATGAGTGAGGACTTCATGAGGGAGGAAACTCTGATCCTCTTGCCAGGAACAGAGCTTCTGCAACATAGTGTTAAAGGAGGATTAAAGATTTTGGCTGCCTACCCTCTCTGGTGTCCCATAGCTCTAGGTTGGGTGTTGGGAGAAGGAGCTTGATTTTCTTGGCCACAGACACCCAGAGTAGAATTTCTTTCACATTGAACTTGGTATAGGGATGGCCATGGCAGCAAATCATATCTCAAATGCTACAAAAAATATTATTGTTGTTCTATCACTATCTAGTAGATTTTAATAAACTTTTTTTTAATTTGCTACATGCTACTTACAAATATTTTAGATCATTTGAATTATTATTATTTTATTAATAAAAGTGTTTCACTGGGGAGAAAGTCCACTGACTCCTTACATTGCCATTCTGGAAGTCAGCACATGTTTGATTATGTATATTTTATCCTAAGGACAGTAAGATTTTGGAAGAAATAGAAGAGATTCCTGGGTGTTTCAGTAGCCACAAAATGCTTTTTAACAGGCTCAGGATCAGAACAGGGCCTTGAACTATGAGTCAGGTTATGCTGTACAAAGATGACTACAAAATCAATGCAAGTGAAGGATACCCAGTTAAAGTACTGGATATCTGGACTTCTAAATATTTGTCTTATTGGAAATAATTAGTTTGTCTGAAATATCTGTAATATATCTGGAAGCAATACTTATATTAATTCTAGACATTTCAGGAAGAAATTAGATGTAATTATTTTTCTAGGGTATGTGCAAAATGGATGTATGGTTTAAAAGTGTGGAACGAATACAGTACATATTACATTCACTTTTAGTGGTTGAAGCAGGTTCACTTAAACAAAAACAGATGCCCATGTCTGGCCATGATCCTGAGAGCTTCTGCACTGGGTAGAGGGCACAAAAGACAGTGAGTCTCTGGGATAGAAACAGTGTTTTTCTTCCATTTTGATTGTGATTTTCAAAGTGCAATCACCTATTATTTCAGATATTCAAGTTATTTCACTATAGTAGCTTGAGTTTGCTGTATTTCAGTCTGGCACATTCTCTTTCTACTCAGTTTGATAGATTATCTTTCAAAGATTTTTCCTCTTTAATTATGACCACTGATTTAACCCATGAAAAGCTGATTTTCCTCATGGCCACTGTCTCTTCTCTGCCTTTCTGGTAGCCCAGCCTTCAATTGATATCTTTGTGACCATTAAAACTGGAAAATCTCTAATGTGATGACTATGCAGTTAATTGGATTTGAATTACTTGGGACTAACCTGGAGTTTTCAGAGTCACAGTGGAACTTTCAAAAGTCCTGTTCCCTCAGGCAGTCCAGTTATTGATTCCAAAATACTTACTTCTGTGGATTAAAATCAATACTGATTCTTTATCACAAGCTCTATCTCTTCTCTAACTCTTGACTATTTTATGGCTTTTCCTTGCCACTACTCTAGCAACAACAACAATCTTGCTTTTTATATCCACTTTTGAACACACTGAACATTGGAGAAATAAATTTAGCCTTTTGGTAGTTCTTTTGCCTGCTTTCAATAGAATTCTCTCTTATGTTCTAGCCATAGCTAGAATTTATTAAAATGTGAAGTGGGGATTGGGCTACAATAACTACTCAGAGAACAATTGTCTGTAGATTGATAACCATTAGAGATAATGTTTCTTTCCACACATTAAGATGCTAGAGAGAGAGGTGCCCATAAGTCCCTAAGTGATTAGAAACAAAGCTTTAAGGCTAAATGGTTCTTAGTTAGACATGTTAATATGCGATATTAACATTTATTTTTGTTTCTGGAAAAAGTTTTTTCATGTCTCAGACAGTAAGGCCAAGGCAATGACTAGTTTGATTATCTTTATTATGTTAACTATATTACTCTAAGTTCCACATTATAAACAACTTTCTCCGATAATCACCATATAAACAGTCTTCTTCCAAATTACTTCTTTTTATTTGCCTGGATTTCTGCATGGCACCATGCTTTCTTCAGGCTAGAATACAAGATAACTGTTCTGCTTGAAGGTTTTCTGGAAAAACCTTGGTCCAGACTCTAATTCTTTATTATCTGTATTTCCTGCTGAAGGCCTTGATTCTTGATCATTCAGTAGATTCAGTTTAAAATTCAATTCGCAGCACTCTATAGGCTTCCAAAACATAAAGGTGATGTGAACACTGGACTAGACCAACTAATTTTATTTTTACCAACAAGCTGTCTTTTTCCGGTTACAGAAATAGGTACGTGGAATATAAATAAATAAATAAAAAGCATATAAATCTGTAATTGCCCTTGGAAGAAGCTGACTTCCAAATCCTAACCCTAATCTTGACAAAGCATCGATGAGACTTTGTCAGCAAACAAGCTAATAGTTTATCCTGTAACTGAGCTCAGGGGATTAGCAAAGTAGGAAATCCATCGTGTGTGTGACAGGGTCTAGCTCTGTTACGCAGGCTGGAGTACAGTGGTACAATCACAGCTCGCTGCAGTTTCTACTTTCTGGGCTCAAGCAATCCTCCCCATTCAGCTTCTCAAGTAGCTGTGACTACAGGCACACACCACCACACCCTGCTAATTTTTGTTATTTTTAGTAGGTCTTGCCGTGTAGCCCAGGCTGTTCTGGAACTCCTGGTCTCAAGCGATCCTCCTCAGATCTCTCCCAAAGTGCGAGATTACGGAGGTGATCCATTGCACCCCATCAAATTTGTTTGTTAATATCCTGGAGAGGCTTCCTGATCTCCTGCTGCAACGACTCACAACATATGGAAGATAATGTGCCCCTTACACTTGCCAGAAGAGACAAGTCTCATATTTAGTCTCTACTAGACCTTGAATTCAGTCATTCTAAGAAGTTCTGCCTAAAATCACTTTCAACCTCTCTTCTTGGGGTTCCTGGCTACACATGGAGGATGATTTACTTCTTTAGTTTCTAGTAAGGTAGAAAATCTTTTAAATCACTTAGAATCAATTTCTTCTGGTTAATCAAATAGTTAAGTGTCTCTCAAGAGGGCCTTAATTCCCTCTTCTCCAACCTTTATCTGACTCATATTGCTAGCATTGAGTAGGCAAAGGAGAAGGGCTGAGTGAGGGGTCATTCTCCAGCCAAAATCAATGCACCAACCTATTGAAAACCTATAGCTAAACTCAATCACACAGTTACATTTTAAGTCACTGCGTGCCAAAATTTCAAATTATGTTACAAACACATTGCATCAGCCACCATTACATATAGGACCCCTAGGGTTCAACAGCATTAAGGAATGGTCTGGGGACCAAAGGAATACTGTAGCTCCAAAACACTGTTTGCTTTGAAGCCCTGTTCAGGGATCACTCACATACACAATGGTAAATGTTCAACAGATAACTATTGATGAGAATGGGGCCTATCATTAATATATCCATAAAGAAAGGACGTGTATCCATAAAGAAAGGACAGGATATATATGAATTGAGGCAATTAAACTGGGATGCATCAAGCATTCATTTATTTTTGTTCAAGATCTTGGAACTTTTTATTCCATCTATTAAATATGCCTGTTTAGTGTCACATGTGGCTGGTAATAGTTTGTCACTCAAAGTTATTTTGATTAATCTATAGTTTTAAATTGTTTTTATCCTGTTTTACATTTTGTTTAAGATCCACTAGAGTTCAGTGGTTAAAGATGGGGAAGCATTAGTAATATTAAATGTAAGAAATTAGTGATGAGCATAAAGTTGGTAATAATTATTTTAATGTGCCTCAAGATGTTCTATGAGTACAATAGACTCATTTATTTGATCAAATTTGTTGGCTACTTCAGGATGATCCTAGTACTATGGAAAACTGTGTTAAAAAATGGACATAGAGAGATAATTACATCTATCTTTTTAGTGAGAAAACTATTATCCACACCCATAATATGTTATTTCTAAGTAAGTGCTACAAACCTCAATCAGAAAATATATTTTTATAATTTATTTAAAAATAGTTAACTCAAAAAATGAAAGCAGTTTTTGCCTGTCAAATTAAGGTTCAATCTATGTTTTAACACGAGCTTGACTCTGCCAAGAAAAATAGTATTTTATCTTAAATGTATGTCTTCATAGAGCATGCTCACAGAAAAATACTTTAAAGTAGTACTTATGATTAAACATCATGTGCCACATTTTACGTAAGGGAAGACATGTATTTCACATTTGCATTAAGAAAATAATTATTTTATTATTTTGAACTTTATATAATAATTACTAATAATTTATTTACCTAATATATAATTTATTTATTGAACAAACATATATATGTGTGTGTATATATACATCATAATAGTGTAACTAAGTGACAGACTATTTCCAATGCTTTAAAATTTATTTTGTGTGTTTTCCTATTTCTCATTAAAAAAAAATTCAACTTTTATTTTAGATTTGGAGGTATATGTGCATATTTGTTACATGGTATGTTGTGTGATGCTGAGATTGGGATATGAAGGACCCCATCGCCCAAGTCGTAACATAGTACCTAACAGTTTTGTAACCTTTGCCTTCCTCCTTACTTCCCCCTTCTAGTAGTCCCAAATTACTGTTGCCATCTTTATGTCCACTAGTACTCAATGTTTAACTACCACTTATAAGTGAGAACATGGGTATCTGGTTTTCTGTTTCTATGTTAGTTTGCTTAGGAAAATGGCCTCCAACTACATTCGTGTTGCTATAAAGAACATGATTTCATTATTTTTGGTGGCTGTGTAGTATTCCATGATGTATGTGTACAGTATTTCCTTTATCCAATCCACTGTTGATGGGTAGTTACACTGATCCCATGGTCTTCACTATTGTAAGTGCTGCTGCAATAAACATGAATGCAGTTGTCTTTTTGTTAGAATGTTTTATTTTCTTTTGGACATGTAACTAGTAATGGAGTTTCTGAGTTGAATGGTAGATCTGTTTTAGATTCTTTGAAAAATCTTCAAACTGCTTTTCACTGTGTGTATGTGTTCTCTTTTCTACACAGCCTCATTAGCATTTGTTGTTTTTGACTTTTAATAATAACCATTTTGAGTGGTGTGAGATGGTATCTCATTGTAGTTTTGATTTGCATTTCTCTGATGATTAGTGATGTGGAGTATTTTTTCATGTTTTTTGGCCACTTGTATGTCTTATTTTGAGAAGTGCCCGTTCATGTATTTTGCCTACATTTTAATAAGATTATATGGTTTTTTTTCTTGTTGAGTTGTTTAAGTTCTTTATAGATCCCGGGTATTAGACATTTGTCTATGCATACTTGGTGAATATTTTCACCCATAATGTGGGTTGTCTGTTTACTCTGTTTATACTTCTTTTATGTACAGAAGCTCTTTAGTTTCATTAAATTCTACTTGTCAATTTTCGTTTTTGTTACAATTGCTTTTGAGAACTTAATCATAAATTATTTCCCAAGTTCAATGCCCAGAATGGTGTTTCCTACATTTTCTTCCAAGATTGTAATAGTTTGAGGGCTTTCATTTAAACTTTAACCTACTTGAGGTAATTTTTGTATGTAATGAAAGGTAAGAGCCCAGTTTCATTCTTCTGCATATGACTTTTCAGTTGTATAAGCACCACTGATTAAATAGTGAGTCATTTCCCCTTTGCTTATTTTTGTCAACTTTGTAAAAGTTTGAATGGATGTAGGTATGTGGCTTTACTTCTGTGTTCTCCATTGTGTTCTGTTTGTCTATAGATCTGTTTCTGTACCACCACCATGCTGTTTTGGTTACTGTAGCCTTACAATATAATTTTAAGTTGGGCAGCGTGATGTCTCTGGCTTTATTCTTTTGCATAGGATTGCTTTGGATTTTAGGGCTGTTTTTTTTGGTTCTATATAATTTTAAAGTATTTTTTTTAATGATGTTAACAGTTTGATAGAAATAGCATTGAATCTGTAAATTTCTTTGCGCAATGTAGTCATTTTAACAACAATGATTTTGGAGAACCTGATCAGTGTGTCTTGAAGTGGTCATCCTGTATAGTGCGTAAGTTCTCTGAATTTGCGCTTGAACCTCTGTAGCAAGGTTGGGGAAATTTCCGTCTTCAAACGTGTTTTCCATGTTGTTTGCTCTTTCTCCATCTCTTTCAGGAATGCCAATGAGTTGTATGTTTTGTCTCTTTACATAATCCCATATTTCTAGGAGGTTTTATTTATTTTTAAAAATTCTGTTTTCTTTATTTTTATCTGCCTGCATTGACTCAACATAGCAGTCTTTGAGCTCTGAGATAAGTCTTGTCTCAGCTTAGTCTATTCTGTTACTACTGCTTCCAACTGAATTATGAAATTTCTTCAGTAAATTTTTCACTTTTAGAAGTTCACCTTGCTCCTTTCTTAAAATGGCTATGCCATCTTTCAACTCTTGGCTGCTTAGGGTTATCCTTGGATTTGGTTTCAGCCTTCTCTTATATTTCAATCAGCTTCTATGCTATCCAGATTCTGAATTCTATTCGGTCCCATGTGCTATGGAGCACAGTGATTCATTGTGATTAGAACAATTGCTGGGGAGCTAGCAGGGTCATTTGGAGGGAAGACGACACTCTGGCCTTTGAACTACGGTAGGTATGAGTTGGTTTAGTTGATTGTCTTTATTTCTGGATACTTTTAGGGACCAAGGCTCAGTTCAGCACTCCTGGGGTGCATACTTTAATCCTACGGGCTAGGACTAGGCCTGCAGATTTGTACTCTGGCCCCTCAAAGTTAAGCACCTACAGTCTACAGGGGCAGAAGTGTTACCAGTTAACTGGCAACACCACTATGAAGGAGATAGCTGGCAAGAGTGCTCTGATAGGGCAGCAGTGGACCCCACATGTGTGCTCTCAGCACGGTGGGGGCAGGTCTGCACATGTTTGAGAGATTTTTCTAACTTTTTGTGATAGGCATTTAGCTCTATAAAATTTCCTTTTATCACTGCTTTTGCTGCATTCCAGAGATTTTTGTATGCTTTATAGTTTAATAAAAATGAATCTACTGAACAATATCACAAGATAAGTGCTATCTTATTTTCATTTCATAGTTAAATTAAAACAAATTAAGACTTTAAAAAGTTGCCCAATAATTTATGTATCATGGAACAATAATATTATTTTACAAAATATGTTTATAAATGCTATCTGTTACAGTGAGAAGGGTGTTGGGCCAAAATGGTTAGGAAAATGTGGATTCTAGGTTATTTTAAATGTCTATTGATTCCAGAAAATGTCATGATTCATGGATTCTCTAAATATCTCAGCTGCAAGTAAAATAGTGGGGAGAAAAGTGAACACCCAGGTATGACCCAGACATGCTGCTCTATTTTCTTCTAGAATATTAGATTCTAGATGGCAGGCATTTTTATTCTTACTTGTAATAATAAGAACCCATCCTTTATTTTCAATAGACTAATATTAAATATGTCAGTATTGTATTTAGCTAGAAGAAAGATTTGATAATTTCTTATGAGGAAAAGGAACAACTGGTATGCTACAGGAGTTTTATTTCTATTTTGCCAGCACACAAAATATCCATGTCTAATAAAAACACTCAGAGTCAGAGTCTAAGAAATTAAAAATGAAAATGATACTATGCACACACACGTGCAGACACATACAGAAAATTTGCGATGGCATCTGCCAGTAGAAAAAAGCAATGCAAAGTTTCAGTTCTCCATGATCCTGGAGGAGACTTTTTCCTACAAAATTATAATCTAGTCTCATAATGATTTAAAATAGGGACATTTTAACACACACACTCACACTCACACACACACACACAAAAAAACACACACCCCACCACCACCACCAGCAACAACAACAACGACAATGAAGAAGAAGAAAGGAAGAAATAGTTGAATTTCATTGTAGCTGTATTTTACTGAACCAAAAGAGAGTACATGAGACCTCTGGCTACCAACATCTAATTAGCAGACTTTTCACCAGGTGATGAAATGCTGCAACACATTATTTGGTCCTATTTTTACTGCTTTCATTGACTAACTGGTCTTTTAGAGATACTATTTAACTTCACTGATTTTGTGATTTTATCTTTCACATAAAGATTTGAAGAATTGACCTCCCCACCTGTTGAAGATTTTATGCAGAAAAAAATTTAAAAACTGCTGTCTTAAAGAAAAGAAAACAAAACCTGATCAGCTTCTACTTCTACTAAGTAGAAACACTGAATTTTGTCCTGGCTTATTAATACAAGTTTATATTTTGATTAGGACTAGTGTGAAAATAGTTTAAATTTGTACAGAGAGCTGGACATGCAGTTTTTGTGGTACTGTTTGTAATCAACCATCATTACCCGTGAGATACGTGTAGGAAGTATTTTTAAATTCACATCTACAGACATTTTAGTCTCCTTTTATTAGTACATTTTAAACAATTGGTTAGCAATGTCCATTATGGACATTATCTTTAATGAAATCAAAAAGTCCCCATCCTCTGCGAGTTTACACTCAAGCAGATGAAAATCACAGTGATGATTCAATCTAATACTGGTCAAGTATAATAGACAATAAGTGATGCTGAGAAGGCCTATACCAGCCACCGTCTTAAATGGTAGTTAGATGATGACTGCAAATACATCTGCAAATATACAAGGCTCATGGGAGAAAAAACTTGGGGATTTTGAAAATCCACTCAAAAATTATGGACATTTAACTGAGAAGTTTCTTGAAGGATGGGAAAGATTTGGTTAGGCAACTATGAGGAGAGGGTCATTTGATGGAAAAGCAAAATAAACAGATTTGGAAGAGTAAAGACATTAGCATATATATGACATAGTAATGTTATGTCATCTGAGTTCTCTTTTAATAGTTAGGCATGAAGGGTGAAAATAGTTACATATCCTCTCTCACTCTCCCTCTATGTGTGTGTGTTCAAATCTTTCATTGTTCAGTCATGTTAGAACACAATTTATATTAATGTCCACTATTCAATTTGGCTGTCAAAGCAAATGACTCTCAGAATTCCCCTAAGTTTCTTTCACGTCTCGTCTCCTTAACCTGTTTTACCTATACATCAACTTCAAAGGGAATTATTTCTCTGAGAGAAAGATGAATAAAATGGACAGGACCTACATCTACTCAGCACAGTGAATTTACTAGATTATCATCACCACATTCATAAACATAAAGTATTTTAGTGAAGAGTGACAGGAAAATACAAAATCAATAACAAGTATATACTAAGTCTAAATATCCATTTCATTTTTGTATGCAGAAATTTTTTAGCCACTGACTTAGCTTTTTTTAAGAATTTCAGTTGCTATTCATTTTACCTGCACAGAAATGAAGCTGTTAGAAACCAGATAACTTTATAGTTCCTTGCCAACACACATCAACTTACTCTTTAGTAAACGATGCCATAAACAACATAAATGATTTTTTAAGCATTGCTCATAATATCTAAAGAAGGAATTCTGAAACTCCTTAGGCTCTCTCTGGGGAGGTTAACAGTAGCATGGCTCTGAACATAGAAGATCTTGAGCAAAAAGTTTTGTTCTGATAAATTCCAGCTACATGACATTGGGTAACTTACTTTATTTTACTTATCTCTGTTTACATATTGAATTCCCTTCAGAAACAGAATATTTGTGAGATTTGAACAGAATTATAAAGAAGGTAGGAAGTCCTTGCCGTAAAACCTGTGTATAGTTAAGATTTGAAAGTCTGTGTGTGTGTGCATGCACACGTGCTTACCTGTAACATATTTATGGCAGAAAGAGTGAGTACAAACTATGGAAAAGATCATTATGGAGGGCGAGAAATAGAAATCAATAAAACATATGTAGAATAAATAAACAGAAATTAATAATGAACAAAAATGAAAATTATAAAGAAATCAAAGTTGCAGTCAAGAAGTAGCATATCATCTAGGAAGGTGAAAGAGAAGGTTGTTTGGCACAATAAATTGCTAAGTTCATAAAATATTGTGAAGTTTAGGTCATCTGTGATTTCTTAGTTGGCAATCACAACTATATTACCACTATTTTATTTCATTAATCAGAATATTTAGGTATGGCAAAAATCTGTATTTTTAACAATTCTCTCCAATGATTCAATACAACTACCAAAGCACTACATTTTGAAAAACGATGTAAATCTCACTTAGAAAAAAGATCTACAACATATGGTCACATGTGATATTAAGCAAAATGATTTTTTTTTTTTTTGAGACTGGAGTGCAGTGGCGTCATCTCGGCTCACTGCAACCTCCGCCTCCTGGGTTCAAGCAATTCTCCTAACTCAGCCTCCTGAGTAGCTGAGACTACAGGCACACCCGGCCAATTGTCTGTCTGTGTGTGTGTGTGTGTGTGTGTGTGTGTGTTTTAGTAGAGACAGGGTTTCACTGTGTTAGCCAAGATGGTCTCAATCTCCTGACCTCAAACAAACAGACAAAAAATTTTTAATGGGACCATTTGGTGCAGGGACAAGCCATCCTGTATGAATTTGGAGACCCTAAGTATCTTATTAAAATATATATTTATATAAGCAGGCTCTATTTTTAAAAAGTAGCAGTGACAACAGCTTTTCCTTTTACTATGTTTGCTAAAACGCTGTGGGAAAGACAAAACCTTAAAGAAAGTCTCAGCTTTCAAGGTGCTCACAAACTAATAGAGAAAGTCATCAAGAGTTAATATAAAACTCGAGCTGCTGATTAGCAGTGCAAGACCACAAGAGAAGAGGTGTCACAAGGTAGGCAGTGATTAACTGCTACTTGAATTACATTGACAGTAATTGATAGAGGACTTCAAAGAAGGAAGAGAGTGTATGATGACCCAGAGTTATCCAGAGGTGAACCTGGGCCAGGTGCCTCTCCATTGAAAACACATGTGGAAGAACAAAGCACTACAAAAGACCTCTGAAAACTTCTATAAGATTAAAAAAGTGACAGTTGGTACTTCCTATGTGACTGGAACAGTACTGGGTGTTCTATATGCAATAATTTCTTTAAATTTCAGAACTCTAGGAGCTAGATGTTATTGCTAATTTTAAAGATGAATAACCAGGACTTGGGGATAAATAGTTGATCTCAAGTCATTTGACAATTGAATACAGAATATAAATTATGGTGATGACTCCGAATCTTGTTCCTGTTCAATCACATCACACTAACATCTGGTATACTTGTTTGTTAGGAAGAATCAGTAATGTGAAACAGCTGATAATGTCAGATCAATGAATTTTAACCATAATTACTTCCACATGTGACATTTTGATGCCATCACTTTCAATAATTTATTTTCAATTATTTTCTCTTTCCATGTTCTGTCCTCAACTCACTGACTTAATTTTGTTTTTGGCCGCCAATTTAACTGTGGTTGCAATTTCGTACAAGTTCTGCTCTGGGATTTAACCTTGCAGAGATACTTAATAACTAATTTCAGTTTTGTCATTTTCTTATTGTGGCATTGCTCACTTTAAGACTATTTGATATAAGATAAAATACAAAGATTTACTTTTAAAAAGATGTGATCAAAGAGAAGAATGGATTTGTCTTTGGGGTTTTATTTAACTTCTGATGCTGTAAACGATATTTAGCCTTAATATACCAAATTTCCCTAATGTAAGATAGATGGGTGATAGAGTTTGGATATTTGTCCCTGCCCAAATCTGGGGTTGAAAGGTAATTCCCAGTGTTGGACGTGGGGCCTGGTTGGAGGTGTTTGGATCATGGGAGTGGATCCCTCATGGCTGGGTACTACCTCAGAATAGTGAGGGGATTCTCAGGAGGTCTGGTTGTTTAAAAGTATGTGCCGCCTTGCCTGCCTCGCTCTTGCCCCTGTTCGAGCCATGTGATATACTTGCTCCCACTTCCCCTTCTGCCATGAGTAAAACACCTTGAAACCTTCTCAGAAGCTGAGCAGATGCTGGCACCAAGCTTCCTGTACAGCCTGCAATACTGTGAACAGATTAAACTTCTTTTCTCTATAAATTACTCAGTCTCAGGTATTTCTTTATTGCAATGCAAGAATGACCTATTACAATGAGTATTTTGGTGCTGCTAGAATAAGAGATTGGGAGCAAAAGTTAAAAATAATGACCTCAAGGTTTACTGATGTTGAAGACGTTGTGTACAGTGAACCAGTCATAGAAGGATGGATATTGCCTTGTTACACTATGTGAGGTATCTGAAGTTGTCAACATCACAAAAAAACAAAAGTAGAATGGTGGCTGCCAGGGGCTGGCAGGGGAGTGGAACGGGGAGTTCTGCTCAGTGCGTATAGAGTTTCAGTCATGCAAGATGGACAAGTCTGAAGATCTGCCGTACAATGTTGTGCACATCGTTAATCCTACTGTACTTCAAAGCTTTGTTAAACAAGTAGATATCATTATACGTGTTTCTTAATCACAATAAAAAGTTAAAAATAGAAATTCATATCAGAAAACTCAAGATCTTATGTGACAATCAGGATAGCAAGAGGTATCTTGAAATCTTTCCTTATTATTTTTAGAAACTGTAGACCTAATGAGCATTTGCAAGCCATTGCTAGATGCGCAGAATTCAAACTGCTCAACCCTTTTAACTTATAAATATTTCAGTCGTGCTTCTCCTCTAAAATCACTAAAAAGCTCAGTCTTTACTGTTCTGAATGTCCAGAATCTAATAAAAATGACAAGAAAATAGTCAAGAATAAACAAAACCATACCCAAACATCCCCCAAATTTGGGAACTATTGGATAGGCAAATTAAAATAACCATGGTATGTATGTCAAATGATCTAAATATGAAAGGCATAAAAATGCATGAAGGAGGGGAATTTTGTCAGAGAGCAGACTGAATAATGAACATGAAGGCAGGTTATGCTTATTATTTAACTTGAAGAACAAAAAGAAGTGAAAATATCAAGTGATGTGGGATAATAAAAATGGTATGTTATACTGTCAATTGAATTATCAGAAGGAGGGGAGAGATAATCTAGGAAAAACAGATTTGAAGAGGAAATGGCTAAGAATTTTTTTAATTTAATGAAAGACTAATTATATAGAAATAAAAACAAAATAAAACTAATGAGCCTACAAATGCTCAGCAAACTAGAACAGAACTGAAACTTCCTAGCCTGGTAAAGGGAATCTTCTAAAAAGCTGCAACTAGCATTATGTCTAGTAAAGTTAATGAACTAAGCACCTTCCTCCTAATATTGGGGACAACACAAAGTTAGGATGTCTGCTTTTACCAGTTACACTTCATATTGTTTGACATAAGATACGGCTACTGCAATAGAGACAGAAAAAGATATAAAAGGCAGAAAAATCAGAAGGAAAGAGAATAAATGGTTTTATTTGCTACTCTCATGACTATTAACTTAGAAAGATAACAAGTATTTTCAAAAAAGCTATTAAAAGCAATAAATGAGTGTATTAATGTTACAAAATTCAAGGTTAATAAAAAAGTCAGCTATATTTCTGTAGTCTACAAATGAACAATTTGAAGCTAAAATTAAAAAAAATACTAATTATAACAGTATCAAATAATGAAATTTTTATGGATAAAGTAACAAAAGATTTTCTAGATATTTATGCTAAAATTTATGAATTATTAAAGAAGAAAATAATGGAATATTGATATTATTGGGAAAATTTACTGTATCCATGTCTTGAAAGATTCAACACAATGCCACTCAAAATGTAACCTGATATTTTTATAGAAATTCACAAACTAATTCTAATATGTATAAGGAAAAGTAAAAGATCTAGAATAGACAAAAGGTTTAAAAATAAACTTGAAGAACAAATGTCTTATTTCCAGACAACACAAAAGTACATTATTTAAGACATTGTGGTATTGGCCTAAGGGTAGACATATTTATAAAATCAACTACAAAGTCCAGAAATATGATCAGTTGATTTTTGATGGAGGTGCTAAGCAGATTCAATAGAGAACAGTAGACTTTTCCTACGATTGTACTGGATTAATTGCATAACCATATTAGAACGTTTTAAGCTGGGTATGGTAGTGCATGCCCATAGTCCCAGTTACTTGAGAGGCTGAGTCGTGAGGATTGCTTGAGCCCAGAAGTTCAAGGCTGTAGTGAGCTAGGATCACTTCACTGTACTCCATCCAGGCTGGATTGCAGACCAAGACCCTGTATCTCTCAAAAAAAAAAAAAAAAAACACACACACACACCTTATGCCTTCACACCGTAGATAACATTCAATTCAAAATGAATCCAAGATAGAAATATAGAACAACAACAAATTATAGAAAATCCAAAATAAAATATAGAAGAAATGATGCATACTCTTTGGCTAGGCAAAGGATTACTAGATTTAAGAATTGCACGCCATGAAAGAAATATTGATAAATTAAATATCAGCCAAGTTACAAAGATCTGCTCTTTCGAAGGTATTATGAACAAAATCAAAAGGATAGCCATAAGAATGGGAAAAATATTTACAAAAGCACATAATGGATAAAGAATTAATACACTTCCATAAATATACCTTATCAACTCAAAAGAAAGAAGTGTGCAAATTGTAACAGTTTACCACATAAGATATAAAAATTGCAAATATACACATGAGGATATACTCATTATTTATTATAAGGAAAATACAATTTAAAATTGCAATGAAATCTTATAATATATGTACTATGACTAACATTTTAAAAATTAAAAAAAACACAACAATTGCTGGAGAAGATCTGGAGCAGCTAGAACTCTTTACATTACTGGTGGTGATGAAACACATCGTTAGCTACTTTGGAAAACAATTTAGATGTCTTTTGAGAAGATAACATTTGCTTACCTATGGATTCACCAATGCCAAGTTTACTTTTTTACCAAAAGCAAATGCAACAGATATCATACAATAACCAATACTCAAATATTTATGGCACCTTTATTTTAAGAGTCACAAAGTAGAAACAGTCCAAATGTTCACCATCTGGTAAATAAATAAACTGTGTAACATGTGTACAACAAAACATAACTTAGCAATTTTTTAAAAAAGGAAAAAAATACATGCAAAAACAGGAGTGAATCTCAAAAACTGTGCAAAGTAAAAGAAGCCATAAGCAAATGCTGCAAAATGCATGAATCCATTTATGTGACTTTCCTGAAAAGGCAAAATCATGTGACTAGAATACTCTGTGGTTGAGAGAGTATAGCGTTTCGGGAGAGCATTTGACTGCCAAAAAGAAAATAGGAGCTTGTCATGTTGACGGGAATGGTGATGGTGTTTACATGTACCGTATCCGCATTTGTTAAAATTCCCAGAACTACCCAACTAAAAGTGGTAAATTGTATGTATGTAAATTATGTCACAATAAGCCTTAATATAAAATATCGATATAGCATTCGTTAGATATACTCAAAGCCTCTTTTGGGTCTAGCTGCTCTTTCCCTCAGGTCGCTGAGGGAGATTGTGTAGCTTCCAACTTCCATTCATTAGACATTATCTTCTTCAAAGACTTGACAGCAATATAGACAAAAACATCATAATATGATTTAATAAAACTTTAGGGTTACCCAAACGCCCTACCTAACAATTGTATTTGTTATACTTTGAAAAAACAAAAAAAAAGTCAACACCATTCTCCATCTCGTTCCTGATAAAGATGCTTTAATATCTGTGCAAATTCTATTTGCTTCTATCTCTGATGCTCTCCCCTTCCAGCTTCCATTTTTAACCATTCTAGTTAAGATACTTATCTTGCATTTTCATTCCCAGTCTTTTAGTTGCTTTATTAAGTGCTAAAGTACTGCCTCATATTTTTGTCTGATTTGTGTGTGTTTGGCTTCCTTACCTGTACTCTAAGCTATTAATAGGTTGAGTGAAACTATGATGTCTTTTAAAAATATATTTTTAAATAACATTGTTTCACTGAGAAGAATTTTTTTAAAAAGCTATTAATTATATGAAGACAAAAGGGGAGTTAAATCTCATCTGTACTGGATTTTATTCCACATGCATTTCCTTCTTCCCAGCTGGCCCCTCCTCCCACAAATCTCAACTGGGTTCCTTAGCGATGTGCCACTCTGATTTCCCAGCCCTGCATTGCTGTGTAGTGTCTTCAGCTAGCTGGACATTTATTGTTCTATTAGATTATGTACTTGCCCTAAATTTAAATGCTTTTATTTTCTTTCCTCATTGTCTGCAATCTGGCAATAGAGCTTTCAGTGTTCATCACTCCTTAAACTCGGCGCTCTTTCAGAATGTCGTTTTCCATTTTTACTTATAAACCATTATGAACTAAAAATACAAAGTCAAGAATCGTAGACCATACACCACAACCATCCAATGTAATCACACACACACCCCCAAAAAAACTAACATTATTTTTTATGCAACCTTACTTTATTCAAAACGGTCTTCTAAACTCTTAAAACACTGTTTTCACAAGCAAATTTACTTCTAGTGACACTTTCAAGACAAACGATGGGAGCAGTAGAGTAGTGCTAAATCGTGTCAAAGCTTGACAATGTTTGGTTATTTTTAAAGTGTATATAATGTTAACAGGTGAGGTAGTTAAATTTATACCAAGTAAAGTTTTGCTAGTCTTTCTGCTTTGTGATAACTGATGTAAACTCTTAAGATTTTCTTGATATTTCTAAAATTTTAAAGATGAAACAAAATGATAAAAGCACAGAATTAATATTAGGGATGAGACATTGTGGAAATTAATACAAATAACTATTCATTTGTGAATGTTAACTTATTTTCATAGGTTTTTGCCATTTGAATTATTTTATGCAAATGGTTCATTGATTTATAAATATGTTTTGTAATTGGATTATCTAAAACAATTGGTGACAGTTTGCAAGTATTGGAAATATATATTATCAAAAATCTTATCTCTATTTTTCTAGAAACAATTCTAAAAATTTTCTACAGAAATATTTATTTTCATAAATATTGACATGCCATTTATTTCTCAGCCTATTATTTTAATGAAAATATTCTTCTCTTACATCTACTTTAACTTTCTTTTACATTTATTGCTTAATTTATTTGAAATTCATTGTCATATATTCTTATTTCTAATTTTTATTAAAATAGATTTAGTGTTTTAACACAGAGCAAAATCATTAGTGTTGATTTTCAGATACTAGCCTCATCAGCTTTATTAATTATAAAAATATTTTTATTTTATGTCAAGTTTTTCTTAGCAGCTACTGGACTTCAGCTTTTACCTTCTCGGCATGCATTACCATAAGCATATTTTTTTCTCTTTCTATGTATTTGTATATTTGCTGATGTTAAACCAGGCTTTCACTCATGATCTTAGTAGATTATTTGAAATACATAAGCTAGTAATTTTTTTTTGCTATATTCATTTAGTAGATGGTATACATGAGAACGATAATCACAAAACCTGACCAACAAAATGAATTCTCCAGTTTGTTTCTTCCTATTCATTCAACTCCCATTACACCCGTTAAAAAAAATTCATTTTTAGTTCCATTCATTTTTTTTAAAAAATAAAAAAATTATATATATGTATGTGTGCGTGTATATATATATGTATATATATAGAGAGAATGGATATATATAGAGATATATATCGACATATATATGGATATACATAAAATGGATATTTAGAGAATACATATAAATTAATGTATTCCTGGTTCTTGTAAACTATTTATTTAGTTTACGAATGCTTATGTAACTTAAATCTTTTGCTCAGCATGATAATTCTGGGGATGTATTCACATTACTAAAGTTAAACATTGTTCCCATGTTTCCAGACCATTGACACTTCCTACTTTTCTGTTCCGTTTTGTGTGCTTACTTTTCGGCTAGGTTGTGTTTAGTAATTCTGAACATTTCATATGGATTCTTCTGTATATCCTCATATCATTCTTCCATTGCTGTATATCTTGTATATCATTCCTCCAACTTGCAAATATCTCCCATCCTTGCGCTGCTTGTTTTGGGGATCTGTCCATGATCATCTGGTTAACAGACATTCTTAATTTTGAAAGACATTGATTTATAAGTCTTTTCCTTTACAGTTTACATTGTGTATGTTGGTTAACAAAATTATACCATAAAAAGTGATATCATATCTTTAGGTTTCTATATTTCTTCTATAATTGTTTGGCTTAAATTAAGAATATCTATAATCCAGCTGGATTGATTGGAAATGTGGGTGTTCAAATTTTTGTGTGAGATAGTAGTTGAATTTCATTTTATTTATAAATGTGGATGCTGGTTTTTCCAGCATGATTTACTGAAGCATTCGACTTTTTTCCTATGATCTGCAATGTCAAAATTCTGGACTGTATTTCTGGACTCCTTGTTATGTTTCCTTAGGTTTATGTGTCTATTCTCATGCCTTTATCTCACTCTTAAGTACTGTAGCTTAATAATTGTGGATCATATCTTCTAAGGGATGTCTTCACAGTTAGTATTCTTCACTCTTGGGCTTTTGCACTTCCATGTACGTAGAGAATTATCTGAAGAAATTAAACCCATAGTCTCATGCACACGTGCATGTGCACACTTACATGTACACAAAAACCACACCTCTGTTGACTTTTTGTTTTACTAGAATTTCACTAAACTGATACATCAACTCGAAAAAAATTCAACATTTTTCTTATATTGTCATCCAATTCATGTATATGATATTATATAAATGCTTTCTCATAAATAATCTCGATTTTCTGATAAAGATATTGCATTGCTCTTGATAGATTTACTGGTAGGTGCTTTATGCATTAGAAACTAATGTAAATGTCACATTTTTATCACATTTTCTAAATACTTTTCCTAGTGAATGGTGACATAATTCAAGGATATTGATATTAATATTTATGAATATACGTACCATACATTTAGAACAGTTTTATGTGTACAGAGCAATTGAGCAGATAGGTTTCATTTATCCCCTCACCCTGTACACAGTTTCTACTAGTACAAATGCCTTACATTAGTATGGTATATTTCTTACAATTAATAAATCAATATTAATATATTATTAACTAAAGTTGATTATATGCAGATCTCCTAGTTTTTATTTAATGCCTCTTTCTGTTCTAGGATCCCATTCAAGATATCACATTACACTTAACTGTTGTATCTCCTTAGTTTCCTCTTGGATATGCCATTTTTCAGACTTCAGTTGTTTTTGATGACCTTGACATTTATGAAAAATACATTTTCAGGTGTGTTATAGGATGCTCTTCTGTTGCAATATGTCTGATATGTCTGATGTTTTTCTGATTATTAGAGAAGTGTTATGAGGGTTTTTTTGTTTTCACATTTAGACCTTTACTGAGCAAATGTCTCACACTTTGACAGGGACACTCTGCAGGAAAAAATTAAGAGTTCCGTGGCACACATGTGAGATGAGAAGATGTCATTTGTGCCTTCATGTGGTTGGTTAGTGATAGTCATCATCCACGGTAGCTACAGAAGAAGGTATGGCCATGACCATTAGGAAAGTGAGGGTGAGGTGTTCCATTATGCTGCCTAAGAGGTGTTCAAGGTGGCCAATATTTCTTTAGGCTACAACTTTTGACATACAGTCTTCTATGTCCTACTTTCATCCATTCTGTATCATTAGAATTTAGAATTGTCTGCTTTAAACAGTATATAGGTTGATACTATATCCTGTCTTACAGATTTATCCTTTAGCCGGAGCATTTAAGTTACATATTTGTTATAATTATTGGTATATTTGGACTTTTTCTATGTTAATTGTGTGCTTGCGTGCTTTCTATTTATCAAATCTCTTCAATTTCTTTTTTTCTTGTGCCTTTGAATACTTATTTTTATTGTTTTCTACTCCCTGCTAGTTTAGAAGTTAACCTCTATACAAAATTTTTGATGTATATAAAAAAAGAGAAAGCAGTAACCTCACTGCACATTTGGATGTCCAGGTGCAACAATACCAAATGCATTTTTTTCTACAGCAACTGTGAAGCTTCTAGAGTTCAGCTTTTACTATCAGAGATAACATGATTGCTAGAGACAACAGCTAAGTTGCTGCTAATAAAGTCTGGCTTAGTGGTGGGATGGTGCTCTTGGCTCTGTATTCCTGTGTAGCCTCTAATTTGGATGCTGGCCTTTAGAGATTGTGAAAATGATCAAATAATCTTTAATAAACTCCCATTTGCTGATGCTATCTTAAGTGGATTCTCTTTGTATCTAAGAACGCTGACAAAATAAATTTAGGTGTTTTGTTGTTTGAGATACAAACTTTTCTGACTATCCCATTGTTAATGTCACAGTGCATTATATCCCTTTCTTACTCAGCATTTTTAATCATAAATTTCATTTTGTCTGATGTTGATTTTGTCACTTTTGCTTTTGTTTGGTAGGCATCTATCTGTCTGGTATATCTTTGAATAACCTTTTATATTTAGCTTTTTTAAAACAATTTTTTTCTATACTTGTTTCTTATAAACAGCATCTCAATTAATTTTGCTCATTAATCAAGTTTGACAGTATTTGTGTTTTAATTGGAAATTCAGCTCTATCCATATTTAGTGCAACTGTCTGATATGTTTTCATTTAGCTCTTCATTTTATCCTTACCATTCTATTTATTTCATCGTATCTTCTTTACAACTATCCTTGTTGTCATTGGCTTAAACCTGTAACTATGCATGTATTTTCATTTTTTTCTTGTTAACTTGGGAATTTTGCTATATTTTCTTAAAGCAAAGTACTTAATTTATGCATCGAATCAAAGATATATCTGAACAATTTTATGGAATCAATAGACCAGCTATTTTTCCTTCCAGACTGTTTACTTTTTTCCTAGTCTTTCTTCTCAAGCTGCAGAGATCTTTAGAGGGTTTTAAGCTCCCCATTTCTCCTATGCTTGCATGACACATGAAACCCAGTAAAGGCTTTTGTTTTGCTCTCTGATCTCCAAACATGGCTGCTGCATTCCCCTCTGAATCATTTAGTGACTTTTGTGTGAGTTCTTTCTTGAGTCATTCCCTCACTGGAGTTACTTTGGTGTTATATTCTATGCGATACCTATTGTTGACTGCAAATATTTTCTTTTATCTTGACAAATATTATCTTGGAGGATGATAGTGTTATCACCTGATTCTCTTCGTGACCCATGCAAATGATTTCAACAACTTCAGGTTAAAATTAGAATTTTCACGTGAGTTCAATTTCTTGTTATTTATAATGAATTATTTGTAATGAGTAAGTCCTTTGTGTCTGGAAAATTATAAAATTTTCTCTTCTTCTTAGAGTTCAGAATTATTATGTGGAATATCTAAGCATATGTCTTGTTTTAAATGTCTCTTGTCATCAGTCCTACCATGAGCTCAGTGTGATTCTTATAATCACAGCCCATGTCTCTTTGAGGTGAGGGAAATGATTGCCTCTTTATTTCATTTTAAACACACACACAATGTGAAAATGTTGGTGAAAAATACTGGCTGTTTTCCTGAACTCTAATTCAACTCTCAGCAGAAACTATTCTCTTTTCAATTCCTCTAGTTAAACTTTTAAAAGTATACTTTTTAACCATCAGTCTTTGTGATGTATTTGAATTTCCCCTCTTTTGTGATATATTTGAATTTCCCCTCTTTTCTTTATCTATGAAAAGAGTCGAACTCTGTAAAATATTTGAAGAGATTTATTCTGAGCCAAATATGAGTGACCATGGCTCATGACACAGCCCTCAGGAGGTCCTGAGAACATGCGTCCAAGTCGGGTCAGAGTGTAGCTTGGTTTTATACATTTTAGGGAGGCATGAAACTTCAATCAAACAATTTGAGAAATACATTAGTTTGCTCCAGAAAGTTGGGACAATTCGAGGGGGGGCAGAGGGTAGGGGGCACTTCCAGGCTATAGGTGAATTTAAATATTTTCTGGTTGACAATCTGTGGAGTTTGTCTAAAGACCTGGATTCAATAGAAAGGAATAATAAAAGATTGAGAAGACCAAGGTTCTTTCAAAGTCCAATAGTGACTGCCTTTAGAGACAATAGATGACAAGTGTTTATTACTCAGACCTTTAAAAGGTGTTAGACTCTTGGTTAATCTCTTCAGGATTGGGAGGGCCTGGAAGAAAAACATCTAGCTATGTAATAGAGATTCTTTACAGATGCAAATTTTTCCCCCACAGAGGATGGCTTTGCAGGTTCATTTCAAACTATGGCAAAGAAACATGCTTTGGGATAAAATATTTTTATTTTCTTCTTTGTTACATAACGTTACACCAGAGTCAGATAGGAAAGTAAATCAGAATCAGATTGAAAAGTTGTAGTTAAATAAAACCCATCTGGTGAGAATTTATCATTTGTAGGGCATGATTTCCCAGGCCCCTTGCATAGGAAGTTGGGCAAGAAAAGAAAAAAATCAGAGCTTAGTCCTCATCTTATTACTTTATTGTTCTCTACATTACTATATTCAAGTTGATATCTGTTTCCTTTAGCAGCTCTATTTTTTTTATTTTACTTTTTTTGTTAGCTCTCACACCTGCATATCCTTAGGTGTTGTATTAGTTTCCTGTGGCTGCTGTAACAAATTCCCAGCAGCTCAGTCTCTTAAAACAACACAATTCTATTATCTTATAGCTCCGTTGGGCAGACATCCAAAGTAGGTGTGACTGGTTAAAGGGACAGTGTTGGCAGGGATGTCCCTCCTGGAGGCTCTAGATGAGAAACTCTCGCCTTTTCCAGATTCTAGAGGTTGCCAGCCTTTCCTGATGGTGGCTGATCACTCACATCTCCACTTGCCCATCCCTTCCTTCCCTTTAACTTAAAGACCATGGATTCTAGCGCCTCATCCCGACAAGCTGAGATGGGAGTCCACCCTGGCACGCCCCATGGGGACCTGCAGAGTCAGGCAGGCAGTACCAGGACGGCCCTCCTGGACTTGTGACTGTAACGCAACCACGGCCACATAATTCAAAGGAAAATGAACACTGTATTGAGTTGTCCTGGATATTCAGGAGCTCTTTGAGAGAGTAGAGAGTGGACGTGGAGCTGTAGTTGGGACAGACTCAATGTTGTGGGCTGCCTGCCGCAGTCACAAGGCGGGAAGGGAGACAGCCTGAGCCCAGCACTGTTGTGTGTTTTTGAAGAGATTATCCTCCTTTTCTTCCTCTTGTGTTAAACTGTGAAAGCCTGGAGTAAACACTCAAATGAGGTGCTGGTGATTGTCCACCTGGAAGCTGAAATGCACAGTCTGTTCCTCTCTGCCTTCAGCAGCTTTTTGTTTAAACTCATATGCAATTTAATGACTATCACAATACCTAATTCAGAATCTTAGGAAAGTTTCTCCAAGGTATTTGGTTTAAAACAGTAAAACCTGCATGTTCCGTCCTATGAACAGGGACGCTGATGCTAGTTTTCGTTTTATAAGTGTCCTATTCCCCCTTTCAGTTAAAAAACACCCCTTCCCATTTTCCACATCTCAAGGCATATACTTAGGCATCCTGTTGGCCTGAGTTCAAATTTTGGCCCTGCCACTTACTGGAAAATGTATTTAAACTCACAAGAGTTTCAGTTTTCTGGTATATAAAATGAGGATTATTTTGCTTACCAAGATGATTATTGATACAATAACTGCTAAAGGTTACCAAGTACATATATGATACACAGTAGAGAGTAAATATGAGTTAATTTCTTCTCTTTGTTCTTGCATCATTGCTCTCAGTTTATGGTTTCAAGGGTAGAGCTCCCTTTCATGACTTGAGCTTGGCTCGGCTTTAACTGGCTTGCACTCACAAAGGCGCTTCCCATGAAACCCACTTTTGTTAAGGAAGGTGAAATAGTGGCATTTGGCCTAATCCTGAATACTCCTGTCACAACTGACCTGTCACACGCCACTGCCAACTCTCGAACTCCTACGATTATTCTGGAGGGTCCTGAAGGTAGGCATAGTCAGGTCCTTTACTGAGCTGGTCTAAAATATGTGAAGAAGTCTATCTCTTCAGTTAGACCTAGGCCTAGATGATTGACATCGCTTAATGTAAGCTAACTACATATCCTGGCCATCTGTCCCTGTCCCCCCGTATTCTAATCACAGGGTCTATTGCTTGCAATCAAGAACACTATGTGTAACATAACTTGCAGCAGAAAAGACCCGGGCGAATGATCTTCAGAGAAATACGATTCTAACGTTAGTCATCTGGCTTAGTTAGAACAAAATAAAATCTAAAATAACAACTAGAACTATTCAGAGATGGATATAGCTTACTTTGTTGAAGCAGTTAATTGAATTAACTATTGTCACCTGGAATTAAGTCAGTAGTATAATGTGTTTGAGGAACTCAAGTGAAATAGGTTATGATGACTTTGCCATTTGAAAGCTTAGTTAAAAAAATTAATTATGAAACACAATATGGTATAAGGAAAAAAAAATCCTTGACCCTTACCTCAAATTATACACATACATCGACTCAAAATAGATCACATACCTAAATATAAGAAATGAAAATTATTAAACTTTTAGAAGAAAATAGAATAAAATATTTGGGTTAGAAAAAAATTACTCATTAGTATAAGAATACAAAATTTTGTTAACATTTTCATTTTTAAAAAAGTTTTAAAAGATTTTATAATGATTAAAAATATTCACTAGAAAAAAAATCAAGCAACAGATTTGGGAAAAGCTATACATATCTTGGAAAAGCTAAAAAAAAAAAAAACCTAAAAACTCATATTAATAAGACAAATAACAGCAAAAATGGGTGAAATATTTAAACAGAAACTTTGCAAAAGAATGGCCCATAAGCACATGAATAGATTGTTAATATCAATAGTCATCAGAGAAATGCAAATAAAAGTAACAAGACACCTCTGCATGCTCATAAGAATAGCTAAACTTAACAGGACTAACCATGCCAAGTGTTTCTGAAGATGTGGAGCAACAGAAACCTCATGTGTTAGGTGGGAATGCAAAGTTAAGCTGCCACTTTGGAAAACAATATAGCGGTATTTTATAAAGTTAAATATATGCTTACATATGACCCAGTAACTCTTCTTCTAGGTATTTACTCAAAAAGAAATGAAAAAAAATATATATATATTCACAAAAGAATGTGTATGTGAATGTTCATGGCAGCATTCTTGAAAACAGCCCAAATCTAGTAGCAGCACACATGGCTATCAATTGGTGACAAACAAGAATGGTGATATGATTTGGATGTATGTCCCTGCTCAAATCTCATGTCAAATTGTAATCCCTAATGTAAGAGGTGGGGCCTGGTGGGAGGTGATTGGATCATGGGGGCAGATTTCCCCCCTTTGATGCTGTTCGCATGATAGAGTTCTCACAAATTTTGGTTGGGTGTGTGTGGCGCCTCCCCACTCTCTCTTTTTCCTGGTCCAGCCATGTGAAGATGCCCACTCTGGCTTTGCCTTTTGCCATGAGTAAAAGCTCCCCACAGCCTCCCCAGCCATGCTTCTTATATAGCCTGCAGAACTGTGAACTAATCAAACCTCCTTGCTTTATAAACTTTACAGTCTCAGGTATTTCTTTAAGGCAGTGAGAGAACAGACTAACACAAATCGTATTCCCAAGCCTATGGAATAGTAAATACTCAGCAATATAAATGAACATAGTTATTTCCCCAAACATGATGCTAAATTAAAAACGTAAGACACAAGAGACTATTACATGATCTCATTTATATAAAACATAAGAAAAGACAACTAACTATAAAGACAAAAAGCAGAGCAGTGGTTCTATGGGACCACAGGTAGGAGAGGAGATCAACTGCAGGAGGACTTAAGAAACCTCTTCAGCATAAGGGATTTGTCCTGTATATTGATTGTGGGAGTGGTTACAAGGCTGGGTTATTTACTAAAATGTTGTATGTAAATATTATACCTGGTATTCCCAACCCCAAGGGCTTGGACTGATACCTGTGGCCTGTTAGGAGCTGGGCTGCACAGAAGGAGGTGAACGCCCGTGAGCCAGCATTGCAGCCTGAGCTCCACCTCCTTTCAGATTAGTGGTGGCATCAGAATCTCACAGGATTGAGAAACCTATTGTGAACTGTGCATGCAAAGTATGTAGGTGACTGAGTGCTCCTTATGAGAATCTGACTGATGTCTGATGATCTGAGGTGGAACACTTTCATTCTGAAACCTTCCACCCTCCCCCACAGGATCCTGGTGAAAAGTTGTCTTCCATGAAACTGGGCTTGGTGCCACAAATATTGGGGACTGCCGCTTTATACAATGTACTGAATTTTGCCCCCTTCAAATTAATATGTTGAAGCCTTGGACCCCCAATATAATGGTATGTGGAGATAAAACCTTTGGGAGGTAATGAGATTGAGATGAGGGTAGGGGCCCCCATTATGAGATTAATGCCCTTATAAATAGAGACACTAGAGCACTTTCTGTCTCTCTCTCTCTGTCTTTGGCGTGTGAGAACGTAGCAAAAAAGCAGTCATCTATAAGTCAGAAAGAGAGCCCTCACTTGACTCTGCTGCCAACCTCATCTTGGGCTTCCACCATCCAGAACTGTGAGAAAATACATTTCTGTGGTTTAAACCAATCAGGTTATGGTATTTTGTTATGGAAGCCTGAGTCAATTTAGATAGCTTAATATTTTTTAAAGAAAAATAATGATAAACTGAAATATTTAATTTCTTACATCGAGACATAGACTTAAATGCAATGGCTACTTACAAGTTTTGCCTAGGTAATTAGCAGAAATAGTTAGAAACCATAATCAAGATTTGTTCCTGTGAATTTCCTATGTATTTCATTTCACTTACAGCCCTGTCAGGATGTTTTGCCCAATTAACATTATGATCAGTGATTCACTCTTCCTTTTTTCTGCATGCCTTTTCAATATTTCCACCAATTCCATAATCAAAATCGTATCCTACCACACTTCAGAAACCAATTTCAAAGTCCAACCCAGGTAGCCAAATCTGCACACCAAATAATTGCAAGATATTTCTAACACTAATCAACAAAACATCAAGGGGATACATGGGGAAATTGATTTTGAGAGCACTAGGCAAGTCCAAAAGGAAATATAATACAGGAAAGAAATTGTAAAAATTGATACACTTGGAAGCTGGCAGTTTTAATTTTGGGTATAATTTGTTGAATGAAACTGTATTCAAAGTGAACTATACTAAGAGAAATTTTGATTAAAAAAAAATCCAGCTTAAAACGCAGAAAATAGAACCCCAAAACTTAAGGAAATAAAACTGGTTGAGATAAGATAGCATATACAGTTTATTCATCCATCCTCTAATTTTATCTTACGGAAGAGACCTCAACACTCTCTTTCCTGAAGCATTAAAAATGCATCAGCAAGAAGAGTGTCAACATATATGAAAACTGCTCCAGTGACTATTCTCTATATACCAGAAACAAGGTGGAAGGTGCTGCCTTGGAAATGAGCTGGTGAGTCCAGTGAGAATGGTGGATACTGGGGTGACTGAAGCCAAATGACAGCACTTAAGAACGAAGGGAAGATTGAGAATTGCTACTATAACATGTACGAAGAAAATAATTGATGTAGAAGAGAGTGACTTAAAGGGATCTTTGATAGTGACTAAGTGTAGGGTTTCTAGAATCAAAGTAGAGGAGTAGCCTATTAAAGCCTTGTTTTTTTCTATATAAGCCAAATACTAATGTCTAGTGCTACTAATTCTGACTTGAGTCATACCGATAGAGAATAATGAATGCTCCTCTTGTAGTTGCATTATCTGGGTACATTCAGAGTCCTAGAATCCTTGATAAGAAGAGGAAGCTAATTCTCTTCACAAAAGATACAGCAATAGGATCACAAATGCAAACTTAAACAGTTCCAGTGGCCTTTCTCAAAGGATCCAGAGACTTTTTGCTTGTTTGTTTGTTTTGAGGAAAGAAAACAGAAACGGTGTTTTGAGAAAAAGGTGGCTGCCAAGACGTTTAGGTAGTTTTAAGACTCTTGATGAGTCACCACTCAGGATTTATGGAGTTTTAACTGAGAGCATCTCAGAATAGTTCTGAAGACCCATTCTGTGGTTATTCCTTAATTTCTAAAGATAGAGTTGGAATAAATATGTTAGCATCTGGCAGAATCCTCACTTTGACTCTTAAACTCATGGGATGAAAGTATTTAAATTTATCAGGACCAAGTTTGCACCCACTGAACTCTGGCAGTCTGACAAGATATTAAACAAAAGCAAAGTCACATCACTGGAGAAATTTTAAAACAAAATTGTTTTCCAGATAATGGGAGTTCCTAAGGGCTAACTAAGGGCTATCTTATTACTAGAAACTTTAGGAATCTCCGTATAACAATTCCATAGTGTTAGAAGGAGCCATGAAGGAGATTATCTAACCCTATGCCCTGATCTTCCATATGAAATAATCGATGGAAACTTTAGCTGGATTCAAATCCATGGTTACTGATTTTCAATCCCAGAGACATGCCTTTGGGAAGAAAAAAAATAGGACATAGATTCTCTCTTGCTCTATTTTACACATAAGTATATGAAACTCAGATCACAGATTTGGTAAGGCCAGGAGCTGAGATTCAAACCTAGGACTCTCTTGACTTTCAAACCTTTACTTATTCCATTTTATCGTATGAATACTTCTTGGAAATATTAAAAGAGAAAGTGAAAGTTTACACTTTTAATTATCATAGTCTTGCAATTTTACGGGTGGAAGAATGAGAATGACATCATAGTTTCTCTCAGGTGCAAGGTTGGTATATCAATCCTCTCATGAGTGGGTCAAGTGGAGTCTTTTCACATTACATGAGTATAAATGTAAATGAGTGGGGTTTTCGTTGTTTTTGTTCCTGTCATTGTTTTCCCATTGTGGGCACAGGCGTGTTTGATGGCAGCATTGGTATGACTTACAGGTCTCAAAGGTGGTAAATGATAACACTAATAATAATAACAATGATATGGCCAACATTTATTGAACACTTATTTTTATTTATTTATTCATTCATTTATTTATTTATTTTTTGAGGCAGAGTCTACCTCTGTCGCCCGGGCTGGAGTGCAGTGGCTGGATCTCAGCTCACTGCAAGCTCCGCCTCCCGGGTTCCCGCCATTCTCCTGCCTCAGCCTCCCAAGTAGCTGGGACTACAGGCGCCCGCCACCTCGCCCGGCTAATTTTTTTATATTTTTATTGGAGACGGGGCTTCACCGTGTTAGCCAGGATGGTCTCGATCTCCTGACCTCGTGATCCGCCCTCTTCCGCCTCCCAAAGTGCTGGGATTACAGGCATGAGCCACCACGTCCCGCCCTATTGAACATTTCTTATTTGCAAGAGGAGAGAATATTATATCATCTTTTTACCCTCTTCATCAGTTCTTGCTTTCATTACTTAGATCTTCTCAGAAGATAAGATCCATCCATAAGTAAATTTGTGACTCTGATGGTGTTTTAACAGTACTCAGAACAAAGTGATTGTTTCGTTAATCCAGAGTAACTATAAAGGAAGGCCTTTCAGAAGAACAGAGTAGATGAGTCACATTTGCACCACTTTTTACCTAATAAAGTTCCATTTGTCTTGGATGAGTGTCTCTATTCAATAATAGCAGAAAATAAAATGACAGCAATTCCTTTGCTTGTGCTAGAGAGAGAGGAGCAGTACGAGGCAAAGCCTGAAAGCATCTAGCTCCTATTTGATGTAAGTTTTTCCCCTGCAATCAGTTGCTGCTTAAAGTTAACTATGATCTTCTTTTTCCTCCTTCTTTGTATTGTTAAATGCTGAAAAGGCACCTCTGCCCCAGTTTTCAAGAATTAAAGAAAGTCTTTTCTCTTCTCTAAAGTCAGTAAGAGTTCTGCAACAAGAAAAAAGAATATGAGCTATGGCAGAGAGAAAAATGCAGTCTCAGTGGTTTAGTAATGAAGTTGATAGTTTCAGGAGAAAGAGAAAATCCCATGTGGCAGATCCATATATGGCAGGATATTCTCAGAATAAATGTGAATCATTTCTGGAGTTGTTCCACATGTTGTTTTAAAAGGAACTTTATTTTATTTTAATTTTATTATAAAAATATAACTTTTTTTTAGATATTTATGTAACTGGTAGATAATTAAAATACAGTAGAAAAAAAACCTGATGCTCAAAGAAACACCTGAAGATTGAATATCTTCTTTTTAATAAAACACTGAAGGTAAGGAAAAATGCACAAACTCAGAAAGAACATAAAACCTGTTATTTAGAGAGTAGGAGTGGGAAACAAATGGGATATTGATTAGCTTGTTCTTTTAATGAATTTATCCTTAAGAGAACTTCTGATTTTCCACTGACCTACTTCCAGATATATTTTTAAAATTATAGTAGTATAAAATAAACATCTTAGCCTAGAACACAAAACAAGAAGTGCAGGTTTTCTTCTCTAGACTATAGCAAGCTTTGCAGTTAACATAGTCATATGTGCTTATAAAGATTTTCTTTAAATGAACGTAATGATATTCTTGGTGAATTTTCAAATACAGAGATTAATTGTATTTGATTTTGTGTTGTGAAGGTTAATTTTATATATCAGTTTGGCTTGGCCAAATGGGACTAGATATTTGACCAAATATTATTCTAGGTGTGTCTGTGAGGGTGTTTCTGGATACAATTAATTTTTGAATCAGTAGACTGAGCGCAACAGATTGCCTCCCCTCTGCTTCAGTATAGGTAGGCTCATTCACAGTTGAAGAGCTGAATAGAACAAACAGTCTGAGTAAGATGGACCTCTTCTGGACTATCTTGAGTTGAGACGTAAGTCTTTTCCTGTCTTCAGGCTTCAGCTGAAATATCAGTTCGTCTTGGGTCTTGAATCTGCTGGCTTTGGAAATGGATCAGCACCATTATCTCTCTAAGTTTGCAGGCCTTCAAACTCAGATTGAAATAACACCATTGTCTCTCTTGGTTCTCTGGCTTGCCTACTGCAGAACTTGGGATGTCTCAGCCTGCTTAATCATGTGAGCCAATCCTTATACTAAATCTTTCCTTCCTCTGCCCACTCTCATATACATTCATATGCATATATATACACACACACACACAGACACACACATACATTTATTATATCGGTTCTATTTTTCCAGAGAACCCTAATATATTCACAAATTCACTTAAAAAAGAAATATGTTTTTAAGTATATATAGATATTTATTTACACACTCATATATTTGCAATGTGTTATGCACACTGTAATGAATATTTAAATCAAATTACATATAATACTATATAGACGACAGAGCAACAGAGAAAGATACACATTAAAAGGTATAGGCCAAAAAGTCATCAAAAGTTATAAGGCAAAGTAGAGACTGAGTATGCATTCTGGAAGTTCAAAAATCTGAATTCCATTTCTAGTTTAACATTTACTGGAAATCATATCTCAAGTATATTGTGGGAATTAAGGGTAGGATGTGCAGGTCATTTCCTTCAATTCTGTAACAAAGTAGGAGCTTTGACAAATTGAAGTTGTTGTTGAGACTGAGCGTTGGGAAACTAGATAGCAGGAAAGTCTTGGGCAGACAACATCATTCACCATTTCCGTAAGGAGTAGGACTCAGGTGGGAACCTGCAAAAGGAATGAAGCAAGAAAAACAAGAGTACAAGGCCTCACCACACACTGAAGTCAGAATGTCTTTGATCCCTGGTGAAACAGAGGTAATCAGAAATAGATTTTCATCACTAAATTATGTGACCTAGGATGAGGGCCAGCTCCGAAGTCTAGAGTCAATGTTTGGCTATACTGAAGTTTATTGAAAAATTGCATAGGTAACCAAATTCCTCATGTGGCTAAGTCCAGGTCATGAATTGGCTTGCAAACATCATATTTTCCATGAATAAACCATCTTTCCTTCAAATTAGAATTGGCCATTTTCTTCACACACACACACACACACACACACACAACACACACTATCCTTCAGATATATATAAATATAGATATGTAGACATATACATATAGTCTTCTTTAGTAATGTGCGGTTAATTATTTTCTGTACATCAAATCATACAAATGGCTTGTTACAGTGTAGACTGATGAGCCCATCTCCAGATTTACTGATTCAGTTTGTTTGGAATGAGCCCATGAAATTTGCATTTCTGACAGTTTTCCACAGGATCCCAGAGGCCACACATGGAGAACTACTGCCTTAGCACAATACATGGCAATTTGTAAGGCAGGGATGAAATTCTGAGTGAATGCATAGAGGACTGATAATTTCTGATAAAACTTGTTTGTTGGAGCTACTATGCTGAGAAACTGAGGCCAGCTGAGTTCTTTAGCAGACAGACTTTGAAGATTTATTTGACAGAGCTTGGCTAGAACAGAAAGAGAAAGAGAAACTAGGGATTTAAAAAGTCACTGATAAATGCTATTTGGTTATTAATGTTATTATCTTAAACTTGTGCTGCACTTTTTACCACTGAATCAGTAAATAATTTAATGAGGACCTGCTCTGAGAAGTCATTTGCAATGTACACCCTGTAGCTTATGGGCTAATTTCACACCAGTCACACAGCTTTTATATTATTTATCTTGCATGTTAATCCCCCTTATCTTCTAACTTTGAGTCCTCTGCTTATATGCCCATGCAGAAAAAAAAATATTTCTAAATCTTGCTGATAATGTGATGGTTGCCATGTTTAAGGAATTAAAGGTATTTTTAGGCCTTCTGACTTATGTATTCAGCTAAAGCTAAATAGAACCATAAGAATTCACATTCTAGGGGTATCACGGTAGAAATAGTAGAAGAAAAATTAAAACAGAAATGGTTAAAATAACTTACTTCCATAGAACAAGACTAAGATGGCGAGAAGTGGGGATAGAGAATGTGACTATTCATCAGAATACATTGTTTTGTAAACATGTACATGCACTGCTTTCATTATTTAAAAAAAAAAACAAAAATAAATATGCCCAAACACATAGCACATGTATAAATAATTATTCCAATATTCATTTACTTTAGGGGTACCATGTTTACTCTCTTTGTGAAGAAAGTGCTATTCTGTATAATGTATTTGTCATTTAATCACAATTAACTTGTTTTCATTTCATTGTGCGTATTTTACAGATTTTTAATCTCTCAGACTTTTTTGGAGAATTTTTATCTTTATATAAAATCTAAAGAATAGGACCATGGCCAAGCATTTACTCTTAATCTAGAGTCACCATTTGTAAACTTTAACATTTAATGCCACACTCACGCATATATAATGCACATGTGTATATGTGTGCCTATGTTTTTTGTAAGTAAATTGCAGACATTATTTCATGTTTTATACTTGAGCACGTGCCTTCTTAGAATAAGAAAAACTTCCTATATAATCACAGTACTACACCTCTAACATTTCTGTTAAATTGTGTTATCACTTCTAAATTCACACTCAAATCTTCTCAATTACCCTAAAAGTGGCTTTCATTGTCTTTTACAAAATTTCTGACCCAGGTAATGTTATAAGTTGGATTTATTTATTGTCCCTTTAATTTCTTTACAGCAAGAAGAACATTGCCCCTGAGCCTTCTCAAGATACTGATTTTTTGAGGCATCTAAGTCCATTATTTTGTATAATTAATCAAATCATATTCTAGATGTGTAAAATTATTTACTAATGATCAGTTTTACATTAAACATTTTCTGGCAAAAATAAAATGTAGATGGTATAGTGTTCTTTCAATGTGTTGTGTCAAGGGGCACACAGATTGTTTCAAAATTGTCGATGCAAAATTTGATCATTTGTTTAAGTTGGTAAACCCCAGATATTTCTATTTTAAAGGTATGTTGTTCCTTTATAAATACAATTTTTAAGCAACCTGTGGGATACTATTTTGAGACAAAGTGATTGTCTTATTCTCCAGTGGCTTCTTACCAAATAATTTTGAATACATCATAGTTCTTGCCTAAATATTAGTTTAGTAGTCACAAGATGATGACTTTTCAAATTACAGTTTATTTTACTTTTAGATATTACCTCATTAGTTTTTGAACACCTCCTTGCTTTCTTGCTAAGCAAGATGCTTAAGTCGATGTATTTTCCTGCACAAGACTAGAAGTAAACTACTTTTATAATAGTTAAGTAACTCTTAGAAAAATAATTGTGTCTAGAAACAAATATCTGGATTAGATAATTGTATTTCAAACACATCATTGGATGGAATTAGAAAAAATGATCTATATATTTACACTTGTGTGTATAAATATCTGAGTTCACATTGACACTCCCAATTCAGATTTAACATTGCAAAATTTTTCCTTTCTTTTTAAAATTATTTGTATTAATTTTATCTTATAATAGAAATCTTGGTTCTTACTAACATTAATATATCTACTTATTTAATATTATGCTCATAAAATAAATTCGGAATTATAACTCCAATACTACTTCTAAAAATAAACCTACTATTGAAGTTTAGTATGTATTTGCAGTTATGTTTGTTCTTACAGTACAGCCCACTAGAGATATAAAATCATTTTGCTGCTTTCAGAATTTAGTTGACAGGAGTTATTATTATTATTATTATTATTTTACCTCAGGTGTGAAAAGTACAAGCAAGAGCATTATTCTTACCATTACAACAAGAAAGAAATTTGGACAAAAGAAAATCAGTTCACTTTCTGGCATCCATCAGAAACTGAGGTTGGAGGCAAAGAGCTAACCAACAATCTGGGGAGAGACAGGCACCTGCTGGGAATTAGGACCTGAGGGCTTGCTTGCTGGAGCAGATGCTGCCAGATAACATGTAAGCTGGTGAGAAGATCAAACTTGCAATTCAATGAATTGTTAAAGGCCCATTGTGGGCTTGTATGGTGACCTTAGACATAGAGGAATTTGACCTATTTGACCTACTTGCAGGGTTTCCCTACCAGGCACTAACAGGAAACAGCAGTGAGAATTTTGATAAAGGTTTTCTCATAATGATAGTTGTAAGTGGACACCAGTACAGATCAATCTTCTTTCTTTTATTTATGAAACAAAAGGCTTACCCTGCAGAAGGAAGATAAAAAATAACTGTAGCTTTGGGATCTGATGGAAACCCATTGCACCTAGAAGGTGGTAAATAGGAAAAGAAAAACAAAACAAAACAAAAAAAACTCTCTATCCATGGCAGGGGGGAGAGGCATGAATATTTGGTGTGATAAAAATTTCAACTAAAGGGGAGCAAGAAACATATTTGAAGACCACAACCCCAAGACAAATTTTTATAGTGCCTTCTTAAAATTCAGACAGTCAAAATACCTAAGAATACCATTATATGCCGTATCACCATGATGACATGGGCTACAAGGAAGGACAAGAAAAAGTTACAGTTGATGTAGCATGGAGAGCAGCAAGAGGTGTATTCTATTTAATAAGCAATACAAAAGAAAAATCCAAAGCAGAGATACTCACTGAGAAGAAGAAAAACTTGATAAAAATCACCTGGCAAATTAGCCCACACATTAAATTCAAAGCATCAGAGCAAAGATAACACAAAGTATTCACAAGCAGAATATGAAGCCTGTGGTGTACTTCGGGCAACATTATCAACACTAGACGTTATTCTCAGCTCAACTACCCATTGGATTACCGTAAATTTTCACATTAAAAACCTGGGAGAAGAAGTGCCTTGTCTAACCATAATGGTATCTGATGTCCTCTACAACATTTTCTGCTTTAAGTAAGAAATAAAAAAAAAAAGGAAAAAAAAAATCAGATTATGAAGACACAACACAATCACCAGAATTAAATTAATATATGCCACAATTGATAGCACTATCAGACATACTTTCAAGTAACCTTGATTAATACATTAAAAGCTCTAATAGAAAAAGTTGACAGCATACAAAATCAAAGAGACAAATTAATCAAAAGGGTGAAAGTATAAGAAAGAATGTTAAGAAAACATCACTGTAATGAGAATGTGAGCACTCATTAATAGGATCATCAGTAGACTCAATACAGACAAGATAAAAATCATTGACCTTCAAGAGATAGAGACCATCCTGGCCAACATGGTAAAACCCTATCTTTACTAAAAATACAAAAATTAGCTGGGCATGGTAGCACGTGCCAGTAGTCCCAGCTACTTGGGGAGCTGTGCCAGGAGAATTGCTTGAACCCAGTAGGTGGAGGTTGCAGTCAGCCGAGATCACGCCACTGCATTCCAGCCTGGCGACAGAGCGAGGCTTCATCAAAAAGCAAAACAAACAAACAAAAAACACTGACCTTAAAGATCTGTCCGTAGAAATTACCCAGCATGAAAAGAAAAGGTAACACAGGTGGAAAAGCAACATACAAGAGTTATGGGACAATATAAACCATTCTAAATTGCCCATAGTTGGCATCCCAGCAGGGGAAAATAAAACAGAAAAGCAATTTAAAAAGTGACAGTCAAAAATTTTCCAAAATTAATAACAGATTCCAAATCAAAAATCTAAAAAGCTCATAGAACACTAAGCAGAAAATAACCAAATAAATTTTGTCTTGATGTATCATATACAAACTACTAAAATCAAAAAGAAAGGGAAATTTCTGAAGGTATCCATGGGTGGTGGGGGGCACATTACCTACAACTAAAAGGCATAAGAATTATAGGTAACCTATAGTCATAATTCAAGCAAACAAGAAAGAAAAAGAAAAACATTGTTGAAGTGCTGAAAAAAAAAAATAAATAAATACTGAAGAAATCCATTTCCAACAGACTACAAAGAATTTTAAAATTTCTTTGGTGAGAAGAAATATGATAGAGATCAGAAACTTGGTTGTATACAATGGAATAAAACGAAAAGAGAATATTTAAAAGGGTTCTATTATCCAAGAATATATGACAATGCTAACTTGTTCTACAACAGAGCTTTTTTTTTTCTTTTTTTTTTTCTTTTTTTTTTTTTTTCGAGATGGAGTCTTGCTCTGTTGGCCAGGCTGGAGTGCAGTGGTGTGATCTCGGCTCACGGCAACCTCTGCCTCCTGGGTTCAAGCGATTCTGGTGCCTCAGCCTCCCGAGTAGCTGGGACTACAGGTGCCCGCCACCGTGCCCGGCTAATTTTTCTATTTTTAGTAGAGATGGGGTTTCACCATGTTGGCCAGGAGGGTCTTGAACAGAGCTTCATATATGATGTATATTAAAGTTATGATTAATGATATAGATATATGCATAATAACAGTTGGAAATTTCCATACTCTTTTATCAGTAATGGATAGAAGAATTAGGGAGAAAATCAGTAAGTTTGTAGAGATCTAGACATAATCATTAGCAAACTTGACCACATTGACATTCATAGAACATTCCACAAACAACAAAAGAATATACAATCTTCTTAAGCGTACAAGGACCATTGATCCAAATAGTTCATATTGGTAGCAATAGAACAAATCCTGGCAAATTTGAAGGAAATTAAATCGTATGAATTAATGTTTAGTTGACAACTAAATTAATAGCAATCAACAACAGAAATATAGCTAGAAAATTCTTCAATGGTTAGAAATGAAGTTATTCACTCCAAAGTAACTCACAGGTCAAAGGGGACACGTCAAGAAAAATTAAAAATTAGTTTGGTGCAAATAAAAGTAAAATATAATATTTTAAACCTCTGGAGCTTAAGATAAACTAGCGCTTAGAGGAAAAAGTAATTATGTAAATTATTACATTGAGATCCAAAAGCAAATGCAACAAAATAATAAATAAATAAGTGAGACCTAATTGAACTAGAAAGCTCTGCAGAGCAACATAAATAATCCACAGAGTAAACAGACAACTCACCGAATGGGAGAAAATATTTGCGAACTATGCATTGGACAAAGAACTAATATCTAGAATCTACAAGAAACTCAAATCAGCAAGGAAAACTAAATCCTATTAAAAAGTGGACGAATTACATGAATAAATATTTTTCAAAAGAAGATATACAAATGGCCAACAAATGCGTGAAAATATGCTCAACATCACCAATCATGAGGAAATTGCTAATTAAAACTACAGTGAGATACCATCTTACTTCAGCCAGAATAGCCATTACTAAAAAGCAAAAAAAGAAACCAATAGATGTTCTTGGAGATGTGGTGAAAAGGGAGTGCTTATCCACTGCTAGTGGAAATGTAAATTAGTACAGCCTCTATGAAAGACAATATGAAGATTTCTCAAAGAACTGAAAGATTCTATCTACCAATCCCACTACTGGGTATCTACTGAATGTAATAAAAAAAAATCATTATATCAAAAACACACTTACATGTATATATTTATTGTGGCAAAAATCCCAATTGCAAAAACGTGTAATCAACTTTTTCTTGATTTTTATTTTTTGTGTATGCACTGTATGATTCTTGGCTTGAGGTTATCATGAGGCTTGCAAATACTATCTTATAAGCTATTATTTTAACCTGATAATGCTGTTTGCATAAACAAACTTTAAGCAAGCAAAAAGGAAACTAGTAAAAATTCTTTGCCTTAACTTTATACCCCCAACTTTTTAACATTTTGTTGTTTCTAATTATATCTTATTATACTGTCTATGTCTTGAAAAGTTGTCATAGTTATTATTTTTGATTGGTTCATCATTTAATCTTTCCACTTAAGATTAGTTTACAGACCACAGTTATAGTGTTGTAATGTTCTGTGTTTTCCTGTGTACTCATTATTACCAGTGTACCTTCAGGTGATTACTTCCTTTTAATGTCCTTTTCTTTCTAACTGAAATACTACCTTTAGCATTTCTTGTTGGATATGTCTGGTGTTGATGAAATCCCTCAGCTTTTGTTTGTCTTGGAAAGTCTTTATTTCCCTTTCATGTTTTGAGGATATTTTCATCAGATTATTCTAGGGTAAACATTTCTTCCTTCAACGCTTTAAAGGAAAACATTATCCCATTCTCTGCTAGCCTATAAGGTTTCCACTGAAAAGTCTACTGTCAGACGTATTGGAACTCCATTGTATGTTATTTGTGTCTGTTCTCTTGTTGCTTTTAGGGTCTTTATCTTTAATCTTTAGGAGCTTGAATATTAAATGCCTTAAGGTAGTCTTTTTTGGGTTAAATCTGCTTAGTGTCTATAACCTTCTTGTTTCTGGATATTAATATCTTTCTCTAGGTTTAGCAATTCTCTGTTATCACTTTACCTTTCTACTCCTATCTTTTTCTCTATTTCCTCTTTGAGGCCAATAACCCTTAGATGTGCCCTTATGAGGCTGTTTTCTAGATTCTGTAGGTGTCCCTCATTAGTTTTTTATTCTTTTATTCTTTTGTCTGCTGACTGTATGTTTTCAAATAGCTGCTCCTCAAGTTCCCCAATTCTTTTTTCTGCTTTATCAATTCTGCCATTAAAATATTCTGATCCATTTTTCAGTATGCCAGTTGCATATATTAGCTCCAAAATTTCTGCTTTTTTAAAATTTATCTCAATCTCTTTACTAAATTTATCTGATAGAATTCTGAATTACTTCTCTGTGTTATATTGAACTTATTTGTGCTTCTTCAACACAGCTATTTTGAATTCTTGGTCTGAAAGGTCACGTATCTCTGTTTCTTCAAGATTGGTCTCTCGTTTCTTATTTAGTTCATGTAGTGAGGTGATGTTTTCCTGGATGGTGTTGACGCTAGCAGATGTTCTTCAGTGTCTGGGCATTGAAGAGTTGGGTATTTATTGTAGTCTTCACTAGCTGGGCTTGTTTATGCCTTTCCTTCTTCAGAAGGCTTTCTGGAAATTTGAAATAATTTGGGTGTTGTGATCTAAGCTGTATCTACTTCAGACAGCACCTTAGTCTCAGTAATACTGTGGTCCTTGCAGTTTTGTAAAGATACTTCCTTAATGATTGTGGACAAAATCTAGGAGAATTCTCTGGATTACTAGGTAAAGACTCTTGTTCCATTCCCTTACTTTCTCAAAAATGGAGTCTCTCTCTCTCTCTCTCTCTCTCTCTCTCTCTCTCTCTCTCTCTCCTAAGCCACCTAAGGCTGGAGGTGGAGGGACAGAAGCCCCCTTGTGGTAACCACCACTATGAATGTGCTGGGTCAAACCCGGAATCTAGCATAACACTGGGTCTCGGCCAACGCCTGCTGTAACCATTCCCTGGCCACTACCTGTGTTTGCTCAAGGCCCTATGGCTCTACAATCAGCAGGTGGCAAAGCCATCCAGGCCTGTGTTCTCTTCAGCGTGGCAAGTACCCCCAGGGCCCAGGTGGTTCCAGAGGTGCCATCCGGGTGTCAGGGACTGGAGTTAAAACCTTAGAAGTCTATCTGGTGTTCTACTGTACTGTGGCTGAGTTGGCACTCAAACCACCAGGCATAGTCCTTTCCACTTTTCCCTCCCTCATAGCCACTGCCACCCCAGGCCGTGAGGAATTCTGCCAGACTACTTACTGTCAATCTTCCCTTAAGTCCCAAGGACTCTTAAGTCAGCTTGTGATAAATGCTGCCTGGCCTGGGGCTCACTCTTTAGGGCAGTGGGCTCCCCTGTGGCCCACAGAAGATCTAGAGATACTGTCCATGAATCAATTCCTGAAATCAAGGACCCCAGGATCCCACTTGGTGCTCCACCCTCCTGTAGCTATACTGGTACCGAAGGTGCAAGACAAAGTCTCCTTTACTTTTTCCTCTGCTTTTCTCAAGCAGAAGAAGCTTTTCCTCATAGCCACAACAGCTGGGAATGTACTGCTACTCAACTCAAGTGAGCAAATCTCAGAGGTTCACCCAAGGCCCTTGATGTAGTGCCTGTTTATTGCTGCTAGTTGTTCAGGTCCCAAGGGCTCTTCAGTTAGAAGGGGATAAATGCTGCCAGGACTATATCCTTCTCTTCAAGCAGTAGGTTCCCTTCTTGCCCACGGTGTGTCTAGAAATGCCATCTGGGAACTAGGGCCTGAAAAGGGATATCTCATGACTCTGACTAGTGCGCTATCCTACTGTGGCTCACCTGGTATCCAAGATGCAAGACAAGTCCTCCACACTCTTTTCTCTCTTTTTCTTAAGCAGAAAGAAGGGGTCTCTTTTTGGAGCCATGAGCTGTGAAGTTTTGGGTTAGGGTAGGGGTGAAATGAGTACTCTCTTAGCTGCTCTAGCTGGTGTCTCAGTAGGTCACATGTTCCCCCACCCACCCAGTTCACTGTCTCTGGGCCCAGTTCAACCCTAAGACTCACATCAGCACATCAGAGCTGCAGTCCTTGTGGCCTAGACTGCCTTTCAAGTTTACTTAGAGACCCAGGGCACTTTGGCCCTCGGTAGCGAGGTTTTTCAGAACTCAAGTTCCGACTGCTGGGCTTGGTGATTCCCCTTTGTCTAGGGTTGCTTTAAATGCTCCATTTGTGGACATGCATTGGTTACGTTTGGTCTGGTTTTCCTTTCTGCTGTAACAGAACAGCACTCACAATTGCTATGTTCACAACAGAGTGCCTCATAATTGCCCTGTTCTCCCTCCCCTGCTGCCGAGAGACACACTCTGCCTCTGTTTCCTGGGTGTGAGGGAGGCACGGCATCCACCATTCAAGACTATTTATTCTTTCTCTTTGATTCCTTTTTCAGTGATACATAGTTAAAAGCAGGTACTATGAGGGCTCACCTGATCTTTGGTTCTTATGAAGATGTCTTTTCTGTGTAGAGAGTTGATTAATTGGTGTCCTTACAGGGAGGATGATCAGTGGAGCCTCCTATTCCACCATCTTGCTCCTCCCTTTCCCTAAGAAAACTTAACAAAAAAATACATAACCTGAGTTGTCCTATAATTATTAATGAAATTGAATTTTTAGCTAAACATTTTCCCAAGCTCAGATGCCTTCACTTATTCATTCTACAAATCATGTAAGAAAAAATATATAATAAGTCTTTACACAATATTTAAAAAGAGCTCTAAGAGGATTTAAATAAATACAGAAATGTATCATATTTGTGGATAGAAAAATACAAGATTATTAAAATGTCAATTATCTCCAATTTGATCCAGGGGATTAATGAAATCCTGTTCAAAATTGCTGCAATATTTTTGAGGGTATGAACAACTAATTCTAAAGTATATATCTGGGAAGGTAAAGAAACTAAAATAGCAAAAATATTTCTACAAAAAAATAATTTTCAGGACACTCACTGTCGTTCTCTAGGTCTTCACATAAAGTTACTATAGTCAAATCTATGGCACTGGTGAATGGATAGATCTATAAATCAAAAGGAACTAAAATAAAGACCCTAGAAATATACCCAAGCACATATAATGAACAGATTTATGACAAAGATGCAAAGACAATTTAACAAAGAATAGATGGAATAACTTTACTGAAATTCAGACAGTTATGCGCAATAAATAGGAAAACATAAAACAAAAAACAAACATCCTTAACTTACACCTCACAGTCTATACTGAACTCATAATTGATCATAAACATAAGTACAAAATATACAACTATAAAAATTTTATAAGAAATTATAAGAAATGGTCTGTAGGATATTGAATTTGACAAGTTATTACTTCAAAAGCATTACTCATGAGAAAAAAATGTTTTCTAGTTTAAGAGCTTTTACTGTATAAAATAATTTTATCAAATTTAAAACCTTAAATTTTAGTGCTCATGCTCTTTAAAAGAAAGTGTTACAAGTAAAAAGAGGCCATATACTGGGAAAATATTTGCAAATTATGTCTTGTAAAACACGTATCTAGAACATTAAGAAAAACAAAGCTCAAACAAACCTCAGCAATAACAAAACAACAAACCAAATAATAAATGGATAGACTATCTGAAGAGATATTTCATCAATAATGATATTTATGTAGAAAATAAATACTGGAAATTATGATCAGCAATATTAGTCATTAATGGCTCAAGCCTGTAATCCCAGCACTTTGGGAGGCCGAGACGGGCGGATCACGAGGTCAGGAGATCGAGACCATCCTGGTTAACATGGTGAAACCCCGTCTCTACTAAAAAATACAAAAAACTAGCCGGGCGAGGTGGCGGGCGCCTGTAGTCCCAGCTACTCGGGAGGCGGAGGCAGGAGAATGGCGTGAACCCGGGAGGCGGAGCTTGCAGTGAGCTGAGATCCGGCCACTGCACTCCAGCCTGGGCGGCAGAGCGAGACTCCGTCTCAAAAAAAAATAAATAAATAAATAAATAAAATAAAAAAAAAAAAAAGAAAACAACACAAAATCAAATCACACTAAGATGCTACATAAACCTTATTAGAATGGCAAAAACAAAGTCAAACAGCAACAACAATAAACAAAATACTGACGGTATAAAATATTGGTGAGATTGTAGAGCAACACAAATTCTCACTTATGTTTTGTTTCAGTTAAAAATGTCAACTGTCAATTTAGAAAATAATTTGGCAACTTTTTAAAGGAAACCTTAGACACACACACAGACACACAAACATATGTTTATCATAAGACTGAGGACTTGCACCTCCAGATTTTCATCCAAGTGAACTAGAAACTATATGCACACCAAAAATTATATGACAACATTTATAGTAGACTTAATTATAATGACCAAAAACTGGAAATAACATAAATGTCCTTCAACAGCCGAATGTATAAGCTGTGGTACATCCATACAATGAAACATCACTAGGCAATAAAAAAGATCTCATTATTGATTTATGTGTCAACATGAATGGATCATAAAGGCATTTAGGTAAGTGAAAGAACAAAGCCACAAAAGCTATTTACTGTGTGATTCCTTTATCTGGCATTCTGTAAAGGTAAAACCATAAGCAACAGAAAGTAATAAAAAGGAGCCGAACTTATAACTTTGGAAAGAGTATTTTAACTACATTCTGTAAGGTTAAAGATAAAAATAAATCCTCTAATTCGTCAATACCTTCATTTCTCACAGGAATATGGGTAAGCAATTTTGAAAAATGGTTTGTATATATACTAGAATTGAACAAATAAGCAAATAAATTACAGATAATGGGAACCAGGTTTCTCACTACACAGAAAGAAGTTGTAAAAAGGCATGGGAGTGGAAGCTGGAATAAACACTATGGTACTAATTTAGAGTCAGACATCATTCTGCACTACAGCTTATTTTATCATGCATACTGGTAGATAATAAAATAAATACAGAGGAGTATCTACATCTGGAATAAGGGACATCTATTGCTCACACCCAATTTATAAATATAGAAGGAATTAGGAATATAGAAAATCACCATGAGGATGTAACTGTAGTAAGTATAGCAGGCACAATGCATTGGTGAAAGCTAAAAGTGTGGGAGACGTTATAAAGAAAAAGGCCATTGCCCAGACTCAAAGTAACCCCCCAAATTATTTATTAATTAAAGTGGTGGCTTTTACATATGTGCACAAATTGTTGGTTAATCTTCCCTCTAGGAGGTGGAAATTAATTCCTCTCCCCTTGAGTGTGAGTTGTACTTGGTTTCTCTTTCCTCATCAATGGATTATGCAAAGAGAAGAATAACTTTCAGTATAGAAACTTGGAAGACACCACTTTAACTAAATAATCAATGTGAGCATCACCAACAATAACTCATACTGATACCATATACCCCCTGTTTGATGCAATGAGAGGGCGCTTCACACTGTGGAGTTCTCCTCTAAAATTTTCAATCCCAATTGAATTTTGACAATACCTCAGAGAAACCCAGACTTATTTTTTAAAAAAGCTGGACTGTATCTTTCAAAACCTAAAAGGTTGTCACTATACATTTTTTAGGATGGCCAAAATTCAGAATGCCACCAAATGTTGATGAAGATGTGCAGCAACAGAAACTCTCACTCATTGCTCCTGAGAATGCAAAATGGTACAACCATTTTGGAAGACAATTTGGCAGTTTCTTACAAAACTAAGCATGTAGTTATTATGCAATTCAGCAATTGTGGTGTTAGTATTTACCCATAGGCTTTGAAAACTTATGTCCATAAAGAAAACCTATACACAGATGTTTATAGCAGCTTTACGGACAATTGCCAAAACTTGGAAGCCACCAATATGTCTTTTAGTAGGTGAATGGATAAATAAACTGTGGTGTATCCACACAACGGCATATCATACAGTGCTTTGTTGATAACTATCAAAAAATGTCTGTCTAATGCTTTAATGTTTTACTTTTTGATTCAGTCCTAGGGCAAAGGTTTGAGAACCTGTGTGACTCACTGGTGTAAGTCCCAGAATCCCAGGACCTACGAACCTGGAGTTCTGATATCTGAGATAAGGAAAACATGAAATGTCCCAGCCTTAAATAGAAAATTTGCCCTTTCTCTGCCTTTTTAATTGCTGGTTTGTTTTGTTTAATAGCATTAATTTTGGCATTTAGAAAAATCTAACTTTATAGACATTAAAACTTTTTATAATATTCAAGTTTCCCTTGGCTATCTCTTTATTGGAAAGACCATCTGTTGTTAAATTCCTCAGACTGGGTTAATAAATATAATGCTCTATACATTCTTACTTCTTTAAAATTGTTTTTCTATTGTATGATTTAAATCAGTTCATCTTAATGTGACAACTATGTTAATTAACTTCATTTCTCATTCTTCTTTTATTTTCTTCTTGTCTCTCCAAAGGTACATGAGGTACAATTTAAAGCAATCACTTTCTTTTGAAAACCATTGAAAATCATTGCCTATATTTCATTTTTGTTGTACTATATTATGTTCTATACATACTCTCAACGGACTGGATGATGCCAACCTGCATTGGAGTGCCCACTTGCCTGAATCAGCAGCCTGAGAGGCCCCACACTTCCTGGGCATAGATTGTGGTACAGCATAGTCTTCTCTGCTCCATACTGAAACAGATATTCAGACACTTGGAGTAGCTACCCACCTGCATTAGGAGTTTAGGCCCCTCCCAAGCTCAGTAAAGAGAATGTGAGGCCAAGGAGGTACACCAGCTCTACACATAAGCACACCTCTAGGTGCTTGGTGGCTGCTCAGTGTCTTTTCCCTTGGTGCTGGTGCTTGTGCTTGCCATCAGGATACCTGTAAGTGGGCCTTCCTAGTCTCGCCATGCCTACTGTATTAGTCTGTTTTCATGCTGCTGATAAGGACATACCTGAGACTGGCTAATTTAGAAAGGAAAGAGATTTAATTGATTCACAGTTCCACATGGGCTGGGGAGGCCTCACAATCATGGTGGAAGGCAAGGAGGAGAAAAGTCGCATCTTACACACACGGCGGCAGGCAAAGAGAGAGAACTTGTGCAGGGGAACTCCTCTTTATAAAACCATCAGATCTTGTGAGACTTATTCACTAGCATGAGAACAACACAGGAAAGACCTACCCTCATGATTCAATTACCTCCCACTTTGGGTCCCTCCCGCGATACATGGGAATTGTGGGAGCTACAATTCAAAATGAGATTTTGAATTGCCAAACTATATCACCTATCATGCCTCACCTCCAGACTGAGCAGGGAGCTCAACCCACTATGCACTTCACAGATTACCCCATTGCCTGAAGCAATAGAGAACTTCTTCTAGTAAACAAGGATCAAGTATACATACAGCCACATAAGCCACAGCCAACTTCTAACCCATAAGCATCATCTACTGTCCTGTAGGTCAAACTGCACAGCTCAGTATAAAACCTGCCAACAGAAGAGCAGAAGCAAATCCCAAAGGCCCTACCCAGCATTCTCTACAGTCGCACCCCTTAGGGAGGGAGGGAAATGAAAAGAAAAAAAAAAAATTATAGAGAAATAAAGAAAAAGATGCTATTCACATGAAAATAATGAGAAAAATTAGAAGTGCCAGTGTCTACAGATGAGAAGGAATCAGCAGAAAATTTCTGGCACCATGAATAATAAACAATGCTGTGACCCCATGGGAGGATCACACTAGCTCTCCAACAACGGTCTCAACCAAAATGGAAACTTAGAAATGATTAGAAATGATTAATGAAAATGTGAAGCATGGCTTGCAAGGCAGCTCGACAAGATCTGAGACAAGACTGAAATTCAACATGAAGAAACTTTAAAGCAATCCAGGAAATGAAGAAAGAGATAAACATCTTTAAAAAATCAATCAGAGCTTCTGTAATTGAAAATCTCACTTAAGGAATTTCAAAATACAATCAAACCATTATAAACTAGACCAAGCCACAAAAAGAATTTCAGAGCTTGGAGACTAGTCTTTTGAATTAAAACAGTCTGACAAAAAATAAAAGGAAAATAATTTTTAAAAATAAAATCTTCAAGAAATATAGGATTATGTAAAGCAAGCAAACTTACTAATTACTGGCATTTCTGAGAGAGAAGAAGAAAAGACAAATAACCTGGAAATATATTTAAGGGAATAATCTTAAAAATATTTTTTAATCTTGCTAGAGAGGTATACATCCAAATACAAGAAATCCAGAAAACACCTGTGAGATACTATTAAAAATGTACATCACCAAGGCATTTAGTCACCAGAATGTCCAAAGTCGATGTGAAAAAAAAAAGGCTTAAATGCAGCTAGAGAAATTGGTCAGATAATATACAAAGGGAGCCCCTTAGGCTAACAGTGGACTTCCCAGCAAAAGTCTTATAAGCCAGGGAGTTTGGGGTCCTATTTTCAGCATTCTGAAAGAAAACAAATTCCAACTAAGAATTTCATATCCTACCAAACTGAGCTTCATAAAGGAAGGAGACATAAAATCTTTTCCACACAAGCACTCACTAAGGGAAGTGTTACCACTAAACCAACCTTACAAGGACATCCATAAGGGAGATCAAAGCATGGAAATAACAGGACGATATCTGCTACCACAAAACACACCTAACCCACTAGCACATGGTCCACAGGCCCTATAAAGCAACTACACAATAGAAACTACAAAGCAATCAGCTATAACATAATAATAGGATTAAAACATCACATATCAATATTATCTTTGAGTATCTTAAAAGGCACAGAATGGCAAGTTAGATTAAAAAAAAAAAAAGAAGAAGACGACCCTTCTGTCTGGTGTGTTGAAGGGACCCATCTCACATACAATGATGGCCATAAGCTCAAAGTAAAGGATTGGAGAAAATTCTCTTATGCAAATGGAAAGCCAAAAAAGAGCAGAGGTTGTGGTTTTTATATCAGAGTAAACAGACTTCAAACCAACAACAGTAAAAGGAAAAAGACAATGAAGGGCACTGCATAATGATAAAGGGTTCAATTAAACAAGAAGACATATTATATCTATTCTAAATATTTATGCGTCCAACATTGGAGCACCAGATTCATGAAAATAAATACTTCTAGACCTGCAAAAAGACCTAAACAGCCACACAATAGTTGTGTGGAAGGGGCTTCAACACCCCACTGACAGTGTCAGACAGATCATTGAGACAGAAAACCAACAAATAAATTCTGGACATAATTTTGACACCTGACCAACTGGGCCTAATAGAATTCTACAGAGTAGGCTACTCATCAACCACAGAACATACATTCTTCTTATGTGCACATAGAACATACTCTAAGATTTACCACTTGCTTAGCCATAAAGTAAGGCTTAATAAATTCAATAAAAAATTATTGGTGTTGATTTCTCAAAACTACAAAAATACGTGGAAATTAAACAAATTGCTCTTGGATGACTTTGGTTTTACTTTTATTTTAGGTTTAGGGGTATATGTGCAGGTTTTTTTTTTTTTTTTTTAATTAATTTATTATTATTAAACTTCAAGTTGTAGGGTACATGTGCACAACGTGCAGGTTTGCTACATATGTATACTTGTGCCATGTTGGTGTGCTGCACCCATCAACTCGTCATTTACATCAGGTATAACTCCCAATGCAATCCCTCCCCCCTCCCCCCTCCCCATGATAGGCCCCGGTGTGTGATGTTCCCCTTCCCGAGTCCAAGTGATCTCATTGTTCAGTTCCCACCTATGAGTGAGAACATGCGGTGTTTGGTTTTCTGTTCTTGTGATAGTTTGCTGAGAATGATGGTTTCCAGCTGTATCCATGTCCCTACAAAGGACACAAACTCATCCTTTTTTATGGCTGCATAGTATTCCATGGTGTATATGTGCCACATTTTCTTAATCCAATCTGTCACTGATGGATATTTGGGTTGATTCCAAGTCTTTGCTATTGTGAATAGTGCTGCAATAAACATACGTGTGCATGTGTCTTTATAGCAGCATAATTTATAATCCTTTGGGTATATACCTAGTAATGGGATGGCTGGGTCATATGGTACATCTAGTTCTAGATCCTTGAGGAATCGCCATACTGTTTTCCATAATGGTTGAACTAGTTTACAATCCCACCAACAGTGTAAAAGTGTTCCTATTTCTCCACATCCTCTCCAGCACCTGTTGTTTCCTGACTTCTGAATGATCGCCATTCTAACTGGTGTGAGATGGTATCTCATTGTGGTTTTGATTTGCATTTCTCTGATGGCCAGTGATGATGAGCATTTTTTCATGTGTCTGTTGGCTGTATGAATGTCTTCTTTTGAGAACTTTCTGTTCATATCCTTTGCCCACTTTTTGATGGGGTTGTTTGTTTTTTTCTTGTAAATTTGTTTGAGTTCTTTGTAGGTTCTGGATATTAGCCCTTTGTCAGATGAGTAGATTGCAAACATTTTCTCCCATTCTGTAGGTTGCCTGTTCACTCTGATGGTAGTTTCTTTTGCTGTGCAGAAGCTCTTTAGTTTAATGAGATCCCATTTGTCAATTTTGGCTTTTGCTGCCATTGCTTTTGGTGTTTTAGACATGAAGTCTTTGTCCATGCCTATGTCCTGAATGGTACTACCTAGGTTTTCCTCTAGGATTTTTATGGTATTAGGTCTAACATTTAAGTCTCTAATCCATCTTGCATTAATTTTCGTATAAGGAGTAAGGAAAGGATCCAGTTTCAGCTTTCTACTTATGGCTAGCCAATTTTCCCAGCACCATTTATTAAATAGGGAATCCTTTCCCCATTTCTTGTTTCTCTCAGGTTTGTCAAAGATCAGATGGCTGTAGATGTGTGGTATTATTTCTGAGGACTCTGTCCTGTTCCATTGGTCTATATCTCTGTTTTGGTACCAGTACCATGCTGTTTTGGTTACTGTAGCCTTGTAGTATAGTTTGAAGTCAGGTAGCGTGATGCCTCCAGCTTTGTTCTTTTGACTTAGGATTGTCTTGGAGATGCGGGCTCTTTTTTGGTTCCATATGAACTTTAAAGCAGTTTTTTCCAATTCTGTGAAGAAGCTCATTGGTAGCTTGATGGGGATGGCATTGAATCTATAAATTACCTTGGGCAGTATGGCCATTTTCACGATATCGATTCTTCCTATCCATGAGCATGGTATGTTCTTCCATTTGTTTGTGTCCTCTTTGATTTCACTGAGCAGTGGTTTGTAGTTCTCCTTGAAGAGGTCCTTTACATCCCTTGTAAGTTGGATTCCTAGGTATTTTATTCTCTTTGAAGCAATTGTGAATGGAAGTTCATTCCTGATTTGGCTCTCTGTTTGACTGTCACTGGTGTATAAGAATGCTTGTGATTTTTGCACATTAATTTTGTATCCTGAGACTTTGCTGAAGTTGCTTATCAGCTTAAGGAGATTTTGGGCTGAGACAATGGGGTTTTCTAAATATATAATCATGTCGTCTGCAAACAGGGACAATTTGACTTCTTCTTTTCCTAACTGAATCCCCTTGATTTCTTTCTCTTGCCTGATTGCCCTAGCCAGAACTTCCAACACTATGTTGAATAGGAGTGGTGAGAGAGGGCATCCCTGCCTTGTGCCAGTTTTCAAAGGGAATTTTTCCAGTTTTTGCCCATTCAGTATGATATTGGCTGTGGGTTTGTCATAAATAGCTCTTATTATTTTGAGGTACGTTCCATCAATACCGAATTTATTGAGCGTTTTTAGCATGAAGGGCTGTTGAATTTTGTCAAAAGCCTTTTCTGCATCTATTGAGATAATGATGTGGTTCTTGTCTTTGGTTCTGTTTATATGCTGGATTATGTTTATTGATTTGCGAATGTTGAACCAGCCTTGCATCCCAGGGATGAAGCCCACTTGATCATGGTGCATAAGCTTTTTGGTGTGCTGCTGAATCCAGTTTGCCAGTATTTTATTGAGGATTTTTGCATCGATGTTCATCAGGGATATTGGTCTAAAATTCTCTTTTTTTGTTGTGTCTCTGCCAGGCTTTGGTATCAGGATGATGTTGGCCTCATAAAATGAGTTAGGGAGGATTCCCTCTTTTTCTATTGATTGGAATAGTTTCAGAAGGAATGGTACCAGCTCCTCCTTGTACCTCTGGTAGAATTCAGCTGTGAATCCATCTGGTCCTGGACTTTTTTTGGTTGGTAGGCTATTAATTATTGCCTCAATTTCAGAGCCTACTATTGGTCTATTCAGGGATTCAACTTCTTCCTGGTTTAGTCTTGGAAGAGTGTAAGTGTCCAGGAAATTATCCATTTCTTCTAGATTTTCCAGTTTATTTGCGTAGAGGTGTTTATAGTATTCTCTGATGGTAGTTTGTATTTCTGTGGGGTCGGTGGTGATATCCCCTTTATCATTTTTAATTGCGTCGATTTGATTCTTCTCTCTTTTCTTCTTTATTAGTCTTGCTAGTGGTCTGTCAATTTTGTTGATCTTTTCAAAAAACCAACTCCTGGATTCATTGATTTTTTGGAGGGTTTTTTGTGTCTCTATCTCCTTCAGTTCTGCTCTGATCTTAGTTATTTCTTGCCTTATGCTAGCTTTTGAATGTGTTTGCTCTTGCTTCTCTAGTTCTTTTAATTGCGATGTTAGAGTGTCAATTTTAGATCTTTCCTGCTTTCTCTTGTGGGCATTTAGTGCTATAAATTTCCCTCTACACACTGCTTTAAATGTGTCCCAGAGATTCTGGTATGTTGTATCTTTGTTCTCATTGGTTTCAAAGAACATCTTTATTTCTGCCTTCATTTCGTTATGTACCCAGTAGTCATTCAGGAGCAGGTTGTTCAGTTTCCATGTAGTTGAGTGGTTTTGATTGAGTTTCTTAGTCCTGCGTTCTAATTTGATTGCACTGTGGTCTGAGAGACAGTTTGTTATAATTTCTGTTCTTGTACATTTGCTGAGGAGTGCTTTACTTCCAATTACGTGGTCAATTTTGGAGTAAGTACGATGTGGTGCTGAGAAGAATGTATATTCTGTTGATTTGGGGTGGAGAGTTCTATAGATGTCTATTAGGTCTGCTTGCTGCAGAGATGAGTTCAATTCCTGGATATCCTTGTTAACTTTCTGTCTCGTTGATCTGTCTAATGTTGACAGTGGAGTGTTGAAGTCTCCCATTATTATTGTATGGGAGTCTAAGTCTCTTTGTAAGTCTCTAAGGACTTGCTTTATGAATCTGGGTGCTCCTGTATTGGGTGCATATATATTTAGGATAGTTAGCTCTTCCTGTTGAATTGATCCCTTTACCATTATGTAATGGCCTTCTTTGTCTCTTTTGATCTTTGATGGTTTAAAGTCTGTTTTATCAGAGACTAGTATTGCAACCCCCGCTCTTTTGTGTTCTCCATTTGCTTGGTAAATCTTCCTCCATCCCTTTATTTTGAGCCTATGTATGTCTCTGCGTGTGAGATGGGTCTCCTGAATACAGCAGACTGATGGATCTTGACTCTTTATCCAGTTTGCCAGTCTGTGTCTTTTAATTGGAGCATTTATTCCATTTACATTTAAGGTTAAGATTGTTATGTGTGAACTTGATCCTGCCATTATGATATTAACTGGTTATTTTGCTCATTAGTTGATGCAGTTTCTTCCTAGCCTTGATGGTCTTTACATTTTGGCATGTTTTTGCAATGGCTGGTACCGGTTGTTCCTTTCCATGTTTAGTGCTTCCTTCAGGGTCTCTTGTAAGGCAGGCCTAGTGGTGACAAAATCTCTAAGCATTTGCTTATCTGTAAAGGATTTTATTTCTCCTTCACTTATGAAACTTAGTTTGGCTGGATATAAAATTCTGGGTTTAAAATTCTTTTCTTTAAGAATGTTGAATATTGGCCCCCACTCTCTTCTGGCTTGAAGAGTTTCTGCCGAGAGATCTGCTGTTAGTCTGATGGGCTTCCCTTTGTGGGTAACCCGACCTTTCTCTCTGGCTGCCCTTAAGATTTTTTCCTTCATTTCAACTTTGGTGAATCTGGCAATTATGTGTCTTGGAGTTGCTCTTCTCGAGGAGTATCTTTGTGGCGTTCTCTGTATTTCCTGGATTTGAATGTTGGCCTGCCCTACTAGGTTGGGGAAGTTCTCCTGGATGATATCCTGAAGAGTGTTTTCCAACTTGGTTCCATTTTCCCCCTCACTTTCAGGCACCCCAATCAGACGTAGATTTGGTCTTTTTACATAATCTCATACTTCTTGCAGGCTTTGTTCATTTCTTTTTCTTCTTTTTTCTTTTGGTTTCTCTTCTCGCTTCATTTCATTCATTTGATCCTCCATCGCTGACATTCTTTCTTCCAGTTGATTGAGTCGGTTACTGAAGCTTGTGCATTTGTCACGTATTTCTCGTGCCATGGTTTTCGTCTTCTTTCATTTCGTTTGTGAGCTTCTCTGCATTAATTACTCTAGCCATCAATTCTTCCACTTTTTTTTCAAGATTTTTAGTTTCTTTGCGCTGGGTACGTAATTCCTCCTTTAGCTCTGAGAAATTTGATGGACTGAAGCCTTCTTCTCTCATGTCGTCAAAGTCATTCTCCGTCCAGCTTTGATCCGTTGCTGGCGATGAGCTGCGCTCCTTTGCCGGGGGAGATGCGCTCTTATTTTTTGAATTTCCAGCTTTTCTGCCCTGCTTTTTCCCCATCTTTGTGGTTTTATCTGCCTCTGGTCTTTGATGATGGTGATGTACTGATGGGGTTTTGGTGTAGGTGTCCTTCCTGTTTGATAGCTTTCCTTCTAACAGTCAGGATCCTCAGCTGTAGGTTGTAGCTGTAGGAGATTGCTTGAGGTCCACTCCAGACCCTGTTTGCCTGGGTATCAGCAGCAGAGGCTGCAGAAGATAGAATATTTCTGAACAGCGAGTGTACCTGTCTGATTCTTGCTTTGAAAGCTTCCTCTCAGGGGTGTACTCCACCCTGTGAGGTGTGGGGTGTCAGACTGCCCCTAGTGGGGGATGTCTCCCAGTTAGGCTACTCAGGGGTCAGGGACCCACTTGAGCAGGGAGTCTGTCCCTTCTCAAATCTCAACCTCCGTGTTGGGAGATCCACTGCTCTCTTCAAAGCTGTCAGACAGAGTCATTTGCGTCTGCAGAGCTGCTGCGTTTGTTATTGTTTACTGTGCCCTGTCCCCAGAGGTGGAGTCTACAGAGACAGGCAGGTTTCCTTGAGCTGCTGTGAGCTCCACCCAGTTCGAGCTTCCCAGCAGCTTTGTTTACCTACTTAAGCCTCAGCAATGGCGGGCGCCCCTCCCCCAGCCTCGCTGCTGCCTTGCCGGTAGATCACAGACTGCTGTGCTAGCAATGAGGGAGGCTCCGTGGGTGTGGGACCCTCCCGGCCAGGTGTGGGATATGATCTCCTGGTGTGCCTGTTTGCTTAAAGCGCAGTTTTGGGGTGGGAGTTACCCGATTTTCCAGGTGTTGTGTGTCTCAGTTCCCCTGGCTAGGAAAAGGGATTCCCTTCCCCCTTGCGCTTTCCAGGTGAGGCAATGCCTCGCCCTGCTTCAGCTCTCGCTGGTCGGGCTGCAGCAGCTGACCAGCACCGATCGTCTGGCACTCCCCAGTGAGATGAACCCAGTACCTCAGTTGAAAATGCAGAAATCACCGGTCTTCTGTGTCGCTCACGCTGGGAGTTGGAGACTGGAGCTGTTCCTATTCGGCCATCTTGCTCCGCCCCCCGGGTTTTTTTATATATAGGTAAATTGCATGCTATAGGGGTTTGGTATACAGTTTATTTTATCACTCAGATAATAAACATAATAACCAATAGGTAATTTTTTGATCCTCTCCCTCCTCCCACTCTCCACCCTCAAATAGACCCAGTCTCTGTTGTTTTCTACTTGTGTTCATGTGTTCCCAATGTTTAGCTCCCACTTATAAGTTAGTGTATAAGTATGTTATGCATCAAAAGGAAAAAGACAATGAAGGACATTCTAAATGTTTAGCTCCCACTTAGAAGTTAGTGTGTAAGTAAGTTATACAGTTATAAGTTAGAACATGCCATATTTGATTTTCTGCTCCTGTGTTAGTTCGCTTAGGCTACCAGCCTCCAACTTGATCCATGTTGCTGCAAAGAACATGATCTCATTTTTTTTATGGCTACATAGTATTCCATGATATTTATGTACCACATTTTCTTTATCCAGTCCATCATTGATAGGCATTTAGGTTGATTACATGCTTTTGCTATTGTGAATGTTGCTGCAATAAACATATGTGTGCATGTGTTTTTAAGGTAGAAAAATTTCTATACCTTGGGACATATACACAATAATGGGATTGCTGAGTTGAATGATACCTCCATTTTAAGATATTTTAGAAATTGCCACACTGCTTTCCACAATAACAAAACCAGTTTACATTTTCACTAGAAGTGTATAGTTGCCCTTTTCTCCACAACCTTGCTAAGATCTGTTACTTTTTTTCAACGTTTTAGTGATAGCCATTCTGAGAGATATGAGATAATACCTCATTGTGGGTTTGATTTGTATTTGTCTAATGATTAGTGATGTTGAATATTTTTTCATATGCTTATTAGCCAAGTATATGTCTTCTTTTAAAAAGTGTCTATGTCATTTGCCTATTTTTTTAATAGGGTTGTTTGTTTATTGCTGTTCAATTTATTTAAGTTTCTTATAGATTCTGGGTACTAGATCTTCATTGGATGAATGATTAGCAATTATTCTCTCCCATTCTGTAGGTTGTCTGTTTACTATGTTGACAGTTTCTTTTGCTGTGCAGAAACTCTTTAGTATAATTAGGTCCCATTTGTCAATTTTTGTTTTTGTTGCAGCTACTTTTGGCATCTTCATCATGAAGTCTTTGCCAGGACGTATGTCCAGAATGGTATTTCTTACGATATTTTGCAATGTTTTTGTAGTTTTAGCTTTTACATTTAAGTCTTTAATTTATCTTGAATTGATATTTGTGTAGGGTGTAAGGAAGACGTTCATTTTCAAACTTCTGCATGTCGCTAGCCTGTTATCCCAGCATTATTTATTGAATTGAGTGTTCTTTCCCCATTATTTGTTTTTGTCAACTTTGTCAAATCTCAGATGGTTTTAGATGTGTGGCACTATTTTGAGTCTGTCTGTTCTTTTTCACTGGTCTGTGTTTCTGTTTTTGTACCAGTACCAGGCTGTTTTGGTTACTAGAGCTTTGTAGTATAGTTTGAAGCCATCTAACGTGATGTCCCAAGATTTTTTCCTTTTGCTTAAGATTTCCCTGGATATTCAAGTTCTTTTTTGGTTCCATATAAGTTTTAAGATAGTTTTTTTTCTAACTTGATGAAGAATGTTATTGTTAGTTTGATAGGAGTAGTATTGAATGTGTAAATTGCTTTGGGCAGTATGGTAATTTTAACAATATTGATTCTTCTTATCTATGAGCATGGAATTTTTTTTATTTGTTGGTATCATCTCTGATTTATTTGAGTAGTGTTTTGTAATTCGCATCGTAGTGATCTTTCCCCTTCCTGGTTAGCTGTATTCCTATGTATTTAATAGTTTTTTTGTTACTGTAAATGGGATTACATTTTTGATTTGGCTCTCAGGTTGGATATTGTTGCTGTATATGAATGCTACTGATTTTTGTATAATGATTTTGTTGTACAACTCCTAAACTCTGTTGGAGTTGTTTATTAAATTAAAGGGCTTTTGGGCAGAGACTGTAGGGTTTAGAATCATATTGTCTGCAAACAGAGACAGCTTGACTTCCTCTCTTTATATTTGGATGTCTTTTATTTATTCCTCTTGCCTGATTTATCTGGCAAGGACTTCCAGTACTACGTTGAATAGGAGCAGTGAGAGAGGGCATTCTTATCTTGTTCTGGTTTTCAAGAGGAATGCTTTCAGATTCTGCCCATTCAGTGTGATGTTGACTGCGGGTTTTGTATAGATGGCTCTTATTATTTTGAAGTAAGTTCTATCAATGCCTGGTATGTTGAAGATTTTTAACATGACAGGACGTTGAATTTGACTGACAGCCGTTTCTGTACCTATTGAGATGATCATGTGGTTTTTGTTTTTAGTTCTTGTTATGTGTTGAATAACATTTATTGTTTTGCATATATTGAACCTACCTTGCATCTAAAGTATAAAGCCTACCTCATTATGGGGGATTAGCCTTTTGATATGTTCCTGAATTTGGTTTGCAAGTATTTTGTTGAGAAGTTTTGCATCTATGCTCACCAAATATATTGGGATAAATTTTTTGTTGTTGCTGTTGTTGTTGTTTTTGTTTTTCTGCCAGATTTTCAAATCGTGATGATGCCAGTATTATAGAACGAGTTAGGGAGAAGTTCTTTCTCCTCAGAGTTTCCATAGGAATGGTACCAGCTTTTTTATATACATCTGATAGAATTCAGCTATGAATCCATCTGGTCATGGGCTTTTTCTAGTTGGTAGACTTTTCATTACTGAGTAAATTTTAGAACTCATTAATCATCTGTCCAGGGATTCAATTTCTTCCTATTGCAATCTTGGGAGATTGTAGGTTTCCAGGAACTGAATGACTTTTGAGTAAACAACAAAATTAGGGAAAATATATAAAAAGTAATTTCAAATTAATAACACAAACACAACATAATAAAGATTCTGGGATGCAGTAAAAGCAGTGTTAAGTGGAAAGTTCATAGTGCTAAACATCTACATTAAGAAGGTAGAAATATTTCAGATTAACAATATAACACCACACCTAGTAGAATTAGAAAAATAAAAACAAACTGACCCCAAAGCTAGCAGAAGAAAAGAAACAACAAAATCAGGACAGAACTGAACATATTGATACCCCAAAAATCCTATAAAGAGGATCAATGAAGTCAAAAGTTGGTTTCCTGAAAAGGATAAATAAGAGCAATAGACCACTAGCTAGATTAGCAAAGAAAAAGAGGGAAGATCCAAATAAGCATAATCAGAAATGATAAAGGTACCATTACAACTGACAGAGGTAACATGTGCAACTGTAAATACAAAGAATCCTCATAGACTGTTATAAACAACTCTAGGCATGCAAACTAGAAAATTTACAGGAAATGGTTAAATGCCTGGAAACACATCACTTCCCAAGACTGAATCAGGATGTATTTGAAACTCTTAACAGACCAATATCAAACTCTAAAATTGAATCAGTAGTAGAAAGAAAACCTACCAACCAAAAAAGGCCTCAGATGAATTCATAGTCAAATTCTACCAGATGTACACAGAAAAGTTGGTACTAATCCTACTAATCCTCTTGAAAATATTCAAAAAATTGGGCAGGAGAGACGACTCCTCCCTAACTGATTTTACAAAGTCAGCAACACTCTGATACCAAAATCTGCAGACACACACAAAAAATTAAAACTACAGGCCAATATCTCTGCTGAGGATAGAGACGACAAAAGTCTTCAACCAATGACTATCAAGCCAAATCCAAAAGCATATCGAAAACATCATCTAACATGATTAAGTAGGCTTTATTACTGGAATGCCAGATTGCCTCAATATACATGAATCGGTAAATATGATTCAACATACAAATAGAACTACAGAAAACCACATGATAATATGATTAGATACATAAAAGTTGTTAAATAAAATTCAACATATCTTTATGTTAAAAATCCTCAACACACTAAGCATCAAAGGAACATATGTCAAAATCATAAGGGATAACTATGACAAATGCATAGCCAACGACATACGGAATGGGCAAGAGTTGTTAGCATTCCCCTTGAGAACTGGAACAAGACATGGATGCCCACTCACACCATTCCTATTCAGCATAGTCTGTAAGTCCTTGCCACAGCAATCAGGCGAGAGAAAGAAACAAAAGTTATCCAAATAGGAAACTAAGTCAAATTATCTCACTTCACAGATGATGTGCTTCTATTCACAGAAAAACCTAAAGACTCCACCAAAAGACTCCTGGAACTCTTAAACCTCTTTAGCAAGATTTCAGAATACAAAATCAATGTACAAAAATCAATAGCATTTCTACACAATATTAACATTGAAACTTAGAGCCAAATTAAGAATACAATTCCATTTAGAATAGCCACAAAAAATAAAATATCTAAGATTACATATAAGCAAGAAGGTAAATCATTTCTACAAGGAGAACTACAAAACACTACTCAAATAAATCATAGATGACACGAACAAATAGAAAAGTATTCTATGAGCATGGATTGGAAAAATCAACATCGTTAAAATAACCATACTACCTAAAGCAAGCTACAGATTTAACGTTTTTCCTATCGAACTACTAATCCCATTTTCCACAGAATTAGAAAAAATCTGTTCTAAATTCTATATTCTAAATTTTATATTCTAGAATGAATATACAGGCCAGGCGCAGTGACTCACGCCTGTAATCCCAGCACTTGGGGAGGCTGAGGTGGGCGGTTCACGAGGTCAGGAGATGGAGACCATCCTGGCTAACACGGTGAAACCCCGTCTCTATTTAAAAAATACAAAAAAATTAGCCGGGCGAGGTGGCGGCGCCTGTAGTCCCAGCTACTCTGGAGGCTGAGGCAGGAGAATGACGTGAACCCGGGAGGCGGAGCGTGCAGTGAGCCGAGATCGCGCCACTCACTCCAGCCTGGGCGACAGAGCGAGACTCCGTCTCAAAAAAAACAAACAAAAAAAGAATATAGAACTAGAAAGAGCCCAGTTTCAGAGCATACTAGAAAGTTACAGTAACCAAAACAGCATGATACTGGTAAAATAAAATAAATAACATAAAATAATAAAATATAAAAGCTAAATTTAAAAACAGACGCATGAACCAATGGAAGAGAAAAGAGAACCCAGAAATAAAGCTCGATGCTTACAACCTCTGTCCTTCAAAAAAGTCAACAAAAAATCAGCAATGGGGAAAGCAACGAGTAAACAGAGCTGAGACAACTGGCTAGTCATATAGAGAAGAATGAAACCAGAACCCCACCTTTTACCATATATCAAAAATAAATGCAAGGTGCATTAAAGATTTAAATGTAAGACCTAAAACTATAAAATTACTAGAAGAAAACCTGGGAAATAGTACTCTGGATATCATCTTTCTCAAAGCATTTGTGACTAAGTCCTCAAAAGCAATTGCAACAAAAAGAAAAATCGGCAAGTGGGACCTAATTAAACTAAGTACTACTGCACAGCAAAATAAATAATCAATAGAGTAAACAAACAATACACAGAATGGGAGGATATATTTACAAACCATGTGTCTGACGAGGGTCTAATATTCACGATCTACAAAGAACTTAAACAATTGTAGGACGAAAAAACAAATAGCCCCATTAAAAACGTAGGGAAATCACAGGTACAGACACTTCCAAAGATTTACAAGCAGTCAACAAAGATCTGAAAAAATAGTTCATCATCACTAATCATCCAAGAGATGCAAATCAAAACCATAATGAGATACCCTGTCACGCCGGTCAGAATGGCTATTACAAAAAAGTCGATAAAAAAACAGATGCTGGTGAAGCTGCAGCGAAAAGGGAATGCTTATATACTGTTGGTGGGAATGTAGATTAGGTCAGCCACTGTGGAAACACACATATATTCTTCCATTCTGCATATTGTTTGTTTACACTGTTGTTTATTTATTTTGGAGATTTCTAAACTACCTTACAACAGAATTATCATCTGACTCAGCAATCTCATTCCTGGGTATATACCTAAAGGAAAATAAATTGTTTTATCAAAAAGACACATGAACTTGTATGTTCATCACAGCACTATTCACAATAGCAAAGACATGGAATCAACTTAGGTGTCCATCAGTGGTGGATTGGATAAAGTAAATTTTATATATATGGCATATAATATATATTATATATAAATATTATATGTAAGTATTATAGGTAAGTATAATAAGTATATGTAAGTATTATATATTATATATGTATTATATATAAATTATATATAATACATATATATATACACACACACACCATGGCATACTACACAGCCATCAAAAAGAATAAAATCATGTCCTTTGAAGCAACATAGATGGAGCTGGAGGCCATTACCTTAAACAACTTAATGCAAGAACAGAAAACCAAATACCACATCTTCTCACTTATAAATGACACCTAAGCATTGGGTGCATGTACATAAAGATGGAAACAGTGGACTCTGGGGACTCTTAAAGGGGGCAGAGAGGGAGGAGGATAAAGGCTGACAAACTACATATTGGGTACTGTGTTCACTGTCTGGGTGATGAGATCATTCCTACTCCAAGTCTCAGCGGTACAATATACAGTGTAACAAACCTGCACATGCATCCCTTAGCCTAAAATAAAAGCTAACGTTATAAAAAAGTAAGTTCTATGTACCAAATTTATGTAATATAACTTTAGAAAATGATAAGTTATACTTCCTACTTCAGCCAATATCTCTTGATTCACCTTTTACTTCCCAAATTAGGTATTTTTATTTCCCATCTTTCATAATAAGAATCTTATTCCAAACAATGTCAATGTGTTTACTTGTATGATCAGTAAGTATATAATTTGTCGAAACTATTACACGAGTACAGCAATGTACAAGAAACTAAATATAGTTCAAGGTTTCTTTGTGTAGCTTAAGGTGGGAACTCTATGTTAATTTAGAAAAGAGTCAGAATTATGTTCAAATTATGTGGTTTGATTATTTTTTGCAAGTGGTAATTCTAATAATTCCATAACTTATAATTATATTTTATATTTGTGTTATCATTTTAAGCAATCTTTCTTAATTTAATATTATCTTCTGAACATGTAAAACATGATCATGGTTTAACAGTAATAATTACCTAAAATGTATTCTTAGAGATACTTGTTACCTCTTTCATCCCATTCCTCACTGTAAATAACCAAATCATTCATTTCTGGTTTATCTTTCTTATGCTTTCTTTTGTGGAAATATATATAATTTTTCCCAACTTTATTACACAAAAGTTTGTAATCTACATAGGATATTTTATTTACATCTTATTTTTTTACTCAACATACTCTGAAATTTATTGCATTTCTACTACACAGATCTATTTTTTTACATTTGTGTAGTACTCATTATAGGATTGCACCATACCTTATTCAACCAATTTCTTCTCCATAGCTATGTATGTTGTTTTCAATATTTTGTCTATTTTTTATATGTGTGGGAGTATATTTATGATAAATTCCCAGAAATCAGTAATGTTGGGCCAAAGTGTCCTTCATAGGTGCAGTAGTTGTTAGATTTTACCAGTTTTCTCTAACTATATTGCACCACCTTACACACTCACAAGAAATGCAGGAGAGTGCTTGTTTCTACACAGATTTGCCAAAGGAGTGTGTGGCCAAGGTTTTAATAGGTGAAAAGGGGTATCTCACTGTAGTTTTAGTGTGCATGTTTTGTTATGAATAAAGTTGAACAGCCTTCCATTTGTTTAAGATTCATTATGTTCTTTTTCTTTCTTTTTTTTTTTTTTTAGGAATTGTCTTTACCCATTTTTTTTTTTTCTCTGTTGAGTATTTGGACTTTTTCTCTGGATGGCTAAAAAATCATTACACGTTAAGTCATTAATCTCCTATCTGTAATACACACATTACAAATATTTCCAGCCATATATAAAGGAAAATATGTATATTATATAAATATATATATTTTTATATATATATATTTTGCTTAACTTTCTATTGTAATGCATTCAAAGTCCACTTAATTTATCAATCTTTTCTTGCAATTGAATTTTGGGTCATAGTTAAAAACACCTCTACCCAAGTAATGAAGGAAGTAATTTATCTTTTTCAACTATTCACAGTGCTTCAGGATTTTTTTGTTTCTACATTTATATCTCTCTTTTTATTTATTTATTTATATATTTTTGAGACAGAGTCTCTCTCTGTTGCCTAGGCCTGAGTGCAATGGGGTGATCTCAGCTCACTGCAACCTCCACCTCCTGGGTTCAGGCATTTCTCCTACATCAGCCTCCTGAGTAGTTAGGACTATGGGCATGTGCTACCGTATCCAGCTAATTTTTGTATTTTTTGTAGAGATGGGGTTTCACCTTGTTGGCCAAACCGGTCTTGAACTCGAGACCTCAGATGATCTGCCTTCCTTGACCTCCCAAAGTACTGGGTTTACAGGTGTGAGCCACTGCGCCTGGCTTATATCTCATGTATGTAGGCTTTATTATGGTGTATGATATGAGGTATGGATTCAATATTACCTTTTTCCAGAAGGTTATCCAAACTTTTCAGTAAATATTATTATTTACTAAATGTCCTTATTTACTCCAGTGCTTTGAAGATTTTGCTTTCTAATTCTAGATTTTCTATTTTGTTTCACCGGCCTTTTTTTTTTTCTCTCTCTTACCATGTGCAAGTACCATCCAGTGTAATTTTAGAAATTCTGTAACAAGCTTATTTATTTACTGGTTGGCAGATCCATTCTATTTTCAGGGTTTTCCAAGCTATGCTTAAATGTTTTTTTCTTCCAAATGAGCAGTAGAATCAACTTGTCTCCAGAAACAAACAAAAAGCCTCATTAAAAAGTCCTTTTTTTCAAATTTTGAGAAAAATGGTGTATTTATGTTTACTTATTATATCAGAGGCTAAAATAATATCTTTCCATTTGTTCAAGTCTCATTTTGTGTCTTTCCATAAGTAAAGTTTTGTGATTTTCCCTAAGCTTCACACTTAATTTATCCTTGGGTATTATATATTTTTGTGTAGCTATTTTAAATATGACTTAATGTTTTATTGTCTTTTAACCAATTCTTTATGTGAATGCTATTAATTGTATAGGTTAATTTTATCTTCCATTGAATTATTTATTTCACCATTGATATCATTTGCAAATGGAAATCATTTTATTTCTCCTTTCTACCTTTGATTGCCTAATTGTTTTCTCTGGTTTAATTGTATTGTCTAATATTTTCAATCAAATATTAAATAATAATGGAGATAGACTAATCTTTTGCATTTTATTTACTTTCCACATTTATTTTAATGGCTATTTAATGTTCTATAATATGAAACAACAATTTTTTAAATCAGACCTATACTGATGGAAATGTAAGCAATTTTTATCTTTAGCTATAACAGAAACTGCTGAAAGGACATTTGTTTATAAGTCATTGCAAAGTGTATAAATATGTGTGTAGAAAATATAGCTGAATTATTGGATCAAGCAGTGTCTTAAATTTTCACAGATGTTTCAAAATTTATCTTAATATACACATACTTTTTAAAGCAATATTTATGAATTCCTGTTTCTTTTTATTCTTGTCTACATATTGTACTATTTAATACATTTTTGCCCAAGTAACAGAAAAATAGTATTTGTTTGTAATTTTATTTTGCATCCAATACGAAATATGCAAAAATATAGAGAATACATTAAATAAAATTAGCCTGGGGCTTATATCCTGAAAGAATATTAACATTCCCCTTTTAAAAAGTAATGATTTACTTAACAATATATTATTTTTATTACACACAATTTTGTTCTTTGCAAACCTTTGCCAGTACTCTTAGCCAGTTTGAAGTGTATCTGTTTGATGTTTTTGTGGTGATTGTACCATGCACAAAACTTTAAAACATTATATGGTATATTTTGTTATCTTCATTGATAAGTTTTATGGGATACTTAAGCCTTCTAAACACCACATTTATTGAAAACAATAACTCAGGTTGTTTCTATCTAAAATTTCTTATGACTTATTTTTTTACACATAGGCATTCTATTTGGAATGTATTTTGGTGAAAATTATGGCAGTATTTACTTTTCTCTTTTTAGATTTTCACAAAGCTTCTTGGAAGATTTCATCCATTTTCTATATTTTCCAATAAATTAAATAGTGTTACAATTATCTCTGCCAGAAAAACAAATAGCTCACTCTTTCATGTTACTTACATATGCCACTCACTCTTCTAAGGTCTTTCATCTAATCATCCTAGCATCATTATGAGAAAAGTTATGTGATTTTCTTTATTTTACAAATAAGGCAAACTAAAGAGCAAAGTGGTTATATAATGTGACCACATTCATATAACGGGTAGGGATAGTGCTGAGATGTTGGGAACAAGCTCCCCAAAATCTGGTGATAAACTGGCCCCAAAATTGGCCATAAGCAAAATCTCTGCAGCACCGTGACATGTTCATGATGGTCATAACACGCACGCTGGAAGGTTGTGGGTTTACCGGAATGAGGGCAAGGAACACCTGGCCCGACCAGGACGGAAAACCACGTAAAGGCATTCTTAAGCCACAAACAATAGCATGAGCGATCTGTGCCTTAAGGACATGCTCCTGCTGCAGTTAACTAGCCAAACCCATCCCTTTATTTTGGCTTATCCCTTCATTTCCCATAAGGGATACTTTTAGTTAATTTAATATCTACAGAAACAATGCTAATGACTGGCTTGTTGTTAATAAATATGTGGGTAAATCTCTGTTCAGGGATCTCAGCTCTGAAGGCTGTGAGACCCGTGATTTCCCACTTCACACCTCTATATTTTTGTGTGTGTGTCTTTAATTCTTCTAGCGCCACTGGGTTAGGGTCTCCCTGACTGAGCTGGTCTCGGCACTGAGATGCAAACCTAGGCCGTCTAAGTCTGAAGTCCATGTGCTTTTTACCATGACAAGATACTCACTGGAAGAATTTCCCCATGAATTTTCTAGTATTCCCCTCTACCACTCAGAATGTGTCATTTACTTTAGAAACCTGTGTCCTGTCAACTTCACCTGCGATCTTTTGCTGTGGGTTCCTCTCACCGAGTCTTTTTGTCCCCTGTTTAACATTAAATTTAGAAGCTATTCACATATTTTATTACATGTGATTTTATGGGCATTGTCCTTGTGCAGGAGGAATACAGGGCCCTAAGCTTGGAAGGGTCTCTTGCTTGGTCTCATGCTTTGCCATCACTTTCCTTAAAGTCTTAATAATTTTTAATAAGAAGTCTCACATTTTCATTTAGGACTGGGTACCACAAATTAGGTAACTTGTCCTCTATATATGTTTCATGGACATTTCTGTTTGTTTAATCAATACTAGGAATCCTACATTTCCCTTTTCTTGTTTCCTTTAATTGATTACAGACACAATAAAATAAAAGTAGTAGTCCACATTTCCAGTTTTGTTTTTTGGGTTTTTTTTTTTTTTTTTTTTTTTTTTTGAGATGGAATCTCGCTCTGTCACCCAGGATGGAGTGCAGTGGAGTGATCTCGACTCACTGCAAGCTCCACCTCCTGGGTTCACGCCATTCTCCTGCCTCAGCCTCCCGAGTAGCTGGGACTACAGGTGCCCGCCACCTCGCCCGTATAATTTGTTGTGTTTTTAGCTTTTTAGTAGAGACGGGGTTTCACCGCGTTAGCCAGGATAGTCTCCATCTCCCAACCTTGTGATCTGTCCACCTCAGCCTCCCAAAGTGCTGGGATTACAGGCGTGAGCCACCGTGCCTGGCCCCACATTGCCATTTTAAGTCAAATTCAGAAGGTTTAAACAGTTTCCCTGAGGTCACAAATTCATAAGTGAGTATTGAAGCCAGAAGTGCTTTATTTCAGAGACTTTGCTCTTTCTACTTCACCATGACTCTTTGCTGAGAAACAGCCACCTCACAGCATTAAAAGAATGGCTTTTTGGAGATACAGCATCATTAACATAGTGTATAAGATCGAGTCACGTCTTTGGGCCACGTGACAGACTGAGTGCACACAGCTGTCGTTCCAACTCCGCCACACTGAAATGCTACATAAATTATAATTAAAAATACTACATTGCTGAGCTTGAAAGATAGGCAGGAAACTAATGTCTAAAGAAGTAAGTACCACATGTTGTTGCCCAGGCCCACCATGTTCTCAGACTGCATACTGATGCCAGAGAAAGAAAAGTCCAAATGCCAGGTCAAGAGACTCTATAGGACATTTCCTGACAGGGGGAAGCTACACCTGAGGTGTCTTCTTAGAACCTGGATCTTCAAAAGTCTATTCAGTTCTCAAAAAAATAGCATAGAAAATTTTCAGCTCAGTGCTATAGAAATAATGAGACATACCGACATTTTTCTAGAGCTTAGTGTAGCAAAATAAAATGTTACTAATCAAAAACTGAAAGCTCAAGCATTTCTTTATTAAGGTTTGTAACTCAAATTTAAAATGAATTTATTATGCATGATTCCCAAGCCTCAAAATTAAATGAAATCTGATCCTGGGTCATTAAAACTTCTGGAGGCTTGAGTAGGAATAAACTTCAAACTGCTTTTATAATAAACTGTTTATACTTCAGGCTTTGCAAGATGCAAAGAACAATCAAACTTCAGTGAAGATAAGCTTACCATAGAAATAAAATTGTAAATATAAATATAATTCTATTTGGAGGATGAGTGGGCAAAATAAACAATATAATTAATGCACCAAGAATGTCAAATCATGAAATTATCAGGAGAAGCCCACAAAATTATTGATTAAAATGATTAAATCAGTAAAAAAAAATGTAGCATCTCTTAGGAAAATATTAGATGATATGAGAAAGAAAGTTTAATTGAAAATGAATCACCTAAAAATTATGAAAAGCTAACAATTATATCCAAGTCACTTTAAATGAGATACAATTGATTATACTCAGCTGAAGAAAGAATTTAAGAATTGACTAATTGATTCAAGGAAATTGTTGCAATAGATAAGGAGATGGAAATCGTGAGAAAAAGGGCTAAGATAAAAGATGGAATCAGCAAGGCTAAGACAATTAGGGTTCTAGAAGGGTGAATAAGGAGAACAAAATAAAATATTTAAGAAGTTAAGATGTAGTGATATTTCCAAATTTAAGAAAGATATTAATACTAAAATTATCCCAGGCAGAATAAGTAAAATCAATTGCACACCTACACATATCTCACTGACACTGAAGAACACCATAGACAAAGGTAAAATACTAACAGGAAACTGCCCATTCTATTTTCTGGTCTGAATGCGAAGAGCTTAGAAGTCATCACTCTCATCCCCAAAACAAGAAAATAGGCTGAAAAAATGTAAAGTCAATAACCCTTCCTATATCCGTTAGAGAAGTAAGATGATAGAGCAAACCACCACTCCGGAATCTGGTAAGACACACAGGTAAAATGGCATCACGTCCTACCTGGAGCATGCTGAGGACACAAAGATTAGGTGACCACCTGCTAAAGATGAGCATGTCAGAGAGATTAAAACTCCTGGGGGACAACCTTAGTGGATCCCCCTGCCCAACTACAGTGTGTTTTACCTCCAGCAGCCCTACCAGCTTATCAGAGTGAAAAATCAGAAAAAAAATCTTTTCCTGCTTCCAGCAGCAGGAAGGGAAAAGCAATTTTGAAATATACCCAGAGAGCTCCTTTCTTCTTAACGAAGGCTTGCCTTCAAGGGAAGCTATTTTATCAGAGCCCAACACAGGCCTAATTTGCCTGAGGGAAGAGAAATACTCAACTCCAGCTCTCTTTAGCCTTCTTGGCTCCTGTAAAGAGGAGGAGAGGGGAATCTAAGAAGCACTTGCAGAAATCCCAGCCCTTGGACACAGGCTTACCAAAAGATTCAGTGCTAATTATAAGACTAGAGAATGCTCCACAACCCTGCATTTTACTGCCACATTAGCAGGGCTCCTGTATAACAACAAGGGATGACAGCTAAAAGCTTTAAGCTTAGAACCCTATTTAAAAATGAGTCTCAAAGGATGCCCAAAAACAGCAGGGGAGATGATAACAGGACACTAAAGGTAATTTTAGCCTCTGACAGAGCTGCTACGGTCAACAGTAAGTGCTGCCAGACTCCTAACCAGATATACCTAAAACCTCACTCTAAGAATGGACTTTTCTCGTTTCTTTTATCCGATATACACTTTCCTGCCCTCAAATGCATGTGTTCTTTTATGAATAGTGTCATATCATGCCTTAAGTTTCCATCCCAACTGGCTAATATGATAAACCAGCAATGGGTCCTGATTTTCTGGGCATACTGATGACATTCAAGGTATATCATCCCAAGGTATTCAGCTTGGGTCAAATAGGCAGTGTGATGACTCATTTTCTTTGGCACAACAAAGGCTTGTCAAAAATAAACAGAAGGAAGCCATAAAGAAACTTCTTCAAAGATGTGCCTGCATATGGTTGAACAGCACCAATTTAAAATACTTTAATTATTACATAGCACCTAAATTAATGGTTCTGCAGCCATAAGAACATCTTAGAGGCAGGTTGTGAAAGAGGTTTGCAGTCCCCTCCAGCACATCCGTAATGAAGATGCTATCGCTAGCACTCTTACGAATCTCCATTTCTGTGCGGTCACTTCAATATTAGTTCTGATCTGAAAATTGTCACATGTTCACGGGCCAGAAATTTGTTTTTAAGGTAATTCATTTTAAATCAATTTGACCACTGCAAGTACATCTTACCAAGGTTTATTCTCAAACTCTAAATGAGGCATTATAAATTATTTTGTTTAAAAGATACGGGAAGAAAGAGAAAATCAGGAACAAATGTGGAAAAAAACAAAAGGAGAAAAAGTGCAGTGAGTGGTACAGAAAGTAATTGTTTGGGGCAAGACAAGTTCTGGCTCCACTACCAACTCTGCAAGGGTTTCCACACAACTTCTTTCTTACTTTTTTTGTACTCAGCCTTCTTATGTGTTATGAAAGAAAAATGATAGCTTATTTAGCCATTTCATAATATTGGGCTAAGAGATCAATTAGTAATTGAAGAAGAGTACTTTGAAAGTACAAAGTATAATATAAATATCATCATAATGATTTTGCTAATTAATGCATCTTGGAAATGTTTAAATTTTCCAGTTGTTTACGAGCACTAATAGCCATCATTTCTTTGTTGTCTGATTTTCCTGAATGGTCCTCAATCTCTTGCATAAGGGCTCACAAAAACACAGAGAAACACATACACTTGATTAACACTTTGCATCCTTGATTAACTTGTTAGTTTGCCTGGATCATGGAATGCCAAGATATCTGATGAACTATTACTTCTGAATGTGTCTGTGAAGGACTTTCCAGAAGAAATTCACATTTGAGTTGGTGGGCTCAGTAAAGCACATTGACCTCCTCAATACGGATAGACCACATTAAACCTGTTGAAGGTCTGAGTAGAATAAATTGCCAATAAAGGTTAAACTCTCTCTTTGCCTGTTTCAGTTGGACATAAGTCCTTTCCTGCCCTCAACGTAGGACGTATATCATTGGCACTTCTAATTTTCAGGACTTCAGATTGAGAATAGAATTTACACCATGACTTTTCTAAATATCCAGTTTGCAGATGACACATTGCAGGACTTCTAATCCTCCATAATCATGCAAACTAATTCCTTATAATAAGTCTCATATTAGATATAAGATATATATGTCTTATATCATCATAGATATCTTATATCTCATCTTAGATACAAGATATCAGGTGTTTATAAACCACATACACCTGATGTGGTTTGACTGTATCCCCACCCAAATCTCATCTTGAATTGTAGCTCCCATAACCCTCATGTGTCATGGGAGGGGCCCAGTGGGAGATAACTGAATAATGGGGGTGGGTTTCTCCCATGCTGTTCTTGTCATAGTGAATGAGTCTCATGAGAACTTATGGTTTTATAAAAGAGCAGTTCCCCTGCACATGCTTTCTTGCCTGCTGCCATGTAAGACATATCTTGGCTCCTCTTTCACCTTCTGGTATGATGATGAGGCCTTCCCCAGCCATGTGGAACTGTGAGTCCATTAAGCCTCTTTTTCTTTATAAATTACCCAGTCTTGCATATGTCTTTATTAGCGGTATGAGAACAGACTAATACAGTAAATTGGTACAGGTAGAGTGGATGATGCTATAAGGATACCTGAAAATGTGGTAACAACTTTTGGACTGGATAACAGGCAGAGGTTGGAACAGTTTGGAGGGCTCGGAAGAAGACAGGAAGATGTGAGAGAGTCTAGAGCTGCCTAAAGACTTGTTGAATAGTTTTGAACCAACAAGTCCAGGCTGAGGTGGTCTCAGATGGAGATGAGGAATTTCCTGGGAACTGGAGCAAAGGTAATTCCTGCTATGCTTTAGCAAAGAGACTGGCAATTTTGCTCCTGCCCTAGAGATCAATGGAACTTTGAACTCTAGAGACATGATTTAGGGTATCTGGTGGAAGAAATTTCTAAGCAGCAAAGCATTCAAGAAGTGAGCTGGGTGCTCTTAAAAGCATTCAGTTGTATTCATTCACAAAGATACAATTTGGAATTGGAACTTATGTTTAAAAGGAATGCAGAGCATAAAAGCTCAGAAAATTTGTAATTTGATGATGTGATAGAAAAGAAAAAGCCATTTTCTGAGGAGACATTCAAGTCAGCTGCAGAGAATTGCATAAGTAATGAGGAGCCAAATGTTAATTGCCAAGACAATAGGGGAAACATCTCCAGGGCATATCAGAAGTCTTCACAGTAGCCCTTCCCATAACAAGCCAGGAGACATAGGAGGAAAAGTGGTTTCATGGGCTGGGCCCAGGGCCTTGTTGCTTTGTGCAGTCTCAGTACCTGGTGCCCTGCATCCCAGCTGTGGCTAAAAGAGACCAACATACAGCTCAGGCCATTGCTTCAGACAGTGCAAGCCTCAGATCTTTGTGGCTTACATTTGGTATTGGGCCTGTGGGTGCACGTAAGTCAAGAATTGAGGTTTGGGAAACTCCATCTTGATTTCAGAAGATATATGGAAATGCCTGGATGTCCTGGCAGAAGTGTACTCATAGAGAACCTCTGCTAGGGCAGTGCAGAAGGGAAATGCAGGATGGGAGCCCCCACACAGAGTTTCCACTGGGCCACTGCCTAGTGCAGCTATGAAAAGAGGGCCACTACCCTCCAGACCCCAGAATGGTAGATTCACTGTCAGCTTGCACTGTGCACCTGAAAAAGCCTCAAACAGTCAAAGCCAGCCTGTGAAAGCCAGGAGAGGGGCTTTACCCTGCAAAGTCACAGGGGTGGAGCTGCCCAAGACCATGGCAACCTACCTCTTGCATCGGTGTGACCTGGATGCAAAACATGGAGTCAAAGGAGATCATTTGGGAGCTTTAAGATTTGACTGCCCCACTGGATTTGGCCTTGCCTAAGACCTGTAGCCCTTTTGCTTTGGCCAGTTTCTCCCATTTGGAATGAGTGTATGTACTCAATGCTTGTACCCCATTGTATTTAGGAAGTAACTAACTTGCTTTTGATTTTACAGGCTTATGGAGAGAAGGGACTTGCCTTTCTCAGATGAAACTTTAGACTATGGGCTTTTGAGTTAATGTTGAAATAAGACTTTGGGGGACTGTTGAGAAGGCCTGATTAGTTTGGAAATGTAAAGATAAGAGGTGGAATAATAAGGTTTTGCTGTGTCCCCACCCAAATCTCATCTTGAATTATAGCCTCCATAATCCCTATGTGTTGTAGCAGGGACCCGCTCAACGGTAACTGAGTTGTGGGGACAGGTTTTTCCCGTGCTGCTCTTGTGATATTGAATAAGTCTCACAAGAACTGGCAGTGTTATAAAAGGGCAGTTCCCTTGCACACTCTCTTGCCTGCCACCCTGTAAAACATGCCTTTGCTCCTCCACCTTCTGCCATGATTGTGAGGCCTCCCCAGCCATGTGGAACTGTGAGTCCATTAAACCTTTTTCCTTATAAATTACTCTGCCTCAGGTTTGTCTTTATTAGCAGCATTGGAACAGACTAATATAACACCCTAATGGTTCTGTTTCTCTGGAGATCCATGACTACTACAGCCCATATCTGCATGTCTTCTTTGAAGGAAGCCTTTGAGCTCCAGAAACCTCTTTGCCAGTATATGTAGGGAGCTAGAAGTAATTAAGAGTATGTAGGCCTGGCTCAGTGGCTCACGCCTGTAATCCCAGCACTTTGGGAGGACAAGGCAGGTGGATCATTTGAAGTCGGGAGTTCAAGACCAGCCTGACCAACACGGAGAAACCCCATCTCTACTAAAAATACAAAATTAGTCGGACACTGTGGCACATGCCTGTAATCCCAGTTACTAGGGTGGCTGAGGCAGGAGAATTGCTTTAACCCGGGAGGCGGAGGTTGCAGTGAGCCAAGATCACACCATTGCACTCCAGCCTGGGCAACAAGAGCAAAACTCCAACACACACACACACACACACACACACACACACACACACACACACAAAAGACTGTGGTGTCCCCTACAGCATATTTTAGCCAATGACTGCCTGCTGAACAGTATGAAAGAAAGCCTAGAAACCATAACCTATGTTTGGTAGCATGTGACATAGCTAACTTGTGGGAAGAGGCTTGTCTTAGGCCATTCAGGGTGCCATAACAAAATATCACATACAGGATGGTTTATAAAAGAAACATTTATTTCTCACACTTCTAGAGTCTGGGGAGTCCAAGAGAAAAGCAACAATAAATTTGATGTTTGGTGAAGAACCCATGTCCTGGTTAACAGGCTACTGTTTTCTTCCTGTGTCTTCACCTGGTGAAAGGGAAGATGGAGCTCCCTGAGATCTACTTTATAAGGGAGCTAATCCCATTCATGAAGCCCTCATCATGGGTGATTTATGACCTAATCACCTCCCAAAGGCCCCATCTCCTAACATAATCAACTTAGGGTTTAAGATTTCAACATATAAATTTGGCAGGAGGACACAAACATTCAGTCTGCAACATGACTGAAGCTACTTCTGCAGCATGTCAACGGACCTACACCTGGTGTGACTTCTTTCTTTACCCTGTCCTACCTTTTCTCTCCTTTACGAGTTTTTCCTGTGAAAACTTCCTCAATGAATCACTTGTGCAAGGATCCTCTTCTGAGAGTCCACTTCTGGATGTTAAACATCATATAACATTGCTCAAGCTTTCTCTTTTGGCCCTCGAGTATCCCATGCAGGGAATTTTCTAACTGCCTCTATGATCTAGGGTGCCCTGTGTGCTACAGGCACTAGTGTCATCTGTGGAACTTTCAATGGTCAGGACATATAAGAGAATATTTCAATAACTTTGAAACTGGTGAGGCCTCAGTTTTCGTTCAGCAGAAAACACTATTATTAAAGAGCAATGCACGCTTAATATTTCAGTTTTCACATGTGAAATTAACCTTGTTTCAAGAATGCTTGTTTTTTTATTTTAAATAATTTGAAAAATGTTATAAAACAAAGAAACAGCTAAGAGTAGAGTCTAGGTACCTGGAGAAAATTTATGAAAATGTAAATAAGATGTTTTTTATATTAATTATGTTTATATTAATTATGTTTATATTAATATCCTCTTCTCAATTATGAGACTAGATTTCCAAATGATTTTTGATACCTTCTTCCATGGCTCTCTACATACCATAATACCATAGATGATAAATCAGGATACAAAATTTCTCTTTTTAGGACTTTCTGTAAATGATTGGTAAATTGGGGTCATCTTCTTTAGTCTCATTGCTTCTTCTCAACTCCTTCTGAAACCCACTACTTTCTGCAAGCACCGTGCAAAAGCACATGAGGATACTATGCTAGAGATGTTCACTCCGGGAACAGTCCAGGTTATAGGCAATTCTAAGCAATGTTCCTATAAATATTTCCTTGACTCTTATTCAGTTACACAGAATCACTCATTTTGTTTTTTTAAAAAAACGTTTAATTTAGGTTCAGGAGTATACGTGTAGGTTTGTTACATAGGCAAAATGCTTGTCTTGGGGGTTTGGTATGCAGATAATTTTATTACCCAGGTAATAATCATAGTACTTGGTAGGTAGATTTTTTATTCTCTTCCTTGTACCACCCTACACGCTCAAGTAATCCTGTGTCCATTGTTCCCCTTTTTATGTCCATGTATTTCTCACAGTTTAGCTCTCACTTATAATTGAGAATGTGTGGTATTTGTTCTTCTGTTCCTGTGTTAGTTTGCTTACAACAATGCCCTCTGCCTCCATTCACGTTGCTGCAAAGAACATGATATCATTCTTTTTTATGGCTGCATAGTATTCCATGGTGCATATGTGCCACATTTTCTTTATCCAGCCTACCACTGATGCACATTTAGGTTCAGAATTCATTTTTGAACATAAAAATTTATCTATTAAAATAATTGCAACTAACATAGTAATATGTATTAAAGGTTTAACGTAGGTATAACTTCTTCCCAAACCAAGCTCTTCACACACAAATGCTTTCACTTACAATTTTCTTGAATATGATTTATGTGTCCCAAAATTGCAGTATTTCAAAGGACACTAAATATCATTACATGTAACTACTTCATTGAAAAATGAGGCCATTGTAACAAAGATGTTTTAAAATAAAATCAGCTAATTAGCAGGAGAAACAAAAAAAGAATTGCATTACAACTATTGTCGTTTCCAAAATATTAACCTATTTCTTATTTTCTTTTATAAAGAAAATCCCTCGGTTGGGTATGGTGGCTCACGCCTGTAATCACAGCACTTTGGGAGGCCAAGGTGGGCGGATCACGAGGTCAGGAGATCGAGACCATCCTGGCTAACATGGTGAAACCCCGTCTCTACTAAAAATACAAAAAATTGGCTGGGCGTGGCAGCCGGCACCTGTAGTCCCAGCTACTGGGGAGCCTGAGATAGGAGAATGGCTTGAACCCAGGAGGCGGAGCTTACAGTGAGCTGAGATTGCACCCCTGCACTCCGGCCTGGGCGACAGAGCAAGACTCTGTCTCAAAAAAAAAAAAAAAAAAGAAAAAGAAAAGAAAAGAAAAGAAAAGAAAAGAAAATCCCACTACCATAATCTATCAGAAAAACAACTGGTCATTTCACATTTTCTTCTAAATATATTTTATTCCAGCGTAATGTGATAAGCTCCCTAAGCCAAATAATGACAGCATCGTATCACCTTAATCACACCTGCACCCTTCACAAAATTACAGCCATCATGAACCTTCATGCCTCTGCTTGATGTTTCACCACAAGGAATAGAAATCAAGTATCACTGATAAACTAACTCTAGCAATGAGTCTACTTTTTTCTGATTAAAAAATAAAGTTTAATTCAGGTAGTGTCTCTGGCAATAGAAGACCTTTAGAGTGAAAAAAAAGCATAGCAAAATAGCTGCACATAGATATTTGGACATCTCTTCTGTTTTCTTTCATCTCTAGCACATATTTACCCACCCCATGCATACACAGAAACAGTCTTCAGTATGGTCTATTTTAATATTTAGGAAAGTCTTCCTCCTTAAAAATTGCTAGATCTTCAAAGAGAAGTGATGAGTTTATTTCACTGTTTTGTTTTCCCTCGGTCTGATTTCTTAGGTGTTTAGATGACAGCCACCCAAGAAATACATAGACGAGTGATTGATTAACTATAGAAACGGCTCCCCAGAGTGAATTAAGCAGCTAAAGAAACCAAACTCGACACGAATATGATGAATGCCAGACATTAAAAATATCCATATCTTTTTCCCAGCTGATAAATCAAGAAATTGTCTACACAAAAAGTGCAAAGTTGAAAAATAAAATAAAAAGCCTTAAGAATGTAAATGTATAAGAAGACAAATGTTATAAGTAAAATTATACTTATTAGCTTCATATTATTTCCTCATATACCCTTTTTTTTTTAGGTGCGGGAGTACTTGACAAGATCCTACAGGGCCCGTAGGTATTACAAACGATAACAAGCAGGGGTCTTGTTATGTACTGCTCACATGGGAGGCTTGTATTTGGTGAATGTCAATTTTCCTTCACATGATAGAAGTAAAGATTTAGGATGTTTTATTTTGATTACCAACAACTCCATCGCACGATTCTATCTACAGCGGCTATAATGAGATACAGCCAACCTACTTGAAACTGTACTAGACCTGAAAAGTAGATTGTTAGTACTTTGGAAATTGTAATCTGGAGGGACTTTTAAATTACTACTCAGTACATTTCAAAGTTGCATCCACACAGATTTGTAGCAATAAATGGCCCCACAATGATCCATTCCTAGCTAAAATTTTATCTGATTTTGTTATGTAATGTCTATTTGGAATAAAATTTGTGCTGAAGTGAATCAGTCAATTTACTGTGATTACAAAATTTTGTTGTTTACTCTTACAGTGTGTGTTCCAACTATTAGTGAGAAGAAAATGAGCATGAAGCATATCTAAGTAAATTTTCAATTTTTACATGTATTTATTTATTTATTCAAATCAAGGCCTCTTGAATTGATTATGTTAATAACATCTTTAAGGTTAAATGTAATAGATCTAACAACAGAAGACTATGTTATTTTTTTCTATGGATCCATCATTATTAAACCAATATTTTTACTGAAGAAAAATAAATTAAAATAAACAGGCCCTGGATTATCTTAATACTTTTATTCGAGAATAATAAAACATTATAATTAATAAATATATGGTTTAAAAAGCAGACTTTGTTATGGTCAGGTGGAGGATCACTGCATATTTTAAATAATATGTATGATAATCTGTACTGTCAAGACTTCTGGTATGCGATCAGGAGACAGGTTTCAAATGCTAAAACACTGGCAAATGAAAAAGAAAGAAAAAAATTGTCCCAGAAGAGCAAAAACTGACGTGTATATCTGGCCAGAGGATATACTATTGGCACAATGGAGTAGATACAGTTTCAGGTGGGTCCCCAAGCACGGTGGCTCATGCCTGTAATACCAGCACTTCAGGAGGCAGAGGAGGGTGGATCACCTAAGGTCAGGAGTTCGAGACCAGCCAGGCCAACATGGCGAAACTCCGTCTCTACTGAAAACACAAAAATTAGCTGAATATGGTGGCACATGCCTGTGATCCCAACTACTCAGGAGGCTGAGGCAGGAGAATCACTTGAACCTAGGAGGCAGAGGTTGCAGTGAGCCGAGATCGTGCCACTGCACTCCAGTCTGGGTGACAGAGTAAGACTCTGTCTCAAAAAAATAAATAAATAAATAAAATAAAAGAAGTAATAATTTAATTTGGGCTAGAATCCTCAGGTTAAATCCTCAGATTAAATCAGCTATTAAAAAATGAAGGGAAATCAGATTAAATCCTCAGCTTTAATCCTCAGATTAAAACAGCTATTAAAAAATGAAGGGAAATCAGAAGATAGTCCATAATTAAGAAACAAAAACATATTTTACACGTATTCACTTATAAACACAAATGCTTAGAAACAACGATATAATTAAAAATGCTTCCTAGAAACTCACACATTTCCATGTATCTACAAACACATTAAACTACATCTGCAAAATGTAACAGTAATCTTGTTCCATAACTTTCCTCTGAATATACACTCATATTTCTACAAATAATACTCTGAATAAATGTAAATAAATGACACCTTCCTCTATCTGCTAATTTTAGCATTCATGAAATAACAAAATATTAAATTTCATAGAACTAGCACTGCTTTTTCTGTGACAGTTTTTATTTCAGTAGATGACTGACAGTCTTCAGTCAACTTCTCTATAAGCCACAGTAGTAATCCCCTAAAAACACCTGCATTTTTCACTCTTCTGTTAACTGACAGGTCTAATTTTTAAAATTATCGTTACTGAATAAAGAAAAAAATTATTTCTCTATTGCAAAGTTAATAATTCCACAATAATGGCACAGCATATAGATACTCCCTTTTCAATGGCCCTTAAATTTGATGCTTATTTTATATTATTGCCTGGTAAATAAAGTGATATTTATTTAGTAGATGAAATGCTAGCCCCTGGATCACAGGTAAAGTGGATGATAACAGTATGTGCAGACATCAGCGTAGATACAGCCTTGATTATGGCACCAGCTGTGGTTGAATCATAAATAAAGATTTCTAAATTTAGAAGGCCCTAACTGCTCCTAATACAAGACACGAAGATATTCAACTCAATGCATTGTCTTAATACCTACTATATACCCGGGCCATGAAGCTCTGGGAACAAAGGAAGGTTATACCACAGGTTCTGTCTTCTACTGCTCTGTCCTTCACCCCACTCATAACATCTATAATTATTAAGTATATAAATGGTACTTGCCATGTTCATACAGAATATACATATGTATAACATATATAATATGAATATATAAATATGTGTGCATATGTATACATGTGTGTATGTATATGCCATTGTGAAATTCTGATTCTTCACCACGTATCATTCCTCTGGCCCCTGCTGCCATTGAAAACTAGGTTTCAGATGAGCTAAACTGCATGTAATTTTCTAAAGTTCAACACTTTCTATGTATTCTGGCTTTGGGATGCGCTGGCTTTGGCATGCGTTGGCTTTCAGTAGGAGCAGCAGCAACAACAGCACTTACTGATATATCTTCCCATACTCTCCCTGCTTCTCTCGCATCACTGATGCTTAAATCTTTAAATTCAACTAAGGTATAGGTTTTATGTTTGCCAAATGTAATTCTCAACCAGGCAAATCAACCTGATTTAGAGGGCATTTCAAAATTCAATATGCATTTTTAGCTCACCTTATGAGTGGGAAGTGCTATTGCCATTTGCTAAGTATGAGGCAGTTGCTACAGTTGCTAATTGCATTGTACTGCTCTGCACAACCAACAACACAATAAAAACTGTCCCAACTAGAGGTGCTAACGTGCTACCTTTGAAAAGCCCTGAAGACTAGGAAAGACCATTCACACTGAAGGACCAGCATCTATCAGATCTATCTGGAGTTAAGACATCCTAATCTATTTATCCTGATGTGCTTTAATACCTGGCATGCAGTAGACTTTCACTAAGTGCTTGCAGAACAAATAAGTGAACAAAGGAACTTCCTGACTACCTTCCCTGGCCCCTTCAAAGTATGCCTGGTGTCCCTACCCTGTACTCTGAAAGCTCCAGGCAGTTATCCCTCAATTTTTTTTTTAATTTTTTTGAGTGTACTCAGATACGTATAGCATTTCTTTTATAGGTGGTATAAGGGGGCATGACAGAAGTATAAGTATGTATAGTGCTCCCAGGTCAAAGAAATATCTATTTAGAGATATATGTACTTTGCATCTTACATTCTGAAAATGTTTATTGAGCACTCATTTTGAGATAGGCACTTTTACTAAGTACTGAGAGAATCAATGGTAAATCGAACACATTGTGACATTAGTTTTCCTGCATATTGTGTGATTCCTGGGCAACTTGAATACTTGAATATTACTTCACCACACTACAAAGTCTATAATTTTCCAGGATTTATTTGGATGCCTCACTTTTGTGTTCCAATAGCACCTTGTGCATCTTTCTGTCAGAGTTTTATGTTGTTTTCAGCAGATTTTCTTCATCGGGTTTCTTCACCAAGTGAAATCTATTTGTACATCTTGCTGTGCTATACCAAACTTCATACACTTTAGACAGTAGAACAATCATGAGAGGCTTTTTGTTTGTTGGTTGGTTTTTCACCATATGCCAGGGACAAGGGGAGAGATAAGTTTGGACCCATCTTGAATAATTGCTACTGTACTGAAGATAACTTTACCCTTATAAAGTCAATAAATATTTAGTGTCCTGTTAATAATATAAACTGAACTGGATTTTCCTGATAGACTTTCCAAAACCTTCCATAGTTTTAAAATAAATAATTAGATATCATTGTGATTTCAAGGACATTTCCGGATTAGCTGACTTTCAACTTTCAAATTAGAGTCAGACATAGTTGGGTTAATTTGTGATTCTGATGTTGGCTTTGTGATCTTGAATATGGAATTCAATCAATGAATCTCTGTTCATTTATGTATAAAAATGAAAGTCATGACTCACTGATATGGTTTGGTTGTATCCCCACCCAAATCTCGTCTTGAGTTTGCACCTGTTGTGGGAGGGCCCCAGTAGAAGGTGATTGAATCATGGGGGCAAGTCTTTCCCATGCTGTTCTCACGACAGTGAATACATCTCATGAGATCTGATGGTTTTAAAAATTGCAGTTCCCCTGCACAAATTCTCTCTCTCTACCCGCCACCATCCATGTAATATGTGACTTGCTCCTCCTTGCCTTCTGCCATTATTGTAAGGCTTACCCAGACACATGGGTGGAACTGTAAGTCCAATTAAACCTCTTTCTGTTGTAAATTGCTCAGTTCCAGGTATGTCTTTATCAGCAACATGAAAATGGACTAATACACTCATCAACTGCACTACATTGGAGGGAGCTCTCAGCTTTAGGTTGCAATCAAGCTGAGATTTCACAGAAAATATAAGCTTATGTATTGATCTCTGACACACCACTTACCTCTTAAGACTGTGATTTCTACATAGAAGTAGCTGTGAGATCCCTTGGAACTTTAGAATACATGTAATTCAATAACCTTATTTGTAATATATTTAAGCCATGCTGTGGATTAAGCACTGGAATAACTAGAATTTAAATATTTCCATAACTTCTTACATGAAATATCACAACATTGGTTTCTTATATGTCTTCAAAATACACAATGGTCATAATTTGTAACTTTTCTGAACATTAGAAAGCATGTTTAATAGAAGATGACTATTGAAATATCATAGTACTTTAGCTATTTTATTCTTTATGGAAAATGGCAATGCCTATAATTTCTAAAGAGTATTTGTATTTATCTGGACTCAGTCTGCACAAGATGGAACCATGGCTCTATTTTATACTATCTTGAGAAAGTCATTTAATCTCTGTGCATCAGTTTTCCTCTATGCTGAATACATGAATGATAGTGGCTAAATCATAGTAGTGTTGCAAGAATTAAACGTAGAGTGCTTAGAACAGTACCCGACACATAGAGGATGCTCATCACTTTCTAATGTGATATGGTTTGACTGTATCCCCACCCAAATCTCAACTTGAATTGTATCTCCTAGAATTCCCACATGTTGTGAGATAGACCCACTGGGAGGTAATTGAATCAGTCTCAATCAGACTGGAGGCCAGTCTCTCCCATGCTATTCTCATAATAGTGAACAAGTCTCATGAGATCTGATGGGTTTATCACAGGTTTCCACTTTTGCTTCTCCCTCATTTTTTCTCTTGCCGCCGCCATATAAGAAGTGCCTTTTACCTTCCGCCATGATTCTGAGGCCCACTTAGTCATGTGGAACTGTAAGTCCAATTAAACCACTTTTTCTTTCCAGTCTCGGGTATGTCTTTATCAACAGTATGAAAACAAACCAATATACAATGCCATCTCATTTTGTGGTCTTTTGCAAATGTTCCACAATGACTCACAAAAGACACCCTGGAAACCTATAATCCTTATAGCTTTTGCTTTGAACTGCCCTGCTTTGGCTTGGGCTAGGTACAAGTAAACTGCCCCAAAACCAAATAGTATATACTTTATTTGGGTGTTCTCAAGATCTAGTAAAAGTATGTTATTGCAAACACATATCAGTGATTTATACATAAAGAATATGACTTTAAAAAAAGAAGAAAAAAAGAAAGAGAAAGCAAGCAAGAAAGAGTGAGAGAAAGAAGAAAACCAATTCCCTCTTTCTTTTTTTCCCATATTTTCTCATGATCTCACTACTAAATGCTGGTTCATTTTTCTATTACTCATTTTTGATCATGTACTAATAGCAGATATTGACGTCTTCTCTGTTTATGTTAAAAATGAGGCAGAGTTCAGGACATGGCTATGTTCAATAGCATGGCTGGATTGCTCTGAACCCCTGCCAGCATCCAGCTGTTTTTAGGAGAAAGTTTCCCTCCATTTACCCATTCAGTCTTAATCTTCCTCAGCAGAAATAAATGAGGGTAAAACAAACAACAGGAATAGATGGAGAGTGGTCCTTCTGGCAAAATTGTGGTTTCACTTTGTTTTAGCTTTGGTTGAATTCCAGAGTTCAGGAATTAGAAATTCTTGGTCCATTTTCTTTAATTTTCCCATTAAAAAATACAGTAAATAACTTCACCTTTTTATTATGCCTAACTATAAGACTGTGATGAGGAGTGAAATTGCCTAAATACAAAACTCTCCTACAAGCATATGCAAGTGCATATCTGACCTCAGAGTAGAGAAACTACATGATTTTACCTCCCCTGGAATCTACTATGGTGGGACAGTAGGTTAATGTGCTATGATGGAATCAAGTAAAACATTTGTGATTTACATAGGCAGACCTGTCAATGTGAAAAACTAGTTTGGAGAGATTTAATTGCTGTCAGGAATGAGTGAAAGAACAGAAATGAGCAGGTGTCTCACTGGCTTAGAGAGACTGTTTTAAGTCATACTGTCTTTACTGCCTGTTTTCTGGAAAAAGGAGAGTGGTTCTCATGGGTTGGTTGACTCTCTAATATATCAGCTGCTAACCCTGTCTATTTAATCACTACGCTTTTTGCATGAGTCCTGTGTTAGAGATAATTGAAGTGGACAAAGCAGGCACTTGAGAAAAACTAGAAAGAAGAATTTCCAGTCATGGCTGCTCCTGTTTCCAAATGATAGAAACCCAGCTTGAACTAGTATAGGTAGAAGGTGAATTTTCTGGCTCATTGGTTCTGTGCTGTGCGTCTTATATTTATTTGCCTCTCTATATTTTTTTCTGTCTGTATCTATCTGCTCTGTGCCCAGGAAATGGATCCATACAAACTGTACCAACGGGATCTCTTGCTCTTTGTTCTTTTGTTTTGGCACTGGCAGGAGATTATAAAGATGAGGAGAGTGAGGTCAGCACATGCTTTGCATTACTGGTTTTAGCTACCTTTCTTACAAAAGGTCAGAGGTATAGTCATAAAGCTTTCTCTATGGAATTTCCTCTCGGCCTTCTGGTCATCTTTCCCTTCCCCTCTTCCTTCAAGCTTAGAAATGGCAGTGCCTCTCCCCTCTTGCTGCACCATGCCTTCTGCTCTCATATTTGCAAATAGTCACTTGATTGCAATTCCCTCGATTACCTGGCTTGAAGGAACCATGTCTTTCCTATTGGCATCTTGACTAATATTATCTTCAAGTAAGAACTGAACAACTGTAACTATTGGAAGTTCAGGGATGCAGTTGTGTTTTGCAATAACTAGGACCACAACCGAAAGCTACCGATAATTGTTTCTCCGACTTGTATATGTTTTTATCCATCATATGGGCTTAATTACTTCTCATTGAAAAAAATTTAAACTATTGCTTACTCCAGAAAGCAAGAAAAAAAAAAAAACAGTGTTAACCCCAGAGTCTCACAGTCCCATAGACTCTTTACTGATAGTGATGGATCTATTTCTGAGGTCCATTTTTTCAAAATACCCAAGTGACCTTGGGTGAAGTGACTCTTCGACCTTCCCTGATTAATCAATTTTGGCAGGGGTCCAAGATATATGCAAATATGTAAACCCTTACCAGAGCTAATGATTGACATAGTGAAAAATGCAATTCTCCAAAGCACAAGAGAACAAAGAGCAGGAGATCCCATTGGTACAGTTTGTATGGATCAGTTTCCCAGGGACAGAGCAGATAGATACAGGCAGAAACAGATATAGAGAGGCAAACTAATATAAGATGCCCAGCACAGAACCAATGAGCCAGACAATTTACCTTCTATCTATACTAGTTCAAGTTTGTCTTTTTTTTAAACAAAAGAAACCAGAGGCAGAATATAGAACACTATACCAAGGATGTATACTTTACTTCTATTTAGATAAAAGGTCAAATATTTATCATCAATAAGCTTTATTATTAGGCATAACATTTACTGGCAAAGCTATACTATGCTCCAAGCTGTAGGGCCTGGTTCAAATTCTTAATATTCATGTGCTCAATGACACATACCATGCACTTGTGTAGACACACAGACAAATTAGGATTTCATTATGAAATCCTAATCTGAAATGCATTCTAATGTGGATCCCGGAAATGTAAATATTTCAAATTATGGTGTGGTCTTAGATCCCTTTCCAAAATTAAAAATACCAATAATAAAAAGGAAGTGACCCTTATCTACCCATTTCTGTATCTGTTTAATAGTGGCAAAGATACAACGGAAACAACCAATATCAAAGTATTTTACATGCCTAAAGCTCTGAGTAAGTGACTTTACACTCTCTGTTTTTAAACCTTATAGCTATTAGAGAAGCAAATTTTTAAATTAGCCAATGAGAAGGTGGCTAAACATCATTTTTTGTGATTGTATATCAGAAGTATAGAAAATATAAAGTAAGGGAACACAGTTGGATTTTGTATTCTTACCTGGACAAGATAAACTCTGAGTATCCATCCTTGGCTATGGTTGCAGGACCATGTACTGTGTTTCTGACTGGTATAGCATGAAGAGCTATTGGGACTTGATGAGACCCAGGCAATATGCTAAAACCACAGACTGGGATCTATGTTCACTGTTCAGATACTGGTCCTGTTGTGAGAGCTAACATATATACTCTTCTATGTCGAATAGTGAATGAGATATTAATATTTGCTTTTGACAAAACCATAAAGAAGAGAAGTGATCCCAGCAAGTCTGGTATAAAAGAAATATGGAGAATGAAGAGATGAAATATGTACTGGAGAATAAGGACTGGCCACCTTACTAACACACATGTACATTCTGAAATCTGCACTGAAACTGTGCCTTTTCATCCTGGTAAGTCCCTTCTACTAAGCCAAGTTCTGTTGCTAGACCTAGAAATACGGAAGAAAAGATAAATAATATTTACTGAAAGACAACCTTATGTAAGTCCATCTGCTGGGAACTTACATTCCATTTATTCCTTATAACAGCCTTACAATTTGAGCATCATTTTGTCTGTTTTCCATAGGGAGAAAAAGAAGCTCAGAAAAATTCAGTAAATGGTCAAGTTTAAATAGATGGTGGTCAGTCTGCTTTGAATTCATTTTTTTCTGATTATGGAACCTCTGTGCACTACACTATTTAATAGTTGTACTATCCAAAGTCTAACTATGGCTCATACAATGCATGACAAAATTGTGTTAGGTGAACGGATTATATATCTATCTCCGCAAAATGTGCCATTTACAAATGCATTACCTTTGTAAATTTACTACAATCCAATGTCTTCCTTATTTCTGCAGGCTCAGAAATCTGGTTTTTCTCATTCACCGAGAGTAGATCCATTTCTCTTTGTTATACTGGTAACAAATAATGTCTCAGATTCTGTGAATGCCAATTCATTAATTTACAATAGAAAAGTATTATTTTACATGACCTTGAAGATATGCAGCCGAACAGTAATCAAAAGATTAACGTTGACTATTTCAGTTAGAATAAAATGAATCATAATAAAAACAGAATGTTTAATTGTATCCAACTTAAATAAGGGAATGTATGTATTTACCCAGCAGGTCTGGCCTTTCCAATGGTAACCATAATTCTGGAGCCTACTGGACGGGTTTGGTCACTGTTGACTTCTATGGCTCTTTTTTCACATTTTTTTTTAGTTAAACTATTTCCTACTTCTGACTGTAAAGGTGTTAAATTCTCAAAAAATGCTAGCAAACTGAATTCAGCAATATTTTAAAAGAATTATAGACAATGATCAAGTTAGATTTATTCCAGAAATATTAAAGTGGTTCAACATAAGAAAATCAATCAATGTAATACACTATATTAGTAGACTGAGAGAGAGGAAAGAAACTAAAACATGATCATTTCAATCAACAAAGGAAAGGCATTGGACAAAACTCAGCACTCAGAAATCTAGGAACAGAAGTCCTAACCCCAGGTACCTATGATTATGAACATTTTTGGAAACAGGATCTTTGAAGATAAATTAGTTAAGTAAAGATGAGATCATACTGTGCTAGAGTGGGTCCTAACTCAGTGATTTGTGTCTTTATAAGATCATGAGAAGACACAGAGAGGACCCACAGAGAAGAAGGTCATGTGATGGCAGAGGTAGAAATTGAGAGATCCAGCTGCAAAACAAAGAATGTCAAGGATTGGCAGCAACCATTTGTTATGAGAAAAAAACAAGAAAGAACTTTTCCCTACCGTCTTCAGAAGAAGTATGGCCCTGCTGACAGCTTGATTTTGGACTTCTAGTCTCCATAACTATGAGAGAATAAATTTCTTGTGTTTTAAGACACCCAGTTTGTGACATTTTATTATGGTTCCCCTAGGACATTAATATTTACAATGGCATATTATTTAACCATAAAATATTATTTAACCATACAAAGAGTTAAGTAGTTATATATACTACAATGTGGATAAGCCTCACAAACATTGTTCAAAGTGAAAGAAGCCAGAGACTAAAGGTATGACTTTATTTATATAAAATAGGCAGAATTGGAAAACCCACAGATACGAAAACCAGATTGACGGTGGTCAAGAGCTTGTGGGAAGAGAGCAACGGGAATAACTGCTTCATGTGTACAGGATTTTATTTTGGCATTATGAAAATATTTAGAACTAGAAACAGGTGGTGTTGGCACAAAAATGTGAATGCAGTAAAGGCCAGTGAGTGGTTTGGTTTAAAATGATTAATTGATGTCAAGTACATTTCATCTAAAAAAAGTGAAGGTGTTGGGTTTATATAAAATCTTAAAGAGTTTAAGAAGAATAATCAAATTATAGACAAAAGTTGGCTAATAGATGAGTTACTGGCTACCTGAACAAGCTCTTCACTGCTTCTGTTTCCTGATGCTTCCCATGTGATTACATTTGTTTCTATTTTCATTTTGCACATATGAATAGGCATTTTTCTTTTTATTAAATACTTCTATGAGTGACAGGAGATATTAAAAGTTATTTCAAAGCTTTAATAGATATCTAGAGAGCACTAAATCTTGTAAATTTAGAGTTAACAGATTCCAACTGTACTTTTTGGTTAAATAGTTCAGATTTCAATATTGCATAAATTCTCAGCCTGCTGTTTACTATCTTTGCAGTCTGTGAGAAATGATTATTCTAGGTTTTTCTGTTGAATGCTTTCATAAATGAATATAATTCTTTGACAGAGCTTAGAAATCTCCAAGTTCAGTTATGTTAATAACTGAGAGAAAATGTCTGTGTTTGCTTCAGCTCAAGAACTTACCCATGTGAATTGATTATTGATACATTTTGGACAACTTAAATGAAAGATTTACTCTAGTAAAATAAACCCCAGCATATTCATTATGATTCACGTAATTATACTCAACAAGCTGTTTGTCTTTTCTCTTTTATTCCAACAGCAATTATTTGCAATTGACAAGCACTCACCAGTAGCTTTGTTTGCCATTAAGGGAATGGATGTTCAGAGATGGACGTGGCCTTTCCTAACTCAAATGGTAGATGTAGTCCAGAAAAATTCTAGGCTCTCACCAAGTTCACTTTCTTCTGAAGATTTGGCATTGCACATACCCAACCTCAACAACTGAATATAAATCAAAAGATGATAAAACTTTAGACAAATTTGATGCTTTTGTCACATTTATTTTCAAGTAATTAAAAACAAATCTCTAAGTGGCTGGAAAAATGCTTCTGAACTGAAGCAACATTTACTTTATATTTTCTTTAAAGAGAAAGAACATTCCTCAAATAAACAATGATCACTTTTTATTTGAAATAGTAAAAAAAATGCTATAGGGAATATATTGATCGTGAACAATTTAAAAACTCATCACATTGACGAACACTTCGATATTTAGTGATCTCACCTGTTTTCATCTTTATATAATGTACCAGAGATGAGAACCAACAAGGGAATATTTTCTGGTTTGAGAGAATTAAATTCAATATCAAACAAAAGCCAGTGAAACTGGAATAGAAAGTAGGCATAGGCAATTAAGGCCTGCTCTGCTGTTGCTGAGATTATCATCAGGCTAGAGACCATCTAAAGGGAACTTGTTTTCTGGGTGTGTTTTGAAACAAGTTGAGTCAGAAAGAATTTCTGTTTCTGTGGTCCTTGCTTTTTTTGCCTTACATGGAAAGATGTGCTTTTAAATTTTAAAAGATGACCTTTTAAACTATGGCACATTGTTTGGGAGTAGGGGTTGTTGAAATTGTCCAGTGAGTTAAAACACAGTAAGCATTATGACCATTGACAGCATAAAATATGCACCCAATACATGTTAGCTATTTTTAATAGTAACTCACTGAAATCTTATTCAGTGCTCTATGATCTGTAAGAAAATGTCTCAATTCCCAAATCTGACATTCAAAACTTTCCAATATCTGACCCAATCTTGTTTTTTCAATCTATGTTCCATAGCTTAATTACAAGAGCTTATCTCATCAGCCATATTGGTTTAAAAGAAACCATAAATACATAGTATCTGTCCTTCCTCAAAATCTGATTTTTGCCTACAACATTGGCCTTGCCTCTGTGGCCATGCCTATTTCCTTCATCACTGCTTAATACATTTTAGATATAGTCCCCAGACTAAGTCAAGCCCAACACTTTCCTGGTCACTCTAGGTCACAGTATTCTCTGTTCAGCCCAGTTTTTACAATGCTTGTTATCTGGATTATTAAATTTGTACTAATATTATTCTAAACTATTTATCTTTTTTTATCCAAAACTGGATTTCTATTTATATTTTTCTCACGCTGTACTTTTTTCTAAAGAATACACACTAGTGATCAATCAATATTTATTAATTGACTTTGAAAACTGATACATAACCTGGAAAATAGAAACATGTAATAGAAAAGAAAAATTCTTAGCTCAACCTTTCAAGTGTCTAGAACTACAGATGTGCACCATCATGCCTGGCTGAATTTTAAATTTTCTGTAGAGATACGGTCTTCTTTGTTGCCCAGGCTGGTCTCAAACTCCCAGCTTCAAGAGATTCTCCCACCTCAGCCTCCCAAAATGCTGGGATTACAGGCATGAACCACTGCGCCTTGCCCCTTCCTTTCTTTAATGGACTGTTTCTAGTCAACGGTAGCTTAACAGGACCTACCTAGATAATGTGCCATGGAAACAAACAATAGTGTGTGTTTTCTTAAGGCTGTTCACCCAAGTTACTTGTGAACTATGTTGTATTTGCTTGCATCCCGTTTTTCCTCCTCCTACTGTCCTGAGATTGCAATACTTTAAATGCCTCAGCATGAAGGACATACTTCAAGTTCTATTTTCTAGAGAGCCTGTTCAATGATTTTCTAGTCTATTACCAACATTATTGGGACACGAAATGGAAAGACTCAAACAAGTAACTTTAATAGAGAATCTACAGCACTACAGACTGTTTCAGGGATTTATAGAATTTAATGTTTACAGGAGTTGTCTAAAATGTTATTGATTCTTAAGAATGGGAAATATGAATGTCAAAGAGTTTAGGAGATGTCCTCAAGGTGCAATGATTTAGACTGAAGACTCACAACTCTTGATATACTGCACTGCAAAGAGTTCTTCCAAGAATCAGATGATAATTTACACACCATCACTAGTACTATTCTTAGGCACACAGTCCCTACATTCTCTTAGGGAAGGAAGCTTCCTGGATTAGTTTATTTCCCAGAGAATTATGGAGCATCCTAGGCCACCTCTCACAGCCTGTACATGCTTTCACCTTGTTCAGTGTTTGGCCAGGAGGAATGTCCTTGTATTTCTTGGGACATGAGACTCCACAAGATTTTGGATGCTATTAGAAACTGGTCAATCTACATGCCTTATAGATTTGAAGACTTGCAACAACTGGATATAATCTGGCTCATCATTTAAGTATTATATCACCTCTCCTTTCCAGGCAGTTAAACATTTCTAAATTTTCATGGTCACACATAGCCATTTATGAAAGATCTCTGAGGAAGATGCTTCAAGGCTCTCTCAGCAGATAATTCAGAGGCTAATATCCTCTCTAGTCAGTTTTTTGTGAAGTTGAAACTAAATTTTTGCAACAATGAAAACTCATTTCTCTTTAGCATTACTCTGAGACGTAACATAAACTTGCAAAGTATTATAATAAATTATCTGGCAGATGAATTTCAAAAACACCAACAGTAACAGGCTATTTAATAATAAGACCAATAAAAAATAAGTACTTAAAGCAATAATCTGTGAAAAACTGCTCATTGGAGTGCCCCAGAAGGCACTCACCAAAATGGAAAATGTGCAACATGAAGGAATTGTGTCGGGTGGGGCCTTGAAAGAGAGGGACAATATTGCTACAAATCACAAGAGTCCACAGCAAAATCCATTGACTACCTGCTCTGGGACAGGGAGTGAAGATTATACTAAGTAAATTGCCCAAGATTCCTCTGCTATTTAGATATAGAAACAATATTCAAAACACTCAGCAAGCCCAAGGCGAGGTACTTCATAATGATTATGCTCTTAGCAATTCACAATGATGAAATTAAATAGCAAAAGAAGGGAAATTAGGTCCATGAGAAATTTGTGGCCAACTTTTTACTTCTTTTTTTTTTTTTTTTATACTTTAAGTTCTAGGGTACATGTGCATAACGTGCAAGTTTGTTACATATGTATACTTGTGCCATGTTGGTGTGGTGCACCCAATCAACTCGTCAGCACCCATCAACTCGTCATTTACATCAGGTATAACTCTCAGTGCAATCCCTCCCCCCTCCCTGCTCCCCATAATAGGCCCCGGTGTGTGATGTTCCCCCTCCCGAGTCCAAGTGATCTCATTGTTCAGTTCCCACCTATGAGCGAGAACATGCGGTGTTTGGTTTTCTGTTCTTGCGATAGTTTGCTTACAAGGATGGTTTCTAGCTGCATCCATGTCCCTACAAAGGACACGAACTCATCCTTTTTTATGGCTGCATAGTATTCCATAGTGTATATATGCCATATTTTATTAATCTAGTCTGTCACTGATGGATATTTAGGTTGATTCCAAGTCTTTGCTATTGTGAATAGTGCAACTTTTTACTTCTATAACATATTTCACCCCAGACAGGAACAGATCTGGCAGAACAGACACCGTTGGTTCTGTAATCAACAGGTATTCCCTTTCTTCTTTTGAAATAGAACTTTAATTGTTTTCCAGTGTTGCCAGGAGTAGCCATGTGTTTCAGGAGGGGCCGTGTCCATGACTAGTCCCAGGAGGTAAATTTGGATTAATTTAAACCAGCCATGATCATTCTATCTTTCTTGACAATGAAAGACTTGGGATTCAGTCCCGGCCAATAAGTGCAGTCCCCTGGATTAGTTTTATGAGGTTGTGATGACTGGAAAAGCAGCACCCGTCAAATTACCATGAGAACAGAAACTTGAAAATTGTGCAAATAAATTGAGTAGGCAAGGTTAAAATATATGGCCATGCTTGCAGGTTTATGAGTTAACTATACTGGGACTGCTAGGCTTCCCAATTGAGAAAGAACTGCATTAATGTTGGATTTATGGAAAGTGATTGTGGTAAAGGGAGCAAATAAGAAATTTAGCTTATTTTTCCCCTCCCCTCCCCTCCCCTCCCCTCCCCTCCCCTCCCTTCCCCTCCCCTCCCCTCCCCTCCCCTCCCTTCCTCCCTTCCTCCCTTCCTCCCTTCCTCCCTTCCTCCCTTCTTTCCTTCCTTCCTTCCTTCCTTCCTTCCTTCCTTCCTTCCTTCCTTCCTTCCTTCCTTCCTTCATCCTACTTTAGTGGTGGTGAAAGAAATAAAGAATCTGAATATTCTGTCAGCTTCTCCAGTTCAAAAAGTTTTCTAATCAAAGAGGTGAGAAAGAACGGTAGTGTTAATATGTGAAGCAACAACAGCAGCAAAAAGTGATCCTACAGCTGAGCACTAGTGGACTGGAAGTAAAGTGTCTGACTGAAAAGTACTCCTTTTATATGGTATTAAATGTCCACTGATACGGGAAATATGAGAACCTTTTAAAAACACAGAAAACCACGTCCAATGGGATGAAAACATAATTCACTTATTAATGAATTTTTTAGAAGAAAAGAAAAGTGGAGTAAGAAAAACAATTAAACTAAGAGGAAGGAGAGATTGACCCTTGCACCATGGCTCTCACGAATCATAATATAAATTAGTACAGAGCTTCCCCTCTGCACACAGGGGTGGGAGCACATGCTCCATTCATTCCCAAAGTGTTGATACAATGAAATAATAAATGATAAACTGCTTTGAAAAGCATATTAATATTAATCATCCTCATAATAGCATGTTATGACAAATATATTCCATTTATGCAATTCTTAGTTCATCACATTTAAAACATATTACTTCAAAGAAAATATTACACACGCAATTTTTACATATGAAAACTGAGGCTTAGACATATTCTTATTCATCTACATGTACATAGCTAATTAAATACAGAGCTATTTGTAACCCACAATTTCATATATATGCAAATTTAGTGAAGACTTTTCATCTTTCTTTCATTCCCTTTCTCCATTTACAATGGACCTGTCCCAATATGTTATCTCTTTTTTCCATATACAGTAGGGTAGAGACTTGGCCTGCAGGGCTTTTCAACCCATCTCTTAACAAATTCAGGAGTGGTTGACTCTATGGAGGTTAATCATTGCCAAGTGAATCTTCCTTTATCCCTCAAACCCAAGGACAGTTTAGACCATTCAAACACACTGGACACGTTTCATATCTAACTAGAGCATAAAGTGGTCTCCTGCACGAACTCCTCCACACACTTGTAGGAATGCAAGTCTGTTCGTCATTAATCTTACGATAAGGAAAATAGTTCATTTGTATGGAAATAGCTGAATTAGGATGATGTGTTTCTTGTTGAAAATGAAACACAGATTTCTGATTAAAAGCCAAATCTCTCTCTGAAAAGGTCAAAAACGATGGCTTCAGATAAAATTATTTCAGCTCTATTTTATGCAGGTCACTGATGAAATGCCCTGTCAAAATGTGAATGGTTTTCTTGTCTTTCTGTGTGATTGCAAATTAAGAAAATCTCCTGCCACTTAAAAGTTTTAAAAGTAGATACATATTGAACACCTTGATACATTTTGGATGTATATAATTTGTGTCTCATAAATATGTAAATAAATTTGTAATGCATTAGATAATAAAGTTTTATAAACATACATACAATTATGATCCCAAATTATCCATACTATTACATATTGTGTAAATCAAGGTTATAGTAAGCATTATATACCTAAATTGAATATCAGATATTTTGTGACTCAGCACTTTTTCTCAAAATACATGGCTGTGTGTATAAAAAATGACAACATATACCCTCGAATAGATGTGTGAAAAACGCATGTGCAAGCACTGTTCATAATAACAGAACTGGAAATAATCCAAATGTCCATTAGCAATAGAGTGGAAATATAAATCCATGTATATTCATAAATGATATACTGTAGAGCCATGAAAGAAGTACACTATAGTAACATGCAAGACAATGGATGGATCTCACAGGCAATATTGTACAAAACAAGTCAAACACAAGAGAAGGCATATGTATAATTTCATCCATGTAAAGTTTAAGAATAGACACATTTTACCTATGGTGTTAGAAATTAGAAAATGTCTCTGGGGGCTTTGGAAATATTTATTGGGAAGTGTTAGGATGAAATGTCTGGGATGCTGGAAATGCTGCCTTTATTGATCTCTGTGCTGCACGTATTGGTAAAAATTCACATGTTGTATACTTAGGAGTTGTGTGTGTTAATGTAGTACTTGAATACCTAATACAATTAATTTAATCATGGCTCCTAATTTTGTAATTCTGTATTAGAGAGAATAATTCCACAGATTTAGTGCTAACTTGTGATTTTAAGAAGCTTGTGAATGGGCAATCCAGGGTAGCCTTGTTTATATTTCCTACGACTAGTTCCACAGCAACTAGTGGACAGAACCAGGGTTTCCAGCTTCCCTACAAACTAAAATAGTTGGCCAGCAGCAAAGTTGAAATCAATTTTCATGTAGATTTATAATAAGATATTTTTGAATTTCATTCCAATTATTACACTGTTGACAGAAAATATACACTCACCACTGTCTTTATTAGAAAAGTACTGCTGAGTTATTTTAATTAATATAGCTTTCTTCTATCTGGAATGGGTTTTTAATCTACAATTATACTCCAACAATAATGATGATTAAAATATGACTATTTCGATACAATTAATGTTGCATTGTGGGCTACTTTTTAAATTTTTACAGAAAGAATAATAAGAAGTTCTTTATTATTGCATTTATGAAAACACTGACTTTTATGTAGGTTATTTTGTATTCAGTTTGTGATGCATGGTGTGCCCAGAGATCTTTGAACCAAGCAAGGTTTCACAGTTTCCTTTATATAGCTGTGCTTTGAGGCATAATGGTTTTCGTTAGGAAGCTACTTTAAATTATTCCTTTTATTTTCTCTCCAATGTCCTTAACTGTATTTTAATGATTTTGATTTCTAGATAATGATATTCATTCTCACAGACAAGGCAGCTCAAATTCCAACTAACTATTTTATGCATTCAGTCTTTCTCATTACATTATCTTTTGATATAGGAAGGTTTTGTGATTTTTTTTTTTTTTCCTCTGATTTTTGAAGTCAGAGGGCTTTGACTCTTGATTATCTAAGGGCTGTCCCAATTGAGTTAGCCCAGTTAACTGGAGTGTATCACTAATGAAGTCAAGTTTTTAGGTTATAGCCCTGAAGGGGAATAGACCTTACCCATAAATCAGGTGAGCTGTCTTATAAATATCTCCCAAGAGTCTAGAGACATAAATGTTTGGGTCCTTCCCTTCAACCGTCAATATCAATGAATCAATAAAATTAAAGCACTTTCTCAACTGATGAGAGGCTTAAGTACAAATATCTGACTTTTCAGAATGTCAACACCATTGATAACATGTAAAATGCATTGCAATATTTGTTATATACTCTTCAGATTATTATTCCAAAAGGAAAGCTCAAATTAAGAGCCTAAGATATGGCAGGCACTGTGTATAATGCCCGAAATGTAGGGATGAATATGACACAGTTCAACACCTCAGGTAATTTATAGCTAATTGAGGAAAGAGGCTGTGTGTAAAGGCACATCGATCATAAATTACCATTTAGAGTGCATTACAAAAAATTATATGCAAGACAGAGATAGCAGAAAGGAGGAAGTGAATAACTATAAGAATACTCACAGGTGGGTGTGGAAACCAAAGTTTTTTGAGAAATCAAAATCTTTATGTAGCACACTTTCCAATTTCCCTTCTTATCTTTTCCATCTAGCTTTTCTTCCTGTCCTGTCGCATAAATGTTTTTTCTAAGGTATGATGGTTAGCTCAATGTGTCAGCTTGACTGGGCTAGGGGATTTCCATAAAGCTGATGAAATATTATTTCAGGGTGTGTTCTGTGGGGGTATTTCTAGAAAGGATTAGCATTTGAATCAGCAGACTGGGTAAAGAAGATCCACTGTCACCAATGTGAGCAGGCATCATCCCGTCCTTGGAGGGGCTTCCCAGCCTTTATAACCTTGTGAGCCAAGGCCAATAATAAATGTCCCCTTATAGATTCACATATATCCTATTGGTTATGTTTCTCTAGAGAACACTAATACTTACCATCACCAATAAACTTCATTTTCAAAGTACTTAGTTCAAGTACTTTTCGGTTTTTTGTTTGTTTTCTGAACCCCTCTGCTACTTTGCCAGTGATAGATCATCTCTCCTCTTCAAAAAGTCCCTTCCTGTAGCTTCTGGGCCAAAACCCTCTGCTGGATTCTCTCCTATATTTCTGATAATTTTTTAAAAAAATTTTCTACTAACAGTTTTTATTTTTGTTTCTCCATAAAAACTAGCAAAACTGTTGGTTTCTGCACTTCTCTGTCTACATATTCTTAACCAAATTACTATTTCTATGATTCCTTGAATTTTGTCTTCAACTTATACCTCTCCACCGATCTCCAGACCTTGGAAAACATGTTGAAAATACACATACACACACACACACATTTCATCACGGAAAATTGAAACTAAGTTTCGAAAGGTAAATAAGAAGTTGGCAAATAGAATGAGGACAAATAAAAGTACTTGGCAGAGAAACAACACAAGAAAATGGACTCAGGCCTGGAAGCACGAAATGACAGTTTGAGTTGTAGAACCACACTTTGCTCTTGCTATTATACAAAAATGCAACGGGCACATGGCAGGAAATAATATCATAAAGATAAGGAGAACCAAATTTAAACTAAAAGATCAAATCAAAATGTATATAGCCTGCTTAAACATTGAGATTATTATTATTTATTTTTATTTTATTTTATTTTTTATTCCTACAGGAGACATAGTTTGTGAATGGAGAGTTTTAGGGAAGAAATGACAAGTAATGACAAGGTAGATGTGTGTGTGATAGATAAAAATGAGACAGCTGGAAAGTGCTTTGCCTCCAACTCTATCATTTTTCCATTCGTCAACCTCCACTATGAGGACCGTGGCGTTGTCCTCTGCATCTTTTATAACACCTCACTTAAGGTCCAGGCCTACTCAGATGTCAGTCTTAGCAATTTTTCACTATTTTCAGAAGAGCCAAAAAATCCTCAGAAAAAAAGTGATGTTGAAAATTTTGAGTAGCACACCCTGTCAGTAAAGCAAACAAAAAAACACAACTTTAGGATATCCCAGTAAAGGCATATTCATTTATATAATATATGTATGACCTGTTGCAGTAACATGCAATAAATCTTATAAAACATGCACTTGCTAAATTTTAAAATTATTTTGAAAAGGTAAAAGTAAGTCCTTTTAAATAATCAACGTTTTGTAGTTTAAAGATCTTTTTACTACAATATGTGTGCGTTGTCAGTATATGCATTTTTTATATAAATATTTGAATACTTGATAGATACAAAATTTATATATATGTGAGATAGGTATAGACCTATGTCTTCTTTCCATATATGTGGATGTGTGTGTGTGTGTATATGTGTATATATATATAAAATATGATTGTTTATGCTTAATTACTTTTGAGAATATTGATGTAACAGTTTTGAAACAACATTTCAAAGAGCTGCTTCTGAGTTGAGTTTATTTTGGTATTGCTTTCAATGATTGTCATATATAAAAAACGTACCCTCCACGATAAAACAATTTACAAAATATCCACTTAGGCATGCTGCTTATTAACAATGGTGATAATGTATCTGTATTCACATTTTAAGTAGTTTTTTTATTATTACAGTTTTACTGCTGCTTGTTGTTACATCTGATTAGAGCCTCATTTATTCATCACTATGCTTCAAGTGAAGCATTTATACTAGAATTAGAAGTGTCAGCTCTGACAATTTTTATTGTTACTTTAGCTTGCATTATTGATATTATCTTCAATTTATAATTTCCTTGCAGGTGTCTGTTGAAGTTCCATGTCTATTTTGTAAGAGTTACCTGAGTTGAAATTATACCAAATTGTAAATTCATTTATCCAGGCAGATAAAAGCTGCAATACATTGCAATATACTGAAAATAGAGAGATAAATGAGAGCACCACTTTGAATCCTTTGAAATTCTGACCAATAGAAACAGATAAAGCGAGGGGCTTGAAAATATAATTTCAAAAGTGAATTATAAAAAGAGTGTTCTCCAAATACAAAATAATCACTTTTCAAAGATTTTATTCATTTGTATATCTTCTTTTGAGAAATATCTATTCAGACCTTATGCCCATTTTTAGTAGGGTGATTAGATTTTTTTATTGAGGTCTTTGAGCTTCTCGTATATTCTGGTTATTAATCCCTTGTCAGATGGATAATTTGCAAATGTGTTCTTCCATTCTGTGGGTTGTCTCTTCACTTTGTTGATTATTTACTTTGCAGTGAAGACTTTTTAACTAAACGTAATCATATTTGTCCATTTTTGCTCTGCTTGCTTGTGCTTTTGAAATAAGGTAAGCACAGAAAGACAAATTTCTCACTTTCTCACTCATTTGTAGAAGCTAAAAATTGTAACAATTGAACTCATGAAGACAGAGAGTAAGTAGAATGATGGTTGTCAGAACCTCAGAAGGGTAGTGGGGGAATGTAGAAAATAAGGGTAGTTAATGGGTACAAGAATATCATTAGACACAATCTATAATATTTAGTATTTTTTTTTTTTTTTTGAGGTGGAGTCTCGCTCTGTCGCCCAGGCTGGAGTGCAGTGACGCGATCTCGGTTCACTACAAGCTCTGCCTCCCGGGTTGAGGCCATTCTCCTGCCTCAGCCTCCCGAGTAGCTGGGACTACAGGCGCCCGCCACCTCGCCCGGCTAATTTTTTGTATTTTTAGTAAAGACGGGGTTTCACCGTGTTAGCCAGGATGGTCTCGATCTCCTAACCTCGTGATCCACCCGCCTTGGCCTCCCAAAGTGCTGGGATTATAGGCGTGAGCCACCGTGCCCGGCCAAAATTGACCTAATTTAAGATACTAATGCATAATATGCTACAATCAAAACCTCTAATACTCTGTTGTCAGTTTCTTTCTCTAGGGGTTGCTATTTGAGTCTGCAGGATCCACAGAAGATATTCCGTAGCATGTACTCTTAAGACTGACAGAGAAATAAATGCATTGTGCAATTGTTTTTATACTATCACTGATCAGCTTTGACTGTGTGCCCACTGAAAGCCAACAGTTCTATCTTATGCACAGAAATAAACAGAGAGCAGATAAATAACACAGCTTCACTCTTTAAGGGTTTTTAAGTCTCCAAAAGATAATGCAGAGAGCACAAAAAAATCAATGGAATATATGGGATTCTCTTTTCATGTTTTTATTATCTTCTCAACAAGTTATTGTGGATTTATTTTGGGTTGTTTGGGAAATAGATTCCTATCTGCATTTTTTATAATATTATTTCCATGAGGGGAGAGAGAGACATACAATGAAGTACATAAAAGTAACATAACAGAAGTCTGCAAGGTTACAGTGTGATACAGAATGGAATATGGCAAACTTTCCTAGAAATGTGTTAGGAAGAAATTCAAAGAGAAAGTGGTACTTTACATCTTGAAAAATTGGAACATCCTCTTGAGGTGGTTAAGATGAAGAGTAGCACGACAATTGAGATAGCAGTGAAAGCCAATGTGAGATTGTATACATCACTACATGTTTAGGGAAATGGATGAGGTTCTAGGTGTGAAATGGAGCATGAGGAAAAGGAAGGCTGGAGAAATCCACAAAAGACAGAATAATGTGGGTCTTCTAAATCCCACAAAACATTTTGGACTTTGTCAATGGCAAACATCCTCTAACACACCGCAGACCTTCTTCATGAGGAATGGAGATGCCAGTGTGGCTTTTTTCACATCAGAATCACTGATCGACTCCCATGATACTGTCCTGATTTCAACTGACTTTTCATATATAGGTTATTGCCAATTGTATTAGCTTAGCACCTTCTACCTGCCTATCAGTTTTTATCAGTAATTATCTCCATTATTGCTATCAGCTAAGTGGGCAGGTTGAAAGTAGACTTAAAGTTTACTAATCTTAAATCTTTAATAGTTTAAACATTGTTATCACATGGTACCAAGGGGTTGCTATACAGTACTATGGAGAAAGCGGGTAGAGAATCATTGTTCAAGGATCGAACTGCATTCTACTAGACACTTTGTCACTTCGGATGAATCGTTCCATCTCTGTTTTCCTCAACTTCATCATCAATAGAATGGAAACTGGCAGCTATAAGTGGAGAAAGCCATCCAAATCCTCTCATAGTTGCCTTCAAGAGTTAAGCTCTAATGGCTACACATAGGCAAAAGATACAGTGCCTGCTCAGGAAAAGAATGGAATGTACAAAACTTAGCTATTTAGCTAAAAGCAAAAGCATTTCAAAACAAAAGAAATGGGCAAACAAAGGCTAAGCGGATCTTAAATAGCCAGGTTGACAAGTGCCCCTCCAGGGATTTTTCCGAAGAGATGAGGTCCCCAGCGTGAGTGGAGTCATCATGTCTTCACAACTGACGTGAGCAAATATTTTAAACGTCTAGCTGTGTTCCAAAGTATTCCTTGCCTAGCACCTTTGAATTGCAAAGTGATTTCTCAATGCTATTTCTACTCATGGAAGGGGAAAGTGTGAGTCGAAGGATAAACTCTTAAATCCACAAACAGCTGCATTTATAATGTACAATGACAAAACTGGAAGTCTGAATTAAAATCTTGGTTACTTACGAACTTACTTGTGGGTGTCCTTCTTTGAGTCTACCTTTATAAAACCAATATCATCTTTCATCAGTAACGTGACTAAATCTTTGTGCCTGTTGGTGAAGATCAAATTGCTCTTGATAAACGCACCACATGTTTTGTGGTGATTTGTTTCGCTGGCAGTCCTAGCATAGAGACTACGTATAATGTTTCTTTCATATTTCAGGAGGAGCAATTATGTTTGTGTTAATTATTTCACAAGATTGATATGAGGCACCATAAAATTGAAAAGTAACAAATAAAGTAGGCTAGATTACTGCCACTGTTTTTCAAATTTCACCTAAGAGATTATAATTAGTGAATGACAATTTGTGCATTTATAACCTCCAACACCTAAATCACTATTACTCAAAAATTGAAAGAATGAGTGATTATTATACTACTCTATTAGATATTTCTAAAGAATTTTCCTAAAAAATTAAATACTAAAATTAAAGGAAATAAGTTGCTTGTAGAATTTTAACCATTATATTAGTGAATTGATATAAGAAAACTAAAGTACTCAGGTAATAACTTCATTTATTTACATTTAACCCAAGTTTCATCCAAGTTCTGTAGTCTTTTAATATTGCGAAAGAATATATTATCTACAGACCTTTCTGAGTAAACAGAAATGCATACCATCATCATCCCTATTGAAAAATATTAAGAATATTCTAAATATTCTTAAGAACTTGGAATATTCAAAATTTGTAAATAAGGTGATGATACTTAGGGGTATGCCTTTAAAATACCACATGGTAGTAGTACTGCTTAGCAGGCCTGACAAAAGTTTATTTCTCTAAAAGATTTAATTTAGGTTTGATGTTTTAATTTACTATTTGAGTAGAGCTCAGTGTTGTGAAGTTGAATATTAACCCGTGAATTTATTTTCCGTAGTAAAGACAAGCCCCAGGAATAGATTTTCATTGCCTATTATAGGATTAACTCATTTTAATCTAATCCTTCCTTCCTTCCTTCCTTCCTTCCTTCCTTCCTTCCTTCCTTCCTTCCTTCCTTCCTTCCTTCCTTCCCTCCCTCCCTCCTTCCTTCCTTCCTCTCTCACTTTCTCTCTCTTCTCTTTCATGTGCTGTGAATCCGTCATTCCTCAAATGCTTTTGCTACTAGCTTACTATTTTTACTGGTCCTTGCACTGATTATTTTAATGAATATTTGATCTTTGTCCTGTGCATTATTTTAGTTATTAGTACAGCTCATGTTTTAAAGCGGTATATGTGTATATATACCCATATATATGTATACATGTGTGTTTATATATATGTAAATATAACCTACATTAGTGTTTGGATCACAAAAAGCACACAAAATATTAGCTATTAATATTATTCTCTTGGTAGTACAACTCAGAGATTAAAGATACAGATTTTAGAATGAGACATTATATTTAAATTCAAGCTTTGGGTCATACAAATTACGTAAATTTGAAGAGATTATTTAAACCTCTCTCAATTCCTATGATTAATGCAGAGAGTGACAGCAACCACCTCCTCTGATTGCTGTGAGGATTAAATAACATTAAGCGTTTTAAAGTTCTTGGCAAAATTCTGATGCTTCCTAAATGTTTAATGTCACTAGCACTCAAATAAAAGGAACTTGTTCTCAGAATGTGGATGTAATAAACAATGACTATGATGGATTGTGCAGTACTATATTCACAAGAGAGTCGAAGAGCACTTATGCTTCGATAGCCATAATAACTGGAATACAATTACCTGTGTTTTAGTAGATCTCCCATCAAATGCCAGTGAAGTTGGTAAAGAAACATTTCCCGTTTTCTTAATGTGCAAATTGCTGACATGGATTTTCTTAAGTGAAAGATTTTTACTCCTAAATCCTTTTAAGTGTGTCCTAGTTCCCAGAAGAGAGGTTTAAAATTGCTCCCAGGCACCAGACACACATTTCAAAGTGCAATATTCAGTGAGCCCTTCAGAATCTACTTAATAATGAACACTTATGTGTTGACATGAAGCTAATATAGTTGATATATTGATTATAGTCCCATTGAAATATGAACTTTTTTTCTGCCTAACCAAGTGTCCTCAAGAAAGAAGTGTAGAATCTCTGTCTGGACCAATTAGAAGGTACACGAATTTGACTTGTCCTACCACATCACAGAGCTCATATTGTTAAAAGAACTGAAGACGTTCAATGAATTTTCCTCTTTTTGCTTTGTCCTTGTGCAAATTAAGTAAAGAATGACTGGCCAAGGGCCAGGAGGCATGCCTGTGATTAACTAATGAGGAACCCTTACAAGGACGGTGTCAATCAGAGGGCACGGGGGGAAACAGGGTTCCAATAAATGGGTTTTGACTTGAGCTAGAAAAAGAGCCTGGCTAAGATGAGAGGCAGAAACAAGTAAAGTGCACTCTCATTCCTCGTACAGTCTGCCATAATCATGTTTGGAAACAATTTTAAACATAAAATGGTTTTCATCTACCACCCAACTTGTTCCTAGGCATCATCACTTACTGCCAGCCTTCATGTCTATAATATTACCCTAACACAAGAGCAATTAGGAAGCTAGCCTACCATCAAACGTGTTTACCCACGTGGGAGTGAGATCACATGCTAAGCAGTCTCTGATCAAGAAAGTGTTGGTGGGTACCATTTTTAAAATATGAATGTGGTTTTGTAGGAGACAGGCTTTAAGTTTACACTGTTGGGCTGTCACATATGCTCTGTGTGACCTTGGGGAACTTCCTTCAGCAACCTAGGGTCAGTTTTCTCATCTGTGAAATGTTAATAATATGACCAAAACTTGCAAGAATGCTATTAAGACTAAACAAGAGCAGAAATGTTGAGATGATTCAGTGAGGTGATGGATGTGAAAACACAGTGCCTGACATTTAGTACATAGCAAATGGATGTTAGTTTTCTTTTGTTAATCTGTTATGGCTCCCTACTAATTAATCTTAATTAATCCACATTATTGTTCCCTAATAATTAGCATAGACGTTACTGCAGTCTTTTCTTGCATATTTCTTTCCTGAAAGAGGTCTCTGAAGATGTGTGGCTTTCTACCCTCTTTGAAAGACCCTGGGCAAGGAAATATTTCACAAGGCAATAAAGTGTCTCTTTGTGCTGATGCATACTTTACTGCTCTAGAACAGACTGTTTCGTGAAGCACCATCATCACGGTTTCCGTATAATCCATTACCTAGATGGGTATAGATTATACTTTTGAGAAAAACTTGTAAGCTGAGTGTTACATAAGGAGCTGGGAGTCTAAACAGAATAAAACATTAAGGAATTACCCCACCATGCAAATAGTGTGGTTTTTATACAAGCAAAAAGCCAGGTCACTGAACCATCCAGTGTATATCTGCTTTATAATATAGAGAGAAAGGTCGGTGGACAGATATTTTAAAGAACCTACTTCTACTTTCCAAGTCCCTTCATCTCCATTGGTTGAATCAACAGTGGGCCCCAGAGGAATTTACTTGAATCCTAAAAGCATGTGTTCTGCCATGGTTGCAGAATTTCTCCATATTTTAACCTGATAGCTTTGTCTGTTAAATCCAGGATGTGCCCACAATCTTGCACCTGACATTTTAGTAGTCATTACCTGTGTATATGTATTCTTCTAAGTATGGTAGTTCTTTATTAACTTATATGTGTTGGCTGGCTCTTACGTAATATTCTGGTTTACTTTTTCTCATTACCTTAAGAATCTAGACATTTGTAAAGTACAACTAGTTGGTTAAATTTCCCTAAATCAGAGTTAAACTGTAATGTATCTGCCCTAATAGCCAATGTTTGAGAGAACAGGTTTTGTTGTTGTTGTTTTTTGTTTTGAGTTTTTTTTGGAGGGGGAGCATGGATAGAGTCTCACTGTGTTGCCCAGGCTGGAGTGAAGTGGGTGATCTTGGCTCACTGCAACCTCTGCCTCCCAGGTTCAAGCAATTCTTCTGCTTCAGCCTGCCGAGTAGCTAGGATTACAGGCATGCACCACCATGCTCAGCTAATTTTTTGAATTTTTAGTAGAGACGGAGTTTCACCATATTGCCCAGGCTGCTCTTAAACTCCTAACCTCAAGTGATCCACTCGCCTCGGCCTCCCAAAGTGCTGAGATTACAAGCATGAGCCACTGGGCACTGATCAGATGGTGAAGATGACCCATCTTATGGACATTTAGTGGTTTGTTCTTTCTAACATCCTGGAGCTTGCCGACAGCAGACACGAAAAATTTCAGATGCCTTGGCATCTGTGAGCTCAACAACTTGAAATTTCATGCCCTGGAGTTGATGTGACAGTCACGCCTGCTGGATGCCCAAAACGAGCTCCTTATTGGTGTCATTTTACCAAAGGGACATACAAGACATTTCATAGGAGGTCGATTACTTTTGTCCCTTTTGTTTGTGGAGAAGACATTGATCTGTCTTTAGGGAAATATGAGCTTATTTTGGAAAGTGATTTGTGTTTCTACCACACAGGACCCTAGCCAGCACAAACATTCTGCCTCATGAATTGGCATGGAATTTCACATACGATCACCTCTTACGAAGATATTCATTTTATGGATAAAGAAGCCTGGCAATGGGCTCAGACTTATGAAACTCTCTGGTATTTCCTTATCATAATCACATAATTGAACCCAAAGCCAATTGGAGAACACCACCCTGACAGGTTAATGACCTTTCCTTCAAGATGCAATATAAATCTCAAACTAGCTATCCAGGATCTGGTACAGTTTCCCTATAGGAAATTCTAGCTATAGCTAGAATACCAAAGAGGTGGTAGGTGGAGCTCTATGTCTCATTATTACATCTAATACAATGTGTAAGAAACTTTTGCTCCTTTGTCCTCTCCACCATGGCTCCATGAGTTCAAAAGTCCTGATGACCGAGGGAGGATGGTTCCCACCATGAAACACATTTATGATTTTAAAAACTGAATTTTGAAACTGAGATCTCACCATTTGGGGTACTTCATGCCACTGAATCAAAAAGCAGGGCAAGGGTCAACTGAAGTGGCTGGTGTGATTGATTATAAATATGATGGAGAAACTGGATGAGTCTTACACAGTGGGTGCAAAAAGGAACATGTGCACATCCTGCAGGATTTATCCCAACACCTTGGAATGTTTTTATTTTCAGTAATAAAGGTCAGCTGGACATCATGGCCACCAAAATACAACAAGCCAACAAAAGTAATCACTGTTTCTAACAAACGTTGATTTTTCTGAAAATTGAGTCATTAGGAAACGTTTCTGAGGTGCCAAGGATGTAGAAGAGGGCAACAGGAACACAGACTAGCAAGAGAGAAAAGACAGATACAATTATTAGTTGGACTTCAAGACCAGCTACACAAGCAGGGACTTTAGTGATGATGCTTGTGTTAATTTTTTTTTTTTTTTTTTTTTGCTACTGTATATGAAGTACATTGGTGATAGTCAACATCAGTCAGACACCAATATGAGGAATGGAATGTGCTGGAATTAATGCCACCATGATATTGATTGGATTTGTTTCACATGCTTTGAAGATACATTTTTACTTCCGAAGGAAGGACAAGATGAATGCTACAGGACAAAATAAATGGTCTCTCCTATTTATTCTCTGTTGTGCCCACACATCCATTCTCCATCCGTCTCTGCTCAGCTTTGTGCTCTGGAGGAAACACAGCTGTTGACTGGTTATTCTAGGTCTCTTGTCTTCTGTCTTCCACATTCAGAGGAGGGCACAGCCGTCTTATTCCCACAGTCTCTTCTCTACAAATTGGCAATGACCATGGTTTTCTATCCTCACAGGTCATCCGTCAACCTTTCTATCAGAGTTACTATCTTTTGAGTTTCCAATATGATTTAGGGCTCCTAATAGCTTCCTTCTCATTCTTACAAGCCCTGAGTGCTACACACATCTTCTTGGTATTTTTAACACTGTTCAGACCTATGGAAATAGTCCATTGTTAAAATCTTCACTCAAGTAAACCCTCTGAGTGTGCCATCTGTTTCTTTAAGGGATCCCTCTGGGGATGCAAATATTTGGTGAATTTTATCTATTAATGTTTTAAGATATTTATATTTGCAGCTATAAGTGACATTAATCTATTGTTTTCTTTGTGTGCAAATTTATCAGATTGTGCTACTACTCTCCTGCTACATCCTGTCATGTGTCTCACTGAGTTTTTATAACTCCCTATTTTAAACTTAAGATTTCACAGAAAGCTGCAAAAAGAGGATAGACCATGTCCACGGAGCCTTCACCCATACTTATCCATATTATTGATTTTTAAAATTTACTGATTGGTTTTATCCAATTTTATTGTTTTTACTTGCAAACCTAGCTATTTTTTCCATGATAATTTCCCCCTTTTTCTTATACCAAGGCTGTTTATTTTTATAGCACTTATGTTTTAAATGTGTCGTTTTTTTAAGTTTTATAGTATTCAGCATCAACTTTGGTGTGTTTTTATGAAACTTATGCCTGGTAGATTACTTGGCCACATCATCTGTAATTTCTGTGCAAGCATATGAAGCCATATTTATCCATGGCTTCTTCTTTAGTCCATCTTTCTCTTGGCTGTGAGAGTGGTTCTGTTACCAAAGGCAAAAACCTACGAGGCTGCAGCAAACTTTATCCTTGCCTCCTCAGAGGAAAGAATTCAGCTGAGGGGCAGAAGTAGGTTTAAGGCAGAGGCAGAGACTGAGAGAAGTTTTAGATCAGGAGTGAGAGTTTACTTAAAAGTTTTAGAGCAGGAGCGAAAGGAAGAAAAATACACTTGGAAGAGGGCCAAGAAGGGGTTCCTAAGAGTAGGTCACCCGTCCTTGACTTGGGGTTTTATACATGGGCGTGATCCAAGGTTTTCTTTTCTCCTCCCTTGATCCTCCCCTTGGGGCGGGCTATTGCTCAGCTTCCACATGGACACTGTTGGTCAGCACTCGGGAGGGTGATTGTATGTGTAGTGTATTTACTAAGGTTGTGTGCCTACTCTCTTGAGGGCTATTTTCTTTTACTGGTTGAACACCCTCAAAGAAAGGTCCTACATCTGCCATTTTGCCTCTTAGTGCATATTCTTGAGCCCGCTGGCCTAACTCCTGAGCTCTTATCCGGAAGCTACTGATCACTAGCTGCAGGTATTTTCTATCTGTTGAGAGACTATCTTCCCTTGGCACCAACTGTGGTCAATTATCATTTCAGAGAGACTGTTGAACAACCGCCTGACCATTACCGGATGATCACCTGTCATTTCTGGGATGGTTCTCTGCTTTCCTGCTCATGTCTGCCTAACTACCTACTCTAACATTTCTACAGCATGGATGTTGAAAGCCTCTCTTGGGTTCCCTCGGTAATCATTGCTGAGCCTAGTTTTTAAATTAATATCTCGGCTTGGGTGACCCAAATGCCAAGTTTGATTTTATCCACTTGGAGTTTGTATTTCTCAAGGGAGATGTGTTTTACCACTCATTGACCTGATGCACGGCAAAGCTTCCTCGGGGCTCTCCTGAAGTAGTGAAGTCCGTTTCAGGCTTTCTATCCCCAAGAGGGCACTTCCTTCTGGTTTCAGATTTCTGCTGAGATTTTAGTTTCAGATCCCCACTTCCCATGTATCTAAGGACAAATTTTCTCCACTTGTATGTATGTTAATTCATTAGATCAATAACAATTTTCATGTCATTCTCAGCCTTGTTCTATGTTAGTTTGACAGCTGACTGTGTTGTCTTCAAGTTTCCCTTTGTCTGATACCTGAAAATATCTTCTCTTTCTTTTAAACGCAACTAAAAATTACCCCTTAAAGATACACTATCATTTCTATGTGTTTGCATAATTATGCATACTTTCTTATACATAATTTCTTAGTATAATTTTTAGAATTTAAAAAGTATCTTTTCATGAAATCACACTAGAGAGTATTCAATTAGATATTTACCTATATTCCATGTGCTTACACCAGTAAGACTGACCTGACTCTGTATGAATGTGTAAGATTTTTCTTTGAAAATCATAAGTGAAAATATTTCTCTTTCTTTCTAGTACTGTCTACAGGCCTGAGGGGATTTCTGTCTCAAGTTACTAACATTTAAAGAAAAGATAACTTTCTTCTCTTCATTTCCTAAGACAGAGTCTTTGTTTACTCTCAATTATTAAACACATATTGGACATCTCCCTGTTGATACCACTCTACCGAACAATACTAAGAGAGGAAAAAAAGCAATAGGGCAATACTTTCTCTTCAAGTCATTAGGAGAAAGAAATGATTCAGGTGATGCATTGTAATAGAAGATACAATTTGTTAAGAGTTGCAGTAGAGATAAGAAGTGCTTTAGGCTGGCAAAGATGATATTTTCCTAACACAATTATTACTAGACTTCACGGCAGTATCCAAGAAACATCACAAGAAAGGAAAATAAGCCTAGGAGAGAGAAGAGCAAACCAAAGCTCAGAAGTGGGAAAGGGCAATCAGCAGCCCAGGAACGGGGAGGAACCTGTAGTCTGAATCTGTGCAGTTGGGTAGAGGACATAAGTGATTCTAGGTCCTGTTGAAGTTTGTGTATCAAGAGAATGGTTTGGATGTTATTTTAGATTCAGAGATGCAAAGAGAAAATAGAAGCAATACTGGAAATATAAAATCATCTAAGTAAATCCCAAAAGTTTGAAGATTCATTGCTGTTGGCTTTCTTCAGACAATGTGTGTACAGGAATAAAAACTAGTTTTCCACTCTTCTGGAATAAAAACTAGTTTTCTTCAGCTCTTGACATGCAACCTAGGAAAACACAATGATTTATTATGACTGTGAATTCACAAACGCAGGGGAAGGGGGTGGGTATTTACCAAAACCTGCATTCTAAAATTCTGGTGTTCAAAAGCAATTGCAAGTATTATTGTTATTTTGCATTTATATCGCTGTATTTTATTTACAAGAGCTTTTACAATTGTGTGTATATTCACGATATTTATTTGCTTTCTCTCTCCGCAGTCCTGTGAACTGTGTCAGGGTTATTGGCCTTATTGTGCAGATTAAACATCTGAGGCAATTAAGATTTGAAGGGAGTTTCAATTTATTTTTGGCTTTGGAAGAACAGTTCACAGGTAACAAGAAGTCCATTTAAAAGTGCAAAAGATGGGTTTACAGAAGATAGCAATAAAAGAAAAACAAATACATTTTGCTTCCAGTAAATTAAGATAAGCCCCATTTCACATTAACAGCATTTTTAAACTCCAAAGCCTCCTATTCCATTAATCAGGAGAATAGAATGCACTTGCTTAGACCAAAGGATTTTGATGCTGAGACTAAACTAAAAGAGAAAGGCACTCGGCAGCCTTGGCAGGAAAGGAAAAAAGGAAGCAACTGGTAGAAATTAGAGGATATGTAAACAACAAAACTCACCAAACCCATCATTCCTCAAAAAGAAAAAAATAAAGTTGTACTGTAAATAAACTGCACTTCACAGTTCTAATGCAAAAGGATGGAGTATGGGTAAAATAATGATAAGCCATGGATACATTGCATGCCTGTTGTCCTGAAAATCCCAATGTCTATGAAAACAAACAGAAAAGGACAGACAAAAATCTATAAATAGCCTATGCTAAGGAAGAAAAAATAAAATAGCGACTAAAGTTTTCAGTAATAAAAATACAACCTCCAACACCAGGTACAAAACAGACACAATTTTTTAAATTAAATATTATCAGACATTTGAAGGTACTGAAGAACAACTAAAATCTAGAAATTTAAAAAACTCAGAATAGAAAGGAACAAATGGAAGGAAAGTGTAAAATCAAAATTAATGGACCAAGAAAATTGAAGAAGAGGACACCACTACATGGATCATGAAAGCTGAATCCCAAAATGATAAAGGAAGGATAGATTTGACTGAAAAAGACTGAGGGAATACTTCAAAATATGCAGAGGTTTTAGAATATGAATGAAGAATGGGTAGTAAGCATCAAAAGAATTTAAAGGATAGAGAAAGTAAGCATAAGCACCCAGAAATAAATAAAAATGCTGGAGAAGAACAGTGAAACAATATACTACTTGGTAACAGTATATAGTTGGCTTTCCACATCTGTGGGTCCCATGTCTGAAATTTAACCTACTGTGGAAGAGAAGTATTCAGGAAAAAAAATATTAAAAATAAGTATATAACAATAAAAATACATAAAGCCAATACAGTATAACAACTGTTTACATGATATTTACATTGTATTAAGAATTATAACTGATCTAGGGATAATGTAAAGCATACAAGAAGATATGTGTAGGTTGTATGCAGATACTATGGCATTTTATATCAGGGACTATTACATCTTCAGATTTTGGTATGAGCGGGCATGAAGGTTAGGGAGGTGTCCTGCAACCAATGCCTTGTAGGTACTGAGGGATGACTTTATATAGAACTACTATTTAAAATTATAATACAGGGTGGGCACGGTGGCTCATGCCTGTAATCCCAGCATTTTAGGAGACCGAAGCAGATGGATCACTTGAGTCCAGGAGTTCAAGACCAGTTCAGAACACCGTATCTACAAGAAATACAAAGATTAGCCAGGTGTGGTGTCATGTGCCTGTAGCTCCAGCTTCTTGGGAGGCTGAGGTGGGAGGATCGCTTGAGCACGGGAGGCAGAGGTTGCAGTGAGCCAATATCACGCTGCTGCACTCCAGTCGGGGCAACAGAATGAGACCCCATCATATACACGTATTTGTGTCGTCAACCGTAATGTGTCTTGTAGTTCTCTGTAGAAGTGGTTCTTGTATCTTAACAAAACTAATAGGCAATGAAGATAAAAATAATTATCTAGGCCCTCATACCAAGCAAATGAGTTATACAACAGTGAAAGAAAACAAGAGGAGTGGATTGATTTTGGAAGAGAATCATGGAATGCAAGGCAACAGCAAAAAAACAACTTCAGGAAACTCAAATATGTGAGCCAAAGAGCACATCGCCCTAGAAATAGAGTAAAAGTATCATGAATGTCTCCACCAAGTCATTTGTCCCCACTAAAGTTAACTCTCGTGATTTCTGTCCTCAGAGACCAATTTGGCCTTTATCTGAGCTTCATATAAATGGAATCACACAGCATGTACTCTTTTATTTCAGTCTTCTTCTGCTCAACTGCATGTCCGTGAGATGCACAGCAAATTTTCATTTCATGTTCATTGCTAGATGGTTACAGAGCCCTTTATTTCTACATTTTGTCATTTGTAAATATTTAGATGATTCTGCTTCGGGTATTAGGAATAGTGATATTATTTGTATCCATGTCTTTTGTTGACCAGGTGAAACCATTTCTGCTTGAATATCCTTAGAGTTTAGGTGTGTTGAGAGTGAAAGGGCTGGGCCACAGGAGATTCTGCCAAATTATTTTCCTAGGGAATTTGACCGATAGGCACCTCCACAATGTCACGTGAAAGTTCTAATTTTCCAACGACCTTGCCTTCTGTCTTCTCCGTAGCCATTTGGCAGATATGCCAGTGAGACCTCAGTCAGATTTTCCTTTGCATCTTCCTAATATAACTAAGAAGACTGAGCACTATATAACACATTTGTGTGTTATTTTGATTTCCTCTAGTGTGAAGTAATAGCTGTTTGTAACTTTTTCTCATTTTCAGCTTTGTTTTTGGCCTTTTTAAAAAAGTTATGAGTCATTTATATAATCTATACATGAAATACTGCAAAAATATTTATCATAGATATATTTATTTTCAAAACACCTGCAAATAGATGTACTTCAACAGTTTGAATTACAATCTTGTCAGTCTGTAGCTTGGCTTTTCACAATCTTAATGATTTCTTTTTAATGATCATACGGTTCCTAATTCTAGTAAAGTTAACTTTTTCATTCATTTCTCCTTCATGGTTAGTGTCCCTTTAGGAAAATTCCATTAACTCGTGGCCATGAGGATATTCTCCTATGTTTACATTTAAGAGATTTATTATCTTATCCTTCACTGATATTTACAACTCCAAACCATCTGAAAAGGATTTTTCTTCACGGTGTAAGGTAGGGAAATTTTTCTGACCATGCTAAATATCTCTTATTTCCAGCACTTTAACAAATCCAACACTTGTTCACTGCACTGCAGTGGACCCTTGTTGAAAGTCACATCACCATATTTGCATGGATCTGTTTCTACACTCTCTTCTGTTCCATTGCTTTCATCTGTCTTTGTAAGTACAACGTGGAATATCTTCATTTGAGGGGTGGAGGGAGTTTGTATCTACAATTTCAAGTGCTTTAAAACTTTTGACACAATTCAAATTATTTTTTTGTTTGATTTAGTAGGCTTTTTCCTTATTTCTATTTATTTTTTTAATTTTAATTTAATTTTATGTTATTTTGAGACAGGGTCTCACTCTGTCCCCCAGGCAGAAGTCCAGTGGCAGGATCACAACTCACTGCAGCCTCCACCTCCTGAAGACAAAGTATCCTTCCATCTCTGAGCCCCCAGGATCCTTCCATCTCTGAGCCCCCAAGTAGCCAGGAATATGGACATGCATCACCATGCGCCACTATTTATTTATTTATTTATTTATTTTGTATAGACAGGGTCTCGTTATGTTGCCTAGGCCAGTATTGTACATGTCTTGTGATGAACATGCACTTATATTTTAAAATTGTTGGCACAAATGTGCACATTATATATGCCAGTAGTTTTTACCATCCGTAGGAACTGTAATACATAAACTTACATTCCTGGTGTTGGATACTTGTACCTTTTCTTCTCTTTTGTTCTCAGGTGATCAGACTTGATGGAGTATATCAATTTTATCAATTTATGAAATAAAAAATGTATGGCTTATTACTAACTCAAATCTACTTCTGTTATCCATTCTAAATTTTTACCTTCCATTTTTATTTATTTATTTATTTGTTTATTTATTTATTTATTTATTTGAGACAGAATCTCACTGTGTCGCCCAGGCTGGAGTGCAGTAGCGCGATCTCAGCTCACTGCAAACTCTGCCTCCTGGGTTCAAGCGATTCTCTGTCTCAGCCTCACAGGTAGCTGGGATTACAGGCATGCACCACCACGCCTGTCTAATTTTTGTATTTTTACTGGAGACAGGGTTTTATGATGTTGGCCATGCTGGTCTCAAACTCCTGACCTCAGGTGATCCTCCCGGGATCACACCTATAATCCCAGCCTTCTGGAGGCTGGGGCAGGTGGATCACTTAAGATCACGAGTTAGAGACCAGCCTAGCCAACACAGCAAAACCCCATCTCTACTAAAAATACAAAAATTAGCTGGGCGTGGTGGTGCACCCCTGGAAATCCCAGCTACTTTGGAGGCTGAGGCAGGAGAATCACTTGAACCTGAGAGGTGGAGGTTGAAGTGAGGATTGTGCCACTGTACTCCAGCCTGGGTGACCAGCGAGACTCTATATCAAAAAAAAAAAAAAAAAAAAAAAAAAAAAAAGACTATCTATTAGATAACTGATCTATCTTCAATGTTCAATGTCATGAAAAACAAACAAAAAACCCCGTGAGGTAGCATTTCTAGATTAGGATAAACAAAGAACATAACAAAATTAGAAGTGTGGAAATTGATTGGATTACGGATCCTCAGTTTTCAGCCCCTGCCCCCCAAAAATAGGAGAAACAAAGCAGGGCATGGTGGCTTATGCTTGTAATCCCAGCACTTTGGGAGACTGAGGAGGGCAGATCACCTGGGGTCAGAGGTCAAGTGTTCGAGACTAGCCTGGCCAACCTGGTGAAACCCGTCTCTACTAAAAATACAAAAATTAGCTGGTCCTTGGGGCTGGCACCTATAATCCCAGCTACTCCAGAGGCTGAGTCAGTAGAATTGCTTGAACCTGGGAGGCAGAGGTTGAGTGAGCTGAGATCATACCACTGCACTCCAGCCTGGGCAACAAGAGCTAAACTCTTTCTCAAAAAAAAAAAAAAAAAAAAAAAAGAGAAACAGCTTGTGGAAATTTGAACATGACCATTTATAAGATAGTATCATTAAAATATTATTAATTTTCTTAGGTGTGTTAATGAGATTGTGATGTTATAGGAAAACATCTTTATAGAAGAAATATAGTTAAATAGTGGTTTATTATTATGATGTCTTAAACTGATAAGTGGTTTTGCAAAAAAAAAAATGTATTTATACCTATGTCTTCGTGTGTGTGTGTATATATATACATATGTGTTTATATATATATATGGAGAGAGAGAGAAAGAAAGAATTACTGTACCATTTTTTTCCAGTTTTCATGTTTTTAAATTAATGTATGGTACATGCTAATTGAGAGGTGTTGTTACATACCTTTACTTGTCTAGCAAGTATCTGAGACCATTTTTACATGTGAAATATATTTTTACTTTATTTTTTCTAATTTCTGACATTGAATACTACCTTATCATTGGCTGTTGTTGATTACTTCCTTACTAATAATAAATGTAATAAATATAAGAATTGATATTAGATTGCATAGTTTTATCTAAAAGTCAACTTTTTAAAAGATAATTAAGCAGTAATTTGCAAATATTCCTTATTTTACAATATGAAAGATGCTTTTATATGCCACTTTTACAATAGACAAGCTAGAAAAGCTATAAACTTGTGTAAAAAAATCCTGAAAAGTCATGTAGTAAAATGTAAGAAGGGCATCATATGATGGTATACTTCTAAATTTTACTTAAGAAAATCTATCCTTAGGAAATATTTAGAGATAATTTATTTACATCTTTTAAAGAATGCCCTCTATGGAAACACTTAAACCTTTAGGATAAAGAATTTTTTAAAATGCATATTCAAAGGATGAATTCTATAGATATATTAAAAGCTTTGTTTAAAAGAGCCTCCAGTGTAATGGGGAAATACTTGATATATTATTAATTATATATATGATAGGAAAAATTACATTTCTCACATTTTCTAAAATGGTGTATAATATTCTATTTCTGTATCTACATATTTAATACAAAATTATACTAAAAAATTAATAGCGACAAGTGCTGGCTTGTAGAATTTTGGGTTAAATGGATTGTTTCTAAGGATATTTGTATTGTTTGTATATTCTAGAATGAAATGTTTTACTTAAATAGCCAGGAGATTAAACATTTTGCACATGAAACCCATTTACAGGATCTTTAGTTAAAGCAGTCTTAGGGGTTTGCAAGTGTTTTTAAATACAATTACACTCTTTTCTCCATTTCTTTCAAGAGAATGTCTGTTTTCACCACACTCTTCTTTATTCTCCATAACTTTTCTAGAAAACGGAGTCAGTTATTAAAAGTTTAAATGGAAATGGACTTTGGATGTCATCCAAGATAATTTCTTCATTTTACCCCAAGGGCTCTGTCTCTGGGTCAAGAGACGATCCCACCTTTACAGAATTCAGAAAACCGAGATAAGATTTCCAAGAGGATGAATGGAAATAAAGTCATCTCCAGAATGTCAGGCTCTGAATTACCCATTAAGTTTTTAACTCAGACTAGAATATGTCTGTCTGACATCGAATATAGCTACCAACTCTGATCACTATAAAGTTTAGATTACTTTTATGCACAATTTATACTAGAGGGTCATGAGAAAATTATATGTCCAATCACATTAAAGGTTAAGTCCATAAAAGAAAGTTTCTATAACAGTAGGTTCCATATACATCTTTGGTAGATGGACCATGTGGCCCCATTCTCATGTATGGAAATAAACTTCAAATACATAAAGTAACTTCAGCCAGAACAAGAAATTATTCCCTCCCTCTCTGTAGATATTGTTTGTCCCCATGACTCATATTGAAGGCTAGAGTGCTTGTTAGTGCTTCATCCGGTCTTCAGCATTTGCAAATGAGGAAAATAATCTCAAAGAGCAACTTGTCCAATTACATCAGCATATCATTGAAAGGTAAATGTGATTATTATGGTTTTGGTGTAATGTATAAAGAACAGCATCAGCCCCATTGTATGCTGTTTTTCCTTGTATTAACCAAAGACATTTGAACTCACTGCTTTTGGGTCTGCAGAATGGAGACTTTTCTTTAATCATATTGATCAAAGAGGAAGTACTTTAAAGAAGATACTTTAGGAAGATTTTTGGCTGGTTCATATAATTATCTGGCTCTGTCTTATGTTTGTTATTATTGCCTACCTCATTATTAGGTGCTGACTTCTTATACAAAAGTCTGTTGAAAACATTATACGGCTTTACGTAATGGTGTTTAGACTGATGCTGTCATTGATCCTGCTTGATGTATTATTTGATACCTCATTAAGGAATATTAACAAGGGTTAGCAACAAAGGTATCATAAGTTTATTTTGAGAGTACTCAACTCTTAGATTGGCAAGTATAATAACCAAAGTTTGCACACAAATAAATTCAGTCATTTTGGATGAATTCTTGAGGAGAGATAAAACTAGAGAATTTCTAAGGATACTATAAATTTACAAATTTATTTAAGTTCAAACTTTTTTGAAATCTTTTTGAAAAGATGCTACACAACATGGAATTACCATGACATAGTAATTCTACTCTGAAGTGTACCCCAAATAATTAAAAATAGAGACTCAAAGAGATGTTTGCATTCAACATTGATATTAGTATTATTCGCAATAGCCAAAAGTTGGAAACAATGTAAGTGTCAATCAACAAATGACTGAATAAACAAAACGTGATACTTATCATGCAATGGGGCATTACTCAGCCATAAAAACGAATAAAGTTCTGATGCATGCTATAACATGTAGGAACCTTGAAAATACTATGATAAATGAAATAAGTCTGACACAAAGGACAGATATTGTATGACCCTACTTGTATGAAATATCTAGAATAGAAAATTCATAGAGGCGGAAAGAAGATCAGAGGCACCAGGGACTAGAGAGAATAGAGAGTTATTGCTTAAGAGATACCGCGTTTCTGTCTGGTGTGAATAAAAGCTTTTGAAAATAGACAGTGGTGATGGTTAAAAACCATTATGAATACAATTAATGCTGTCGAGTTACACATTTAAATATGGTTAAGTGGTGATTTAAATATAGTGTATACACTTTAATGCAAACACAGAAACGTCCAATAAGTGACTGTGGGCTTTGGAAATACAACCAGGGACTTATCTCAACACTGATATGTTCAACATTTAGCAGATAATAAAATGTGTATTGTCAACTGCACTTTAGAAAATAATTTATAATATTTAATGTACTTATAATTTATAAGCCTGCAAATACTCTGATTAAAATGCTTATAGCTTTATATATGAGATGAAAATATAAAATAATAAATAGAAAACACATAATACCATACCTATCGTGTAGCAAATGTTCAGTAAATTTTAGGTTCTTCGTTTTTCCTGCACATAGTACTGTGTAGGATCAACACTCAAGACTGAATAAAATGTCTTTAAATCATCTTAGAAGGTCTATGTCTCCCTAATATAGGTTTAATTTGTTATTGTTTTCAAAAATAATGAATTCAAGGAAGTGGTGATTAAGAAGGGTTTCTATAAGCATTTATTAAAGGTGTTTAAAACATTATTAAGCATCTTAGATATCTAGTTTTCATAGTTTGGATTTTACCAGTAATAAATATTTGTTTATTGTACACACTCTACAGAAAGTCAATGTCTCAGCCCCCAAAAATTCTAAATTATTAACACTTTCCAATGGCTCAAAGAAATTTCATTTGGGCAAATATTTCTTAACAAAATTGAAATGTAGACAAAATAACACCTTTATTTTGTAACTCTCTTTGAATTAGTAATATGATTAATTGACTGAATTATGCTACCTTTAAAACTTGAGAGAGGAGGCAGAAAAAGATGGCAGAGTGGAAGCCTCCACAATAGAAGTCCTCCCAACAAGGACAAAAATGTAACAACTATCCACCCAAAAAAGCAACTTCATAGGAAACAAAAATTAGGTGAGCACTCATCATACCTGGTTTTAACTTCGTATCTCTAGAAGAGGCACTGAGGAGGTAGGACAAACAGTCTTGAGTCATAAAAGCCACCCTTTCACCATCCTTGGCAACGAAAGCACATGCAGAGAAAGAATAGGAGTTCTTAGGGGAGGGAAAGTGTGGTAATTGTGAGTTGTTGCATTGAACTCAGTGCTGCCCTGTTAGAGCGGAAAGTAAAACAGGAACAAACTCAGTTGATGTCCACCCATGGAAAAAGCATTTAAATCAGTCTCAGCCAGAGGGGAATAACCCTTCCCAATGGTTGGAATGTTAGCTCCTGAAAACCTCACTCTCAGGGGCTAAAGTGCTGTGTCTGAGACCCTAAATAAACTTGAAAGGCAGTCTAGTCCAAAAGTGCTGCAACATTTAGTTGAGTCCTACTGCTTGACTAAGAGCCAGTGGACAGGGGAGCAGGCAACCTACTGAGACACCAACCAGGATGGCTAAGGTAGTGCTAGGACCATACCTCCCTTAACCTCAGGCTGCACAGCTCACAGCCACAAAAGAGACCCCCTCCTTCTGCTTGAGAGAAGAGAAAGAAGAGTGTGAAAAACTTTGTCTGCATCTTGAATGCCATCTCAGGCACAGTATCTCAGGCACAGTAGAATAGGGCATGAGTCAGAGTCATGAGGCTCCCATTACAGGTCCTAGCTCATGGATGACATTTCTAGACACACCCTAGGCAAGAAAGGAACCACATTTCTTGAAGGGATAAGTCCAGGATTTATCACCTGCTAACTGAGAATCTCATGGCCCCTAAATGCCCAGATAGTATTGTGTGGGTCTCTGGTGAGACTTTGAGGCTTGCTGGCTTCAGTTAACACTCAGCACATTCTCACTTATGGTGGCTAAGGGGAGAGACTTCCTCTGCTTAAGAAAAGCAGGGCAAAAAGTAAAAAGGGACTTAGTCTTGCACTTTGGGTACTAGCTTGGCCACAGGGGGTTAGAGCACCAAGCAGGCTCTTGGAGTCTCCAATTTCAGGCCTTGGCTCTTGAACAGCATTTCTGGAGCTGCCCTGGGCCAGAGGGGAGCACACTGCCATGAAAGATGAGTCTCAGTCTAGAAAGCATTTAAGACAAGGTCACTGAAGGGCCCTTGGGCTTTAAGTGAACATTGGTGGTAACCTGGCATGACTCCCCAGGGGGCTGTGGTAGTGGTGGCCATGGGGTAAAGCCCCTCTGCCAGTGGAAAGGGGAGAGAAGAGTGGGAGGATGGAATCTTTTGGTTTAAGTACCAGTTAAGTTTTAGCACAACAGAACACAAAGTAGACTTCTAAGGTTTTTGACTTCAGTTCCTGACTCCTGAACAGCACCTCTGGACCCACCTGAAGCCTGAGGAAACTTGCTGCCCTGAAAGGAAGAACACAAGGTTGGCTGGCTCCACCACCAGCTGATTGCAGAGCCCTAGGGACTTGAGTGAACATAAGTGCTACCTTAGTAGTTGTTACAGTGAGTCTTGGGTGAGACCTAGTACTATCCTGACTGCAGGTCTCACTCAGGGCAGTTTCAATGGTGGTGGCCACACAGGTGCTTGTGTCACTCCAGCTCAATGTCCAGGTGGGTCAGAATAAAGAGGGTGGCTCTGTTTGTTTGGGAGAAAGTAAGGGAAGACAATAAGAGTCTTTGCCTAGTAATCTAGAGAATTCTTTCAGATCTTATCCAAGGCAATCAAGGCAATATATCCATGCAATTCTGTAAGAACCACAGTATTACTAGCTTGGGGTGCCCCCTAAAGCAGATACAACTTATATCACAATACCCATGTCCTTTTGAATATCTGGAAAACCTTCCTAAAATGGAGGGGCAAAAACTATAATATTAATATATATGTAACTCTTCAATGCCCAGACACAGACAAACATTCACAAGTATCAAGACCATCCAGGAAAACATGACCTCACCAAATGAACTAAATAAGACATCAGAGATCAATTCTGGAGAAACAGATATGTAACCTTTTAGACAGAAAATTCAAAATAGCTGTTTTGAGGATATTCAAAGAAATTCAAGATCATGTAGAGAAGAAATTCAGAATTCTATCAGATAAATTTGGCAAAGAGATTGAAATAACTAAAAGAAATCAAGCAGAAATTCTAGAGCTAAATAATGCAATTGACATACTGAAAAGTGCATCAGAGGTCTTTAGACAAAAAAGAAGAGTTTTTAGAAAAAAAAAAAAGAGAAGATCAAATAAACAAAATCAGAGATAAAAAGGAGACCATACAACTGATACTGCAGAAATTCAAAGGATCATGAGTGACTACTATGAGGAACTACATGCCAATAAAATGGAAAATCTAGGAGAAATGGACAAATTCCTATACACATATAACCTACCAAGATTAAACTATGAAGACATCCAACACCTGAACAGATCAATAACAAGTAACAAGTAACAAGACTTAAATGGTAATAAAAATTCTTCCAGCAAAGAAAAGCCCATGATCTGATGGCTTCACCGCTGAATTCAATCAAACATTTAATGTAGAACTATTACCAATCCTACTCAAACTGTTCTGGAAAACAGAGGACGAGGGAACACTTTGAAACTCATTCTGTGAAACCAGTTTAACCTGCTATCAAAACAAGACAAGAACACACACAAACACACACACACACACACACACACACTCAAAGACAACTGCAGGGCAATATCTCTGATGAATAATGATGCAAAAAATCCTCAACAAAATACTAGCAAACCAAATTCAACAACACATTAGAAAGATTATTAATCATGAACAATGGTATTTATTTAAGGAGTACAAGGATCATTCAACATAAGCACATCAATCAGTGAAATACAACAATATCAACAGAATGAAGGACAAAAGCCATACAATTATTCCAATTGCTGCTGAAAAAAAAGCATTTGATAAAATTTGTTATCTATTCATGATAAAATCTATCAAAAAACTAGTTATAGAAAAAACGTACAACACAAAAATAGTAAAGATATTCTATGTTCATGGCTTGGAAGAATTGATATTGTTAAGATGTACATACTACCTAAACCAATTTACAGATTCAATGCAATATCTATCAAAATACCACTGAGAGTCTTCACAGAAATAGAAGAAAAAAAAACTATCCTAAAATTTATATGGAATCATAAATGACCCAGAATAGCTAAAACTATCCTAAGGAAATAGAAAAAACTGGAGGAATTAAATTACCTGACCTCAAATTATATTACAGAGCTATAGTAACCAAAACAGCATAATATTGCCATTAAAAACAGACATAGAGACCAGTGGAACAGAATAGAGAACTAAGAAATAAATCCATACATCCACAGTGAACTAATTTTCAACAAAGGTGCCAAGAACATATATTGGGGAAAGGAGAGTCTCTTCAATAAATGTTGCTGGGAATCTGTATATTTCTATACTGAAGAATGAAACTAGACCACTATCTCTCACCATATACAAGAGTCAAATCAAAATGGATTAAAGACTTAAATGTAAGACCTCAATCTATGAAGCTACTAAAAATATTTTTGGAAACCTCTCCAGGACATTGGAGTGGGCAAAGACTTCTTGAACAATATTCCACAAGCACAGCAACCAAAGCAAAAATGGACAAATGACATCACATCAACTTTGAAAGCTTTTGCATGGTAAAGGAAATAATCAATAAAGTGAAGAGACAACGCATGGAATGGGACAAAATATTTGCACACTACCCATCTGACAAGGGATTAGTAACCAGAATATATAAGGAGCACAAACAACTCTAGAAGAAAACATCTAATAACCTGATTGAAAATAGGGAAAATATTTGAGTAGACATTTCTCAAAAGAAGATATACAAATGGCAAACAGGCCTATGAAAAGGAGGTCAGCATCACTGATCATCAGAGAAAAGCAAATCAAACTTACAATGAAATATCATCTCACTCCAGTTAAAATGGCTTTTATAAAAAAGACAGGCAGTAACAAATGGTAACAATGATGTGGGAAAAAGAGAATGCTTGTATACTGCTGGTGGGAACGTAAATTAGTGCAACTGCTATGGAGAACAGTTTAGAGGTTTCTCAAAAAACTAAAAATAGAGCTAACATATGATCCAGCAATCCCAGTCATAGGTATATACCCAAAAGAAAGGATATTAGTATATTGAAGAGATACCTCCACTTTCACGTTCATTGCAGCACTATTCACAACAGATAGCGAAGATTTGGAAGCAACCTAACTATTCATCAATGGATGAATGGAAAAAGAGAATATGCTACATATGCATAATGGAATACTATGAAGCTATACAAAAGAATGAGATCCTGTCATTTACAGCAACATAGAAGAAACTGAAGGACATTATGTTAAATGAAATAAACGAGTCTTAGAAAGACAAACATTGCATTTTCTCACTTATCTGTGGGTGTTAAAAACTAAACCACTTTAACTCATGGAGATAGAGTGGAAGAATGCTTATCAGAGGCTGGTAACGGTAGTCAGGGGTGGGTGGGGGGAAAGGGAAGATGACTAATGGGTAGAAAAGATAGTTAGAAAGAATAAATAAGACCTAGGATTTCCTAGCACAATAGAGTGTGTATAGGAAAAGTAATTTAATTGTACATTTTAATTAACTAAAAGTCTGTAACTGGATTTTTTGAACAAAGTATGAATTCTTAAGGTGATGAATGCCTTGTTTATGCTGTGATTATTACACAGTTCATGCCTGTATCAACATACCTCATGTAACCTATAAACATAAACAACTACTATGTACCTACAAAAACTGAAAATAAAAAAAAAGTTTAAAACTGAAGATTAGTTAGAGATTATGATGAAAGAAATGATTAAAGTCACATGATCTCAAATGTAACACAGAAAAAGGGAATATTAAAAATGTGAAAGGGGACTAACTTCTTAATGACAGTGAAATTTAATGAGAAGCTGTAATATTTATAACTTATCTAATGGGCAAATAGTATTATATGCCAAACACGTTAATGAAGATGAACTTAAATTTTAAAAGCAACGTTAAATATTTTCTGCATGGCAAAGAAAACAACAAAAGAAAAGACAAACTACAGAATGGGAGAAAATATTTGCAAACTATATATCTGATAAGGGACTAATATTCGAAGTATGTAAGTAACTCTTACAACTAAATGGCATAAAAATGAATGGTCTAATTAAAAATTAGAAAATAATCTGAATAGAAATTTATTCAAAGAAGACAGAGAAATGGCCAACAGTTATGTGAAAAGATGCTCAATAACATTAATGACTACTGAAGGGCAAATCAAAACCACAATGAAATTATTACCGCACATCTATTAGGATGCTATTGTCAAAAAGTCAAAGGATGGGCTTTTTTTGTTTTGTTTTTGTTTTTGTTTTTTGTTTTGTTTTGTTTTGTTTTGTTTGAGACAGAGTCTCGCTCTGTCGCCTAGGCTGGAGTGCAAATGGCGTGATCTCGGCTCACTGCAACCTCCACCTCACGGGTTCAAGTGATTCTCCTGCCTCAGTCTCCAGAGTAGCTGGGATTACAGGCACACACCACCACACCTGGCTAGTTTTTATATTTTTAGTAGAGACAGGGTTTCACCACATTGGCCAGGCTGGTCTCGATCTCCTGACCTCAGGTGATCCACCCACCTCAGCCTACCAAAAAGTGTTGAGATTACAGGTGTGAGCCACTGCGCCTGGCCAGGTATCTATTCTTATATTCATTTAATTTATGAAGAGGCTAAAACTTGCAGAACTTAATTAAATTGCCAAGTCTGTATGGATTGGAATTGGCAGAGCAATAATTCCAGCAGGATCTGACTGTCCCACATGGGTATTTTTTTACACTCTGCCTCAGAGACATCCATGTCTAAAATCTGAAAAAGCAAAAAGATAACTCTAGTTTTAATTTTAAAAAATGAATGTGCTCATATCAAATTATTATTTTAAAAAGAACCATAACTTCTACTTATGGGAAGATGGAATATACATATATTCCTTATTCTTTTTAATAAGTATAACTTAAAAACCTGAACACTAATATATAACACAAATATAAGAAAATTCTGAAAAGTAGGAAGAAAAAGCATGTGTTAAACACATAAGGAGCTTAAAATTTCACCACTTCTGGCAGTAATGAGGTACCCCTTTCTTCCCAGATGGCGTGGTATTAAAGGAAGTGTAGGGACAGCTTTGACAAGCACCCAGTGGTAACAAGGCCACCCACTCCACTATGTCAGTGAAGACCACATGGAGGACCAGTGCTCCACGAAATCATGGCAATCATAATAATACGTGCTGCCCATCAGAGTTTCAAAATATGTGAAGCAAAACCTGAGAGAAATAAAAGGACAAATAAAACATTGAATAGAAAAAAAAAATGTCCAAAAATTACATCTGGAGCCTTCAACATCCCTTTTTCAATTACTGGTGTAGAAAGTCATCAAGGAGATAGAACTGAAAACACCATCCGCCAACAGGATCTCATCCACATTTATAAAACCAGTCCACATAACAGCAGCCCACGTGTTTTCAAGTGCCTACAGAACACATAATAGACCATAACTTGGGTCATAAAAGAACCTCAAGAAATAAAAAAAAAAAATGAAAACCCTAGGCAGAGTCTTTAGTGAACAAAATGGAATTAAATGATAAACCAGTGACAGCAAACAAACAAACAATCAAAACACTTCAAAACGAACAGCACATCTCTAAATGATTCACTGATCAAAAAGCAGGTCTCTAGGGGAAAAAAAAAAAAAAAAGGACACTGACCTGAATGAAAACGAAAATACAACATACCTACACTATGGAAAACATACCAAGCAGTTCTGAGAGAGAAATTCACGGCAATGACTACAAAAGAGGATTTGTTAAACGAACGATTTTACATATTCCAACAAGCGTGGAAAAGAAAGAGCAAATTATCCCAAAACCAACAAAATGGAGAAAATAATAATAATAAAAAGCATGTGTCAATGAAAATGAAAACAGAAAATAATAAAGAAAATCAAGGCAACAAATAGCTGGTTCTAAGTAAAGTTTCATAAAATTCATGAATGTTTAGCATAGCTGACAAAATAATTAAACAAGACACAAGTTAACAATACAGACATCAAAAAAAAAAAAGATTACCGTAACCTGTATATACATAATTTGAAAACTAAGATTTAATGAACTAATTCATTAAAAAACACAAACTACCACAACTAATCCAATATAAAATAGATAATTTAGTATACGCAGTATCTTTGAGAAAACTGAATTAGTAAATTAAATACTCTGAGAAAAATAAAATTATGTCCAGATGGTTTCACTGTAGAATTCTAGTAAATGTTTAAAGAATTTATCTCAATTCTATACATCTAGTAAATGTTTAAAGAATTTATCTCAATTCTATACATCCTCCAGGAAATATGAGAAGGAATACTTTCTGATTTATTTTGTAATGCTAGTATTATCTTGATATCAAACTATAAAAAGAAAGTACAGTACAAAAAATGTAAGAATGAATGCTATGGACTAATATAACTGACAAAGATGCAAAACTCCTTTAAAATAGTAGCAAATGGAATTCAACAACACTTAAAAATAATTATTTAACAAAGTCAAGTGGAATTTATTCCAAGCAAGCAAGGCTGGCTCAATATTAGAAACTCAATTATTGTAATATATCATATCAACAGGTTGAAGAAAAAAAGTATATGTCAATCGATGTAGAAATAGCATCTGACCAACCAATTATGACAAAAATTCTCTGAAAAAAGTAGAGAGTAGAGAGTAACTTCCTCTATAGCTACCACAAAGTATCTACAAAAGCTCTGTACTTAAGATTGTAACATTATACGTAAAGGTAAAAGAATAAATACTTTTCTACTGAAATTAGAATCAAAAATGTTCAATCTCACCACTCTTACTCAACATAATTCTGTAAGTTTTAGTCCTTACAATTAGGACCAAAAAAGAAAAAAATACATACTTATTAAAAGAAAAAAATGAAACTGTTCCTTTTTGCATATAATAAAATTGTTCATGTGAAAAGTTCTGGGCTGGGCACAATGGCTCAAACCTGTAATCCTAGACTTTATGTGTAAAAACAGTATTACACATAACATTGCTGGTATGAATTTGAAATGTGTTACAACTCTGTAAAACAGTTTTACAATTTCTTAAAACACTAAGCATGCAACTATTGTACTCAACAACCGCACTCTTGGGTGATTCATCTGGATAAATGAAGACTGATAGTCACACTAAAACCTGCACTTGAATGTGTATAGCAACTTTATTTATAGTATCCCCGAACTGAATATCACTCAATGATCATGGTTAATCATGGGTGAATGATTAAATAAATTGTGGTGCGTCCATACTGTGAAATATTATTTAGCAACAAATAGGGATGAACTATTGATACATGCCACAACTTGGTAAACCGAAAATTATTCTGAACGAAACGAACCAGGACCAAGATGTTACATATTGTATGATTCCATTTATATAAAACTGTGAAATGGTGAAATTATAGAAATACAGTCTTGATTCGTGGTTGCCATAGATTGAGGAGGAAGGGTAGCAGACAAGAGGGAAGTAGGTGTGGCCATGAAAAGGCAACATGACAATTCCTTTTGGGGATACAAATGTTGTGCATATTGGACACAACCATGCCAGCATTCTGTTTGTGATAATGTACTATAGTTTTGTAAGATATTACCACTGAGGTGACTGGGTAAATCATACATGGGATCTATTTGCAGTATTTCTTACAATTATAAGTGAATTTATGATTATATCAAAAGTTTATATCAAAATCTACGATTATATCAAAAGTTTAAAAAGCTTCCTCAGACAAAAAAAATAAATAAATAAGATAAAACCAAAAGAAAGAACAATAAATTGAAACAGGATAATCCCTGAGCCAAGAAAGCTTGAGAGGGTAACATATTGGAGGGAGCAAGACTTCTAACAAACATGTCACTAACACAGAGAAAAATCATCATATTCCCCAAATCCCAAACTTAAGTAAAGGTGAAGACAATGGAAATTCATTGCAACTAGAATTGCAGTTAATCTCCCTTCACCAAATGGTACCCACGTATACTATGGCAAATGTACAGAGAAAGCAGTTTCCTTGGATTCCGCTCACTCTTTTTGCTACTTAATTGACAAATGGAACTGATCTTGTATGTGGCCATAGTAAAGAGATCATGACTCCAAAACCCTCAGAAGAAGGATGTAAGTATCAACTTTAGTCACGAATAACTTCAGCTCTGAAACTCTATCATACTGCACATGTTCAACAGAGAACACAACCATATCCTCCATAATGCAACATGAAATTACTTATAAAAGGTAAAATTCTTGATGTGAATGAACTTTCACATGCAGAGATTACTGAAGTATGAAAGCAATGTGATATATTACCATAAACGCCAAAATGTTTCACCAGATATTTCTTTCATCTTATTCTTTTTGGCTGTGTTTCTTTAGGATGATGGTGTTATAATAATTGAAAAGATTAATTATTATCTTTGCACCTGAACCTATTTTATTGAACATTACTGTGACAATTGAGAGCAAATTGTATTGACAGGCCCTTCTTAAACATAATTATGCAAAAAAGTACCATCCAGAATCAATTAACGTTGGATATCACATTTAATTTTATGGAAATTCAGAGCTCAGCAAAGCACGAATCCAAGATACTCAGAGAGTAAAGGTGGGGGTAGTCATTGGTGATGATGTTTTCTTGCATGCACGTATTAATGGCTAAAGGGAGAAAGCTTGTGAAGATTTAAAGATTGTTTGTGGAGTAGTTAGTGCCATGGAATTATTAATGACAACTGCGTGTGTGTGTGCACGTGTGTGTGACACTAGTAATTGAATTCAGGTATTTTATCCAACGTTTATAGTGATGCATAGATGCTTATTCACTCATCCATGATGCTGATTGTCATAGGACCATCAAACTGAGGAATATCTGGCCATGAATACTGGGATGTAACAAATTGTTTTTGAAACATGTTAATAGCTACATATGGCATGTATATTTTGATAAATGTATGTGGCTGCTCTCAATACCAAACTGAAATGCTAAAATTGTTTGTTTGTGACATACACACAAAACACCCCATAAAAATAAAAATATCATCGTATATAAGAAACATGACATGAAACCCCAAGAGAAAGTAATACCAGTCTCAAAGGCCAAATTCAAATGCCTATTATGGATGTATGTATGTGTGCACTAATTAATTCAGGGATGTAAAAACCTAAACTCTATTCTTGGATATAAAATCCCTCATTAGTAAGTGCTAATTAAGTAAATGACAAATATTCTCATTTTCCAATTATTGCTATTTATTGTGACTTCATGATGACTTGTTTCCATTCATATTTTGAGTAATTAAATTTATACCATTTACTCTAATCCTCTGAATCTAATCTTCTGCATCCTAAACTTCATGTGTTTCTACACAATTGGAAAGTTATGTATTTCTATGATAGCTAGGATTAGCAACGAAGGGTTTTCTACTTTGCACTCTAATACTCTCAATGGAAATTTGGGAGAATAAGATTTGTTTTGGTTTAATTGTTTGGGTTTTCTGTTTCAAGATTCCTTATAAGTAAAACATCATTATAAGATTATTTGGGTGTATTTAGGAGCATGAGGAAATAACTATATATGTATTTATATATTTATACATTTATGTATGTATATGTATTTATATATGTATTATGTATACATAATGTATTATGTATATGTATTATGTATACATATATATGTATTTATGTATATACACACATATATGTGAGATATATCTCTCTCTCTCTCTCACACACAGATGTCTCCACTTCCTCTTTCTGAGCTTTAGAAGTCACAGACAAAATTTTAACTCTATTTCTACTGTCTTTAGCTTATATCTCTGCCTCCAGTCTCTTAAAGTTTCTACTCATATATTTTAAGTGACAAGAGTCATTTTCCTTAAACCCTCTCTTCAAAATGACAATCTTATGTCTAAAGGCCCTAGTGCTTCCACTGCCTTAAAAAAAAAGCCTCAAATGCTAACCTAGAAATTAGTACTATTTTAATCTCACATATTTCCAATGTGGAGGAAATTTTTTATTAATCCATGGGTTCATATTTGTTTTCTAAAGTTTCTCTGCTGAAATTGAAAATGGACATTTTCCCAAATATTGCTGCTAATCAAGGTCTTGTTTGAAGTGGAATTCAAATTCCAGTTTGAGTCAGAAATCTTCTACAAGGCTTGTCTCAGTTTTAAATAATCTTTGCCATACCCATTCTGTCATTGTCTTTGCACCTTTATTATAATAGTTGTTAAACTATGTTGGGGCATATCAATGAGTGTTTACTACTTTTTTTTCATCTGTTTTTATGTTATTAGGTCTTGAAAGGCAGGTCATGTCTGATACATAGAGGTAACTTTTTGAATATAAGGTAGACAAGGGCTAACATATTTGACTTTGCCTCACCCAAGTTCAACTCCAAAGCCCAGAAGGTACCAAGGAGAGAGCTCAACTAATTCTTGCCTCACTCTTTGCAAGGAAGGTGAATCCATTTCTATTTGGAAGGAAAGTTATTACATCAGCTCTAGGGAAAAAGAAAACGCTCTGCAAAAGTGAAAAATGTAGATTGTAAAGAATCATGGGTAGGAAAAGACGACTGCTATAATTTGTAGGTGTTAGGACACCACGGACTTGAGTGGCAGGTGCAAAGGTACATAAATATTGGTGCTCAAACTAATCGTCTTCTCTTGGGGGACTCGTAAGATCCACTACAAACAGTATAGTGAATTCTTGTAATTTTATGTTGCCTTGGCATGCATTTTGAATATAAAGTTAACTTTCTCAGACCCGAGGCAAGGCTTAGGCAACTTTGACAGCTTCCAGTTCTCTACCTCCCCCCAGTGCCTCACTGTGGTTGATCCAGATATCTGCCCTATACAATCTCCTCCTGTGCCTACCTCCCTGCTAGATAAAACCTATTTGACTCACCCCACGGTCTTACTGCACTTGTGTTGCTGCAAAGGAATATCTGAATCTGGGTAATTTATGAAGAAAAGATATTTATTTGGCTCAAGGTCTGTAGGCTGTACAAAAAGCATGGCACCAGCATCTATATCGGATGAGGGCCTCAAGCTGCTTTCATTCATGGCAGAAAGAGAAGAGGAGCCTCCAAGTGCAGGTATCACATGGTGAGAGAGGAAGCCGGAGAGAGACAGGGAGATTCCAGGCTCTTTTTAACAACTAACTCTTATGGGAAGTAGTAGAACAATAATTCACTCATTAACACTATCATGATATGAAGCCATTCACGAAGAATACACCCCCATTACACAAACACCTACCATCAAGCCCCATCTCCAAACCTGGAGATTCCAGATTTCAACATGCGTTTTGGAAGGTCAAATATACAAACTATGGAACCGACTGACTTCTATGCCCTACATGGGCTGCACAGATATACCACGGTGACCATCTCTCAGTCACAGGTGTTACTTTACGGAACTTAGGCCTCTATGTTCTAAGTTCACCAATTAGCACTTCCCAGGGAATATCTGCTTGACCAACACTCTGGACCCCAATAATGGCTTTGGCCCACAGGTTCCTCATTCTTTCTTCAATCCTCCTGCTGGTTGTGGTGTGAATATGCTGTGTTTTGGATATGGCTCCTCCCCACCAATATTCATGTTGAAATTTCATCCAGGCCGGGCGCGGTGGCTCAAGCCTGTAATCCCAGCACTTTGGGAGGCCGAGACGGGCGGATCACGAGGTCAGGAGATCGAGACCATTCTGACTAACACCGTGAAACCCCATCTCTACTAAAAAAAAAATACAAAAAATTAGCCGGGTGCAGTGGCGGCGCCTGTAGTCCCAGCTACTCGGGAGGCTGAGGCAGGAGAATGGCGTGAACCCGGGAGGCGGAGCTTGCAGTGATCTGAGATCCGGCCACTGCACTCCAGCCTGGGCAACAGAGCGAGACTCCATCTCAAAAAAAATAAAACAAATTTCATCCATAGTGTAGCAGTGTTGGTAGGTGGGGTCTGGGGGAAGGTTTTCGGGTCATGGGGGTATATTAGTGTTCTCACAGTAGTGAGTTCTCATTAGTTCTAGGAATGAATTAGTTCTCACCAGCATGAGTTGTTGTAAAGCCCGGACTCCCCTAGTATTATGCCTGTTCACACGTGCCTGCTTCCCCTGTGACCTACTTCCATGTTTTGACCCAGAACAAAAGCTCTTAGCAGAAGCTGAGCAGATGCCAGCATCATCCTTCTTGAACGGCCCATCTTGCAAAACCATTGAGCTAAATAAACCTATTTTTTAAATATAATTTATTGTCTTAGGTATTCTGTGATAGCAACAAAAATGGTCTAAAAGAGTGTCCCAGACAGCTGCCCACTTCCCACTGGCCCTGCGAGGCAAGCTGCCCATTTCCCTGTAAGTTCTGCAAGTAATGCACTGCTTTTGCTATTTCACATGCTTTGCCGATTTGCCTGCTCTGTGTCTCCCCTGACTGACACATCTGAACCTAACTTCTTTTCTGGTCAGAGTTCTTTGACATAGTAGCTATCTTGGTGGGAATGAACTCGATATAAATCAGTCATGAGCCTTAAGAGTATCTACCTTTACTTAAAACAGGAGAATCATTTGAAACCAGCATATATACAACCCTACTTACAAACTAACAATTCAATAGCTTATAAAGTTATAAAGATGGGCAGACAGTGAATTTTTGAAGTCACTCATTTATGTTATGTTTGAGTTTTTGACAATAAACATATATTCCTCTGGTAATCATTAAAAATTTTTAAAGCTACTTAACAATTTCATAAAGGAAACAAAAGATGTATTATTTATCACTGCTACTTAAAATCAGAGTGAACATCAGAGTGAACAGGCAACCTACAGAATGGGAGAAAATTTTTGCAATCTATTCATCTGACAAAGGGCTAATATCCAGAACCTACAAAGAACTCAAACAACTTTACAAGAAAAAAACAAACAACTCCATCAAAAAGTGGGCAAAGGATATGAATAGACATTTCTCAAAAGAGGACATTCATACAGCCAACAGACACATGAAAAAATGCTCATCATCACTGGCCATCAGAGAAATGCAAATCAAAACCACAATGAGATACCATCTCACACCAGTTGGAATGGCAATCATTCAAAAGTCAGGAAACAACAGGTGCTGGAGAGGATGTGGAGAAATAGGAACACTTTTACACTGTTGGTGGGATTGTAAACTAGTTCAACCATTATGGAAAACAGTATGGCGATTCCTCAAGGATCTAGAACTAGAAATACCATATGACCCAGCCATCCCATTACTGGGTATATACCCAAAGGATTACAAATCATGCTGCTATAAAGTCACATGCACACGTATGTTTATTGCGGCACTATTCACAATAGCAAAGACTTGGAATCAACCCAAATGTCCATCAGTGACAGACTGGATTAAGAAAATGTGGCACATATACACCATGGAATACTATGCAGCCATAAAAAAGGATGAGTTTGTGTCCTTTGTAGGGACATGGATGCAGCTGGAAACCATCATTCTCAGCAAACTATCGCAAGAACAGAAAACCAAACACCGCATGTTCTCACTCATAGGTGGGAAGTGAACAATGAGATCACTTAGACTCGAGAAGGGGAACATCACACACCGGGGCCTATCACGGGGAGGGGGGATGGGGAGGGATTGATTGCATTGGGAGTTATACCTGATGTAAATGACGAGTTGATGGGTGCTGACGAGTTGATGGGTGCAGCACACCAACATGGCACAAGTATACATATGTAACAAACCAGCATGTTATGCACATGTACCCTATAACTTAAAGTATAATTAAAAAAAAAAAAAAAGGAAGAAAAAAAAAAAAAGAAAGAAAGAAAAAAAAAGAGTATCTATCTTTATAAACAAGTTTCCTGTGAAAAGAGCACTTGGTTACCAGGTCACACACTTAGCCAATAGGCCATCCTCCAGGACAAGGAAGTATCCTGTAAAAGGTACATTGTAAATGTGGAAGGCTGAATCCCCTGCAGCCCTATCAGGGCAGGGCTCGTGTTTATAGTCACTCTCCTGAGAGCAATGTCAAGACTAAAATGAAAAGAAAACAATACAACAAACGAACGAGGACTTAGATCTCATGAGACTTAGAGTCAAGGACCAGTCATTTGATTGGATAACATTAAATAGCAATATCTCATCTGATGTCTAGTGGTCTGTGTAAGCCTTTATCAATAATTTAAAACAGTGATTTGAATATCATGGCTTTAAATACTGTGATGGCTTACAATTTCATGTGAGCACTATATTTTACTGAGTAAGGGGTCACAGAGCTTGCCAGATCATAGGTCCTCAAAAATAGTAAATGTGATTAATTTTTGGATTTATAAATACACCAAACATCTATTTTTTTAGCTAAACTTATATAAACTTGGAAAAATACAATACTACAGAAATTGCACAAGACTTTTGACCTATTAGTTATATGCCTTAAATTAACATATCACATTTTGCTTTTCAGTTTTCATAAAATATACAGCAATTGTGAAATAATTATTCTGAAAATGCAAGTTATTATTCCCTTTCTAAAAGTGAAAAAACTGACCCAGTGTTATAGACTTTGTCTTTTATCAATGCCAAGATTCAGTAGAATTGTTTTCTCATTCTGAATTATATCTTATTTCCCACTCAGCTCCTTCAAAATACTTAGAGTTTTAAAAGAATATTTAATGATATTCCTAATTTTATGCCATCTTTTTGAAAAATTTTATTTATTTGAATTTACTCTTATATTTTAACAAATTAGAATTGTGTTATGTAAGAATAATGAGTTACTTTTTATTATACCATAATGTAATATTGGGGTTTCTAACTCTTCAAATAAAAAATGACATTGAGAATTTCAATTAAGAACAAGAAAGTAGAAAATGTGCTTGTGCAATGCATATTATCTCCAACAGAGCAAAGCACATTTATAAGCATCTTGGGCAATAGTGAAGTTTTTATCAAATAAAAGATAGTAATTGGCAGTATTCCTTATTATTAATCCAAGATTTGTAAGCATCTATGTAATTACCTAGATGTTGTTGTCTTTATTGATTTATTTAACGAGCATTAAACAACAATGAAAATATTCATAAGATCACTACTGACTACTGATCATTCTACTCATCTGCGTTATATAACTAAGATTCTCATTCATCAGAGGAGTATCATAACTACATTTTAAGTGAGTATAACTTATTTCCAAAATGGTTGACATGCCCTGGAGGAAATATTTGCAAAACTTGACTCACAGTTTTGAATTTTCTTTACTACTAATAATTTGAAATGTACTAATTCTTCCCTCTATTTTTACCCCCAAAATATGTTTTCTGGAAATATGACAGTAGAATCTTGCTTTTTGTTCTTTGGTGGCAGGTTCATTTGTTTACATTTGTTATTTTCCTCTATATTCGGCTTTCAAAATAAAAATGTAAATTAGAAAAATTTTTAATATACTTATAATATTGTATATTTTCTGACAAAAAATATTCCGATGATAAGAGTAAAACAATTTTTAAAATATTTATCATGTTTGTGCCTTTAACAACCCTTGTTTGGCATTTCTTAATTCATCCTGACAAGTCAACATACATGACATTTTTTCTGAGTAAAGAATCTGATTGTTATGGCTGAAGGCTAAGTATTGGAACAGTTGATGTGAGACAGCTAAAATCCTCTCTGAAAGGTAAATGACTCATGAAAGCAACAAAATAACAAGAGCAATAAACTATGCCTAAGTTACTTTGACCACCCATCAGATAGAAAATTAGTCCTCATATATTTGTCTTAATTACGTAAAAGCCTGTTTTTCCCAAATCATGCCAGCCTGGAAGTAAAACTGGTGTCATAAGAACAGTTTTTTAAAAAGTATATTCATTAAAAAAGAAGAGTTATGTAATAAAAAATTCTTCAGAAGTAATAGGAAAAGTACGAAGACTGGGCATATGACATAAGCAATTAATTCATAAGATTAATACAAATGTTTAATAAATATATGTAAATCATTTCCCACCTCATTAATAATTATATAAATAACAAAGTTATGTACTCTCATAATGCCAAAATGATATTGGAATTTCATTGAAAGTTCAGGAGACTAAATTTCATAAATGACTGGTGGCAATTAGAAAACAGAAATCATAAGTATTAACTTTGCACACTCTGAATTAGTTATTACTTTTTGATACATATTATGGGGAAGTCATCATAGATGTACATAAAATTATTTGCAATCATAAATATGGTATTTTAATTTATGACTATGACAATTTGAGAAAACATTTCTACATTCCCAACAGCAGAAGACTGACTATGTAAATTATGGTATATACTTATTATAAGGTAATCAAGCCTGTTTTCAAAGGAATATTTATTGGCATATTAAAATATTTTAAATTTATTGCTAATTTTAAAAATAAGGCATTTCCTAATAACAGACTTAATGAGGTTTCAGGAAGTGACTATGAAAAAATTTGACAATAACTAAATGTAGTGCTTCTGTAAACATTTCTATGACTTTTAAAATACCCTTTTTAATTTATAACAGTTTTAGACTTGCAGAAAAGTTGCAAAGATAGCATAGAGATTTGAACTATACCCCACATCCAGTTTCTACGATTATTAACAGCTTAGATTATCATTGACTCAACTCCAGGGCATTTTTCAAATTTTTCAGTTACACAACCTATTTCTGGACACCACATCGCATTTAGTTGTCATGTCTCCTTAGGCTCCTCTTGGCTGTGATGAGTTCTCAAATTTACCTTGTTTTTTATGGCCTTGACTGTTTTAAGGAATACTTATCAGAAATTGTGTAGATTAGGATTCATCTGATGTTCTCATGATGAACCTGTTTTGTCAATTTCTGGGACTAGATCACAGAGCGAAGTTTTCATCCCATCATATGAAGGGTATATACTACATGTAGATCTTTCTCACCTGGCTGAGATAAACTTTGTTAGGTACTATAACATATCTTGCTTTTTTCCCTTTGTATACTGTATACTTTCGAAGAAAGTCACTATTTATAGTCTACACTTAAAGAGTGGGTGGTTATGTCTCTTCTACTTGTGCCTATCTGCAGCAGAACACACATGTTTGTTTGGCTTTTTTAATGTATTTCCTTCCCTAGTCCTAGAGTCAGGCATTTACTCATAGATCCTTGGTTCTTTTCATTGGAGAATGATACCAGAAGTCAAGATCTGAGAACTAGGTGTGTTTGTCCTTACAGAGGAATCATTGCTTCTAGCCCCTCCCTGCTGACAGAACAAAGATATATATGTGTGTGTCCTAACTCATGAATACACACATAGCTATACATATTTTTACATATAAATATCTTTATCTAAATTATGCAAAATGTGTCCACATTGATGTTTCTAACATAAATCCATTACAATATATGTCATTCTAGTCTCTGCCCCTTGCTTACCTGTAACCTCCGACTCCAACAGACAACTGACTCCCTCCACCCTGCCCCGTCCATTTACCTGATTGTTCCATTCCAGTACACATGTGTAGTGGTATCATAAGTGGTATCACTTTATAGCAAGTGACTTCATCAACTACTATGGTACAGTAGCTACGTATGTTTTTCTTTTTCTTTTCTTTCTTTTCCCGCCCCATTACACATTTGTAATATCATTATATTGTTTTGTCACATTTTGCATTTCTTCATGGAATCCTCTGACTTTTAAAATATCGCTTACATTATTTTTTACCCATTGTACTGAAAGTTCTCTGCGTTTTGAAAAATGCTTAACCAACCGGACAATTACAAGAGTATACAGGATAGTTTCACCATCCATACAGAATAGTCTCACCAAAATTACCACTGAAGTATTGTATCAGCTACCCGCTGTTCTATAGCTGTAGCAGCTTCTGCTCCAGATCAGTTGGCCTCTGCTGTGACTGTCTGGATTTTCCTGCCATTCCAGATTGCAGGGTGCTGGTTTGTCCTGAAACTTCACTTTTCTCATTGTTCCAAGAAAAATTATTGGTTTGGGGTTTGTGCAACTTCGTCTTTTTGTAAGGAGGGAGTGAAGATGAATAAGCTCATTATATGTTGAAACGAAAACCAGAAGTTTTCAGGGGGTCTTCGGATATTTAAGTATAAATGTTCAGAGTTAGTAAGATATAAGTATGAATTTGGAACTTTATGAAGCTGTCTGGGTGACTGGTATGTTTGTGTGTCCTTTGTACACGGTAAATAAAGCTAATGTCATGGATGAGATTGCCTTGGTAACGACGATAGGCTATTGAAAGGAGTAGAAACTAGAATCAAACCCAACAAGTGAGTCTTTAATGGCCACATAGAAGATAAACCAGCAAAGGGGTTGGGGCATCAAGAGTATTAGAAGGAAATACAGACGCTTTGATAACACCAAGAGTGTTTTCAGGAAGAAGCATTCAATACCATTGAAGGTTTCTGTGAGGAAAATCAGATGAAGACTGAAGAATGTATTTATCTGATTAGTAGCACAGTACTGTTGGTGGCAACAGTCGAAACACTGCAGTAGAGTAATGTCAGGAGTTATGTTGTCTTAAATGGTTAATAAAACAGTGAGAAACTGTAAGCAATGAAATTGTTAAAATAGATAACATTTGAAAGATTCAAGATATTTGTATATTTGAATCTGTTTAGAAGATGTAGTTTAGAAATAAAGGTATGATAATATGAAAGAGGAATATCGTAAAAAAAAAAAGTAAGTTGACTGCTGGGAAAACTATTTGTGAAATTAGGCCTTTGAAATTACAACTGATTATGGATAAATATTTATCTGAAAATAATAAACAAAAGTATTAACAGATATTATTTCTGGTTGGCAAAATCACCTAAATTTTTTTTCTTGTTGCTCTTTCATCCAAACTGGCACTGATTATGTTCCAGTTTGTAGTTAGAAGGGAAAAATAACAAAAACACCAACAGCAACAAAAAAATATTTAACGGTGAAGACTCATCTCTTGCTTTTCTCTGATTTAAGATGACATGAATACAGTCCCAGTCCCAACCTTCGTGTAGTTTAAATATTAGAAGAGGAAAAGGTAAAATGCCTACAGAATCTCAGTATAAGATAATAAACACTAAGAGAGGTTTACATATGAGGCTTTGAAAACACTATAATTCAAATAAAATAATTTAGGGCATAATTTAAAGTTTCTGTGTACTCCAATACAGTAGCATCATTTATTATTTTTTAATTTTTTTTTTTTCTGAAACTCCTTATTTAGTTTGCTGTACAAGGAATGAGACAGCACATTGGCCACTGATTTGCTCCTCACACATCTCAAGCTTGCTACTGACTGATGAGAGGACCAATGAGAATCGATGCACTCTAAAGGAACTGTTATAATTGTTGTTTCTTTATTTTTAAATTTGTTTTGATTTTTTATTTTTGTGGGTACATAGTAGGTATATATATTTATTTATTTATGGGTTGCATGATATATATCGATGTGAGCATGCAATGATAATAATTATATTATGAAAAATGGGGTATCCCTCACCCTAAACATTTTTCCTCTGTATTACAAACAATCCAATTATTATTATTATTATTATTTTGGTTATTTTAAAATGTACGATTAAATTAGTTTTTACTGTGTCGACACTGTTGTGCTAGCAAATGCTATGTTTTACTCACATTTTCTAATTATTTTTTTGTACCCATTTACCATCTCTACTTCTCCCCACCCTCCCTCCTCCACTACTCTTCCCAGTCCCTGGTAAGCATCCTTTCACTTTCTAATCCATGAATTCGATTATTTTAATTTTGAACTTCCTCAAATAAGTGAGAATATGTGAAGTTTGTCATTTGGTACCTGGCTTATTTCACTTAATATAATGACCTCCAGTTCCACCTATGTTGTTGCAAACTACAGAATCTCATGCTTTTCATGGCTGAATAGTATCCCACTGTGTATATGTACCACATTTTCTTTGTCCATTCATCTGTTGATGAACAATCAGGTTGCTTCCAAATTGCAGTCATTGTAAATAGTGCTGCAATAAGCATAGAGGTGCAGACATGTCTACAATACACTGATTTCCTTTCTTTTGGGTGTATACCAGGAAGTGGGATTGCTAGATCATATGTTAGCTCTACTTTTGGTTTTTTGAGGAACCTTTAAACTGTTCTCCATAGCAAACATACTAATTTACATTTCTACCAAGAGCGTATGAGGGTTCAGTTTTCTCCACATCCTTGCCTGCCTTTGCTATTGCCTGACTTTGGATAAAAGTCATTATAACTGGGGTACAGTGATATCTCATTGTGGTTTTGATTTGCATTTCTCTGATGATCAATGATGTTGAGCATCTTTTTATATACCTGTTTGCCTTTAGGATGAGTTCTTTTGAGGAAGGTCTATTGAGATGTTTTGCCCACTTTTAAACCAGATTATTAGATTTTACCCTACAAAGTTGAGTTCCTTACTTATTCTGAAATAATCTCTTGTCATATGGGTAGTTTGCAAATATTTGTTCCCATTCTGTGAGTTGTCTCTTCAGTTTGTTGACTGTTTCCTTTGCTGTGCAGAGATTTTTTAACTTGATGTAATGTCACTGTTCATTTTTGCTTTGGTCTCCTGTACTTGCTGGGTATTACTCAGAAAATTTTTGCCCAGTCCAAATTCCTGAAGAGATTCCCAAACATTTTCTTTAAGTAGTTTCATAGTTTGAGGTCTTAGATTTGAGTATTTGACTTGATTCTTGTATATGGGGAGAGATGGTGGGCAAGTTTTTTTTTTCCTCTGCATATAGATATCCAGTTTCCCCAGCACCATTTATTGAAGACTGTCCTTTCCCCATGTATGTTCTTGGCACGTTTATCAAAAGTGATTTCATGGTAGGTGTGTGAATTTGTTTTTGAGTTCTCTATCCTCTTCCATTCTCCTATGTGTCTGTTTTTATGGCAGTACCATGCTGTTTTGATTAATATAGCTCTTCAGCATAATTTGAAGTAAGGTAATGTGATTCCTCCAGTTTAGTTATTTTTGTTTAGGAGAGCTTTGGCTATTCTGGGTCTTTGGTGGTTTCACATAAATTTTAGATTTTTTTTTCTATTTCTGTGAAGAATGTCACCGGTATTTTGTTGGGGATTGCATTGAATCTATAGATTGCTTTGAGTAGTATGGACGGTTTAACAATATTTATTGTTTCTGTGCATAAACGTGGATATCTTGCGTTTGTGTATGTGTGTGTCTGTGTGTGTCTTCTTCAATTTATTTCATGAATGTTTTATAATCTTTTAGAAATCTTTCACTTCTTTGGTTACCTTAATTCCCAGGTATTTTATTTTATTTGTAGCTATTGTAAATGGGATTACATTTTTGATTTCTTTTTCAGATTGCTGTTGGTATATAGAAATGCTACTGATTTTGTATCTTGCAACTTTACAGAACGTACTTATCAGTTCTAGTAACTTTTTGGAGGAGTCTGTAGCTTTTTCCAAATATAAGATCATATCCTCTCCAAACAAGGATAGTTTGACTTCTTCCTTTCCAATTTGGATGCCCTTTGTTTCTTTCTGTTCTTTGATTGCTCTAGCTGGGATTCCCAGCACTGGGTTGAATAACAGTGGTGAGAGTGGGCATCTTTGTCATTTTCCCAGTATTAGAGGAAAGGCTTTCAGTTTGTCCCCATTCAGTATGATGCTAGCTATGATTCTGTCATATATGGGTTTTATTAGGTATGTTTCTTCTAGCTCCAGTTTTTTTTCAGAGTTTTTACCATGAAGAGATGTTGAATTTAGTCAAATGCTTTTTCAGCATCAGTGGAAATGGTCATGTGTTTTTGTCCTTCATTGTGTTGATAGGATGTATCATATTTATTGATTTGCATATGATGAACAATCCTTTCATCCCAAGAATAAATCCCACCTGGTCACAATGAACTATCTTTTTAATTTTTGAATTTAGTTTGTTTTTATTTTGTTAATGATTTTTGCATCGATATATACAGTTATATTGTCCTGTAGCTTCTTTTTTTGATATCCCTTTGTCTGGTTTTGAAATCAGGGTAATATGGTCCTCTTAGAATGAATTTGGAAGTGCTCCCTCCTGTAGTTTTCAGAATAGTTTGAGTGGGATAAGCATTATTTCTTCTTTAAAAGTTTTATCAAATTCAGCAGTGAAGGTATTAGATCTTGGGCTTTTCTTTGCTGACAGACTTTTTGTTATGGCTCGTATCTCATTACTTGTTATTAGTCTGTTCAGGTTTTAGATTTATTTACGGTTCAAACCTGAGAGTTTTTTTTTTCCTAGAAATTTATTCATTTATCTTGGATTTTCCAATATATTGGCATAGAGTTGCTCATAGCCACAATGATCCTCCGAATTTCTGCAGTATTAGTTTTAGTGTCTCTTCTTTCATCTCTGATTTTATGTATTTGGGTATTCTCTTTTTTTTTTTTCATAAGTCTGACAAAAGTCAATAGTCAATTGTATTTAGCTTTCCAAAAGATAAACTTTTTGTTTCACTAATTTTTTGTATTTGTATTATTTTAATTAATAAATGAAATTAATTTTATTTATTTATGCTCTGATCTTTCTTAATTTTTGTCTTCTATGAATTTGGTTTGGTTTTCTCTTGCTTTCCTAGTTAAGATGTATCATTATGTTCTTTATTTGAAGTTTTTTTTTATTTTATGTAGGCATTTATAGCTATAAAATTTCTCTTAGTACTGGTTTTGCTGTATCCCATAGGTTTTGGTATGTTGTATTTCCAATTTCATTTGTTTCAGAAAAATTTTCAATTTCCTTCTTAATTTCTTTATTTGCCCACTGGTTATTCAGGAGCATACTGTTTAATTTCCATGTGTTTATATAGTTTCCAAATTCCTGTTGTTACTCATTTCTAGTTTTATACCATTGTGCTCGTAGAATATGCTTGGCATTCTTTCAACTTTTTTGAATGATTTAAGATACCTAATACATGACTAATCCTTGAGAATGACCCATGTACTTAGAAAAAGAATGTGTATTCTGTAGCTGTTAAACAACATGGTCTTTAAATATCTATTAGATTCATTTGCTTTATAGTGCAGATTAAGTCTAGTCTTTCTTTGTTGATTTTCCATCTGAAAGATCTGTTCAACGCTGAAAGTAAGGTGTTAAAATCTCTGGCTATTGTTGTGGCTCCCTGGCAAGAGTACTTCCAGGCTACTGTCAGTGTTCCTTTCAAGTCCAAGGGCTCTTCAGTCAGCCTGCAGCTGCCTGGCCTAGGCACTGGGCTCACCCTTCAGGGAACTGGGCTCCCTCTGGCTCAGGGTAGGTCCAGAAACGCCATCCAAGAGTCAAAGCCTGAATCAGGAACCCAAGAGGCCCACTTATTTCTTTACTGCACCCTTGCCACGGCCGAACTGGTACCTAAGATGCAAGAGGAGGTCCCCTTGACTTTTCCTTCTATTTTTCTCAAGCAGAAGGAGTTTCTCATTATAGCCACCACAGTTGGGAATGTGCTGAGTCTCACTTAAAGCCATCAAGTCTGAGTCTCATCCAAGACCCACATTGTATTACCTGGCTATTGCTGCTCATTATTCAGGGCTCAAGGGCTTTTTAGCCAGCAGGTGATGGATCCTGCCAAGACTAGGTCATTGTGTTCGAGCTAAAAGGTTTCCTCTGGCCCAGGATGTATCTACTAGAAATTCCATCCAGAAGCTATGGCCGAGAGAGAGGTCTCATGACTCTGACCAGTGTCCTATCCTGCTGTGGCTGAGCTGGTAGTCAGGATGCAACACAAAGTCCTCCTCACTCTTCCCTCTCCTTTGCTCAAGCAGAAAGAGGGGTCTCTTTTGGAATCACAAGCTATGCATCTGAGGAGGGATGGCATAAGCACTCCCTTTGCTTCCCTGGCTGTTATCTCAGTAGGTCATATGCCCCCAAGTCTACTGTCTCCCAGCCCAGTTCAGCACTAGGAGTCGCGTGGGTGTTGCAGTCTCTGTGGTCTAGACTGCCCTTTCAACTTCCTTAGAGGCCCAAAGTACTTTAACCCATGGTGGCAAGGCTTGCCGAAGCTCAGATTCTGACCACTGGGACGTGCAAGCCCCACCTCCTGGAACTTTTGCTGAGTTCAGCAAAACAGGGCTGGAATTAGCTGATGCCTCCCCACAAAGGGAGTATTTAGGGCTGGTTTAAATATCCCCTTTATTGGCAGGTGTCAGCTGAATTCAGCCAGGTTTTTCTTTCTGCTCTGACAGGCCAGCATTGAGTTCAATGCAAAGTTTCACAATTGCTGCACTCACCCTCTCACAAAAGCACAGATGCTCCCTGCCATGCAACCCTTGCCAGGGAGTATAGAGGAGGGGTGGCCTCAGTGATTCAAGACTCTTTTCCTACCTTCTACACTGCCTCTTTCAGCGATGTGAGGTTAAAACCAGGTACTGTGAGTGCTCACTTCATTTTTGTTTCTTATGAAAGTGCTTTTTTTGGTTAGATAGTGGCTACATTGATGTCCTCATTGCAGGGTAAAGTAGGTGGAACTTTCTATTTGTCCATTTTACTCCACTCCCTATAATGAATTTTTATGAATTGAATTGATGGCTGTAGAAATGCTGATTTGATTCATAGTTCTTTACCAACATTGCCATTCAGTCATAACTTCTTCCTGCTTGTTCTTTTTCTCCTTCTACTCATGTTCTCTCTCCTCCTCAAAAGACGAAGTTATGACACCATGAGATGAGGATTTTTTTCCCTTTTACTCACAGGCAAAAGCATAAATAAACACATTTTTGTCATATAAATAATTTTAGTAGTCATGACTTAAATAAAAATGTTTGCTACTCTTCCTTTGACGTTTGATTTGATTAATTTAAATATTCACTAAGGGGTAAACTCTATGTAACAGTCAAACAAATGATAATATCCAGAAATGTGGTTCTTCCCTTATTTTTGCACATATTTATGCCTATAAGGTATATATTTTTCAGTTTTAAATTATTTTCTAACATATTTACATATGTATTCCAGTTACATTTTAATTGGTAGCCATTAGTATTGAAATGTAGACAAATGGTTTTCAGACACAAATATTGCCAACTGGCAACAAAGAAAGTGCTATGTTCAAGGTGGCCCTGTTGACATATTTGTATGTGAATATTTGAATAGACTGATGATTAAACTCTTTTCAATGTGACCTCTTATTTCCAAAATAAGGTTGAAATTAAGAATTCTTTGCAAATTGCTTAGAAATTTTTACCCTAGCATTGTTTATCAGCATTCCCTTCATGTGATGTTAACACCAAATTGAACTCAATCTCAGGCCCTATGGGAATTATCACACACATTGTGATTAAAAGCTTATAATCGATGTAATTTTAATACATCATCAAAGGAGAGCTGAATCTCAGGATTCAAGCCATCCCCGTTTCATCTCCAAAATACTTGCAAACAGAGTGTGTCTGCAGCAGGAAACTCAAACAACTTTATTTATCAGTACCATCTCCGTTTAATTCGCTGTTAAGTGTCTTTGTTAAATAACATTGCCTCTCTGGTGCTCATCATGATCTTAGATGATTAAAAAGCATTTGGATAATATCTGTAATAAAACTAAGCTCACTGAGCTATGTATACTACTGAATTCTGGGGATGAAATGAGACAAAGTTTTCCAACTGTCAAATTACGTAGAGTAAGTTAAGGGAAATTAACATGGAACTTCCCCAGAGATGCAATAGTTGTATTCTATTGTCAGTTTCTTTTCTTTATTTTATCTTTGAAGACAGATGCTGACAGCAGTTTGTGAATAAGCATTGAAAGGCGTCTTTGGAGTAGAAATGTAGAGTACAAACACAAATCAATGTGCAGTTTTTGTTCTTACGAATTTCGTCAAAAATCAATTCCCAAGCTAACCGAACTACGGTCAACTTAATATTTTTCTTTGTTTCTGTATTTCTTTCAGCTGCAAAACAAACAATATTTACCATGTAGGTGTTTATTGTTGAAATTATAGTATTAAATAAATGTGTTGTAACTCCCTCCCCCCCTTTTTTTTTTTTTTTTTTTTTTGAGATGGAGTCTTGCACTGTTGCCCAGGCTGGAGTGCAACGACTCACTGCAACCTCCGCCTCCTGGGTTCAAGAGATTCTCCTGCCTCAGCCTCCTGAGTTGCTGGGATTACAGGTGTGCGCCACCACATCCGGCTAATTTTGTTTTTTTTAGTAGAGACAGGATTTGGCCATGTTGGTCAGGCTCGTCTTCAACTCCTGACTTCAGGTGATCTGCCTGCCTCAGCCTCCCAAAGTGCTGAGATTACAGGCGTGAACCACCGTGCCCAACCGTTTTTGAAAGAGTGGGTAATAATTTCATTGCATGGTGTTCAGAAGGGAACACACTTGTTTATTTAACCTAGAAATTCACTGAAGTCATCTTCCTGGGACTTTAGTTGAAGGACCAGAGTTTAAAACAAGTAAAGTATTTTATTCCTCTTCAGAAATGTAAGAATAAGATGCTAGATAAATGGCATACTTCTACTACTAATAATAGTAATAATAGCAAAGAAAGACTTAAAACAATCTCAGCAAAATTTTCCTTGCTTTACAATGTCACATTGCCCTAGAACCTTAAAGTGAGGAAGAGCAGAGTCCTGAAGCAAAGCATCTTAAGATTTATGAGGGGACTCGTTTTAGAGATGGCCATTTGCTTGGAGACTGGACATGTGGGGCTGTCATATGGCAAACACAAATCATGTCATGGCAAGAGCACAAACTTGAAATCAGACCTGTTTGATATACTAATTATTTGTTAATTTTGAAAGCATCGAAGGACAGATTCAATCCCCAGCATGACTTTAGACTATCTTTCTGTATGTGGAAAGAAACTGCCTAAACTCTCTGAGCTTTTTTTTTTTATTATTCCTGAAAAACAAGTGGGAAAATAATTCTACCCGAGGGAGTTATTTGAAGAGTAATGAACTAATTGAATGAATAAATAAATAATAAAAATTGAATTAAAAAAACACAAAAACACAAAGAAGAGTAATGAACTAATGATCTTAAGACCTCCAGGAATATTCCCTGAGTAGGCTCATAGCAGTTATCATTTTCTTTACCATCTCCTTTTTCTGTATTTTTTTCTTTCATTCATTTTAAATTGTGTTCATTATGTTCCAATGAAGATTAAATTTTTGTCCTGACAGATCTTTTGTGAGTACCAAACAAATCAAAATATGTATATGATACTGCTTTACAGTGTAACATTTTATATTGTAAAGAATTTTGAAGCAATCCTAGTATTAAATAATACAGGTGGAGAAAAGATTAAATCAACTCAAAGATATTGCTGAGTTTGGGTCATAATTGTTTAGCACAGATGATGGTGTGTGTTTGGCAACTTTCTGCTTATTTTATTTATTTTTTTATCTCTACTCGTTCTCCTATCATCAGAACCCACAGTCCATCTGCCTCTGCTGTTGAGGAGCCTAAGGCAATAGCTGTGGCAATTACCTCTAGTCTCATTATTGCCTTCTGCAATGCCACTTGGGGTACTGTTTCCATGTTGGCACTGGCAGAATAGACATTTGCTTACCAAAAATTACCCAAGATATCTTCCTTATTTGTATTCCCTAGTGTCAGTGCTTTTATTTTGGCTGTTAAAAAAGTGCCAGTATTTCTGGAAGAAATATAAATTAAACTGATAGTAATTTTTTCTTATCATAAATTCATCTATTCACAATAGGGAAGTTCAGCTGAAATACACAACTTTTATGGGGAGAGGAGAGGTCTGTAACATGGAACCTGACTTATATATACATAAGCATAACTCTTATTTAAATATATAATATAGGGGCCGGGTGTAGTGGCTAATGCCTATCATCACAGTAATTTGGAGGACTGACGCAAGAGAATTCCCTGAAGCCAGAAGTTCAAGATCAGCCTGGGCAACATAACGAGAACCCAACTCTAAAAATAATTTAAATATTAGCCTGGCAGGGTGGTGCATCCCTGTAGTCCTAGACGCAGTGGTGCGGTGGGAAGATCACTGAGTTCAGGAGCTCCAGGCTGCAGTGAGCCATGATTATAATTTCACCACTTCACTCCAGCCTGTGTGACTAGGCAAGACCCTAACTCTAAAAAATTTTTTTTTAATATATGATATACAAGGATGTGTGCATATATGTATATTGTGAATATATATATATAATATGCAGTATATATTAAGCATAATATATTCTATCATCTATGCATCCACGTATTCATCACCTATCCATGTGTCTCCCATTTATGTATCATCATAATGAGAATGCAAGGAGAGAACTTGTGCTAGGTCCCACAGCAAGTGACCAGCAAAGGGTAGATTCTACCCTGGTTCTATTTATATCCAAAACCTGGGATTGATATATGGTAATTCTATAATTTTTTTTCAGGAAACTTTTCCATAGTTTTTGCTTGATATATAAAACCTCAGTCTTTATAAGAGAGAATATGAAATAAAGAGGCATTTTATATACTAAGATATGGGAATTTCCCTTCAAGTTTTAAAAGACAAGAAAGAACAAGAAAGCTGGCCACAGAAGTTTATTTCCAGATGCTTGCTCTAATCTCACAACTCAAAAATAATTTTGCTTTCAGTGCCTTGGTACTGCATGATGAGCTACGTAAGACAAACTAGTTATTTTTATTGAATGTTTTCTTTAAATAAAATGTTAAGTTTGTACATCCAAGTTGTCTTTATTTGAGTCTCTTCAACTGTTTATAAGCCACAGAACTTTTTTTTAGCTTTTTCATTACAAGAGAAAAATAATATCCAAGCAGCATTTAAAGAATATACAACTGGACAAATGCAGCTGAAGAGTTTCCAATGATTCTCTATAAGACGATGATTCCAAGTGATGCATACTGTCAATATAAGGGCTTATGACAGTGACTAAATCTAGTTGTTTTATAAAAGATCTCACTAAAATTTCAACTACTTGTCAGAAAGTATTTTCCATCTAATCATGAAAATGAATTGAGTATGGAAGATAAAAGACAATATTATCTGAAAGATGCCAACTGGGTCAACTCTACAGTTTTGGGGTTTTTTTAATTCTAGAGTTAGTTTTTTGTCTGCACTGCAGGGTATATAGAGATGCATAAGTAACATGAATTCACACTTGAGTTTTATAGACCTTTGTTTAAATCCTCTTAGTGTTCCATAAGTCTTTTTTTTTTTTTTAATCAGCTCCTCTACATAGTGTTGCAGTTATAATTCAGTGGAATAATCCTTATTGAGATCTTTGCACAGGATCTGATACTTAGTACTCAACAACATTTATTGGTGATACTGGTGATGATGACGATAAATGATAGGGGATAATAATGATGACAACTACTTTGGAGGTGTCTGTAATCTAGGGCTAGAGCCCAGTTAGGTTACAATCCCTATATTTACAGGAACTCTAGTTTATTGTTTCTTAAAGAGGAATAATCCAGGGCAGATGTCTACCTTGAGTGTTTTAGATTAAATACGGGACTGCACTGGCCATAGATGGGAATCAGTACAGACTCATCAGTTTTGACTGTAAAAATTGAACTGACCTTAATTCTCATTGCCCAAGTCAGTTATATGTTCAAGTCAGGTTTGGAAATTCCATTTACTTCATACATGTAAAGCCTCATTCCAAGCATTATAGATAGAAACTAAATAACAGCTACTGACTTTGAAGAGATTCTGCCTAGGTCAACAAACTAAAAATTACAGGAAGGTGTTATCAATTCTTCCACATGAGAACACCTAAAGGTTAGAAATGATAAACAGCTCGGCTTGGAAAATGAGAAAAATCCAAACACAGCCAATGAAATTTTGAATTTGCTTTTACAAACTAATAAAATATGCTAGGAATTTGTGATATTTACCATTTCTAGTACTGGCTATTCAAACTGTGAGTTTAACCTCCTTGACTGAACCAGTTTCAACTTCTTGACATCTTCCATTATTTAAAATATACCGAGCACACTTTTCATCCATTAAAAATTGTCTTAGAAAATAAAAATCATTGATCTCTTCATTAAAATAAATACATTCTGATCTTCTTTTTCTGTGGAATTATTATTCCAAATGGTTTTCATAATCTGGAAGATGCATATAACTCTCAATCCTAGGAGAATTTTGGGTATCAGTATTGAGACTGGTGAATGGAGTCAAACACAGCCTGAGAACATGGAAAGAGAAAAGAAGGTACAACCTCAAGCCTCTGGAATATTAGGCATATTTTCATCTTATTTGGAATGAAATCTAAGCCTAGCTCTTCTATTAGATAAATTTGTCTTCTTAATCCTTGTAGCTTTCATATGATACATAAATTTAATTTAAAATTATAATGGAAGAGTTTTATTTGTCATTTCAAAACAATCTCAAATTAGCTCTTTTCAACCACAATAGAACTTCAAGAACACTTCTCCTTAAACACCTTACTATTCTATCCTTTGATACCAATAGTGTAATCATCCAATTATCCAATATCATAGTATTATCTAATGACAGCCATCTCTCATGGTTTTGGTATTCTTCACAAATCTGTTACTATCAACTGCCTCAGACTTAGGAATGAATCGTTTCATCCCATCTGGCATTGTTTTCCTCTACTGCAGAAAAAAATACAATTAACCTCATTCTCATTGTTTTACCTGTAATGACAAAAGCATTCTACATATTACAATTCCAAAACATGTGCTTAATTACTTAATTAGAGACTTGAGAACTGCAGTAGTTAGTTAACAGGAAGGCAAGGAGAGAAAAAAGCGTGAGAAGATGAAAAGGTTCAGTGAAATATCCCCACACTTGTGTGAAATTATTTTGCATAATCATTATTTGTCAAGTAGTTTACTTACATGAGAGAGAACTGAGAATTTGACTGTAGTTAAAATAGGAACAAAAACCACACCACCACTCCTAGAATTTTAAAGCATGCGTAAATGACTTGAGGCTTATCTGACATGATACCAGGGAAGACGTCTGGCTCTCCAACCTTGTAGAAAGGAAGTTTCAAAGGTAAGATTTGAAAAGACAAGATTTGAAAAGGGAATGACAATTCAGCACAGAAATACAAAACAGTGTTTACAACTTAGTAAAGCTTTTTTTAAATAACTTTTTGTTGTTGTTGTTGTTGTATTATACAGCTTGTAAGTAAATACTACCCCGTTCAGGACATATAGAGACACGTCACTCTACACATGCTCAGAGCAACAAAGAATCAGTGTCACCTGGAGTTTGTAGGAGATTCAGACTCTTCAACTCCACTTAGAATTACTCAAGCCCACATTTTACTAAGCTAATTTGTTTACATATCAACAATTAAGAGCACTTGAGTGGACTTTGTATCTCCTTCCCAATTTATTTGTTTTTGGATTAAGATGTCACACATATTGCAAAATGGTTAAATAATTAACATTACAGCATTACAGCATTAACACTCGTGACATTTATTTTTCTTCCTAATAAGATGCTATCCTTACCGTACGAACCAAAGAAACTCATTTGTTTTATTTCACTGTAGAAGAGAAGCAAACGGAATGGAATAAAATCACTAAGTTGAGCATTGATAGGCTAGATAATTTCACAGTAAATGAAAAAGTGTAACATCGAAGGGAAAATAAAAATGTTCATTTAAATTAACTCATTTATTTGCTTTTTATTCAGAATGTTTTTAAATTTCTTATCTTTTTAGATACCCATTTTTTCTCCTCATATGAATTTTTTAGTAAATCTTTTAGCACAGTCCTGAGTCACATGTCCTCATGCTTTATTTTTCAAAAGAATTACTTACATTCTTGAATGATAGTTTATGTGGCTATATATTCTGAATCAGTTTAAGAATATGTTCCCCTTGTCTATCAAATGCTTTGGAGTTATCGAAAGAGCAATTTAGTTATTTTTCCTTTCGGTGAAACATATTTCCTCTTTAAAAAAAGTTTTAGCTGGGCCCGGTGGGTCAGGCCTATAACCCCAGCAGTTTGGGAGGCGAGGCAGGAAGATCACTTGAAGTCAGGAGTTCAAGATCAGCCTGGCCAACATGGAGAAACCCTGTCTCTACTAAAATTACAAAAATTAGCTGGGAGTGGTAGCATTTACCTGCAATCCTTGCTATTCGGGAGACTGAGGCTGGAGAATTGCTTGAACCCAGGAGGTGGAGGTTGCAGTAAGCTGAGATCACGCTACCAGCCAGGGCGACAGAGACTCCGTCTCAAAAAAAAAAAAAAAAAGTTTTATTTTTGTTCTCTTTTATGTTTTTTGTTAAATTTTTTGTAACAATGTATTTAGTTTTAGATTTACAACTATAATCATAAAATTTTAATAATTATATTATCAAATGTTGCTTGTAATATTTAGTAATAGGTTATACTACTTTTAATTTTTATTATTTTCTTTAAACTAAAGTTGGAAATCTCACTTCATACTCCATATCTTTAAACTTCTATGTATCTCTTTAATTCTTAATGCTGCATTTCGGGCTATTTACCTCAAATTTTACTAAGCCTTTGACTAATTGTGCAAGTTGTCAATTTCAATATATAGTTTTTTTAAGTATCTAGATGTCTATTACATTATTTTTATAAATGTTATTTTTGTAAATATGTCAATTTTTATAGTGTTTTACTTATCCATACTCATTGTAAACACATTAATTTGATTATTTCAGGTTATCCTATTGCCTCTTTTTCAAAAGAATTCCATAGTAGTTAAAATTGTCATGTTACTGTCATTAGAAGCTCAGAAATAGTACAAGTCTACCAGTTATACTTGTATCCTAACTGTTTTGCACCCTAGAAACTATTAATAATTAAAAGCAATGTTGTTTTATTGTTTGTTTTGGTGCCTGCTTATATTGAAATTAGTTGAAGAAGGACAATGAGGATAGAGGATGCGTTGTGTTGCTTTTCAGCTTTGACTTAATTCTTGAATTGTGTAAGAGATTGTTTCCATTAAAATACATTTGCTCCCCTCCTCTCCAGACCTGCAAAAGAACACACCTTCGCTATATATAAGCACATGGCTAAAAATACCACAAGGCAAATATACACACATCGTATCAGAAAAATGAACAAAGCAGGTAGGTGAGATCTACTGAAGACATCACTGGAGAAAACAAATCACTCTTTTTTTTTTTTAAATTATTATTATACTTTAAGTTCTAGGGTACATGTGCATAACGTGCAGGTTTGTTACATATGTATACTTGTGCCATGTTGCTGTGCTGCACCCATCAACTCGTCAGCACCCATCAACTCGTCATTTACATCAGGTATAACTCCCAATGCAATCCCTCCCCCCTCCTCCCTCCCCATGATAGGCCCCGGTGTGTGATGTTCCCCTTCCCGAGTCCAAGTGATCTCATTGTTCAGTTCCCACCTATGAGTGAGAACATGCGGTGTTTGGTTTTCTGTTCTTGTGATAGTTTGCTAAGAATGATGGTTTCCAGCTGCATCCATGTCCCTACAAAGGACACAAACTCATCCTTTTTTATGGCTGCATAGTATTCCATGGTGTATATGTGCCACATTTTCTTAATCCAGTCTGTCACTGATGGACATGTGGGTTGATTCCAAGTCTTTGCTATTGTGAATAGTGCCGCAATAAACATACGTGTGCATGTGTCTTTATAGCAGCATGATTTATAATCTTTTGGGTATATACCCAGTAATGGGATGGCTGGGTCATATGGTACTTCTAGTTCTAGATCCTTGAGGAATCGCCATACTGTTTTCCATAATGGTTGAACTAGTTTACAATCCCACCAAAAGCCAAAATTGACAAATAGGATCTCATTAAACTAAAGAGCTTCTGCACAGCAAAAGAAACTACCATCAGAGTGAACAGGCAACCTACAGAATGGGAAAAAATTTTTGCAATCTACTCATCTGACAAAGGGCTAATATCCAGAACCTACAAAGAACTCAAACAAATTTACAAGAAAAAAACAAATAACCCCATCAAAAAGTGGGCAAAGGATATGAACTGACATTTCTCAAAAGAAGACATTCATACAGCCAACAGACGCATGAAAAAATGCTCATCATCACTGGCCATCAGAGAAATGCAAATCAAAACCACAATGAGATACCATCTCACACCAGTTAGAATGGCGATCATTAAAAAGTCAGGAAACAACAGGTGCTGAGAGGATGTGGAGAAATAGGAACACCTTTAAAACAAATCACTCTTAATGTTCACATAACCCCTCAGTTCTTCCATTCTGCTTTAATCATTTAAAGATGCACATCCCAAAAAGAAAAAACACATTAGCAGATAGTAGTAATGAATGACCTAACAAAAGACGTGACCAATATTGAAAGAATGACACAATAAAATTAAAGACCCACACAAGAGTGTCTGCAAAATATGAACTATAAGAGGAATAACCTAGACTGGTCCAGAATATAGAACATGTTTACTGGCTAAATATTAAAGCCAGTCAACAAACATTAAAGGGTTAATATCAATTATAAATAACATGTTATAGATTTCAGTGCATAGATTTATAGATTACAATTTGTTGATGAACAGTATATAAAATACATTTAATTTACTTAAAGTATTTTTTGTTTATCAATTCTTCAGTTGAAAAAATTCCCCAATTATATTTTAGATATAGGTGTGTGTGTGTGAGTTTGTGCATGTGTGTATGCAGGTGAGTGTGTGTGTGTGGGAGGGGAGGAGTCTGTGCAAACCATACCTTTTTCAACAAAGATTATAGTGAATAAAGGGGATATCAGTTTACATCAAATATTTTAATGTGTTATCTTGTCAGGGCTTATTATATCTTGTCCTTAGGCATGTTATGTTATGTAGTCACTAGGTTTAAGTAACAATGTCCATATTTAGCAAATACATGCATGCCACAATAAAGATGTTCAGTGAACCTAAGAGTAACATACAATAGGAGTAGTTGTTGTTAAGGAATGGAGAAGAAAATTTATCATTCAAACTTGAGCAAAAAAATTCTGAGACATTGGTGAAAATTAAACTAAATTGTTAGTACAATGCAGAAAGTTTTTAACTAAGATCTCTGCATAAAGTATCTATACTTAGATTAATATAAATAACAAAATTATTTAACAAAGATATAAAACAGTGTAATTTTCACTTAGAGATTGCCTTTAACTGTTAGATAAATATCACCTCTGTCACAAGAAGCAGGTGAGTTTTCAAACTGATGAGGTATCAAGGAATTTGCAAATTTAAGAGAAAAAAGGTGTGATGTAATTGCCAACCTTAGTTAATAGAAAGCTACTACTTTCCTAAGCAGCAGCCTTAACTCTGTGTTCTGTTATTAATGATAGAAAAGGGCCTTGGTATGTATTTTATTATTGAAGAACTACAGAAAACATGGACCTTAATTATTCAGCAGCCTTAGGGGCAACCTCCAATGTTAAGATAAAAATAAACTTCTATCCACTGCAAGTCTGAATCCAGCAGAATGAGGGAACAAATCATATCTTTATTTCATTTGTGTGTTGCAAAATGTGCCTGGGAAAGGATCTAAGAAAGAGCATTACAGTCAGAACCTTGCTGTAGGGTGACTTTCAATGAAGGAACAAATAAGACTTGATGTATCACATGTCATTGTACTAAGGCTTAAAAGTGAGAGTGCCACTTAGGACTTGATTCCCTCACTGGGTCTCTCCCAAGGGAATATTTTAAAACAGGTTCCAAATAGGAATCAATGTAAGGTATATATGTGCCAATCTTGCCTCCAGAAACCTAATAGACAGAACATTTCCAGTTATTGTCTTTTTTCATCTATTCAGCATAAGGAAGTCAATTTGTGAAATTACTCAGGACAGAAAATGGTGATTCTACTAGAGAATGTTTGCAATAAAGCTAGACCTCTGTAGACATTTGAATGCCTAGAATTTGGTTTCCTCTCAGGCCGCAATGTGCAGATGTAGTTAACATAACCTGAAAATCAGAGAAACTCACTTTAATTCTCTATTTGTTACTAGATTTGGGTTTTGGGCCACTGTTATCAAACAGAAATAAAATGTGAGCCACAAAGGCAAACTCCTATATAATTTTAAATTTTCTAATAAACATTTATAAAAGTAAGTAGAAAGAGTTGAAATTAATTTCAATACTATATTTGATTTAACTCAATGTATCCAAAATATTATTTATCATGTAATCTACAGAAAAAATATGAGATATTTTACATCTTTTTACTAATCATCTGAAATTAAATATTCTTTTCTTTACTTACAGAGCTTCAGGTTTCTACTAGCCATATTTTAACTGCTCAATAGCAATATGTGGCTACTATCTTCTGTAGTAGACAGTTTAGTTTCAGACAAATATTTTCAGGGGGTTTGTTATATCTTAGTCATAAACAACATTGAAAGAAATAACAGTATAGACATTTTCTCAAGATGTATGGTTGAATAATCAAAACAAGAGTAAGAGATAGTACTGAGAGAGAAAGAGAGAAAAAAAAAATCAATATTTGAATGAGCAGAGTTATTCCCAGCATAAACTTGAGCTTGTAATGTGGAAGTGAGGTAGAACAGCTTTGGAATGGCAATTGACTGACGTTGCAATGTGTTAAGAGGAATTTTTAAAAAACTGGACCACATGAAGTAGCAAGTGGCCATGATAGTGCAAAAATTATATTATGGAACACAATGGAAGACGCTAGCAACATTTAACCTGTAGAGAAAAATGTAATTAGGAGAAGCAATAACTGTCTTTAAATAATGATTGGAAAGACAGTTGCAGATAAAAGTTGAGTTTTTTCTAGATAAACAGAAAAGACGTAAGTGCAAGGTATAACTGACAGACCAAAAAGACATAACTGAAAGATATAACTGACAGGCCAAATATGGTCATTTTATTTGTACATTAATTCAACAAGCGTATATTGAGCATCTACTATGTACAACTCAATATGCAGACTGCTAGGGTGGAAATATGAATAATAATACAGTAGACATAGTTTGAAAAAACATGAGATAGCTAAAGTAGGTAATTCCTCATTGTAGAAGTTGTTCTAAAATGGACTGGATGGTGACTTGGTAAGTGTAGGGTTGTAGAGTTTCCAGTATCATAAAAACTTTACACATGAGTGCCACGGCTGGCAATAGTGGATTGATTTGTTTCAAACCAATCCTACTAACAAGAAGTACATGAAATGTAGAAAATATTGTTTAACAAAACTTATTATTGAAGCTACCAGAGGACTTTCAAAATAGTGAAGGTTTGCAGATCAGAATTCAGATGAAATTAGGGTAGTTTAAAAAAGTAAATAAAAAATGTTTTTCTGCTTTTCCCTTCAAGGCAACTGTCACAACTGGCTGAGAGGTTGAAAGCAAAGAAGCACTTTAGAAATACAGATAATTAATTAGAATAATAAGTATTTTTAATGTGTCTATGTAATAATGAAGATAATGACAGAACCAAAGTGGCTATTCTTTTCCTTTTGTCTGATTTTAACATAGGCACGCCAACTTTCTTATGTTTACTGTGGCATAGTGTTGCTTTTTTCATGCATTTATCTTTGATCTACGTATCTTTATATTTAAGATGCCTAGGTTATGAATATCTTATTATTAGGCCTTATTTCCCCGTAGTGACAATTTTAACCTATTAATTGGATTGCTCAATGCATTTACATTTAATATAATTACAATTATGACAAATTATGAACTTACTATTTTGGGATTAATTTTTTATTTATCCTGCTGTCCTTTACTCTTATTTTCTTCCTTTCCTGCATTCTTTAATATTAATTGAAAATAACTCAGTATTCCAAATTATTTACTTTTATTATCTTTTTATGTAAACAAATTTTTGGGGAGTTATTCTAGCTTTAAGAATGAATATTAATTCAATGAATCAATGTTAGAACTGTAAATTACAACTCAACATTTCTACGTATATCCTTCCACCCTTTGTGCTATATGTATATGTGCCTATATATATTTTTTCTAAATATTATACCATACATGCCTAAAATCCATTATTTTTATTTTAAATATTTAATTTTGTTTTCCTTTTAAACATTAAGATATAAAAATGCATAAATAATAACATATATATTTACCATTCATGTATCTTTATTCCTTTATGTAGTTCCACATTTCCATCTGATGCCGTTTTCTTTGGAACTAGAAACTTCTTCGTGTGTGTTTGTGTGTGCTGTATTTTCTGGTAATTTACGTTTTTGTATTTGTTTTTGGTATTAAACATTTGATTATCATACCACTAAGTGTGTTTATTGTTGGAGATGACAGAGTTTTCTATCTGTGATTTGATACCCCTTATTTTATTTAAGATAAAAACAGATATCAGCTATTATTTTTGTCAAATATATATTCTGAACGAATTTCTGTCTTTTACTACTCCACTTACTCATATTTCAACTGCTTAATATTGACCCAGAAAGCATTGATATTCTGTTCATTTTTAATCCACATTGCAATTCGTGTAGTTTTTTTTTTCTTCTTCTTCTTCTTTTTTCTACACTCTCCAATCTATTGTTAGTCCCATTGGTAAAGTTTTTATTGTAGGTATTCTGGTTTCAAATATACAATTCTTAGTTGGTTCTATTTTCCATTTCTTTGCTGAAATCTCAATCTGTTTACTCATGGTATACATCTTTTCATTTATATCCTTAAATATTAATAAAATGATTTTAAGGTTCTAATCTAAAATCTCCAGATCTCGTGACCTTTCAAGATTGGCTCCTATTCATTTGTTTTAACTACTTGTGACTTTTCTGTAACATCTTCACATAACTAATAACTTTTTGAAAAATTTATTCTAGGCATTGTTATTCCATGAAATTTTGAATTTGTCTTCCTTTAACGAGTGTTAAAATTGATTTTAGCTGGCAATAATTTGTTGTGTGATATACTTTGATTGACTATGGCTTCCTCTTAATAATTATTAGGTATGACCATTCTTAAGATGAGACTTTTTATGAAATTTTAAATGCCTAAGATATTTGGTTAAGATTTTTCTACCCTGACTAAATATAACTTCAGTACCTTTAGCACTATTTATTATTTATAATATCCTCATATCATAGAGCCTCTCAGTATCTCTTTTATGTCAGACCGCAATGAAATGACTTTGGTATGTGCATATTTTATATTTCATTATCCAAAGAAATTACAGCTCTAGTAGCATACAAAACCTCTAATTTCTATATTTTCCAGTGTGCAGGGTTACTGGTTGCTGCTTGTGCCCTATTTCTCTGGGTTCTGTTATGGAGCATTTCTTAAGGCATAAACTCTGAAAGAATATGAAACTTACTTTGTGTGATTGTCTTTTCTTAGGAATACTCTCCTACATTGCCTTTTGACCAATGTCCAAAAACTGTTGTTTCATATATTTTGTACAGTATTATAATTTTTTATACTAGAAGGTTAAGCTCAGTATTTCTTAATTTGTCTTGACCATGCAACCAGAAATTATCATTATATAATTTTTACATGTCTTTATGATCTATAGATGTAATCTTTTTCACTCTAAATACTTGTCATTTTTATTTATGCCTCTAAAATATGATCATTTTTCTTTTTCCATCTAGTTTCTGTTACTTTTTATTAAATGTAGGAATGGACCCGAAAACCCCTTCTTACAAATTTACAGAATGAAGGCAGGTGGAAGGAAGATAAAGAGAAAATAAGTCCCTCTACAGTTTATGATTCAAAACATTATTTATATTTGTTATAGAACAATATAACATTCAAAAATATATCATAAATATAAATGAAGAAAAATTATGAGTCCCCTGATAGAACTTAATTGAACTGACTAAACATTAATTACATTCCCTACCTTATTGTCTACTTTCCAATTTACATAAACTTATTTGAGTTGACATTTTTTCAGCTTGGGATCTTCATGCATCTATATCTTCATTATTCCTTTTTTCATTCCATTTTAAGCCATGGGTAGTGCTAGTTTCCTTCTTGGTGGCTTTCATTGCATATTGATCTCTAACAGTCTAACCTCAGCATTTCTGACTTTTTTCCCTCTCCAACTTCAAATTTTACTGTCAGGTTTTCTTTTACCAAGTTTAGAAATTCTAGGAGAGAATTGTAAGTTTTACCAGTTTCCCAATGTTAGGGAAAAATGATTCTGCATTAGTTATTAAGAGGATCAGAGACGTGACATAGGAGCTCACTTCTCTTTCTGCATATATTTCTCCTATCAAAAAAAGCAAGAGAAGTCAATAAAATATAATAAAATAAAATTATTAATCTTATGAATTTCTGATTCTAGTTCATTAAGAGAAATTTTTATGTTGGATAGAATCAAAATCTTTCTGAAGCCAAATACATTTATTATATTATGTCTCCCTTTCCTACATTATCTAGCCTTCAATCACAGAAAGAAATTTAAAATAGCTTGTAAAATATACTTTTCACAGATCTAAGATGACTGTTTCATGGCACTGTATGCTTTACTACAAGGATATAGATATATTCATGGATATTTTCAAGAGTGTTATCCTAAAATGCATATAATTGTAAATGTTGTCACCTTACATCTCTAGTAAAAGATTATCTTCTTCAAACACTTGTAATAAGCTACTGTATAACCGGATTCTCAAGAAAGACTTTATACACCTTGGGCAGTGGTGTAGATGTGGAAGATGAACTTGTTGTATGGAATTTTCTAGATTTATGGTCTGATATGAGCTAGAAAGCTTCAAAGATATTGTAACATTAATTTCTTTTTATATTTCAACAACTAACAATAAAATGAAGACTACTACACTGCAGTGTAGTGTTCTTTGATGATATAAGACAGTAAACTATACTGGACATCTCTTTTCCAATAATTTCTGAACTACTTTAATTTTTATCATTGTAAAATAAGATTTTCAACTTATAATATCTATTGGCATTCCATGTATTCTGATGAGTTTATTTATACTAAGTCATATTCCTAATGTATTTGTTAAAGAATTTGATTTATTTTTTAATCTGCACTGGATAATATAACATTCTCATTACCAGATATTCTTGTTCACATTCTTAATCAAATTATTTTAGGTTCAAGTTAGCTGGACAAATTATTTTTTAATGTTAGTGTTATTAAATATCAACCTGAAAAACCATCCAATTGAACTGTGAACTACAACTTTTCCACTCCACCTACCCAAATCTAAATAAGTACATTAATAGTATCCAAAGGAGGAGAAAAGCAAGATAGCGGAATAGAATCATCCCCCATGCAAGGAGACTATCTACACATAAAATAAGTACTTTTGTAAGAGCCAAAAATCAGGTGGGCACACAGTACCTGGTGTTAACTTCATATTGTTCATATCGCTAAAATAGACACTGAAGAAGTAGAAAAAACAGTTGTGAATCACTGATGCCACTCCTCCCCCATCCCTTGATAGTGACAGCATGGTTCAGAGAGTGATTCTGAGTGCTGGGGAGAGCTAAAGCCAACAATTATGAGGCATTATTCTCAGGGCTGCCCTTGTTATAGCAGAAAGCAAAACTGGACCAAACTCAGCTGACACTTGCCCACAGAGGGAGCATTTAAACTAGCCCTAGTCAGAGGGCAACCACCATTCCCAGCAGTCAGAACTTGAGTTCTTGAAAGCCTTGCTACCATGTACTAATGTTCTCTGGGGCCCCAGATGAAGTTGAAAGGCAGTCTTGACCACAAGGACTGCAAATCCTAGGCAAGTCCTAGTGCTAAACTGGTCCCAGAGCCACTGGGCTGAGGGCCACATGACTAATGGAGATAGAAGCAGAATCAGCTAAGGGAGTGCTGGTATCAACTCTCCCCTAACCCCAGGCTGCAGAGTTCATGGTCCCAAAAGAGACCTCTTCCTTCTTCTTGAGGAGAGGAGATAGAAGTGTGGGAAGGACTTTGTCTTGCCGTTTGGACACCAACTCAGCCACAGTAGGAATAGGGCACTGGTCAGAGTCATGGGAACCCACTATCCATGCACTAGCTAACAGACAACTTTTTTAGACTCATAGTGGGCCAGAGGGGACCCAGGTACCTTCAATAGAAGAACCCAGTTTGGCAAAGCTTCATCACCTGCTAACTGAAGATCTCTTGGTTCCCCAGTAATAAGCAGTGATCCCAGGTACAACATCAAGACCCTTGGGTGAGACTATGAGATTTGCTGGCTTCAGGTGAGACTCAGCACATTCCTAAATGCAGTGGTTACAGTGAGAGACTCCTGCTTCAGAAAAGTGGGGGGAAAAGTAAAGGGGATTTTGTCTTACACCTTATGTACCACCTCAGCCACAGTGGTACAGAGCACCACATGGGGTCTTTGGGTCTCCAATTCCAGGCCTTGACTATTGGGCAACATTTCTGGATATGGCCTTTCCAGAGGTGAGCCCTCTGCCCCGAAAGGTGAGACACAGAACAGGCAGTATTCACCACAAGTTGACTGAAGAATCCTTGGGCCTCAAGGGAACATTCGTGGTAGTCGGGCTGTGCTCCCATGGATCTAAACAGGCAGCAGTCAAGGAGTGTGGCTCCTCTGCCTGTGGAAAGTGGAAGAACGACTGGGAAGGACAGCATCTTGTAGTTTGATGCCAGCTCATCTGCAGTACAATAGAGCACCAGGTAGACTTCTAAGGTTTTTAACTCTAGTCCCTGGCTCCTAGACAGCACCTCTGGACCCGCCTGGGGACTGTGGGAACTTGCTGCCCTGAAGGGAAGGACACAGACCTGGCTGGCTTTGCCACTTCCTGATTATAGAGCTGCATGGTTTTGTGCAACATAGGTGGTAGCCAGAAAGTGGTTAGAGCAGGCCTTGAGCAAGATCCAGTACTGTGTTGGTCTGACCCTGTGCAGTGGTAGAGGTGGTAGCCACAGGGGTGCTTGTGTCAGTCCAACCCTAGCTCCACGTAGCTTAGAAGAGAGAGAGAGTGTGTGAGATAGATCCCTCTTGTCTGAGAAAATGTAAGGGAAGAAAACAAGTTTCTGCCTGGCAATCCAGATAATTCTTCCAGATCTTGTTGAAGACCACCAAGGCAGTTCCTCTATGAGTATTCAAAAAGTACAGCATTACAGGGCTTGGGGTCCTACTAAAGCAGACACAGCTTAGATCACAACACTCCAGGTTTTTGAATACCTGAAAAGTCTTCCCAAGAATGATGGGTACAAACAGGCCCAGACTGTGAAGACCACAATAAATACTCTTTAATGTCCATACACAGATGAACTTCTACATGTATTAAGACCATCCAGGAAAACATGACCTTACCAAATGAACTAAATAAGGAACGAGGTACCAATCCTGGAGGAACAGAGGTATGTGACTTTTCAGATAGAGAATTCAAAATAGCTGTTTTGAGGAAACTCAGAGAAATTCAAAGTAACACAGAGAAGGAATTCAGAATTCTATCAGATAAGTGTAAGAAAGACATTGAAATAACTTAAAAGAATTAAGCAGAAATTCTGGAGCTGAAAAAATGTAATTGGTATACTGGAGAATGCATCAGAGCCATCTAACAGCAGAATTGGTCAAGAGGAAGAAATAATTCATGAGTTTGAAGATGGGCTATTTGAAAATGCATAATCTGAGACCAGGCATAGTGGCTCATGCCTGTAATCCCAGCACTTTGGGAGGCCAAGGTTGGCAGATCGCTTGAGCCCAGAGGTTTGAGATCACCCTGGGCAACATGGTGAGATCCTGTCTCAACTAAAAATACAAAATAATAATAATAATAATAATAAGAAGAAGAAGAAGAAGCTTGGCTTGGTGGCATGCACCTGTAATCCCAGTTATTCAGGAGGCTGAGGTGGGAGAATCACCTGAGCCAAGAAGGTCAAGGATACAGTGAGCCATGATTACACTACTGCACTCCAGCCTGAGCAATGTGAGTGAGACATTGTATCAGGAAACAAACAAAAACAAAATAAATAGAAATAGCCTCAAAAAGGCAAATCTAACAGTTAACCTTAAAGAAGACATAAAGAAAGAGAAATGGAAGAGAGTTTATTCAAAGAAATAATAAATTTTTAAATACAGTAAAATATATCAATATCCAAATACAAAAAGGTTATAAAACACCAAGCAGAGTTAACTCAGAGAAGTTAACGGTACAATAGGAATTTAATAATTAAACTTCCAGAAGTCCAGGATAAAGAAAGGATCCTGAAAACAGCAAGAGGAAAGAAATAAATTACATGCAATGGAGCTCCAATGTGTCTGACAGTAGACTTTTCAGTGGAAATCTTATAGGACAGGAGATAGTGGCATGGCATATTTAATGTGCTGAATAAAAAAATATTTTATCATAGACTAGTATATCTGGTAAAAAAAAATATTGTTAGAAAAGAAGGAGAAATACAAACTTCTGCAAACAAACAAAGGCTGAGGGATATCAACACCAGACCTTTCTTACAAGAAGTGCTACAGGGAGTACTTACATTAGGAAAAAGTAGAACGTTATTTAGTAGTAAAATATCATGTTATGGTACAAAACTCACTGGTAATAGTAAGTACACAGAAAAACACAGAATATTATAGCACTGTAAATGCAGTGTGTAAACTACTGTTGTCTTGAGCAGAAAGAATAAATGAAGAACCAGTCAAAAATAACAACTGCAACCACCATTCAAGAGATAGACAGTACGATAAGATATAAACAAAATGTTAAAAAAGTCAGGGGGACAAAATTAAGGCATGCAGTCTTTATTAGGTTTCTTTTTGCCTATTTGTTTACTTGTGTTGTTTAGGAAGTGTTAAGTTGATATCAACTTAATGTAATGGGTTTTTCAGGTAGTATTGCAAGCCTCATGGTATTCTCAAACCAGAGAACATACAATGGATACACAAAAAAATAAAAAGCAAGAGATTCACTCATGTCAGCAGGAACAACCACCTTTACTCAAATAAAAACAGGAAGAAAAGAAAGAAGGAAGAGAACACCACAAAACAAGCAGAAAACAAATGATAAAATGTCAGAAGTAAGTAATAGTTTATCAATAATAACATTGAAGGTAAATGAACTAAACTCTGTAATATGAAGACACACATGGACTGAAAATAAAGGGATGAAATAAGATATCCCATGCCAATAAAAGCTAAAAAAGAGTGACAGTGGCTATACTCATGTTAGAAAAAAGAGATTTCAAGACAAAAACTATAAACAAAAAAACAAAGAGCTCGCAATACAATGGTGAAGCTGTTGATTCAGTAAGTGGATAGAACAATTTTAAAAAGTACTTACACCCAACACTGGAGCACCAAGATATGTAAAGCAAATATTACTAGAGCTAAAGAGAGAGATCCCAGTACAATAATAGCTCAAGATCTCACTCCATTTTCAGGAATGTATAGTTCTTCAAGACAGAAAATCAACAAAGAAACATCAGACTTAATCTGCACTATAGACCAAATGGAGCAAATAAATATTTATAGAACGTTTCATCCAACGGCTGTAGAATACACATTTTTTTCCTCAGCACATGGATCATTTGCAAGGACAGACCACATGTTATGTCACAAAAGATTATTAAATCGTTCATAGAAATTGAAATGCTATCAAGTATCTTCTCTGGATGCAATGGAATAAAACTAGAAATCAATAACAAGAGGTATTTTGGAAACTATACAAATACATGGATACTAAACAATATGCTTTTGAGTAACCAGAGGGTCAATGAAGAAGTTAAAAAGGAAACTTCAAAATTTTTTGGAACAAATGATAACAGAAAAAGAACATATCAAACCCTATGAGATACAGCAAACACAGTACTCAGAGGGAAGTTTATAGCTGCAAGTGCCTACATTAGAAAAGAAGGAAAACTTTAAAAAACAACCTAATAATCCATCTTTGTATTAGTCTGTCCTCATGCTGCTAATAAAACATACCTGAGACTGGGTAATTTATAGAGAAAAGAGGTTTAATAGACTCACACTACCATATGACTGGGGAGGTCTCACAATTATGGTGGAAGGCAAAGGAGAAGCAAAGGCACATCATACATGGCACCAGGTAATACAATACGTGGTACACAGGGGAACTCCTATGTATAAAACCATCAGATTTTGTGAGACTTATTCGCTACCATGAGAACAGCATGGGAGAAACTGTTCCCGTGATTCAATGATCTCCACCTTGCCTGGTCCCTGACACCTGGGGATTATTATAATTCAAAGTAAGATTTGAGTGGGGACACAGCCAAACAATATCATTCCAGCCCAGCCCCTTCCAAATCTCATGTTTTCATGTTTCAAAACCAGTCATGCTTTCTCAGCAGTCCCCCAGAATCTTAATTCATTTCAGCATTAACTTAAAAGCCCACAGTACAGTCTCATCTGAGACAAGACAAGTCCCTTATGCATATAAACCTCTAAAATTAAAAGCAAGTTAGTTACTTCCTATATGCAACGTGAGTACAGACATTGGTTAAATACACCCATTCCAAATGGGGAAATTTGGCCAAAAGTAAGGGACTACAGGCTCCAGGCAAGTCTGAAATCCAACGAGGCAGTCAAACCTTAAAGTTCTGAAATAATCTTCCTTGATTCCATATTTCACATTCAGATAATGTTGATGAAAGAGGTGGGCTCCCATGGCCTTGGGCATCTCTACCCCTGTGGCTTTGCAGGGTACAGGCCTCCTTCTGGCTGCTTTCACATGCTGGCATTGAGTGTCTGCAGATTTTCCAGGTGTACAATACATCTATCGGTGGATCTACCAATCTGCAGTCTAGAGCATAAAGGCCCTCTTTTTACAGCTCCAGTAGGCAATTCCTCAGTGTGAACTCTAGTGAGGGCTCTTACTCCACATATCCCTTCTGTACTGCCCTGCCAGTGGTTCTCCTTGAAGTCTCCACCCTTGAAGCATAATTCTGCCTGGACATCCAGGAATTTTCATACATCCTCTGAAATCTAGGTGGAGGTTCCCAAACCTCAATTCTGGACTTCTGTGCACCTGCAGGTCCAACACCACGTGGAAGCTGCCAAGGCTTGGGCCTTGCACCCTCTGAACCAACAGCCTGAGTTCTATGTTGGTCCCTTTTAGCCATGGCTGGGATGCAGGGCACCAAGTCCGAAGACTTCACAAAGCAGCAAGGCCCTTGGCCTGGCCCACAAAGCCATTTGTCCCTTCTAAGCTTCCAGGCCTGTGATGGGAGAGGCTGCCATGAAGATCTCTGACATGCCCAGAAAAAATTGTCCCCACTTTCTTGGCAATTAAAATTTGGCTCCTTACTACTTATGCAAATTTCTGCAGCCAGCTTGAATTTCTCCTCAGAAATGGGATAGATTTTTCATTTCTATCGCATCATCAGACTGCAATTTTTCTCAGGTTTTATGCTCTGCTTCCCTTTCAAATGTAAGTTCCAATTCCAAATCTTATATTTGTGAGTACCTAAAACATAATGCTTTTAACAGCATCCAAGTTACCTTTACTACTTAAAACTTTTTTCTGCCAGGTGCCCTAAATCATCTTCTTTCTCAAGTTCAAACTGGTACAAATCTCTAGGGCTAGAGCAAAATGCCACCAGTCTTTTTGCTAAAACATAGCAAAAGTCATTTTTATTCTAGTTCTCAACAAGTTCCTCATCTCCATCTGAAACCACCTCATCCTTGACTTCATTGTCAATATTACTATCACCATTTTGATCAAAGCCATTCAACAAGTCTCTAGGAAATTCCAAACATTCCCACATCTTCCTGTCCTCTTCTGAGCCCTCCAAACTGTTCCAACTTCTGTGTGTTACCCAGTTTCAAAGTCACTTCCACATTTTCAGGTATCTTTACAGCAGCACCCCACTCAACTGGTACCAATTTACTGTGTTAGTCTGTTCTAACGCTGCTAATAAAGACATACTTGAGACTCGGTAACTTATAAAGAAAAGAGGTTTGATGGACTCGCACTTCCACGTGGCTGGAGGTGGGGGGCTCACAATTATGGCAGAAGACAAAGGAGGAACAAAGGCAGGTCTCACGTGGCAGCAGAAAATGCAATACATGACATACAGAAGAACTCCCATTTATAATAGTATCAGATCTCATGAAACTTATTCACTACCCTGTAAACAGTATGAGAGAAACCACCCCCATGATTCAATTATCTCCTCTTGCCCCTACATCTTGACACATGGGATTATTATAATTCAAGGTGATATGTGGCTGGGGACACAGCCAAACCATATCAATTTTATTCTTTAAAGAATAAAAAAGCAAGAGTGAAACAAACCCGTAATTAGTAGAAGAAAAGAAATAATAAAGAACAAAAATAAACAAAATCGAAATAAGGAAACTCTCCAAAAATCAATAAAACAAAAAGTTTTTTTGAAAAGTTGAACAAAATCAACAAAACTTTAGCCAGAGTAAGTAAAAAAGAGAAATAATTGAAACTAATAAAATCAGAGATAAAAAAGGAGAAATTACTACTAATACTGTAGAAATTCAAAAGATCATCAGTGGCTACTGTAAACACCTCTATGCCAATAATTTGGAAACTCTAGAGGGAGTGACCAATTCTAAGACACATAAAACCTACCAAGATCAAAGCATGAAGAAATACAAAAACCTGGAAAGACCAATAACAAGTAATAAGATCAAAGACATAATAATGTCTCCTAGTGAAGAAAAGCACGGGACCTAATGGCTTCACTGCTGAATTCTAACACACATTTAAGGAAACACTAACACTAACTCTATTCAAGCTATTGTAAAGTTAAAGTAAAGGTGAAGGGAATAACCATATGATCATTTCAATTTATGTCAAAAAAGCCATTTGATAAAATTCAACATCCTTCATAATAAAAATCCTCAAAAAACTTGGTATAGAAAGATGATACCTCAATGTGATAAAAATCATGTAGGGCAGGCCCACAGCTATTACCATGCTGAATGGGGAAAAAGTAAAAGCTTGTTTTCTAAGATTTGGAATATGAAAATGATGCCCACTGTCACCACTGTTATTCATTCAATATAAAATAGGAAGTCCTAGCTACAGCAATTGGACAAGAGAGTGATATATAGGACATCAAAACTGGAAAGAAGTTAAATAATCCTTGTTTGCAGATGATAGTTTCCTATATTTGGAAAAGCCTAAAGACTTCACACACACAAAAAAATGTATTAGAACTGATATATACAGTAAAATTGCAGGATACAAACTCAACGTTCAAAAATCAGTAGCACATACATATGCTCACAATAAACTGAAAAAGAAATTTAAAAAGTAATGCCATTTACAATAGGTACAAATAAAATAGTCATGAAATGATTCATGTATCTCTACATACATGGATAAGTGATATTAAACGATATATATTTATATATAGATATACACATCTGGATATATATTTTTATAATTATTCTGATAGCATATAATATTATCTAATTATGGGTATAACATACATGTATTTAATAGTTAATGATGTTTATTATTACAGCTTTCTCAGATGCATACTTTCCAAATATTTGCTCCAATTGTGTAGGTTGTCTTTAACTCAATTGACAGCTTCTTTTGCTTTGCAGAAGCTTTTTAGTTTAGTTAGGTTACTACTGTCAATCATTATGGTTTTTGGTAATTATTTTGGTGTCTTTGTCACAAAATCTTTGCAAGGCCTATGTCCAGAATGATAGTTTCTAGGTTGTCTATTAGGATTTTAATAGTATTAAATTTTACATTTAAGTCTTTAATTCATCATGAGTTGATTTTTGTATATGGTGTAAGAAAGGATCCAACTTTAATTTTTGAATATGGCAGTCAGTTATCCCAGGACTATTTATTAAATAAGAATTCCCTTTCTCATTGCTTATTGTTTTCAACGTTGTCAAATATCAGTTGGTTATAGGTGTGTGGCTTTATTACTGTGTTCTCTATTCTGTTCCATTGATCTATGTGTCTGTTTTTGGAGCAGTACCATGCTGATTTGGTTACTGCAGCTTTGCAGTATAGTTTGAAGTTGGGAAACATGATGACACCAACTTTTATCCTTTTGCTTAGGATTGCCTTGACTGCTCAAGTTCTTTTTTTGGTTTTATATAGATTTTAAAATAGTTTTTTCTAATTGTATGAAGAATGTCATTGATTTGTTAATAACAGCACTTGAATCTGTAAATCCATATTAACATTATTGATAATTTCATCCATGAGTTTGACATGTTTTTCCATTTGTTTTTGTCATCACAGATTTCTTTGAGCTGTGTTTTGTACTTCTTATTGTACTCTGTATTGTACTTCTTACTGTAGTTTTTTTTTATTTTTTTACGTTAGCTGTATTTATAATTATTACTTTTTTATTTTCTTTTAAGCTTAGTCTTTGAACCATGAAGTATTTCTGAGTGTACTGTTTAATTTCTAAGTATTTAGACATTTTCTCATTATCTTCGTGAAACTAAATTTCTTAGTTTCATTCCATTATGGTACAAGAACTTACTCTGCACCATATTAATTATTTTAAATGTGTTGATGCTACTTTTATGTACCACAATATGGTCTAACTTGGTGAATATTTAATGTATTCTTGAAATTATATATTTTTCTATTCTTGAATAGAGTTTTCTATATCTTAATTAAATACCATTGGTTGATTATGTGGTCAGATCCTTTATATGCTTGCTGATACCTGCCTAAAAATTCTTTAAAGAGAGGTGTCTTTGTCCCCAGTTATAATTGTGTATACTTCTACTTTTCTTTTAATTCAATTTATTTTATTCCTTTAAAACAAATTTTTATATTTTGAGGCTACACTGTTGAGGTTACACACATCCAGGATCATCATATTTTCTAGGAGAACTGATTCTTCTATCATTGTATAATGTCACTCTTTGCCTCTAGTAATTTTCTTATTCTAAATTCTATTTTATCAGATATTAATATAGACAATGTTGCATTATAAAAATAAAGTTAACATGATATACCTTTTCTCATTCTTTTCCTTTCAACCTATCTCTTTGTTGAATTTGAACTAAGTTGTTATAAACAGCATACATTTGGAGCTGTGATTTTTAATCGCTCTGCCAATCTCTCTCCTTAATATGTGTATTTAGACCATTTACATTTAATGCAATATTTGATGTTGTAAAGATTATATCTTGTTTTTATCTTGTGTACTAGTATTTCTTATTGCTTTCTTATCTCATTTTTATGAGTTACTTAAACGTTTTTCTTTAAGATTTTATCTTTATTTATTTGCAGGGCTTTTGAGTGTGCCACTTTTCTGATTTCTCAGAATTAACTCTAATTTTTACCGAATACCTATGTGACATCACTGTTTACTTTGATTGTAGTATGAAAATCTAAGTACTCTCTAGATCTGTTTTCCATTCAGAATTTTAAATATTATTGTCTTGATTATAATATAATTTGTAAATTTTATTTTAATTATCACATATAAATTAGAAAATGTATTAGGAGAAGGATAGTCTTATATAGGTACTAACATTTCTACTTTCTGTTTTCCTTGCTTCTCTGCTGATGCTCCAAGATTTCTTCTTTTATGATTTTCATTGTGTTTGAAGAATTTCCTTCGGTCATTCTTCTATTGTTTGTCTGCTTGTGACAGAAAATTGTAGTTATACTTTATCTGACACTGCCTCTATTTCTTCCTTATTTAAAAAAAAGTTCACCAGATTTGCTATATATATATATATATATGACTACATATGTGAATATATGGCTCCTATATATGGTTAGTATATAAATATATAAATATATATATGTGGTTTATAATTCTTTGTTTTTAGCACTGAAAAAAATATTATGCCACTTCCTTCTGGCCTCCATGGTTTCAGGTCATGAATGTCTTCAATGAAATTAGTGTACACCAATAGCCAATGCATCAGTCACCTCTGGCTGATTTCAAGATTTCTCCTTTGTTTACAGTTTTCATAATTCTAATTGTGACATGTCTTAATATAGATGTATTTCATTTTTTCTATTTAAAATTTTTAAGCTTTCTAAATTTGTACTTTTATGTTTGTCCCAAACTTTAAGGAGCTTTCAGCTGTATTTCTCCAAATACTGTGCTATTTCCACTTTATCTTCTTCTTATGAGACTCCAATAATCTGAATTTTCGCTACTTTATAATTATACACAGGTATTTAATCATTTTTTTCTTCAATTTTTTCTCTATTGTTCAGACTGAATAAATTCTATGAGACCACCCTCAAGTTCGTAGATTCTATCTTCTGCCATTTTGTTCTATCATTGAGCATGTTCAGCAAATTTATTTTTAAAATTTCTGTTATTTAATTTTTTAGTTCTATAGCTTCATTTCATTTTCTTTATAACTTTTGTGTCTTGTTGAGATATTATTTGTCTCTTTGTTTTAAAGAGAATTTGTAATTTTCTGCTGAATTAATTTTTAGAATGGTGATTTAAAATCATTTGAACATTTAAATATCTAGTTCATTTTCATTTTTATGTAATATAAATGTCTTTTCATATTCATATGATAATTGTTCTTGTTCATTTATGACAGGTGGCTGTCTATTCTGTACTGAGTGTTTTTTCTCTTGTTTTCAGAAACTCCATGTGCTTTTTATCTTTTTCTAAATTTTATCACAAAATCACCATGCCGATTTTGAACACAGGTTCTGATGTATTTTGTGGGCTGATATTCTTATGATATTCTAATTTTTAGAATATTTTTAATGCATTCTGGTCTACTTATTTTACCTCATGCTGCTAGAGCTCTTACTGCTCCCTACTGATGTTGCTTGAGGAAAATAATGGACCTTCTCTGGCTGTGCTGCCTCATGTCTGTAATGGGTGAAGGGAGTGTCAAGGTCTCTCTTACAGAAACATAGAGTTATTTGTTAGATTTTTTTAATTGGGATCACCATTTTTGAGATGACCTGGCTTCCTGGTGACACTTTGTATACTAAGAGAGTTTTAAGACTGCAGTGACAGAGTTTCCCTGAGCCAGACACTTGTCATGGTGACATTTCCCTTGTCTATGTTTTTCAGTTATATGGTCTCTCTGTATGAAAGTGAGTCTCAGGCACAGAGGAGAGAAGAGCACTTTTTCTGGACACTTATTGTTAATGAGATTTCCCATAGAATAGATCATCATTGATCTTTTTATTAATGTAGATGGAACTATCATTAAATGAAAATATGTGCATACCTGGGTGGTTTTGTGTTGTTGAGAATCAGCAAATCTGGGCCACGGTCACCATTTTTCTGTTATGTGTAGAATCATAAGATTCATTACTGCTCTATTTTTTATTAAGTCTCTACAGTCCCTAACCAGTTTGTCTTTATTTTTTTCCACTTAGCATTCTCCTTTGCTTGTATATTACCATATATCCAGAAAGTATAGTTGATGAAGAACAGGAAGAGATGAGTCTATGCCATCTTAACTGGTCTGGACATTCCTGTGAGGCATAGATAGTTAAGGTGTATTTTCATTAACTTAGTAAAGACAATTTTAAAAGGGAATCATTTCTCCCCAAAACACTTGAAATGAATTTTAACCCTGCTTTAAGAAGATTAGATAACTACATAATCATACTCCTGTTTCCCTGTGTGAGTACTGACTAGATGTTTAATTTTCTGTGAAAATATCATCACTTATTTAAAATTCACCAGTTTATTCATTCTTATCTTGAACTCACACACATTCCAATTACCTGAACACATTTTGATGTATTTTCTAAATTTAAGGACGTTCGTTTCTTCTATTTTCATGAACCTTTATGGGTGATCAAAAAGAAAATATTTCTGTATTCAGAAGAGATTATGTTTAGGTTTTATAGTTTGGTTTCTTTTTTTCTTTTAAAAGAAGGAATTCAGATGTTGGGACTAAATATAAAGAACCATTTAATAGCCATATGCACATATTTTAATAATGATATAATAAATATAATTATAACATACTTATTTGTTTAATGTAACCTAGGATACTAAATTTAAAGTTCAGCAGGAAAAAAAAACTATTTGGAAGTAGAGGAAAAATAATATAAACATGATTATTATATAGAATTAGGAATATTGGATACTCAGTATATTTATGTTCTTTCTTTTAGAATATTAATTAAGTGGGAATAGAGAACTAATAGAAGTGGGAAATCTTGAATGTTCAAATAATTTTACATATTTCTGCTCTAGAAATAGAATAAACAGACTTTATATTGTAATGGCAGAAAATAAAGAAAAGTCTGGTCTTCTAAATTTTGGATTGAATGTCTAAATCACTGAAAGACTTAAAGCAGATCACTGATAGCTGAACTAAAAACAAAAACAAAATAGTATCTACTTATATCTTTAGGATTGATGGGTTTAATAAAATAATCTTGAAAGATACTATCCACCATTGAAGTACAAATAAAAGACAAACAAAATAAGCACATCAAGAGGTTGAATGGACCAAATAGCATGACAAACAAAAACTTAATAAGATCTATTCAATAATCCAAAATGAGAGGAAAAAAAAAAAAAAACAGGGTAATATGGGTGAAAGTTGCAGGTTTCATCAAACCCAGACAAAATAGGGCCAGGAAGGCATGAAGAGAGGAAGCTTATACCTACATATGCAGGATAAGGACTGTTTCCAAGAACATTCCAAAATCCCACAAGAAATTCCTTTACATCCTTCATGCATGTCCTTTTCATGGTTTACATATTTCACACATATGCTAATGTTTCTATGACAAGGTAGATATTCCTTAGACATTCCCTAGAACTGCAGTAATTCAGACAAGCTGTTGTCAAAAGACACTTGCCCAGTAACAGCGTCTCCACCAATGAACTGATAACCACCCTGGCTTTGGGTCTCTGGAACCAATGAACTCTATTTCTAAGCAGCTTCTCTCTCCCTTTTTACAGTGACCCTCTCCCTTTCTGTTAGGAAAAGCTTCCTTTTGCTCTTCCCTCATGGTATGCCCTTGTGGCATCCTGGGTTATAATCCTCATTTCTCATTACAGGTAAACTCAGCATATTTGGAGAACATTTTCTGTAATGGAGATACTTAAAGAACAATTTATTTGGTTTCTAAATCGCTCAAGTAGTAGCGAATTATTCTCTACCTCCTTGAAAACTAACACATTATGTGGAATTCTTCTGCAGGAGAGGTTTGTATATTCTCAACTCTATTCAATAGTTATTTGTGTCATTACAGACTCACTGATACTGAGTTAATTTTGTTGCTCAAATTGGCCCAGCTTGGTGACTGAGAGCTCTTTCAGTGGATTCTGGGTCCTTCCACTCAGCCAATCATTGTTTGTTTTTGCATGCTTAGCACTTCCTTCCTTTCTTACAGCCTAGACTTATACATTTTCTGTCTCAGTTCTAGAGTCAGCCATTTCTCGAAGAAGCCCTGGTTCCTTTTTATGGGAGAAAGACATTAGAAATCAGAATCTGAGTATAAAATATGCATGTTGTTACTGGAGAGTCATTGCTTCTAGTCCCTCTCAACTGATTGAGGAAAAATATATATATATGTGTGTGTGTGTGTGTGTGTGTGTCTGCATGTGTGTGCATTAGCCAGAACTTTGAAGATATGATTAAGTTAGGAATCTTAAAATGAGATTAAGGTCCTTGTAAGAGGGAGGCTGGAGAGTCAGTGTCAGAGAGAAAGATGTGAAGATGAAAGGAGAGGTCTAAGTGATGCAATTGCTGGCTTTGAAGATAGTAGAGAGGACCAGGGCCATGGAATATTGGCAGCCCCTAGAAGTTGGAAAAACAAGAAGGTGAATCTTCCCCTAGAACCTGTAGAAGGAATGCAATCCTGCTAACACTTTGATTTTGGAGAACAAACCCTATTTTCAGTTCTCACCTACAGAACTCTAAGATAATAGATTTATGTTGCTTCGAGCCTCTGAGTTTTGTGAAACTTTGCTGTGGCAGCAGTAGAAACTTGATATACTGATTTTAGGAGAATTCACACGGAGGTTTTGCAACTAAAATCCATTGCTATATGGATCATTTTATTCTACTACTCTTGCTTACTTATAATCTTCTATTCCAATTGTGAGAAACTTGGCTCCCACTATTTGCCATGCATGTACTTGTTTACTTCTAGTATATATGGTTTACGGTGGTTTCAGAATTGGTAACCGATACACCATGGGAAATGACTTAATCAAGAAGAGTACACTGATTACATAGATTTCCTTTGGATTTCAATCATTCTAACTCTCCTTATTTCCACATTATTAGTCCAGCACCTCTACTGCCCACTTTCAGTAAGTTGGTCACATGCATTTGTGACAGAGATTATTTTGACACATTTACTTTCCACCACTGAAACCCCTGAATTCCTGATTTTGTAAGTTTAAATACTTCACTCTGTGGTGTAAAGTTGCATGCATGGAATTTAAAAAATTGTGCCATGTATCTATTATTAGAGTATCATACAGAGTAGTTGCACCATCGTAAATAATTCTCTGCACTTCATTTATTTAACACCCCCAGCCACTAATCTCTGACAACTTCTCATTTGTTAACTATTTTTATAGAACATAGTTTTGAAGCTTTGAAGGTTTGCATCTATCAATTTGCAATAGGCACTTAAAATTCATCTATGTCAGTGTGTGGTCTGAGAGCTCACTTTTTTTTTTTTTTTTTTTTGACAGAGTTTCATTCTTGCTGCCCAGACTGTAGTGCAACAGTGCCATTTCAGCTCACCCCAACCTCCACCTCCCAGATTCAAGCGATTCTCCAGCCTCAGCCTCTTGAGTAGCTGGGATTACAAGCATGTGCCACCACGCCCGGCTAATTTTGTACTTTTTAGTAGAGATGGGGTTTCTCCATGTTGGTCAGGCTGGTCTCGAACTCACGACCTCAGGTGATCCTCCTGCCTCGGCCTCTCAAAGTGCTGGGATTACAGGCATGAGCCACGGAGCTGGCCAGCTCACTTCCCTTTTTAGCTGTACTGCAGTTTGATTATCCACTCACCTATTGAGAGTGGATTTGGTAGCTTCCAGGTTTTGAAAATCATAAATACAGGCTGGAGCGGTGACTCACGCCTGTAATCCCAGCACTTGGGGAGGCTGAGGCAGGTGGATGACGAGGTCAGAAGATGGAGACCATCCTGGCTAACACAGTGAAAGCCCATCTCTACTAAAAATACAAAAAAACTGGCCAGGCATGGTGGCAGGCTCCTGTAGTCCCAGCGACTTGGGAGGCTGAGGCAGGAGAATGGCGTGAACCCGGGAGGTGGAGCCTGCAGTGAGCAGAGATCACACCACTGTACTCCAGCCTGGGTGACAGAGTGAGACTCTGTCTCAAAAAAAAGACCAAAAACAAACAAACAAAAAAAACCAGAAAGAGAGAGAGAGAGAGAGAGATAAAGAAAGAAAGAAAGAAAGAGAGAGAGAGATAAAGAAAGAAAGAAAGAAAGAGAGAGAAAGAAAGAAAGAAAGAAAGAAAGAAAGAAAGAAAGAAAGAAAGAAAGAAAGAAAGAAAGAAAGGAAGAAAGGAAGAAAGAAAATCATAAATATCGATGCTATGAATGTTTGCACATGCATGTTTTTGGATGGGCATAGGTTTTCAAACTAGTTGGGTAAATAACAAGAAGCATGATTGAAGTATTAAGTGGTAAAACTATTTTTAGCTGTGAAAGAAACTGCCCAATTACCTTCCAAAGTTGTTATACCGCTTTGCATTGCACAAGTAATGAGTGAGAGTGCCTGTGCTTTACATCCCCATTAGCACTGGGCATTGTCAGTTTTAGGGGACTTATCCATTCTAAAATTATTAGTGGTAACTCGTTATTATTTTATTTTGTATTTCCATAATGACAGATAATGCAGAAGATCTTTTGCTCTGGTTTATTTGCATCCATTTATCTTTTCATTGCATTTTCAACATCTTGCCCATTTTAAAACTGGGGTGTATTCTGGTTGTTGAGATTTGAAGGTTGTTTATAAGATAGGTGTTTTGCAATATTTTCTCCCAGTGTCGCTTGTGTTTGCATGCTCTTAAAAAATGTTCCTTGTAGAGAAGATTTAATCTTAATAAAGTCTAACTTGTCATTTTAAAAAATTGAACATGCTTTTAGTGTTGTATTTAAAAACTCAGAGCCAAACCAAAAGTCAAAGATTTTTGTTAATGTTATCTTTTAGAAGTTGCATAGTTTTGCATTTCAGATCTACAATCCATTTCCTATGTTCTGTATCTAGTATACTCTAGTTCATAGAGCCAGAAGTAGAATAGTGGTTGGTGGCCACTGCTGGAATGGACTAACCAGTAGTTATTGTTTAATGGGCACAGAGTTTCAACTTCGCAAGATGAATGGAGTTTTGGAGATGGGTGGTGGTAATGATTGAACAACAGATTGAAAATACTTAATACTCCTGAACTGTACACTTGAAAACGGTTAAGATGGGTTGGTTTCAAGTCTTTGCTACTGTAAATAGTGTTACAATAAACATATGTGTGCATGTGTCTTTATAGTAAAATGATTTATAATCATTTGGGTATATACCCAGTAATGGGATTGCTGGTTCACATGGTATTTCAAATGCTGGGTCAAATGGTATTTCTCATTCTAGATCCTTGAGGAATCTCCACACTGTCTTCCAAAATGGTTGAACTAATTTGCACTACCACCAGCAGTGTAAAAGCGTTCCTATTTCTCCACAGCCTCACCAGCATTTCATGCTTCCTGACTTCTTAATAATAGCCATTCTGACTGGCATGAGGTGGTATAAAGAAAATGTGGCATATATATACCATGGAAAACTATGCAGCCATAAAAAAGAATGAGTCCATGTCCTTTGCAGGGACATGGATGAAGCTGGAAGCCATCATTCTCAGTCAACTAACACAGGAACAGAAAACTGTTCTCACTAATAAGTGGAAGTTGAAAAATGAGAACTCTCAGGGAGGGGATGATCACACACCGGGGCATGTCAGAGGGTGGGGGACAAGGGGAGGGAGAGCATTAGGACAAATACCTAGTGGTGCTTAAAACCTATATGATGGGTTGATAGATGTGGCAAACCACCATGGCACATGTATACCTAAGTAACAAACCTGCACATTCTGCACGTGTATCCCAGCAGCACTTAAAATTTTTTTTTAAAAAAAAGGTTAAGACGGTCAATTTTATGTCATGTCTATTTCGCCACAATAAAAAATGATGTATACTTTTAAGTACTAGATTTAGATTTTTGACCTGTTTTGAATTGATTTTTATACATGGTGTAAGATACGATTCAACTTCAACTTTTTGCATGTTGATATCCATTTGTTCTGGTACCGTTTGTTGTAAAGAATATTCTTTCTCTATTGAGTGGACTTGGCACACTTGTAAAAAATTAGGCTGGATGCAATGGCTCACGCCTGTAATTCCAGCACTTCAGAAGACGGAGGCAAGAGGATCATTTGAGCTCAGGAATTTGAGACTATCCAGCACAAGATCGCAAGACCTCATCTCTATAAAATAATTTTTAAAAAGTATTGGGTCATGGCAGCCCCTGCCTGTAGTTCCAGTTAATCAGGAGGCTGAGGTGGGAGGATCCCCAGAGACCAGGAGTTCAACATTTCAGTGAGCTGCAATCTCACTTCACACTCCAACCTGGGCAATAGAGAAGACCCCCATCTCTTTAAAAACATTAATTGACCATGGAGATATGGGTATGTTTTGGGTTTCCCAATTCTGTCCTATTGATCTGTATGTGCCATCTTTGTGCCAGTTTGAAACTGGGACATGTGAATCTCCTTATTTTGTGTTTACCTTTGAAAGAGTGTTTTGGTTATACATGGTACCTTGCAACATATGGATTTTAGATGCAGCTTTTCAATTCTATGAGAAGACAGCTGAGATTTTGATTATTTGCATTGCATCTGTATCAAATTGTTAAGTATTGACATCTTAATAATGTTAAGTATTTTAATACATGAATATGGGATTTTTTTCAATTTATTTAGATATTCCTTAATTTATTTCAATAATGATTTGTAGTTTTCAGTACATAAATTTCTTTTTCTTTAGATACATTTATTCCTAAATATTTCAGTTCTTTTTATACTATTATTAATTGAACTATTTTCTTTTAAAAAATAATTATGACTGACCAGGTGCAGTGGCTCATGCTTGTAATCCCAGCATTCTGGAAGGCTGAAATGGGCAGATCACTTGAGGTCAGGAGTTTGAAAACAGCCTGACCAACGTGGCAAAACCCCATCTCTACTGAAAATACAAAAATTAGCTAGACATGGTGGCATGTGTCTATAATTCCTGAGTAAGAGACTGAGGCACAAGAATCACTTGTACCCAGAAGGTAAAGGTTGCAGTCAGCTGAGACCACAATACTACACTCCAGCCTGGGTGAATGTCTCAAAAAATATATTAATAATAACAACAATCTTTGTTTTAGATTCAGGTATTACATGTGTAGTTTGTTCGATGTTAAAATTTGGGATATGAATTATCTCATCACCAAGGTAGTAAGCACAGTACCCAGTAGGTAGTTTTTTGGCTCTTGGCCCCCTCATTTCCCCTTCTAGTAGTCCCCTGTGTCTATTGTCCCCATCTTTTTCATACCCAATGTTTAGGTCCCACTTATAAGTGAGAACATATGATACTTGGTTTCTTCTGTTTCTTTGTAAATTTCCTTAGGATAATGGCCTCTAGCTCTCTCCATGTTGCTGCAAAGGACATGATTTCATTCTTTCAGATGGCTGTGTAGTAGGCTGTGGTGCATACGCACAACATTTTCTCTCTTCAATTTACTGCTGATGGGCACCTGCATTGATTCCATGTCTTTGCTATTGTGAACGCCACTTCCATGAATGTAGTAATAGGGCTGCTAAGTCAAACGGCAGTTCTAAGCTATTTGATAAATTTCCCAACTGTTTTTCACAGTGCTTGAGCTAATTTACATTCCCACCAGCAGGGTATAAGTATTCCCTTTTCTCTGCAGCTTCATCAGCATCTGTTATTATTATTATTATTTTTATTATTTACTTTTTAATAAAAACCATTCTGGGAGGGACCAAGATGGCCAAATAGGAACAGCTCCAGTCTGCAGCTCCCAGTGAGACCAATGCAGAAGGTGGGTGATTTCTGCATTTCCAACTGAGGTACCTGATTCATCTCAATGGGACTGGTCACACTGAGTGGGTGCAACCCATGGAGAGTGAGCAGTAGCAGGGTGGGTCTTGCTTCACCTGGGAAGTGCAAGGAGCTGTAGGACCTCCCTCCCCCAGCCAAGAGAAGCTGTGAGGGACTGTACTACCTGGCCTGGGCACTATGCTTTTCCCACGGTTTTGCAATCCACAGATTAGGAGATTCCCTCGTGTACTTACGCTACCAAGGTCCTGGGTTTCAAGCACAAAAGTGGGTCGCTGTTTGGGCAGACACTGAACTAGCTACATGAGTTTTTTATTTTTCTTTTGGTACCCCAGTGTTGCCTGGAACTCCAGTGAGACAGAACCATTCACTTCCTGGAAAGGAGACTGAAGCCAGGGAGCCAAGTAGTTTTTGTTCAGTGGGTCCCACTCCCATGGAGCCCAGCAAGCTAAGAACCACTGGCTTGAAACTCTCACTGGCAGCACAGCAATCTGAAGTCAACCTGAGGTAATCAAGTTTGGTGGGTGGAGGGATATCTGCCATTACTGAGACGTTACTAGGTGGTTTTCTCCTGACAGTGCTACGGGGGCTGGGAGGTTTGGACTGGATGGAATTCATCACAGTGTGGAAAAGCAGCTGTGGCCAGACTGCTTCTCTAGATTCCTTCTCACTGGACAGGGTATTTCTGAAGGAAAGGCAGCAGTCCCAGTCAGGGACTTACAGATAAAACTCTCATCTCCCTGGGACAGAGCACCTGGGGGAAGGGGCAGCTGTGGGCACAGCTTCAGTGCATTGAATCTTTCCTGACTGCTGGCTCTGAAGAGTGCAGCTGATCCTAACAAGTAGGATTCTCCCAGCACAGCACACAAGCTCTGCTAAGGGACAAACTGCCTCCTCAAGTGGGTCCCTGATCCCCGTGCCTCCTAACTGGAAGAGAACTCCCAAAAGGGGTGGACAGACATGTCATATAGGACAGTATCAGCTGGCATCAGGCCAGTGGCCCTCTGGGATGAAGCTTCTAGAGAAAGGAGCAGGTAGCAATCTTTGCAGCCTCTAGCAAACTGCAGCAGACCTGCAGAAGAGAAGTCTGATTGTTAGAAGAAAAACTAACATACAGAAAGGAAAACCATCAACATCAGCAAACAGAGATCCCCACACTAAAATCCCAACCGAAGATCATCAGCCTCAAAGATCAAAGGTAGATAAATCCACAAAGATGAGAAATAACCAGCGCAAAAATGCTGAAAATTCCAAAAACCAGACTGTCTCTTCTCCTCCAAATGACTGCACAAAACTGGAGGGAGAATGAGATTGACAAATTGACAGAAGGAGGCTTCAGAAGGTGGGTAATAACAAATTCCTCCGAGCTAAAGGAGCATGTTCTAACCCAATGCAAGGAAGTTAAGAACCTTGATAAAAGGCTACAGGACCTGCTAACTAGAATAACTAGTTTAGAGAAGAACATAAATGACCTGACATAGCTGAAAAACAAAGCACGAGAACTTCATGAAGCACACACAAGTATCAACAGCCAAATTGATCAAGTGGAAGAAAGGATATCAGAGATTGAAGATCACCTTACCGAAATAAGGCATGAAGACAAGACTAGAATAAAAATGAATGAACAAAGCCTCCAGGAAATGTGGGACTATGTGAAAAGACCAAATCTACAATTGATTGGTGTACCCAAAAGTGACGGGGAGAATGGAACCAAGTTAGAAAACACACTTTAGGATATTATTCAAGAGAACTTCCCCAACCTAGCAAGACAGGCTAATATTCAAATTCAGGAAATACAGAGAAAACCATTAAGAACTCTGTCTAGTTGTTTTGAGAGATAGGCCACTGGCCTTGGCCAGGCCCCACAGTTTGGGTTAAAACTCCAACTGCCATTTTTTCTCTTTCTGACACAGAGTGTAAAGAGTTTTGTCAGGTAAGGTAGCCTCAGGGCTGGGGCCAACATGAGTTTTTCTTTTAACTCATGAAAAGATGGTTGCTATTGGTTGTAATAGATGTAGTTTATCTAATCTACATTTTTATTATCTGTCACCTACTAAAATATTGACTCAAATCCTGAAGCTATTTGATTCCAAGCTTTAAATTGATCTGGTACTCCTCATGGGGCTCCAATTGTGTCAAATAGATATGAGAGTCGAAAGACCCATGAGGGGCTGCTCTCACTTTATGATGTCTTATTATTATTATTTTTTTTTTTTCCTTCTGGTTGATGAAATGCCAGGGTGAAAGGGATAGCCAGTTGGACTAAAGCACAAGTGCCACTCCAGTTATTCAGTAGAGTACCTAGTAAAGGTCGACCACAATGCCACCACACATCCGCTCAGGGATGAACAAGGGCTGACTGATTGATAAGCTCTTGAAAATTCTTAAGCTCACTGCATCCTTTCAAGTCTCCAAGGAATGCTAAGTTTCCTCCCTGTCATGAGAGACACAAAGTGAACTTAGTGTTGGGAGACAGAAGCTGGATGGCCCTCAGGGGCTGATCCGCAGGGACTTTGGGATATAGCAGAGAGAGCTGGGCATGACTTATTACTCCAGGGTATAGAATCCTGGAAAAGAGCTATCATGCAGCCTACGCCTGGTCGACTGGAAGACCACCTTAGTGGAAGGGGGACAATCTGGGCTTCTGGCCTGCCATGTGCACAAGCATAATAATTGCTTTTGTTTAATGTGCAGATGGAATATTTGATCCATTTTAACCAGGCATTTGTATCTTGGTATCCTGTCTTAATAAAGTTCGTTTTAAGTCTTTAACTTCTATGATCCTCTAGTAAAATGAATGTATGGTTTTAGGGAAATTACAAAAACCAGTTGGAGCAGTCCATCCTTGCTCTTTAGTGGTCCATAGAACGTTGAACCAACTATGGCATGAAAGCTGTACATCAGGGGGTAACACTCCCGGTGGGCACTGGGGTCTTTATCGAAATCTCCTCGGATTAAATGGTCCTAGTTTACTAATGCCCAGTCTGAGGACAGTCAGGAGGGACAGAACTACTTTTCTGAAGTAGAAAGCTGTCTTTGACTTGGCAAGTGCCCACAGGGTATAACAAGGCAAGCATTAAATGCAATAGTTTGAGGTGAAATTGACTTGGTTATGTTAATAACTAGATGGTCAGCAATAGAACAAGGAAAGAAGAAAGAATAATAGAATAGATTAAAAGAGTTAAATTTTTCTTAGCTTTAGTTTGGTAGGGTTTTCCCCTGGGACTATGGCCCACGACTCTGGAGGGAGTGGCGCTTTTTTGACTCGGGTGTGATGAGTCCATCCTTTTTTTTTTTTTTTTTTTTTTTTTTTGCTGTATGAACAGCAGTCTTGGTGGTTAGCAGCACAAGGTAGGGTCCTTCCCAGGCTGGCTCGAGTTTTTTTTCTTTCCACCTTTTGATGAGAATGTGATCTTCAGGCTGGTGTTGGTTTACTGGAAATTCTAGCGGTGGTACATGTGCTAAAAGACTTTTAGTTTTTGTTTTTTTTTTTTCTTTTGCGAGAAAGGAAAGTGGAAGATAAACTAAGTATATAATTTTTAAGAAATTGACCTTTTGTTTTAAATGTGGGGACCTTGGCAGTGGACTTTAGAGTCCTTAGTGCCTTTTTACTGAGAAATTTCCTTTAGCATCTATTTTTATTAGTTTTTAAACCAAAGAAAGCCAAATACCATTTTACATTTAACAATGCTCCTCGTATGATTTTTATACCAGATAAGCTAAATTTTATCTTTGTATTCGTGTGTTATTAATGTTAAACCTAATTTTAATAAAACCTTGTGGACATATTTATTTAATTTTTAATGTTTGACCATAAGGTAAGATTTTATAGACTCTTTTTAATCTTTTATAATTTTTGCTAAAGAGCAGGTTGGTGCTTTATGAAAAACCTCTTATGCTTTTACTTTAATATCCAGTTCACAGAAAAACTGGATGATACTTCTTTAACTTTAGCTAATATGTTTACACACAGCATGTTCTTTACAATTAACATTTTAAACCTTGCTTAAACCTTCAAAACAGCAATTTTTAACTTTTTAATGTAGGTAAAAATATACATTCTTATGCCTCCTTATAATCTTTTTACCAAAGGTATATTTTGCTTTTCTTATACACCTTGCACATAAACTGTTTTTTTTTTTTTTTTTTCCCCAATAGTTTTACATTCAGGAGGCCTAGTTACTTTTAAATTATACATTTTTTGCATAAATTCTTTTTTAACACACATTTTTGTATAACCTTTTTTTTTTTTTCTTTTACAGGCAATTTTTTGACATGCCTTAACTTTCTGACTTATTACAAACATTTCTTTCTTTAAACAACCAGTTAATTTATTTCAGGACAAGAATTTACCATATAACACTCTTTTTATATAAATTCTGCACCCCCCTTCCCCCCTCCCTTTTTTTTTTCTGAAGATGAAAACATTTTTTTTCCAAAGCAAAACTTTTTTTTCTTATGTCTGTGGACTAGACTGTCTAAGACCACAAGAAAAGAATTACTATAATATATGTTACACTGTTAACTTTTAGCAAACTTTACTTTTGTTGAAAATCTTTTAAGTTTGGGATTTTAATTATCCTTTGCTATTAATAAGACCTTATTTTGTCCAAGTTAGAATTGGTATGATGGCTTTTAAAGGAATAGGGTACACTTTTTTTTTTTAACTACTTGTATATCTCTTTCTTTCTCTCTTTGACTTTGTCTCTCTCTGACTTTCCTTTTGCCTCTGTCTCTTCCTCTCTCTGCCTGTCTTTCTCTCTCTCCTTGACTCCCTCTTTGTCTGTCTCTTCCTCTCCGTATCTTCCTCTCTCTCTCTTTGCCTCTTTTCCTCTCTGTCTCTTTCCTTTCTCTCTCTCTGCTGGTCTTTCCTTGCCTCTGCCAGCCACTTATGCTGCTGTTCTCTCAACTGCCGTGTGTTGGGGGCGGGGGATCTAAAACAGGCTGGTCTGGGTTCCCTGGCTTACAGGTTACCTTGTGCCATACCTTTGAAACGAGGGACCTGTCCAGGCTTAATTCTAATGACCAACCTACCTCTAATGCTGGCCAGTCTATCTTACACAAAGTTTTAAGTTTTCCTGGTGTCACAGTACTCCATAGTCTCCCTTAAATCCTTTTTTTGAAAATTTTCAACATAGTTCCTAGTGGGGTGGGCTTACTTTGTGCCTCACCCATGTTTCCTCTAGACAAAACACCACGCTTACACCACACACACACCACAAAACAAAGAACAAGTAAAAAGCGCACACACACACTTTTGTAGTTTACACCAAACCAAAATCAAAACCAAAATCAGAGTATCCAGAAATCCAAGCCAGGTCAAAACCAAAACCAAAGTATCAAGCAATCCAAGTCAAGTCAAAAACAAAAACCAAAGTGCGGGTACAGGCACCCCGTGGGTGACCAGGCCAGGCTTCCACTCAGATGGAGTGGGCAAGTTCCCAAGACTGGTCCTGTCAAGCCATTCAAACCAAATGAAAACCAAAACCAAAGTGCCGATAAAGGCACACCATGGGTGATCAGGCTACGCTTCCACTCAAACGGAGTGGGCAAGTTTCAAAGACTAGTCTTACCAAGTTTTAGATGTCCAGACTCCAAGTGCCCGTTCCTTCCCGGTGTTCAGCCACTGCGTTGATCCTCCACGGCGGCCTGCCACACACTGCTCTGGCGAGGCGTCCCACAGGGGCAAATGCCTACCACAAGCGCTCTCAGGATCCGCCTCGCGCGGGCTGGTCGGAGTCCCGGCAGGGATGTTCCACAGGGCAGGCTTAAGCCGCTTAAGGAGCTGCCTCCACCATCCACCATTCACCTCGCTTCCGGGTCAGGGAACCAAGAAATGTAGCAGGACCAGTGGCAGACAAAACTCCTCAGACACCCAGGTACAGAAGGAAGGGGTTTATTCCGCCGGGGTACCTGCAAGACTTCAGTCTCAAGAGCCGAGCTCTCCAAGTGAGCAATTCCTGTCCCTTTTAAGGCCTCACAACTCTAAGCGGGTGCCTGCGAAAGGGTCATGATTGATTGAGCCAGCAGGGAGTACGTGACTGGGGGCTGCATGCACGGGTAATTAGATCGGAACAAACAAGATAGGGATTTTCACAGTGCATTTCTATACAATGTCTGTAATCTACAGATAACAGAACCCATTAGGTCAGGGGTCGACCTTTAACTACCAGGCCCAGGGTGCGGCGCCGGGCTGTCTGCCTGTGGATTTCATTTCTGCCTTTTAGTTTTTTATGTCTTCTTTCTTTGGAGGCAGAAATTGGGCATAAAACAATCTGAGGGGTGGTCTTCTACCTTAAGACAAAGTCTGAATCTTGCAACTCTTTTAGCTGAAATTATCTTATTATGCTGGGTCCCTTTAAGTGTGGTTGTAAGGTGTGGAAGAGCACTCTTTTACAACACTTTAAGTATCAGTCCCTTATCCTTGTTGACTATGTTCCCTCTTACTTAGGTGAGATATAAAGCTAGAGGGGATGGAGTAGAAAGACTGTTCTTCCTCAACTGAGCTAATGTTTGCAAAATCTTTTCTTCCAGGGCGAAGGTCTTTGTTATGGAAAAGGGTCCAAGTGTATTTTGTGATGATTGCTCCTTCTCCACCCCTACCAGAGCTAAAAGGGGATTTTTTTTTTTTTTTTCAGATTTTTATCATGAGAACCTGAAGGCATTCCTGGAAGTACATGAAAACTGAGAGACCTCCCTAAGACTGCTGCCCCTAATGCATTTTTAACTCTCATGCTAATCCTCACTTAGTTCTTAGGAATGAATCAGAATGATCATTTATCTGCTGCTACGAGTTTGTGACCAGTGACTTCTGCTCCAAGTAAGCAGAGCTCAGATGCAATATCCCTCTGGAAGTGCCTGTCACTTCAGATTCTGGGGTAACATTTCTCCTTTCAGGGTGGTAATTTTTCTTTCAACCTAATTCTTTTGTGTTCTTTTAAAGTCCACGCATTAGTGACTAGAAGAACTTGGGTCTGAATATTTAGTTGTTCTTCCTCCCCCTCAACACAGAAAACTAGAGCAATACTTGAAAGGAAACCTGTAGGCATAGAGGTGCTTTCTTTTGTATTCTGAATTTTATTTCTGCTCATAGTTATGAGACTTCTTTAACTATTTCCAGGAAAGTAGCTGTCATGGGACTCTCATGCTCTTCATAACTGATAGGATTTGTTGCTTAGCACTTCTGTTTACATTCTTTGGCCCCAAACTGTAAGGTCTTCACACCAATCTCAGCCTCCAGCAGGGAAGATGACAATCTTATCCGTATGAAAAGAAATACCTGTGAATGAATGCATTTTCAGGAATTCTGTGAGAGGCGTTAAATAAATCTACTCCAATAGTCTTCTATGACACTTGAACTACTTAACTAACACACATATTTTCTGAAGATCAATAATTTGAGAAGTGTTTTATTCAAATAAAAATGACATTATCTCCTTAGGCAGGGATCACCTATTACCTCAATAGAGATTAGCAGCTAAAGTCAGAGAACAAACTTTTTAGGGACAAAAGAAAGCACCACGCCTGATAAGGTGCCATGGTATAATCTAAAAGGAAGCCAAGAGAGCATTAAAGACAAGCTCATCCTAACTCATACCCTTGCTGACAGTGATTCTAGTCATGAGCCAGTCAAACTACCCAGCATTTCCATCTGTGGAAGTGGAACCTTTTGCCTGCTGACTCAAGTCTCTATTCAGTGTTCACATGCTAACCCATTTACTTATTTATTTAGCTCACTGCACAATTTTTTTGTAGATCCAAATATTTGGATGGATGTAGGATGAATAAACAGAGTCACTGCTTTGTTTTTCACCAATGTTCTTCAAAATAAACCAAATATATATGAATGTATGACTATTAAATAAACTTTAACACAGGGATGACCAGTCTTTTGGGTTCCTTTGCCCACACTGGATGAAGAAGAATTGCCTTGAACCACACATAAAATACACTAACACTAATAATAGCTGATGAGCTAAAATAAAATTGCAAAAAAATTTCACAATGTTTTCAGAAAGTTTATGAATTTGTTTTCGGCCACATTCAAAGCCATCCTGGGCCACATGCAGTCTATGGGCTACAGGTTGAACGAGCTTGCTTTAACATATAGAATAGATTGAAGAAAATTTTGTTTTCAAATTAGCTTACAATCCCACCACCCAGCATCAGAATAAAACCGTTTCTCATGGTTTGTTCTTCCTAGTTAGTATCTTACTTCATTCACAGTGTTCTGACTTTTCTTGTGTCATTATGTTTTATACAATATTCACTTATGACTTTGTTGTATGGATAACATTTCTAATGTATGCATACCATTCAATTAAGTAAAATTAACATCATTTTTGTTACCCTCTTGCTGAAATTTTAGTTCGCTTTCAATAATTCTCTCTTAAAGACCACAGAAAAAATGACATTTATATGATATTACACTTTTCATGACAATTTCAACTTGACATATTTCTTCAAAAGGAACCACTGTATAAACAAGAAAGGACATATTTATATTGTCTGGTAAATTTTATCTAATTGTCTTTCCAAAATTATCAATAATTTTGTACTTTGTTCCCCCATTATAACAGTGCAATTATGGTTAAGCAAATTTGGGGAATTCATTTTTGACTCTTTTTTTAATCCAGAGGAGCAAAAAATAGTTTTTAAAATTTTTTATATGTATCGTTTCTACTATTTTTATTTATTCATTTGTAAATTATGTATTTCTTCTCTTTCTGCTTTTTTAGAACATCAACTAGATTTGAAGATTTTCTTTACATCTCTGACATTAACAATAAAGCATATATTGGGCAATGGTGAAGCCATTACCAAGAAATCCTCACCAGAAATAGGACAGTGGAATTCACTGAGAAAACTTAGAGAATGTTATAATCACAGGTATGTTGTTTCCCTTCGCCCATTTCTTCCTAGGGTGGTTTCCAGAGTTTTAGGAGTATTTCAGGGAAGATGTAAGGGGAGAAACCCGAACCCCTGGGCAATGGAGCTTCTAATGTGTACATTCATGAACAGACCAGCCCTTTGCATGCTGTGAGTGGGTACTGGGGTGCAATGGCAGTATAATGTGGTAGAAACATGGCTATGACCCTATCCTTCTAGCTCAGCTTTATTATTGCTAATTTAAGCACTAGCTTGTAACTAGTTTCCATATACATTTGTAGGAAACCAACTCCTTTGTGGGGGTACAACACACAGGAGATAATACAAAGTTAGTCTTTATCTCCCCTGTACTCCAATTTTAGCTAGGGTATCTATTTTGTTTCAATTTTAACTATGGTATCATGCTAATTGTGGTAAATAGCTTGCACCTCTCTCTTTTTCAGTTTCTTTACCTCAATGATCCTGACATAAAAATTTTGGATATTTAGCACAAAAGAATGATTTAATGAAACTTAATTGAAAATGTTTATGTATGAAGTTAAAGAAATTTTCCAGAAAATAATGATGTCTTTTTTCAGTCCATTACTAGAATCATGGTGAAATGTACTCTAACATAACAACAGTTTGGATGTTCTAACGTAGCTACAACCTCTGAAAATGGTCCTCTGAGGATAGGCACCCAGTGACTATGTATTTAACCAAGTTACTTCCTTACATATTGGTGATAGATCCAGGCCAACTGAATTCTCTCATATTAGGATTTGGAATGCAGAAAAATGAAGACAGATCCTGAAAATCACTGATGTTATTAAATTGTATTAGTCTATTTTCATGCTGCTGATAGAGACATACCTGAGACTGCACAATTTACGAAAGAAAGAGGTTTAATGAACTTACAGTTCAAGTGGCTGGGGAGGCCTCATAATCATGGTGGAAGACAAAGAGGAGTAAGTCATGTCTTACATGGATGGCAGCAGGAAAAGAGAGGGCTTGTGCAGGGAAACTCCCCCTTACAAAACCATCAGATCTCATGAGACTTATTCACTATCATGAGAACAGCATGGGAAATACCTGCCCCCATGATTCAATAACCTCCCACCAAGTCCCTCCCACAACATGTGGGAATTCAAAATAAGATTTGGGTGAGGACATAGCCAAACCGTATCATAAATAATAGGTATAATCTAAACAAAGACTTTTACACTCATACCCCTGCTGCTATTGCCTTCTAAATGCTTGCATTGCTTTCTTACTGAGTCGTGTTTGTTCATTTCTCCCTTTAAAACCAACAGTCATTCTCCTTGTAGTCCATTATATTTTCCTTTTGTAACAAAGCTGGCATCGGTCAGAGTCAGAGTCAGGGTCACTTGCATACAAAAGGAGAATCATTCTAATGGTATAATTACTCATGCCTATTTTTACTCATCTGATAGTAATATTGAGCCCCTTAGTGACATGTAGGGGCCAACAAGTCCACATTGCTCACTTTTGTCCCGTTTCCTTTGACAAATCCTGATTTATTGAATGCCTACTAATCATAAGACTCTTGTGCCAAAATTTTTGTTTTAGTGCTTTTTCTCTTTACATTTTTATAACTTTTTGATTTAAGAATTATTGTTACCTTAGCCAGGTCATGGTGGCTCACGCCTGTAATCCCAGCACTTTGGGAGATGGGGGGATCACTTGAGGTCAAGAGTTTGAGACCAGCCTAGCCAACATCACAGAACCTTGTCTCTACTAAAAATACAAAAATTAGCTGGGTATGGTGGTGCTTGTAGTCTCAGCTACTTGGGAAGCTGAGGCAGAAGAATTGCTTGAACTCAGGAGGTAGAGGTTGCAGTGAGCTGAGATGGTGCCCCTGCACTACAGCCTGGACAACAGAGCAAGACTCCATCTCAAAAAAAGAAAGAAAAAAAAAGAATTAGTGTTACCTTAGATGTGAAAACTAGAACTTGCAGATATTAAATACTTTGTTACTGTTCAAACAAGCTTGAAATTGCTGAGTAGCCTGCCTAACATCACTGTCAACTCTGTTTCTACTATGTCACTCCACTTTCCTTGATTAAATGTCAATATAAATAACGATAGATGATGAGAACTTTATAAAAGCTCTTAGGTTACGGATACTTTGGCTTTCCAAGTGTTAGGCTGCTGACACGGGGAGTGGGAATGTTCTTAGGGGAGGTAGCAAAGCTTTCTATCCTACAATAGTAACACCGAGATAGAAAATAGCATGCAGAAATATGCTTAGGGAGCATTCTGAGGCAACACACCTGTGGGGATTGAAGAAAGTGGCAGGGGCAGGGGGAGGAGTAGAACAGCATCACATTCAAAATGAAAACATTAGCTGATTTTGTAAGAGTGCAGGAGCTGGGTGGCACTCATATTTGCTCCACCTTGCATCAAGGAAAGAAATCTTTATAACCCCACATATATCAGAAATTGGGTTAGGCTGCTGACAAGAAGGCAGGAACGATCTTAGCTTTGCTAAGATTCCCTACATCCTGAAAACACTTATAAAGTTAATGAAGTTTTCCAGGAAATAACAGTGTCTCTCTTCAGACCATTACTAGAATCATGGTGAAATGTACTCTAACGTTACAACAATTTTGATGTTTTAATGTGGCTGTAATCTATAAAAATGAATCCTATGAAGATAGAAATTTGCGAGTAGGTTCTTACATTCCTGTGAAACAGCTAATATTCTCATTTTGAATGTGATGCTGTTCTGTTCGTCACTCTGCCCACTCCTACTTTCTATATCCATAAGAGAAAACTTTGCTACCTCCCCTAAGATCATTGCCGCCCCTTTGTCAGCAGCCTAACCCAATGTCTGATGTAAGTGGGGAAATAAAGACTTCTCTGGGCATCACAGCACAGCCTTCACTACAATTCAAGTCTTGCGCTACTTGGATTCAATTCTTTGTATTACAAATTTAAGAAACACTTCCTGCAGATTTCTGCCTGGGGTCTTGTCCTGGGAAATCTTACAAAAAGACAAAATTAATTGGACATGTTGTAGACCTTGTTACGGGTTGAATTGTGTCCCCCTCACCCACAAATTCACACGTTCAACTTCTTGCCCACAATATCTCAGAATGGAACCACATCGGAAATAAAGTCACTAAAGAGGTGATTATGTGACTATGAGCCTCTTAGGATAGGATCCTACTTCAATATGACTGGTGGCATTATAAGAAGAGAACATCTGGACACATAAAGGGACAGCAGGGATGAGAACACACAGAGAAAAAACCATGTGAGGACATATCTAGAAGGTGGCCATCTGTAAGCCAAGGAAAGATGTCTCAGGAATAACCAAACCTACCAACACCTTTATCTTAAACTTCTAGTCTCAAGAACTGTGAGAAAATAAATTTCTGCTGTTTGAACTATCCATTGGGTGTTAGTTTCTTATGGAAGCCTGAGCAAACTATAACAGAACTCAGCTTTTTCTGGTGCCTCAGTTGCACTTAATTGTCATTTTCTGCATCTCTACTACAAATTCTAGATCCCTTCATTCTCAGCCACCAACTACACATGAGTAGGTGGCATACATGGTAAAGTACTTAGCATACTCAGACGAATATAAATTTTTCTACCACTCGATCTTGGTAATTTAGAGCAATAACACAAATTGCAAATGTTTAGAATGTTATTAAATTATAGTTCATGCAGTTACTAAGTTTCATCTTATTATCTTGTGATAAATCATTTAAAAGCAAAATTGAAAATCTACAATGTAACTCTTCACTCTCATTAACTAATCTAGAGAGACAAATGTCTGTGCTGTTGTTAGAGGAAACAAAACTGTGAAATATAATATATTGGCACCCATTATAAATAATTCTTCACCCGATGTGTGAGAAGTTTCACTGAATTCCATGAGAGGGAAAGAAAAAGTACAGATAAGTACATTTAAAGAAATTACATCTTTAAATTTTATTATAAATGACTAATGTTTGTTCTGGGCATGGTGGCTCAAGCCTGTAATCCCAGCACTTTGAGAGGCTGAGCTGGGTGGATCACCTGAGGTCGGGAGTTTGAGACCAGCCTGACCAGCATGGAGAAACCCTGTCTCTACCAAAAGTACAAAATTAGCCTGGTGTGGTGGCACATGCCTGTAATCCCAGCTACTCAGGAGGCTGAGGCAGGAGAATTGCTTGAACCCAAGACAAGGAGGTTGCAGTGAGCCAAGATCGCGCCATTGCACTCCAGCCTGGGCAAGAAGAATGAAACTCCATCAAAAAACAAAACAAAACAAAACAAAAAAACACTAATGTATGAAAAGACAATTACATGGGATTGTCCTCTCCTCAGGATATCAGAATTCTAAAATCGACAATTTATTTTGATTTGTATAATTATGAATAACTCCTTTTATCTTTGTTTAATCCAAGTTTTGTATTATAGTATTGTTTAAATAATAGAATATTAATGTTTTGTATTCTTGAAGAGGAAATCAGATTCATATAGATGTAATTGTAGGAAGATTTTCTTTGCCTTTTGTAAAATGCCACTTTAAAAAGGGAGAATGGGAGAAGAGTTCAGAACCTATAACACTTTTTATTTATTACATGCATACACTCTGCTGGTAGATAACAGTGAGCAACATTTAGGCTGGAGTCATCATTTAATATTTTATATGAATTTATCTGAGACCATAATGGGGCAAGGATATCTCTATTCTAAATAGCAGCTGAATGTTAGTTAATGCAGATAGAGACAAAACTAATAAATTCCCTTTTATTGTTGCATTAATTTATTTAACATGTATCTTATATATCCGCATTCATTCTAGGAAATGGGGGACATTACATTAAGTAAAATAAACCAGATACAAAAAGACAAATATTCCATGTTCTTCCTCATATGTGGGAGCCAAACACTGGGGCGGATCACGAGGTCAGGAGATGGAGACCATCCTGGCTAACACGGTGAAACCCCGTCTCTACTAAAAATACAAGAAATTAGCTGGGCATGGTGGTGGGCACCCGTAGTCCCAGCTACTGGGGAGGCTGAGGCAGGAGAATGGCATGAACCCGGGAGGGGGAGCTTGCAGTGAGCCAAGATTGTGCCACCGCACTCCAGCCTGGGTGGCAGTGTGAGACTCCGTCTCAAAAAAAATAAATTAATTAATTAAACTCAAGGAGATAGAGATTCAAATGATGGTAACCAGAGACCAGGAAAAGTAACAAGGAGGGTGATATAAAGTGAGGATAGCTAATGGGTACAAAAAATGTAGTTAGAATGAGTAAGATGTAGTATTCAGTAGCACAACATGGTGAATATAGTTAACAATAATCTATTGTATATTTTGAAATAACTAAAAGAGTAAAATTATTATGTTCCTAACATAGTAATAAATGCTTGAGATGTTGGCTATCCCAGTGACTCTGATTTGATTATTGCACATTGCATGCCTGTTTGAAGACATCATATGTACTTCATAAATACATACAACTATAATGTACCCAAAATAATAAAAAGTAATTTTTAAAAAGACCTGTGAACTTGAGATGCTGCAATAAATAAAGGAAATGTCGCCCTGTTCAGTGAGATTATAATTTAGTGCTGGATTCCATTTTTTAAAAAAGTATGGTTTGCATGATTGGCCCCTTGTGTTATTGGGAGTTTAAACTAGCCTAGAGAAGATGAACTAGTATTTGTATTGTAGACAGTAAAGTACCCATTGCCACAATCTGCTAACAGGTATATTTCTCAGTTCTTTTTCCATTGAACACCAACTCTAATTAGAATATTTAGCAGTTTACAAAAATACATCTAATTAAAAATACTGTGGTCTAAATAAGCCTTTTAATGTGAACATTTTTGAGCTTCTGTAACATAAATCTGCTTATCAGGTATTCATGTCTTACAACATTCAAACAACTTTTTCTACACAGTATAAATTAGTGTCTAGAGTCTATGAAGACAAAATGTCTGCTCCATTACCCCTCATATGAGGGTGAAAATACTTTCCTTCCTGGCTGATAGAATATTGACACGATGCATGGCAAGTCTTTTTCAGGTTCCTTTTCTTTTGGTGTCTCTCCCTAGTTATATTTTTGGCCTTATCCTCGATACTCGCTCCCTTAGGTTACACTATCATATTTAGATTAAACTACATGTGAATTTCAACTTGTGTATATTTATGATGTTCAAAAGTCCCTATCTCAATATGTGAGCTGAGCTTCAGATATAGATGTATCTTCCTGAGTATCCCACATACCTTGAAAATCAACAACTGAAAGAAGTGAGCTTGTTGTTCCCCACCTTCCCTTCCCAAATTTGTTCTTTCTTCTAGGCCCCCTTAATAACTCTCATCCAGTGGGAAAAAATGCAGGCATTCTTCTTGATACTAAGCTAAAATATTACATATACACAAGATGTATAACGAATAAAATTGCTCATGGACTCAGGCTCCACTCAGTCCTTTGGACTATCCTCTGCATTATCTACTTCCAGAGGGAAATGAGGAAGAGAAAGTGTGGTGGAAGCATAAACTTCTGGAAGTCCCCACAATTCTTCTGCTTAAAACCTATTGACAAAACTCAACACATCTTCTATTCTTTCATAGCTGTAGTTTAACCTGTCAGAGTTGTTAGTTTTTTATCTTTTTTGTAATTGTCTTTTGCACTCTTTGTTTTTCCACTTAAAAGTAAGCTGACATTGAAAATTGTATTACATTTAAATGCACAGATCTACCTAACACAGTATTTAGAATATAAGATTTAAAAATCTTGGTGCATAAATATGCGGCTATTTTTCCATTCATTTATGGATTCTACAAGTATGATTTGAGTATCTACTCTACAGAGAAAATACTAGGAGCCATATGTTAGTGAGCAAGACATGCTTTTTCCTCACAGAGCTTATGCATTAAAGGATGGAAACAAGAAATAAACCAAAGAGCAAATATATGTCACATGATGAGGTTATAGATAAGGTAAGGAAAATGGAGAATGCCAAAGCATGGAGGTTCATTTGTAAAAAAGTTTTCAGAGAGGTTCTCATTGAAAAAGTGGTGTTTGAATAAAGATTGCCTGAAGGAAGAGAGACCATGAACCATACAGACATCCTAGGGAAGATCTCTGTGTAGCAAGAACAGCAAGTACAAAGATCCTGAGGAAGACTCTTTTTGAATGAAAGCTACAATAAAGAGCTGGTGCATTGGAGTAGAATGAATCAGATGGAAAGTGTTTAAAACAAGGTCAGAGACATAACAGGGGTCCTGTTCTTATAGATTTGTGGTCCAGAGTAAAAGCATATCACTTTAGAATGAGAGGAGAAAATATTAGTGTTTGAACAGAGGAGGAAGGTGAATTATGAGGCTACTGTAGTAAAAAAGGTGAGAGATGATGTGACTTGAACCAGGGTGATGGCAGTGGAGGGGACAGTACGGCCAGATTCTGGATATATTTTGAAAGACAGCCCAGAAACATCATCACAGGACTGGAAACACACAGTGATTGCAAGGAGTCAATGATGGCTCCCATAATTTAAGCCCAATAATGTAGTCATTAATATAGATCACCAAATATTTCTGATTGTTCTCAAACTAATGGATTTTCTTTCCTCTTCTTGATACATAGGAGATATGTATTCCATACCCTTTGCATTTGGGTATAGACTCATGCATTTATTTTTCCACTGAAATATGAATAGAAGGGATATGTGATCTTTTTGGGTGGTACTTTGAATTGCCAGTATTTAATTCATCAAATATTCTTTATCTGCCTGCCAAAACAGGCAATGTCACAGATATTGGTTATTCCATCGGCATGGATTCTGAAGGAAAAAATAGGACAGGTCCTTAGCCTATTTCAAAGTTGATGTAGCACGAAAGAGAAAAATGAACTTTGTTGTTCCAGTTCACTGAAATTCTGGAGGCTCTTTGTTACTGTGGCATAAACTAGATCATGTGTGACTAATAGGTAGAAATGAGCGTCTGGAAGGATGGGATCATATTTTACTAAGATTGAAATGACCAAGGTAGGAAGAACAATTAGAATTTTAGTTGGGCACATTGAATTGAATTGAAGGCCATCCGAAATTTAATTCTAAATGTTGCATAGGCAATTGAATGTAAGTCTGTACAGTTCAAGAAAGAGGTCTTGGCTGGAAATAAAAGCTTAGAGTCCAGGAGAATTGAGTATTTGAAACGAGATTGTATGAGATGAATAAACGATCACGTGTAAACAAATAAGAATAGAGATTTTAAGACGAACCCTGAAGTATGTCAATATTTTAAAGCTGGAGAGAGAAGGGGGAAAAATGAAGACTGAAAAAGAATTGCCAGTAATGTAGAGTGGATGGTATCTCTTTAGTTTAGAAAAAAATGTTAAAATGGAGGAAATTATCAAGTATGCTAACTGCAGCTGAGAATTTAAATATGATTGAATTTCAAAATTTACCATTGAATTTAGCCGTGCGGAGATCATTAGACTCTCCTTCCAAGATGGTGCCTTAATTGTTGTATCCTCTAGAGGGGAAAATCTTTGCATCCTTATGTATGTAGCAGAAAGAGCAGAAGAGAGTAAACCCACTCCTGCAAGCTGTTTTTGTGACAAGATTATTAATTCATGAGCGAGAGCCTTCATGACCTAAACACTCCCAAAAAGCCGTGTCCTCCAACATTGTTTCTTTGGGGATTAAGTTTCCAATACATGAGTTTTGGGGGTTATAGTCAAACCATAGCAGTCATCATATTTGCATGGTTTATTCCCCCTAATCTAGGTTTGGCTGTTAAGTACAGATGCAGGGTTGATAGAGAGATGAATGAAGTCAGAGTTGTCGTATTATTATGTATTATGAAGAACAAAGGGGTCAGGGAAGAGCATATGCAAGACATTGATAGAATCTGGCCTGTCTCAGTTGGAAAGAGAGGCCTTGAAGCTTTCACAGCCATAATAATCAGTGGGATCAAAGGGCTGTTAGTCCAAGATGGGTGATTGAATTGTTTGAAGCATGTTATTAGAGAGAGTGGAGAAAAAAATGTAGTAGTTGATAGTCTGACAGTTGCAGGTGATATGCTAACTATTGCTTTCGACAGTTCTCATCCTTATTCTTAATACTATTGATAATGACAAGGCAGAGAGTTTTGGTGATAGTATAACATCACTACAGACCTGCTCTTCAATCACAAATCCCTGCTAAAGAGAGAAGTATTACAAGTGTTAAATATATAATGCTTACTCAATCCTTGTATTTAAACGTGTTTATGGCCTATTTGCCTTCACAATTCCTCAATTCAATTCTCATTTTGTGAAAGTGATCGCTGTTGGTAACAAAAACAGAGAGCCCTAGGGGAAGAAAATAATCTTTTTCATGCCTATTTAATTCTAAGCTCTATGTGTTTTTAAGAGGAATAAACCAATACACACAAAACAGCTATATAAATTAATGAGCCCTGCTGATTATGGTCTAAATACTTACAACTAAATGCATATATTTTTATACATAAAAATTCAGAAATAATTACACCCACAGACCCTTAAAAATGAATTGCTAAAATCCCAACATAGATATAATTTCCTTTGACTCTTATCATTTAAAGTATAAAATATTTTCATATTTAAGCAAATGTATATGCATACTTTCTTTAAAGAAAACATTCCAAAAGAAGATAAATCTGGTATGGTTAGCACTTTTGCATTTAATGAGGACATGGAGCACAAACTGAAATAAAAAGCTGAGTGAAATATGAGAGAATAAATTTACTCAATATAGACAATTAAGTTTTCTGTTTTCTTTCATGATAAATAATTTAAGTGAACTTGTCAATGAAAACTATGTTAATACAGTGGAAAGAATGAAATGGACCTGGGATACAATTGTGTATTCAACCATGTTTTTTACGGTACAATTCCCTATGCCTTAATTTTCTCATTTATAAAACAAGGATCTCTCTCTCTTTTCTCTCACTCTCTCTCTTATGAAAGGGCTTAATATTTTATGGAAAACATAGCTTTAGGTATAATTGTATTTAACATTAAATAAGGTTTCAATAAGGGATTAAAAATATCCAGTATTTAACTTACTCCATTTTGACTGTTGATCGTTAAACCACCCTTATTGTACTAAAAATCTCATTTGCCTAAAGTTTCAATATTTATAGTCTCAAGAAAGAGTATACTACTAAAATATAACATGTATGTAGAAAAGTACTATAAAGATACTAGATTAATTTTCTCGTGATCAAATACTCATGTAATTAGCAATTAGAGTATCCATAATCTATTCTCTTCAACATGCACTCAATGCAACATGTTAGAATAACCGCTATAATGACAAAGATTAATGTGTTTTTTACATTTACATAAATATACTCATGCAAACTATATGCAAACTTATATGTCTGGCTTTTCTGCCTCAACATTTTGTTTGTGAGTTTTATTCATGTTGTTGCATATAATTTAATTCTTTTTGCTTTTGATTCACATTATTTAATTGACTACATACGGTATTATTTATCCTTTCTGATGTTAATGAACTTTTGGGGGGTTTCAAAAGGTTAGGTATTACACATAGTGAGGTCTGAACATTCTTGTGTTTGTTTATATATACACACACACACAAGACTTTTGAACAGTTGACCTTTCAACAAAACGAGTGTGAGCTGCACAGGTCTACTTATACCCAGATTTTCTTCTGCCTCTGCCACCCCTGAGACAGCAAGACAAGGCCCTCCTCCTCCTCCTCCTGAGTCTACTCAATGTCAAGATAAGAAGGATAAAGATCTTTATGATGATCCACTTCCACTTAATAGTAAATATATTTTCTCTACTTTATGATTTTCTTAGTAAAATTTTATTTTCAAATAATATATATAACATGCAAAACATGTGCGAATTGACTATGCTATCAATAAGGTTATATATATATATATATAAAATATGTATATTGTTTTCAGTATGCAAATGTCCTTTTTCTTATATCCTACCTATCTGCCATAAATAGCCATCGAAACAGGTCGGGCGCGATGTCTCAAGCCTGTAATCCCAGCACTTTGGAAGGCCGAGACGGGCAGATCACGAGGTCAGGAGATCAAGATCATCCTGGCTAAGACGGTGAAACTCCGTCTCTACTAAAAATACAAAAAAATTAGCCGGGCGTGGTGGCACCTGTAGTCCCAGCTATCTCACCACTGCACTCCTGCCTGGGCGACAGAGCGAGACTCCATCAAGAAAATTTAAAAAAAAGAAAGAAAGCGATCGAAACAATATCCACTCCCACCACTAGCACATGTATTTGAGGTGTGCAATTATTTTAGAAAGAGTACACTGAGGACGAATGATGTTGTATATCTTTATAGGCTTGATGGTTATTCAAGCAGCTGCTTTTTAAAGCCTCTTCCAAATTTTGCTTACTTTTACTATATTTATCTGTTTTGATTGATTATTGATTTTATGAATTTTTTATAAGTTTGAGATAAAAATATTTTGTTAGCTGTATGTATCAATACTTTTCTCTCAATCTGTGATTAGAATTTTACTCTCTGAATTGTGTCTTTCAATGAACAGATATTATAATTTTTAAGATACACCATTTTTTTTTCCTTAGGGGTAGTAGATGTTAATGTGAGATTTAAGATGATATGAGCCTCTTCCAATGTCATGAGGTATTTTCCTTTGTTTTACTATAAAAGTTTTATTATTTTATCCTTCATGTTTCTATCTTTTTTCACCATATATTTTATTCATATTCATGCAACTGTTCTTTTTTTTTTTTTTTTTTTTTTTTTTGAGGCGGAGTCTCACTCTGTCGCCCAGGCTGGAGTGCAGTGGCCGGATCTCAGCTCACTGGAAGCTCCGCCTCCCGGGTTCCCGCCATTCTCCTGCCTCAGCCTCCCGAGTAGCTGGGACTACAGGCGCCGCCACCACGCCCGGCTAATTTTTTGTATTTTTAGTAGAGTCGGGGTTTCACCCTGTTGGCCAGGATGGTCTCGATCTCCTGACCTCGTGGTCCGCCCGCCTCGGCCTCCCAAAGTGCAGGGATTACAGGCTTGAGCCACCGCGCCCGGCCACAACTGTTCTTTTAATCATGCCCTTCCATGAAAGGTCAAGTTGAACCACTGCTATTTCTAGTCTACCCCACCCACCCGGCCCACCCTTCTTCTTATAAACAAGAACACAGGCAGGCCCTGGGGAAGGGCTGAGACAAATAGAGCACAGCTGCTGCTATGGAGAAGGGGGAAATTGACTGTTGTGTCAGGTCACCACTAGTCGTATTTATCTCAGTCAACCATAAGCATCATGTGTCTGTTTAATCTAGAGGCAGCTCAGAGGCCTGGGGAGGGGCAATGCAGGGCAGACAGGGCTTGGCACACAAAAGGGAGGTCTAAATTTCCAAAAAGATCTTTAGCAGAAAACAAATAGAACACAAACATCAGTAGATTTATTTACAGAGTACAGCTCATTAAGTCTCCTCTAGCCCAGGGAATTATAGTCTAGCTTTGCCCCTTCCCTCACTTCATTCAGATTGGGAAGGTATGGGAAATAAACAATTCATTTGGCACCTCATTACCGAGTATGGTTCTCTCTGGGTATAGGTGTTTTGTTCTAAGTGTGACTCTCTTGAAGATAGTGTGTAGTTAGAATTGGCTTTGTGGCTCTGTAGGAGTCTGTGTCTTTTCATAGGAAAATTCAGACCTTTATTGACATGACAGAAATGTTTGTTCTTAGCTCTATCACCGTATTTTATGTTATTTCTGTTTTTTTAATATTTTACTGTGTATTTTTTCCTAGTGATTATATTCTAATGTTTTAATCACCTCCCATTCGTCCCTTTGCTAAAAGAGGCATTATGACCTGAGACTTATGGGGATCTCCAAGCACTTGACACTCAGCAATGGACTGATGAGATTGACAAAAATGTATTAGTCAGATATATTCACAGCATAGGGAGGAGGACATGCCATGCAGTTTCTCACGGAGATTTTACCTGGAAACAGAAGGAAAACCGCGGAGCTGTGAGAAATAGGCTTAGTAATATCAAGAGGGTAATTGTCCACTGATCCCATAGGAGAATGTGATTGGCTTGTTTTACATGTGTTGTGGGCTGGCGGGGAACTGAAATCTGCTACTCAAGGATTAGCAGGAACTGTGCCTGGTTCCCTTGATAAGGAAAGTTGTTTAGCCTTTCTACAGGCTCTTTCTAAGGGAGCAAGGTGGGGAGGGATCTTGCAGTTATGACATTTGACCTCCCCACTCCCAGATTTTTCCAGAGGTCAAGGTAGCACATAATAGTGGGCCTTAGTTTTACGGCTTCCACCGCAATGATCCAATTGGAACAATTTTGGTTGTTGTTTATATGGAAACTTAATTGATTTAAACCTTTATTGAAGAAATACTTATCTGCTATATAGCCTTGTCACATGTTTCATAAATCAGTTAGAATTATATGTAGACATAAATTTCTGGAATTAACTCTTTTATATTACTACATTTGTCAATTCATATGCTAATCCATAAAGTCTTAATTATTGCTTCAAAATAGGTATGGATGTCTCACTAAATATAGATACCCAGTTTGTCCAGCGCCATTTTTGAAATGACTATACATTCTCCTTTTAATTATTCCTTTAAATTTGTCCAAAATCATTTGACCATATATGTCTATTTTACCATGTCTATTTCTAGACTTCCTATTCTGTCTCATAGTTCTAATTGTTTTTCCTTCTGTTATAACTATGCTTTCTTGATTACTATAGTTTATTCTCATAATAGGCAGTATAGGCGAGCAAACTGTTTTCTTCCTTTTCAAAGTTATTTGACTCTTCCATCTACTTTGAATTTCCAAATAGATTTTAAGTTTTCTTGTCATTAAAACAATTTCTAGAACATCTTTGTATTGCATTGGTTATATAAGGCAATTCTAGATGACTGATGTCTTAGCAACACAGCCTTTCAATTTATAAGCATAGTATAGCCTCTCTTTATTTGGCATTTCCTTGAGTATTCTCCACAGCATTTTGCAGAGAAATGCCATATAGTTTATTCACTTAATTGCTAAATATTATTGTCTCTGTTATAAATGAATCTTTTTCTCTAAACATATTTATTGCTATTATATAGAAATATAATTGATTTTATGTTGACTTCATATTCTGCAACTTTTCTAAATTCAACAATTAAATTCAATAACAGTTTTGTAGATTCCTTAGGAATTTCTATATTAATATTTATCCCATATGAAAAAGCACATATTTTTTCTGATCTGTATTTTTTTTTCTTGCCACATGTCACTGTGTAGATCTTCTATTGGTGAGGATAGAAATTATGACTTTATTCCATATCTTAGGGAAGAATCATTCAATTTTTTACCAATAAATATGATATTAGCTATAAATGCCTTTTATTATATTGAGGGAGTTTGTTTCTAATCCTAGGTTACTGAGAAAGATTTTTGTTTTATCATTACATGATATTGAATTTCATCATTTTGTGTGTGTGTAATAGACAATATACTATTTTTAATCTTTTGTGTTACTGCATCTGTAAATTAAATTGCTTGATTCTTTAAAATATTGGGCCTATCGTAAAATATTGGAATAAACCTAGCTCATGAGTTATTTTATATATATATATTTTTAAAAGTATATTTCATAATGAACTACACATGTTTCATAATAAACTACATCCATAGACCTTCTATGCAAAATTCAGGAACACAAAAAAGAAAGAGAAGGAAACTATGAATGGATTTGAATTATGTGGATTTGCATATCTGATATTTTTAAACTTCCTGGAACCTCTCATTTGGCTGATATGAGAAAACCACCACTCTTCACTGAGTGATTTTGTCAAGGTCTAATGTGAGGTACCATTCTCCAAAGATGATGTCTGTCTTTATCAATGTCTATCTTGCCTCTTATGTTTGACTTTAGGCAGTAGGTGAATTCTTAGCATATTCCAACTGAGTCCAGGCACCTGCTAGAGTAGTTTATATGCCCTCCAAAATTGTAGTCATGGTGAAAGTGCAATGGCGGGAACTAAGAAAATATGTGAAAGTGGATCTCGAGGATATTGAGTCAAAAAGGATACATTATTAGGCCAGATAAGAAAAATTTTATTGGTTGAAAACACTCCTTCCCGGATAGGCTTAACGTAATTCAAGGATATCGAAACTGGTTGTGCTATGCTAGTAGGATGGTCTTTTGCTGCTTTTTTTTTTTTTTTTTTTTTTTTTTTGAGACGGAGTCTGGCTCTGTCGCCCAGGCTGGAGTGCAGTGGCCGGATCTCAGCTCACTGCAAGCCCCGCCTCCCGGGTTCATGCCACTCTCCTGCCTCAGCCTCCCGAGTAGCTGGGAGTACAGGCTTTGCTGCTTTATCTCATTAAAGTATATGGTGGTGCCAGAACTGACTTTTATGGAGTATTGAGAAAAGAATTCAAAGACATAGGTGAGAACAGATAAAACAGATTACAATCTAAGGAATCCTCTACCTGATTGCTTCCTGGAAGTGACCACAGGACATTTACTACCTTAAGGCAATAAGGGATTCATTGATAAGAATTCATAAGACAAAGTTTCTGGCACCTTTAAGAAACTCTGATGACTATCTTCTGTATGTTCTTATTGGCAATAGAGATACTCCATTGAAACTGCACACCCCAATGTCACATAGGATTATGGAGTTCCAAAACAGCCAAAGCTAGGTAGTGATTTGAATAAAAAAAGGCAAGACAGAAGTAAGTACCAATGCAGGCAGCAATGCTAGAGAAGCAATCATGGTATCTTGATCTGCATGGGTCTGAAATTTTTGCTAATAGATAATAATGTTTCCAGGGATAAGATAAATTGAGTAGTTTGAGTATTATGTTACTTGAAATTACTGTGTTGTAACCAGGAGCAATTGAAGTCTGGTGAGCCAAAGGCTAAAATCAGCTGCCACATTGGAAGAATTATAATTTCTTGCCTGGTTTCCAGATCTATGTTCTCATAATTAGAACTCATGAATTAAAGGGGAGTCCAACAGCTTTCCAGAAAAAAAAAGACTTTTCTTACGGATTATGCATATATGAGCAATATTCCCCAAATTCTTCTCCGTATGTATTTGTTATTTTCACAAATATCCATGTAATAGAGAAAAGAGAACACCTGGATTTCTTGAGGGCTATTGAATACAGGGTCTGAGCGGGCATTGAAACCAGATATGCACAATACCCTCCCCATTGGAATGAAATCTTATGGAGACAAGATGATAATGAAGTTTTGGCCCACGTTTGTCTCATAATTGGCCCAATATTATTACCTGACCCTCAGTGTATAATTATAATAGCTATACATAGAAACTGACAGAGTCCTCACTATGGGATCGGGTTCAATGTATGTACATTTCTGTTTTTCACGTTAGCTTTCACCATAGAGAAGCATTCAACAACAAGGTAGCTAAGACAACTTGTAATGGGGATATCATTCAACCAGTTTCTTTAGTGACCTGAGGGGCTTGCACAGTGGAATCTTTATCAGAATGGTATTGGCTCAGGAAATTGTAGTCTGGGAAACCTTATTTTATCAGAATATCACTAGAATTCAAAACTCAGGTAGTATGTTGAAACGCACTGAAGTTATCTTATTGAAATCATCATTAGTCAGAATGTAAAAGCCAACACTTTGAAGTCTGAGTTCTAATAATTCCTGAAATCGTATTATAATTGAGATAGAGTAGTTAACTTTGTAAATAAATATTAATTCATTAATTGGTTTTTTGAGGATATAAATAATGTATGATCTTGGGATAAACTTAGTATCTTCCTGAAAGTATTTCTAAACCACATTGCCTTCTGAGTAAGATATTTTATTTGGTTAACTGCAACAGGTTCAACGCCTTTGTTACCCTATTATCAGATTGTGAGACATGGTCTTATGTGGTTTATTTTTTAAGTGATCCCAAGAAACAGAAGCAGGAAACTGGGTGGCATGAAATGAGGAAGGAGCTAAGATAATTAATAACTACATAATAGAGTTGCTCTTTGCTATGGACAATTGGGACTTGAATCCGGTGAAGAGCCACTCAGAAGCTGTGTGGAAGAAACTTTGCAATTGACAACTACAGAGATTTTTCCAACCATTCCTGTTTTCAATTGTTTAAAGACAGCTGTATACAGCATCTAACCGCATGTTTGCACATGAGTCAAATTGGGTGAACAAGTGGATCCACAAGTCCTGAGCAGAGATACAAAGTTTTACTGAGGTGGCAACATTTTTCCCTTATACCCATGTGCAATTAATTGTAGCAGCAACATTGTGGAGCAAGAGGACATATGATAAGACACCATAGGCATCCTGCTCTGTAGTGTGTCTTTTGCACCGTTCAGATCCCCTTCTGCCTTACATAGAGTCCTATCCATCACAGAACCACAAAATCTATGCAAGACTTAACACAGGAGAGATAGTATAACAAGATACAGTTCTTTATGCTACAGCAGGTCAAAGTTAATCATTGGTTTTTATCATTTTCCTCTACCACCATCCAATCTTGATTTTCCCAGCACTCAGTGAGCACTTGAACACATCTAGGTTTCTTGACTTATAGAGTACCTCTGACCTTACCCCAAAGGGATCGGGAGTCATTGCTCTATTCTTTTTAAGTCTGCGGTTGCAGTACTTATCTGTTTATAATAATAATTAGGCATGGAAACATCAAGAGATTAATCTTCTGGGTTCCATGTGTTCTCTTGGTTGCTACTATTTTTGGGTTACCTTAGCTCTTTGGGTTAGTTACTCCATCCATATCTTAGCGCATATCATTGGTTGTTAGTCCACTGACACATCACGTAGCTCCAGTGGCTACACGACAGTCATAGCTGCAGGTTCAGTGAAACTCAAACTGTACCCTTGTGAAAATGGCCTTTTCTAGGAACAAATGCTTTCAATGTAGCCTCCAATACCAGTGCAGGATGCATACATTAAGAATTGGGGGAAGGGCCGGGCGCGGTGGCTCAAGCCTGTAATCCCAGCATTTTGGGAGGCCGAGACGGGCGGATCACGAGGTCAGCAGATCGAGACCATCCTGGCTAACACGGTGAAACCCCGTCTCTACTAAAAAAAAATACAAAAAACTAGCCGCGTGAGGTGGCGGGCGCCTGTAGTCCCAGCTACTCGGGAGGCTGAGGCAGGAGAATGGCGTGAACCCGGGAGGCGGAGCTTGCAGTGAGCTGAGATCTGGCCACTGCACTCCAGCCTGGGAGACAGAGCAAGACTCCGTCTCAAAAAAAAAAAAAAAAAAAAAAAAAAAAAAAAAAAAAATTGGGGGAAGGATGATGATGTGAAGTTTCTACCTGTTGCTGCTTGTTTGACCCATGTACTCTAATTTTTTGGACACAGTTCCATGTATAGACTGTTGGTATAATGTAAATATTACATCAAAGTGAACAGCCCCTCAAATTTTTAGGGATATAGCAAGTGAATGCTTCAGTTTATTTTAAATAGACATTTCTCAAAAGAAGACATTCATACAGCCAACAGACACATGAAAAAATGCTCATCATCACTGGCCATCAGAGAAATGCAAATCAAAACCACAATGAGATACCATCTCACACCAGTTAGAATGGCGATCATTCAAAAGTCAGGAAACAACAGGTGCTGGAGAGGATGTGGAGAAATAGGAACACTTTTACACTGTTGGTGGGATTGTAAACTAGTTCAACCATTATGGAAAACAGTATGGCGATTCCTCAAGGATCTAGAACTAGATGTACCATATGACCCAGCCATCCCATTACTGGGTATATACCCAAAGGATTATAAATTATGCTGCTGTAAGGACACATGCACACGTATGTTTATTGCAGCACTATTCACAATAGCAAAGACTTGGAATCAACCCAAATGTCCATCAGTGACAGATTGGATTAAGAAAATGTGGCACATATACACCATGGAATACTATGCAGCCATAAAAAAGGATGAGTTTGTGTCCTTTGTAGGGACATGGATGCAGCTGGAAACCATCATTCTTAGCAAACTATCACAAGAACAGAAAACCAAACACCGCATGTTCTCACTCGTAGGTGGGAACTGAACAATGAGATCACTTGGACTCGGGAAGGGGAACATCACACACCGGGGCCTATCATGGGGAGGGGGGAGGGGGGAGGGATTGCATTGGGAGTTATACCTGATGTAAATGACGAGTTGATGGGTGCAGCACACCAACATGGCACAAGTATACATATGTAGCAAACCTGCACGTTGTGCACATGTACCCTACAACTTGAAGTTTAATAATAATAAATAAATTTTAAAAAAAAAATAGAATATGACAATGTTCTATTAATTTAGCTACTTTCAGCGATGTAGTATATGATAAGACAAATGGTCTCTATGGCCAGGTATGCATACTTGTACCTTCTCTGACAGTAAATGGTCTCTTGCACAGCAGCTAATTCACTTAAAATTCATGTTTTAGTATTGGGCATCCTATAAGCCTTCGGAAGGTTGCACAAACGGACACACTGGAAGCAAGGTAGACATAATGTCAAGAGTAGGTATCAATTCTGATAAGAAGAAAAGTACTGACCCTTCAAAGTGTTTGGCTGCAATTTGTTATATAAAATAATGAAGACTGCTGGAATATAGAGCTTTCAGCAACGACAGTAGATGCCTTAGCTTTAGTAAGAAGACTATCTTTAGGGTCAGTGTTTTGGGACCAGATTGAGAAACATGGCATTAGAGGGTTTATTTACCTCTTATTCTGAATTGATAATTATCGGTAAGTGAGACATCCCATTCATAAGTAATCCCATCACATTTATGTGTTTATGAGGGTTAAGTAGTTCATGTACATTAAACTTTGTTTGCACATACAGGAAATGAGACATTTGCCATTTCAAGTAAAAAAGTCAAATGTAAGTGAGTTTTTCCTAAAAAAGCAAAGGAATCTGTTATGAAGTGTACATTTTTAGGGTATAAATTTTTTCTCATTTACTTGAACTAAAGAATTGAGTGAGAGTTTTATCTGAAAATGTAGAAATAAGTCTATTACCTTTTTTTAGTATGTTTCAAAGAATCAGGACACAAGGTACAATTACAGAAAAGGTTTTTCTTACTTCGGACATTTAGAGACCATCAACTTCTAGGATATACAAAAATGTCAAGGGGCAACTGAACAAAGCAAACTAAAATAAATTATTGAGAAGTATGTCTATGGGCAGGTGGTGTAAGGAAAAAATTGGTTCCAAATAGGAAAGGAAATGAAAAATCTTTTGCACTAAATCATGCCCTTCATATCAAATAAAATACCTTGATATGTTGACAAAGGATGACTGATGAGTTCTACTAGGGTCACTATCTAAGACTGTCAATCAGCTAATACTCATCAACTATCAGTAAAATTGGAGTTTCTGCACTCTATTGACCCTTTTCCAAATATAGCGGTTTGTTCGTATCATTGATGTTTCCGTGATAGCAAATTTGCTAAGCCTGAGAAACATGAGAAAAATTATAGATTGTATTTATGTCTCCTCTTCTAGTCTCAAAATCAATCTTCAGTTTTGGGATTCTTATTTTTACAGTGCTTTTAACCAGAATAACGAATGTATATTTTCACATATTTGAGCTTTACACTAAGAAATGCAGGGATTCCAATTGAATGCCTACTATGTATTAGATAATGTGCTAGGCTTCAGTGAACAGCGTAAAGGTGCCACACTCTGGAGTTGTAACATAGAATATGTGACCAGTGCCAGAAGTCAGACTAAAAATTATATATATATATATATATATATATATATATATAGAGAGAGAGAGAGAGAGAGAGAGAGAGAGAGAGAGAGAGAGAGAGTAAAGAATATCTGGAGTTGTTGATATGACAAAGTTACGATTTTAGATCATTAAGTCAGGGTAGGCCTTATTTGCAAGATCATATATGAGTAAATGTTGGAAGTGTTGGAAGGAGTTATGAGATTACCTATGCACAGGCAGAAGAAATAGCTTATAAAAAAGATTCTGAGGCAGAATCATGTCTGACATACTTGAGCAACAACAAGGAAGGCAAGAGATCAAAGGAGAGAATAGGAGGACCTGAGTGAAGGTATAATAATGGGGTGCTAATGTAAAAAAAAGTTCAGTGGATAAATTTGTTTTGAGGGATCTGCTAGTTTATGTTCTCAAAGATTTATAATTTTGTTATTAGAGACTTAAGAATTCCTGCAGTAAGAAATGCATTCGACATTTTAAAACACGATTTTTACCCAAAGTTGCCTGACCCAATTCTGGGCATTTTTCTCTCCCTATATTACCTTACGAATGTTCCCTGTCTTTCTCTGGCTCTCCATACTCCCCTCCGCCCCCACATCTCACTGTTCTCTAAAGAGAGTCTGGCCTCAGTCTTATTTCTAAGTCGTTCTGGGTGATGAAGAGGTGAAATGTGTAGAGAGAAGTGACACACCAGAAGTAAAGAAGGAAACCAGAAGGAATTGACTTGAGATATCTTCAGCACCTCAGCCTCTCCTTGAATTTTTGTCTAGTGCAGTAGATGTTGAGAGAGTCTACATCATTCATAGAAAGTTTTCTTGCTCATAGGAGGCTCACTATTCCTTGTGAATGAAGGAGAAACTCCCACAGATCTTTGTGAACTTGCAGGTTAACTTCATTCTCACTCGACCAAAGTGTCTTAGAGCAGCTAATGCTCATGTGAGTTTTGAAGGCTCTCAAAAAATAAGGTAGAAAATAAAATATGGAAAATATTTTAAGAACAAAGGAAAGCGTATGTTTGCATTGGGGCTCTGAAGGCTTTTATTATTATTATTTATATTCTGTTAGAAAAGTAAGACATTATTGTAGCAATATTTACACCAATGCAAATTGTTTGTCTACTATTAAATGATGCAATCTCAAGCCATTACCATATGGGGATAGATAACAAGATGAGGAATGGGATTAACTATAGGAGGAATAACAGGGGCATCACGAGGCTGATCAAAACCCCGTAAGTAAGGGGATGTTGAAATTTTTGGAACATTCACGGGAAGGGGTCATAAGGGAAACTAGCCTGTGCCTGCCTGCAGGCATAGTTAGGAGTTTCTCCAAGATCATAGCCAGCTGGAGAAGTGGCATCCAAGCCGAGTTGCTGGAATGTATTTCAACACTCAAAATACTAATATTAGTTCATAAATTGCAAGCTCTTTTGTCCAGATAAGGCAAAGGATCCCACAAAAGAGGATAATGTGAAATCAGTTTTATCAGACATTTCCAATTGTGGCTATGCCATTACAAACACATAGGTGCCTTAAAATATATTTTTTATGTTCAGGAATAAGTATATGCATTTATTTAGGCTTTTATGAGTTTTTTTTTTTAAGCTCTCCAGGTGATTCTTTTATTCATCAAGTGACGAAAACTATGGGGCTAGAGAGGAACATCAGGACCCTATACGATAAGACGTTTGGAACTCAGAGATTTTGAACAAAAGCTCTCGAGAAGCCTTGAAGAGCTGCGATGGATGCATCATTCTTATTCCCTTGTGAAGTTTAGATTTTAGTCTATGTTCAAGGGTAGTCAGGAGACATAATGAATGTTGTAAGTTAGGCTTCTCTAGCAGTGGAAATGCAGAAAAGGAAGAAATGTGAGAGGTAACTAGCAGCCAGTATAGATTTACCCAGGAACCCCAGAGCTTGGCAATATGGTTAGTAAGCAATCCTTAATTCAGAGTATATAGCAATAGTTGCTGCACATGTAATTATTAAGAAAATGTCCTAAAATCTTACAGTTCATTGAAAAAAATTTCATAGTTTTTCTCAAATTTTACAGTAATCTGATTTTTTTATATTACCAAGTTGTCACACTTAAAGAAATATTTATGAAAAAATAAATCAGTCATGCTAAAGGAAAGTGAAAAAAGAGGAAAATATTTTCTTCCATCTATAAAAAGCATGGCAAAATTGTATAAAGGGAAATCAAAGACTGAAAATGTAAAATGTATAGTAAAATCATATCATAGAGTTGTGTGAAAAGAAGGTTAATTAAATAATTATTCTACCTTCTGGATTTGGCAGAAGAAACATTACTTTTTTCTTTTTGTATTTGCCAACTTTTTAAGTATTGTATGTGTGATTGCTTTCATCTTTCTAAATAAGCATCTACTTTTATAACTAATTTTATTTATTCATCTTTCTGAAAAAAGAGCTTCTAAAAATGGTGTAAGTCTGGGCCTAGCAAGACTGGGATATATCCCTACTTGGCGGGGAGACTCCACGGGGCAGACTGACTGGTGATATATGGAAGCATGAGTCAAATTTCATCAGTTTGGTGATCCAAAATGATGATTCAGCTGGTAATACATGTGTCTATTTAGACACTCGGTGGCCAATTTCAAACTAATTCAAATAAAGTTAGTTAAACACACAAATCCTAGAAAGACAAAGAGAGTAGGCAAAGCCTGTTGGATAATTGCAACACAGTCTGCTAAAAGTTTCAATACGTAATTTGCTTTGTTCTGGTCATGGCTTTACCCACAGACCCTGACATGTCCTGACATTCCAGACTCTTCCAAAAGGTCGATCTAAGAGTAATTCAACCAAAGTCTTGTCTTTTAAATCTGTATTTTGCCAGAGGAAACCCAAAGGGTAATTTTTAGAAGTACTAACAATATATAATTTTTAAAAAAAAACATTAAAGGCTATGAGAAGCATTCTATACCTCTGGAGATTTTTTTCTGACTCTTTTCTTTTTCATAAATTTAAAGAAAGAAACTCTTCTCCACTACTACATTAATAGATGCAAATACTCAATTTACTTAACTCACTTTTAATTTTCTCTTCTTTTGGTAATTTATTCATTGTATGAGAAACCTAATCACTGAAAGCATTAGGCATGAAAGTTGGTTGTCTTAAGTTCCGCATATTATGAATAAGGCATAGCAGGGCTGTTAATGGCTATAGCTAGGAATAGCCATTTTGAAATTAACTAATTAAAGATTTCATTTGCACTTCTCTAGAAATGAGTGTTTCCACTTTAGGTAATTATATATCTCTGACTTGGAAATTAATGTGGAAAAACTAGATGGTTAACCCAAATTTGAACAATTAAACTTATCTACATATGAGATAGAAATGATAATATAACAGATATAATCAGAAATGGTTATGAATTGAAAATGATCATACTGAATGTTTCTGTACTCAACCAGATATAAGCTATTTCCCTATAATGCTGTTATGCCATGTAATAGTAAATAGTAGTAGTAGTAAAGAGTAATAGTGCATGGTTAGCTAAATTGTTATCAAAAAACAAAGTTAGCATCAAATGTTTAATCTCTAAAATCTTAAAAGATTTTAGAAATTCAAGAATATAAGTCTCATAGACCTTGTAAGTTTCTTCTTTTTTTAGATAAATAGGCAGTTACTGAGATTTGACTTTGTGCTTAGACGATCAGATGGTCATTTTAGCTGGAAGAAATTTGTGAATGATGATGTTTAAGAATCATATCTGAATGAGGTGCTGAAAGTCTGGAGTATATCATATTATACTATAGTTATTATATGTTAAGAAAGAGGAATGATACAAGGGCACAGTTTTTACCCCAATAATGTTATTTTTAAGTCTGTTTCATCTTATATTAAGAGTTTTATCAATTTTTATTTCTATGTTCTTAGCAGTATTACCTATTAGTAAAATATATTTGGAATGTATTTTTTATTAGAAAACCATTTTTGATTTTCTATTGTAACTTTAATTATATGTATATTAAATATTTGAATTTACATAAAACATGTTATATACATGCTTTCTTTTCATCCAAACTTTCCAATAGATTTTTCTCCTCCTCCTCCTCCTCCTTCTCCTCCTCCTTCTTCTTTTTCTCCTTCTTTGTTGCTTTCAATTCTATCGATGGCATTTTCTTTACTCTTTTTCCTTTCTTCTCTCTACTGGTTCCAATAATATAATAACATAAATAATAGTATTAATAATAGATAACAGGGGAACAGAGCACTATTCTAAGAGACTTTATAGGTTAGATAATTTCATTATTAGAATAACTCTGTAATGTAAGCACTTTTGATATCTTACCCTTATTTTGTGATGAGAAAACAAGCACAGTTTACAGGGCTAAGCTATCCCTACAAAGAAGGCGGCTCTATTCCTGCCATAACAAACTTTAAGAACACCTCAAAAGGATCAAACTACACTCTGAGTAGTGTAACTGCCTGCCCACCCTCCCTGCAAAAAGACCATATCACGCTTTCAAAAAAGAAAAGAAAATGTAACTATTAAGCGACATACTATTAACAATATCCATCCCCTGGTCAAACATTAGTAGATATAAAAATAACCCAAATAATTTGACCTATGACCAGAAAAAAAGAAATTAGTCAATAGAAAAAAAGATTTAACAATGATAGAGATGACCAGATGGCTGACAAAGAATTGAAGAATCCTGCCTTAAATATATTGAAGTGTTCAAAGAATATTGTTTTAGAGGTTTCAGCGTACGGCACACATTCGCCATGCTTTTGGCTGGCCTAGATTCCAGTGTTGTACCTGTTACTATGAAGACCTGTGAAATGCATTTTCAGCCCCTCTTCTAGATGCCACATATTATTCTAAGTTAAAAGGGAGCTGACACATAGAGCCCATGTGTCTGGGTACCTGATTCTCCTGAATTAAGGTCTAATCAATCATGTCTGTCTTGGTGGTTTAGAATGCCTTTAAGTAAATACTGTCTGTTTTCTAGGGTCTTCACTGGTACAGTTGTCTTGAATTACTATATCTACCCTTCCTGAAAGTAGAGAGCTAGCTTTGTATTTTAATAGACATATTTGATTTTAGAAGGCTGAAAGTTACTAATTTAACCACCCACAGCCGCCAAATAAAAGGAACTTAGAATGCTTTAAACCTACTAATCCCTTCCATTCAGTATTTTATTTTTATTACCTTGCTTTTTCACTCCATAAGTGGATGTCAACAATTCTCTGTATTTGCTTATACAATTATTAATAAGCACAAGTAATTTAGCTGCCATTCTTCCTAGCATCTTACTCCTCACTTCTGAGTTTAATTTTTTATTCTTACATACTTATCTTTATTAAATTAAAGAATAACAGAAAACAGTAAAAGTGCACAAGTATAATATTTTTGCATACATAGCTTAATGCTGTTTTTATATGTTTGCAGCCATATGTCATTCACTCCGAAAGCATATAGAACATTTCTATATTTCATATGGTGTCTTACAACTTTTTAAAATCTATCCTTCAGAAGTATCTACTATTCCTACTTTTCTCATCATTGATTGATCCAATAGTCCATATTGGTTAATGGCATTGATCAATTCATCTGTGTACCTACTCCAGATATTTTTGCCTGCTTATTCTATCATCTCCAAAAATTTTCAGCTATGAATATAGATTTGTCTGTTTCTCTTGTTAGTTCTATAATTTTTGTCGTATATATTTTAAGATATATTTTTAAATACTTATTTAGTATAGTTATATCCTTCTGTTTACTTGACTACTTATTATTATGATTGTATTTAATTTTTTTCTGAATGGTTTAAAGATTCTTCTGTTTGTTTTGGTTTCAGGAATTGACTATGGTGTTTTAGCAGTTTTTTCCTCCTTTTCTTAGGTTTTATTGTTTCATTTTGCCTGATCTTTATCCTGCTTTTTTTGCTGAGCTTCTGAAACATGTGGGTAGATAGCCTTAATGATTTTTAAAAATCTTAATAATTGTGTTCAATACTGATTCTGCTCTGTTTTGTTCTCTCTCCTTTATTTGAGACTTAAGTCCATGTTTATTCAACCTTATTGTGTTTTATGTTTTAATTATTATTTATTCACTGTTTGGATAATTTTTATCTTGAAGTTTACTAGCCCAGTCTTCTGCTGTGTCCAATTTACTATTGAATGCAACCAATTAGTTGAGAAGTAAAGTTGTTAATCCTTTTAAATCAATAGAGAACCTCAACAGTAAAGTTCAACAAACAGAAGAAAGAACAGCTACAATCAAAGTTATACTAATAGAGATAATGCAAACTGAAGAACAGAGAGAAAAAAAATGAAGAAAAATAGAACCCCAGGAAAATTTGGGATACTATTAAGTTCACCAATATATGCATAAGGAAAGGACCAGCAGGAGAAGAGAGAAAGGAGAAGAAATATTTTTCAAAGAAATAATGGCTGAAGACTTCCCTACTTTTTTAAAAAAACCAATAATCTACCCATTCAGAAAATTCAACAAACTACAAGACCCAAAGAGATTCACAAATAGGCCCATGATGGTAAAAATATTGAAAGTCAAAGACCAGGACAAAATCTGAAATGCAGCAAGAAAACAATAACTTGTTTCTTACAAGTAAACCTCAATAAGATTAACAACCGATTTTTCAGTAGAAACATTGAAGGTAAGAAAACTGTGGGATAACTTATTTTTATTGCTCATTTAAAAATAACTATTAACCAAGAAACCTATGTAGTTATTTTTTGAAAGTGAACGTAAAATAAGGACTTTTCAAGATGAAAAAAACTGATTATATGTGTTGCTAATAAACCCGCCTTACAAAAAATACTAACAGATGTTAAACAGGCTGAAAGCAAGAGATAATAACTCAAATCCACATTTGAATAAAAGCATTGGTTAATAAAATGTAATTACATAATTGTAAAAGACAGTTCAATTCATTTTTCTCCTTGCTTTTCTCAATTTATTTCAAAAGAAATTAAATAAAATTATATGTATATGATTTCTCATTGGGTCTGTAGAAATATAACATATGTGCAACATGTTTGCAAATGACAGAACAAAAGAGGTAGTTAAAATGAACAAAGCTGTATTTTACTAAGGAAATGACAAGATATAAAAATGTATTTTTAAATGTGAGAGTGAAACACTGATAAATGTTAAACATAAAATAATAGATGGAAGAGGATAAAAAGAATAGAGATCTATAATTATAATGTTTTCATACATCAATGGAACTGACTAATATAATATGAAGTTTATTTTGATAAATTAACATGGTATAAATTAATATAAGTTAATATGATAAATTAATAATTAAGATGTAATTTAATTAATATAATTAATAAATATTGTAAATATAATTAATATAGTGAAAAATAAAGATATTAAAATCTGCATTAGAAAATATTTGTTTTATGTAACAAAAAATAGTAAAGGAAGAACAGTGGAAGGTAAATTATGTAGAAAGTAAAAAGTAGAATATCAGATATAAATACAGCTATATCAATAACACTAAATTTTTAACCTGTATCAGTAATAATATTACTGATGAACAAAATAAATAATTCCACAAAAAGATAAAAATTGTCAGGCTGGATTTTCTAAAACCCAAGCAATTCAACTATATACTGTCTATAGGAGACACAATGAGAGTCAAAGAAACAAATACACGAATGTGAAAGATACATTATTTAAAATGTAAGCATAAGAAAGCTGGAGTAGCTATAGTAATCATTAAAAGTAGACGTGGTATGAGCTGAGTTATGTCCCACACCATGCTCCACCCAAAAAAATCACATTTTGAAGCCCTAAACCTGTCATTTTACAATTACCGTATTTGGAGCTAAGCCTTTAGAAAGATGGTTAAGTTAAAAGGAGCCCTTTTGGATGGTGCTAATTTAAGCTGACTGGTGTCCTTATGAAAAGATGAAATTGTAAACACAGAGAAACACCAGGGATGTGTGTGATCAGGAAACACCATGTGAGTACATTTCAAGAAAGTGACCAACTCCAAGCCAAGAAAAGAGCCCTTAAAAGACACTAAAATTGCTAAGACCTTAATTTTGGACTCGTAGCTTCCATAACTGTGAGAAAATAAATGTATATTTTTACAGCCTCTTATTTTGTGGTATTTTTTTAGAGCATCCCTAGAAAATGAAAGCAAGGCTTTAAAACAGAAGTATTATTAAGGATAAAGAGGGATATTATATACAGCTAAAATGGTCAGCAAATCTGGAAGACATAACAATTACAAACATGCACGCACCTAACGAGAGATTACCAAAGTACATGAAACAAAAACTGACGAAGGGGAAAAGAGACAATTCAACAATAATCGTTGGAGACTTTCATACCCACCTTTCAATAATGAATGGAAAAACTAGAACGTTTAAAAATGAAATGGAAGACTTGAACAGTACTATAAACCAGCTAGACCTAACAGACACCTATGAAACTCCCCACCCCAAAACAGGCTGTACATTATTTTTAAGTGCACATTCTCCAAGATAGACCATGTGTTAGATTACAAAACAAACCGGTAAATTTAAGAGGATAGAAATAGTTAAAAGAATGTCTTCTGACCACAGTGGAATTAAATTAGAAATGATGTTTTTGTTTGTTTTCCCAAAGTCTGATGTGTTGGCAGGAATGTAGGGGAATGACATAAATAAAGCTTCACAATCAGGAATATTAATGTTTCCAACCACATGCATCAGTAACAAAAAAGTTGCTTTTGAGAGTTTACTTTAGCAAACACCCAATGCAGGTGATTTTTTTCTATAATACAGAAAAAATAAAAGTATCTTAATTTGCTAAATTTAGGGGACTGCAGAAATATACTGATTTTTACCCATTGGATAGAAATCCTACAAAGCAGCTAATGAATGCACTTTATATAAACATATCAACACAAATCCTACAACAATGTTGAGGGAAAATGGCAATTTGCAGAAGAATATGTACAACATCATACCATTTTCATTATTTCAAGAGATTTGTGTTTTTTATGTATATATACACACACACACATATATACACACACACATATATATATATACACACACACACCCCATTATTAAGTTAAAATCATGGATGGCAATGATGGGCACAAAATTTTGCTGGAAAAGTATGGAGATTGTGTTAGCTATATCAGAGATATGGAAAAAAGAGACAACAAATTATATACATATATATATATATAAATAAAATATATATTTTCCAAAATATTAAATTTAGGCCTAGGAAGCTAACAGTCTACTTTATAATTTCCTGTTTTTAATATGTTGGAAATGTTTCCTTACAAATGGAGAAGAAAGGATTTTCAGTTGGAAGGACATTTAAATATTAAATTGGTTTGACATTTCCCAATTTTCTTGAAGAGGTAAATCTGATTTTAAAAGAATGCTAAGAGATTATGATATAATAAAATGTGCTTTCATATAGAATTTTTAGACATTTTAGCAATTATAGAAAACATACTATCTTTGATTAATCGAAATCCAGAACACTTAGTAATTCAAATGTAAATTTTTTTCAAAACTGAAATATCTTTTAGTCTAAAACTTTTATTACATCTTGAGATTTCAGTAGCCTATTAAAAAGGTTAATGAAAAGACACGCTTTTCTATTTATCACTTAATTAATTTTAAGGTGCTTTAATTTTCAGTTGTTACAATGTGAGCATCATATCAAATATACAATGTATTTTTTACTAGTACTGGATTAGAATAAAATGATAATAGATAATGTTGACAACTGATACTTGTGCCAGTGCATAAGCCGTTCTTTGTCCTGTTACTGATAATTTATTAATAATTAGAATTACAGAATATGAAGTGATGCAGTTCCCTATTTGTAAAAGACATTTTGCTAAATTATTTTTTATACTTAAAAAGCTATGGTAAATGTAGTCATATCTCCAAAGTCCTATGTTAAGTGCATGTAGGTAATGGCAACATGGTATGTTAAATAAATGTGTGAAGGGATGAAAAGATGCCATTTATCAAACAAAAAAGTCAGACATATTTGTTTATACACATGAAAAGAAAAACACGAATACCTTTGACTGTATAAAAGTTAAACAAACTGAAATTTAAGCTACAGAATGAGGGTAAATATTTTCAACACATAAAAACTGTAATCTAGATCACACATAGAGAACACACTTATATGATCTAAAATGTTGTAATGTAAAAAAGGAAACCTGGCCAGGCGCAGTGGCTCATGCCTTGAATCCCAGCACTTTGGGAGGCTGAGGTGGGTGGATTGCTGTAGGTCAGGACTTCAAGACCAGTCTGGTTAACATGGTGAAACCCCGTCTCTACTAAAAATATAAAAATCAGCTGGGTGTGGTTGTGTGCACCTGTAATCCCAGCTACTTGGGAGGCTGAGGCAGGAGAATCGCTTGAACCTGAGAGGTGGAGGTTGCAGCAAGCCGAGATGCACTCCAGCCTGGGCGACAGAGCAAGACTCTGTCTGAAAGAAAAAAGAAAAATAAAAAAGAAAAAAAGAAAACCCAACAGAAAAACATGTGCAAAGGATGTGAAGACATTTAGTAAAAACAGTAACAAACAATACAACAGTTAAAAAACACTCAATGTCCAATAAATATTCATAAAGTTTATATCTCTATAGATGAGAAAAATGCCAATTCACAGCCGTGTGGATAGCCATATGCTGCGTTTCTAACACATGAGACTTCTCTTCTGAAATAAAAAGACAAAATACAGTTACAAAGACTCTCTGATTAGACCTGAGGCTGGTTCCTCTCAGCCTTCTTCTCCACTAGGCCTCAACTTGACCTGTGGCAACTGTAGGCTGTTCGTACAAATAATTTAGCTCCCACTCTCCCATTAAAAAGCATGAACAATTTTCTAACAGCTCAGTACCCCATCCCTAGGATGACGACTGCAACTTCTGTAAGTTCCTGCCTCAGAAATCTCAAGGCTGCTAGAGGAATTTGCTATTTTGTTCCATCGACATCTAGAGAAAGGGCCCCAATCTCCTGCCCTCTGTGGAGGGTAGTAACCTAATTTCACATAGGCCCAGTTAACAAACCCAGCTGGGTTTCACTAGCACTCATACCCTGTTCTTGATTTTTATAAATATCTGCTTCCCTGGCTCTGCTAAGGCCTCCACAGATCCTGCTTCCCATGCTCTCTTACCTTAGAAGTACCCAATTCCCTCTGCACACATAGAAGTTGAATTCAGTTCAAAAGCATCTTCTTCCCTATTGCAACAGTTTATTACTGATTAACATCTGCCCTTACCACTTTAGTGTCCAGTTTTGTTTATCTTTGATAACGGTGAAGGGAGTTTTATGTTGTCTTGATGTTTAAACTTGACCTTTTCAGCCTCTTGCCTCCTGGAATGTGACAAAATGCTTGAAGAAACTGGAGCCATGCTGGATCCACAAGGATGAAAGTCACTTGCTAAGGATAGCATTGAAGGAAGAAAGAAATAGCCTAGACCTTTGATAATGTCCTCAATGAATGACCTCTGAGGAGTAATTGGACTGGCTACTTTTAGATTATGTGTTGCATCATAATAATAATAATAACCCTTTATTCAAGCAACTCATTACAGCTAAATTTCTATATTTACAATGAAAAACAAAGTTACCTAATATGCTTTGTTCTAATCATGCAACTTAATTATTACATGATGTTGAAAAAATTTCTATAAAAGTGAGGGAATTGGAACGTGTTACTTAATAGTGTCCCCTCAGTTCTGAAATTCTACTAACCCTACAAATATTCTGACTCTAAAGACTTTTGAACTGTTCAGGGCAATATTAGAGATTATACTGATAAATAAAGACTCCTAGTAACTCGCCTGTGTCTTTCAAGAACCTTGCAAAGTTTGTGATATTTTTCAAGTAGACACTTCATCTGCTGATATCTACCTATAATGTCAGAGCCATTAGAAATCTAACTATGCGTTTAACTTAATAGTTTCGTATTTATCATTCCCATTACCTGTTGACTTCCTTAACTTCCATTGAGTGTGACAATCTGTTAGAAATCTCACAATTAGTTTTGTATATGCTGTATTTGCTAAGTTTACTTCAAGGCATTTACACCTGGAGACAGACTCTCTGAAATAGACATAGACAGGACATTTCCTATAGTTCATATGCATAGTCAAACAAAACTAGGTTTTGGAGCCAAGATAGATAGATAGATAGATAGATAGATAGATAGATAGATAGATAGACAGATAGATAGATAGATTTTTTTTGACGGAGTCTCACTCTGTCTTCCAGGCTGGGGTACAATGGTGCAATCTTGGCTCATTGGAACCTCTGCTGTTCAGGTTCAAGCAATTCTCCTGTCTCAGCCTCCTGAGTAGCTGGGACTACAGGTGCACATCACCACACCTGGCTAGTTTTTGTCTTTTTAGTAGAGACAGGGTTTCACCATATTGGTCAGGCTGGTCTCGAACCCCTGACTTCAAGTCATCCACCTGACTGAGCCTCCCAAAGTTCTAGGATTATAGACACGAACCACCGTGCCCGGCTGAATATATTTTTAAAATATTAACTAATGCATGTATATGCTTATTTTTGTCTTAGAGACTCCTTTTTTATTGTCTCAGCACTTATTCCCACTTTGATACTCTAAAGAAAATTTAGATGAGTCCAGCTTTGTAATGAATGTTTGAGAAAAGGCTTGTGAAAGAGCTGGAGATACATCAAGGTCGGAAATAGAGACACACCCAAAATATATGAGAGGAAGAAATGCAGAGGACTTGAAGCAAGGGGACATGTGGTGCAATTTAGAAAGAAGAGAGCCAGAAAAGACATGTAGATTTCTAGTGGCTTGGCAATTTAAAAATGATAGAACATTTCCTTGTGTGGAATTCAAAATGGAATAACAACACTAATCCCTAAAATAAAGAAAGAACTTGAAAAAAAATGTTCCATGATTGCCATTTTACACTAGTCATTTATTGACAATGTGAAAATCAAATTATTTCAAATTGATATTTATTTTATGTATGGTCTTCCTTTACTGATGGCATAAACACATACTTCCTTGATGATATTTGTAGAAGCATTTCATGACACTCCACAGACAGCTCAGTGGAAGGAGGCCCAGAGAAGGAAAAGTGGGGACTTGAATCATGGAATGCACAGCCAGGACTGCACAGCCCAGGAACTTGAACCCAGAATTGCCTGATTCTAATGTCCACTTTTCTACACTCTTCAATTCTTTCGCTATCAACGTAATTGCAACATCATAATTTTATGGTACAGGCAAGCTTGGAAATATGAGATACATGTAGTGCTCTTTTCAGGAAAGAACAAATGGGAAAAGCAGATGTTGAAGTTTCCAACCTGAAACCAGATGGAAGAAAAGTCAGAGTGAAGGAATGTGAAAGGTTTCAGCAAATGAAGACGGGGATAAAAATCAACCCATGACCCCAAACCCGAAGAATTTTGGCCAAGAATTCTGTGTATCTGTCTGTTTGTTTGTTTGGAATGCAGTGGCACCATCTTGGCTCACTGCAACCTCTGCTTTCCGGGTTCTAGTGATTCTCATACCTCAGCCTCCCTAAGCAGCTGGGATTACAGGCATCCGCCACCACACCTGGCTAATTTTTGTATTATTAGTAGAGATGGGGTTTTGCCATGTTGGTCAGGCTGGTCTCGAACTCCTGACCGCAGGCGATTTGTCCAACTCAGCCTCCCAAAGTGCTGTGATTACTGGAATGAGCCACCACGCCCAGCCAAGAATTATTTTCCACAGCACATTACACCTCTGGAAATATTGAAACAAAGTAAAATCAAAATCTCTCCAGCTTATTATTTCTCAAAATATTTTTCATTGTAAACGATCTCTCTAAAAATATCACCCTGTGGCCAACATGACTAAAAAATACTGCATGTTATACTAATCCATCCTACCTTATACATTTCCAGTGGAATTACAAATACAAGACACTGAGCCAACATAAGTTAAAGAAACTTGTATACTTTAACATCTTTAGAATGGCTACTATTAGCCTGTATAACTAGTGTGTCATTGTGAAAAATTTGGGAAATGTCTCAGGAGCTTACTTTTCTATGGTTATTTCTAGGTCCTTATGGGAGGAGTAAATGCTACACAGTAATTTAGAACAGAATCAAGCTGAAGGATATATGTTATATATAATCAGAATAGTTCACAAAATGTAATTGGGATGCAAATAAGAAAAGTGTTTCTAAGTAAAAACACTAATTCTCAATCTAAATAAGAAAGAAAAGCTAAGAATTAGAAATAATAAAATAAAATGGCTAAAGGGCAGTCTGCCATAACTGGAATTTTTTAAAGAACAAAAAATGCTAACATTTCATATTTAGCACATGCTCTAAAATAAATTTGCCTTGAGTGAGATAATTAGAATGGTTTGTATGGTAATATTAATTTCCAGTGGTTCAAATTGTTCAGGGTAATTTGTATATCCCGTTAATATCTATTTGTGTAGTTGAATTGTTCATTAGTGGTAGATCACCCTTTTGCTGCATTTGAAAATGTGAACCACTAATCACTGTTGCTGTGCACACCCATTAGATTGTGTTCAGTCAACTCACTGTTACCAATATGACATATAGTGCACATATATATGTGTGTATATATATATAATATATATATTAACTAGAAATCATATATATATATGATTTCTAGTTAATGAAATTCTTTCCTTAGTACAGAAGTATACCTTGGAAGATTCTCAGTTATCTAAGATAAGATTCTCAGTTATCAGTTATCTAAACAAAGCAATCCATTTAACAACATTGAACATTTCTTTTTGGATTGAAAAATTGATCCTAAACCACCTTTCAGTGATTTAGGGTTATTCTGATAAGTAAGCATTATGATTACATTGCTCATGTTTTAAATTTAATAATAAAAATTTTATTTGATAAACTACAATCTAGTTATGAAAAACAACCTTTAACCCCTTCCATATCTCTTAAATCATCTTCCTCTTTTACTCCCCTTAGCTATAAGTTGCTCTCATTGGGCCAATTTCTGATTTATGAGCTTTTGTAATTAACACAAATTGTTGGCATAATCATTAGACATACAAATAGTTGTGCCTTTTGAAAATTTCTTAATAAAAATGAGAGGACATATAATTCACTGATTATACAAATAAAAAATTAATAACACCAAGGAAAATATATCTTCATGAAAATAATATAATGAGAAGACTTCAAGACACCCTGCTCAGTATTAAAGCTATAGTAAAAACAATGAGCATTGCTGCTATCTAGTTTTTAAATAATTATTTGTCAAGGGCTTGTCATATGCATTACTTATGTATGTTGTCAATGAAAATTAATACTTGTACATAGGTAGTACAAGTGCCTACTATGTGCAAATCACCGTGGTAAGTAATGGATGAAGAGATTGATACAAAGAAATAAAAAGATCATTGCCCATACACTGAAGCAAGCACCAGTGGAAGAAACTGTATATACACAAATATTGCTTAAAAGAAAGCAGTAATTTGGGGAAGTGGAATCTAATAAGATGATAGTAAAAGCAATCTGTATGTATCTGTTTTACATTTGTATATTAGTTTTTATTCTAGGAATATTACAGATATTAACTTTTTATTTTTTCCACAACGATGTGTGTTAGACAACATTATTACCTCGATTTTACATTATAGAAAACTAAGCCACAGAGAATTCACGTGCCTATGGTGAAGGATGGGACCAGACACATACACCAAGAAGGAAGAGGGCCAGAGTCTATACAATTGATTATCTGTCTATATTGTATTCGGAATTTGAACGGAGGAGGATGGTCTCTAAAAATAACAATTCCCTGGCTTTCAGAATCCTCTGAAAAGGCTTTTACATTTGGTGAATTTACAAAATGCCGAAGCTGCTTTGTAAACAGAAACAAAATTTTGGTCAGTCCACCAGAATAGAACTGTTTCTAGGGACATCTCAAATCCGTGTAGTTAATAAGCAATGACAAAAAAACTCCAAATGCCAATCATGTATACAGGCAGCATATCAGAAGAACTAAAATATAAATCATCAATATTATCTCTTTAGGTAGATCTCCACTGGAAGACAGATTATAATCAGAAGACAGGTAAATTTCAGATAAGATTGAATGAGATTAGTTCACGATGGGAGTGATGGATGGAGTCATGGTGTGATGTCCGTATTATACATACATGTATAAAGAATACATGAGCCTCCAACGAGGCAGAGGCCGGAGTTTTCACTGAGATCCGGGGCACTGGCGGAATCTGCCATGAGGAAGCGGGAGGGAGTGTGAGGATGCATCTGCCTTCCCACTCTGGCCCTGACTGAGGCCGTCTGCAAGTGGGGATGACTGAATGGAACCACCACCGCCCGGGCATAGTCCTCATCATTCAGCAGGTGTGGGACTGCCTGGGAGGGCTTGATAAACAGTGCTGGGCCCCACCACCCCAGCTTCTGAGTCCGTGGGTCTGCTGTGGGCCTGAGAATCTGCATTGCTAACAATTCCCCAGGTGCTGCTGGTGCTGCTAGTCCTGGGACTCCACTTTGAGCCACTGACCTAGAGAAACTCAGGAGAGAGAAACAAGAAACTGGAGACAGCACAGCTCAGTCTTATGTGGCAACTGCCACCCTCACACCTCCATCATCACTGGTGTCCAATTTGTTACTAAATTCTGCAGATTCTTGCTTTGATTAGGCTGCGTAGGGTAGGGCCAGCCCAGCCTCTCCGTTTCCTCTGCTGCAGCCTTCAAGCGACGGTGACCTCGGACCTCCTTGCTTCCGACCAGATCCACCACATTCCTCATGCCCCTCCTTGGACTCTAGAAGCATAAGGCACCCCCACCCCCACCCAACGAAAAAAAAAAAAAAAGAAAAAAGAAAATAAAAAAGAATACATGAGAGGTCAGGCACAGTCCCTCACACCTGTAATCCCAGCACTTTGGGAGGCTGAGGTGGGTGGATCGCCTGAGGTCAGGAGTTCTAGACCAGCCTGGCCAACATGGTGAAACCCTGTCTCTACTAAAAATACAAAAATTAACCAGACATGGTGACAGGCGCCTATAATCCCAGCTACTTGGGAGGCTGAGGCAGGACAATCTGGGAGGCGGAGAGCCGAGACAGTGCCATTGTGCTCCAGCCTGGGTGACAAGAGTGAGACTTCATCTCAAAAAAAAAAAAAAGAAAAAAAAATGCATGAGCATATGATTTAGTATGTATTTTACCTGAGGCATAGAACTCAGGGGAATATCTTAATAGATGATCCTTTCCAAATATGTGTATGTATAACTGAAAGGTATACATTATATTTTCAGGAGAAAAATACACAATGTATGATAGCTTAAATAAGAATGGAAAAGTTATTAATAATCATACAACACAGAGTATTATCTTTCATAATATGCATTTTCTGTTCACTCGTTTTAAAATAAGAAGTCAGAATAAACATTTATTTATGTCAATAAAATGGTCTTCAACATTTTCACTTTACAAAGTTTCCTAATGTTTTAGTAGTATGTTATCATTTACTTACACATTTCCCTGTTTTGTGTTTAATTTTTTATTTTTATAAATGTATGTGGTACAAGAGCAATTTTGTTACATGCATAGATTTTGTAGTGATGAGGTCAGTTTGTTTAGGATACTCTTCACCTGAATAACATGCATTGTAGCTATTAAGTGATTTTTCAACCTTCCACCCCCTGCTATCTCCTCACTTTTTCAAGTCTCTATTGTCTATCATTATACATTTCATATTTCCAACATTATAAATCATGCTGTGCTAATTATTATTCTATAAAATTTCATTCAAATTCCTGAATTTTTACTCAGATTGTGATCTTAAATGGGAGATCAATGGACCAAAATATATAAACACTGTACTTTAAAAACCTTGTTATAATTTGACACTTTATACCAATTTCGGTTAGTGTTACCTTATTAATAAAAAGCATATACAGTTTAAGAAAAAAACTGTTAATAAATCCAATATTTACATCATTTGCCTTTATCTAATTTCTAATAAAGTGTGTCTTTAGGTCTTTCTTTATGTTTGTATTAGGCAGTTAGCACATCTATTCTTTGAAATGTATTTTCAAATGCTGTATTGAAGTCAATTTATATAAACTATTTTTTTAAGTTTTAGCTTTTACATTTTCCGATTGAAAAGCAATAGATTTTCCAACCTCTTAAGTCCTCAATTTCTGAACTTCCTTTTTTCCCTGGTATGCTTGTAAACAGTCAAATGCTTTTTTTGAACTTCTCTGTTCTTCTCTGTCCATTGTCAAATGAAGTCAGCAGAAACCAATATATACCACTAATGTTTGGTTTTCAGCCTCTTCTAGACCTTAAAAGGTATCACGCTCATTGTTGGCTTTCCGAGTTACTGAGGGCAATGTCATGTTTAGCTACTGCTGAAAATGGATCACTTTTCCTCCACTTGCCCTAACTAGTTTCCTTGGTGCCAATAATTTCACTGCTAAGCTAATGCCGCATGTTTTATTTATTTATGGTAGCAACTCTCTTCTAGGTACCAATTTCTCTATTAATCAAGATAGGTTATGCTGAGGTTGCATTCCAACATTATTAGTATTTTAACATGATAAACATTTATTTCTAAGAAAAGCCTCTAACATGAAAGATAAAGACCAAAAATCAAACTGAAATACATCAAAGTGGAAAAAAATAGATACTATGCAAGGAAAAGAAGAAAGTCTCAAAAAAGAATCATTAAGGCAGTCAAAGAGATTTGAAGGTGTAACAACCATGAAGCAAGAATGAAAGGTCATGAGTTTAAACATTAAAAATGCTTAACCATTGAACTCTTTAAACATTAACAATTGGCTTTTTCTCAGATTCGTTTTTTCACATATTTTTCCAGCAGTGTTTACATTTCAATTTGTTCTATGATAAAGATTAATATGCTCTCCAAAAAGGTATAATGTAGCCAAGAAAATTTAAGTAGGTAGAATTTCAGAAAGCTAGATTGAGCTTTATTTAAATAAAAAAAAAAAAAAAAACCACTAAATTATGTGGTACAGACCTTAAAGGAAATAGAATAATGACACAAACAGACAGATCAATATAACTAGAAGCCTTTATGTAGTAGATGGGAAATTACATGTAATGTATTTAGCATATATTTATTGATTGGCAGCTCGATGTTTGGCCAGCTGGGTACTGGAAATGCAAGGTGGAGATGGAAAAAGAAGACCAATACCCCTGGTCTCCAGTAATTTAGGTGCAGAGAAAACATTTAAACAAGTAAAAGTACGTGCATGCGATTTGGGTGTAATAGGTGCTGTTCTAGTTACTTGGGCTTTCAGTTTGAGAGTAATTTGACCTAATAAAAAGAGAAATAAGGGTAATTACTATGTGGAAAGTAAACCAAGCCGAAGTATGTTTGCAGACATCAGTGTGATGTGACTTTGAACAATGAGGAATCTCTCAGGCAAAAGTAGAGAACAGGAGACATCACATTTACTCTAGAAAAACTAACTAACTAAATAAAGACAATTGTTAAGGGCATCGAATATCAGGATGAGAATCAGGCTCCCTTCTATAAACATAGAGGACATAAAATGTTTTTGAATAATATTGGATTTAGAAACTGAAACGCTGTCTTATCAATTTAATCAATGGCAAGTTTTTAGTGAAAAATGTTTTAAATAATATATTTTTTTAATTATCCAAATACTGTTTAAATCTGCTTTTGATTACATGTATTCATAAACACAGAAAAAATCTCTTCTCAACAAATAAATAGATAAAAAATATAAAGAAACGTAGGTTGATATACTGAAAAGGTTATTATTGGTTTATATATACTTTCAATGTGTTTTCAACCAGCAGTTGGAGCCAGCATGTTTGTGAGCCTTAGAAATTATTAGTGTGAACCCAGGAGGTGGAGCTTACAGTGAGCCAAGATCGAGCCACTGCACACCAGCCTGGGCGACTGAGCAAGATTCCGTCTCAAAAAAAAAAAAGAAAGAAAATATTAGTGTTTCCTATTCAGAACTTTTTGTTTATAAAATGAGCAAAATAATACCCAACTATTAGATTTGCTTTGAAAACTAAGCACAAGATGAATGACACACTACAATATTAGCAAAAAAGTATGCCTCTTTCTTTAAAGAAAGGTGACTTTCAAAAATAGCCAATGAATCAATTAGGTGTGAGTCAATTTGTCAATTTGTATTTTCATATTCATTTTCTTCTCATATATTTGATTTAACTGATTAAGCCATAGATTTTATTGGATTGCTAATTATAATGGTATGCATATCATAAGATTCAATTATGGTGAGCTGAGATCCGGCCACTGCACTCCAGCCTGGGCGACAGAGCCAGACTCCGTCTCAAAAAAAAAAAAAAAAAAAAAAAAAGATTCAATTATTAATTTATTTTTCATATTATAAATGCAATTTGTATTTTGGAAATATCTCATGGAATTACATAAAATGAAAGTTTCAATTTTATGAATATTTTGTCAGCTAAACCTCTTATCAAAAGACGAGTTCAGTGTGGATATTCTCAGATTAGTTTCTATGCAAACATAAATATTTAAAAATTGTTTACACACATTATTATTATTATACCACATATAACACATGCACATAAAAATAAAAGTCGTGACAGTGTAAAATGACATAAAAGATTAAAAATATTTTTCCTGCCAAAACTTCAATCACATTTATGTTTTAATTTTAAGCTTTATAATTTTTAAGTATTTTGACACTTTATTAATTTTAATGTAACAAATTAATAAATACAAAGCTATAATTATTTTCGGAGATTTATGTATGTGGTTGCACCTATTAATAGTGACTTCTTTTTATTGCTGTGTAATACCCCATTATATAAATATACCTAAAAGTAAAATCTGCATTTTACTACTAACAGATGTTTGAGTCATTTCCAGTTTGGAGCTATCATAATACAAACATTTTGGAAGCTGTTACCACTCATTTCTCTTGGTATATTTCTAGATATGGAATTGAAGATTCATAAAATGTAATATGACAACCTTTAATAACATAGCCAAACCGTTTCAGAAAGATTGTACCAGTGATTACAAATCCTCACCAGACACTGATATTGTCTGGGTTTTATTTTTTCTTTATCTTGATATAAACTTGTGTTTGTGTAATAATACCTATGTTCTTGTATTTGTATTTTCCTTATAACTAATGTTAGCCGTTGTCTCATGTGTCTATTGCTCATTTGAATATCCTCTTCTCTACAATGACTCATCAGATACTTTGCTCAATTTTATATTGGTTTGTAGTAAATTTTGCATGTCATAGACAAGAATCTATTATCATCAAGTATGTAAAATGAAATATAGTTTTTTACTTTCTGATTTATATTCCCATTTTCTTAATATATCAGTTGTTTAATAGAAGTTTATAATTTTAATAAATTATATTATCTATCTCATTTTAATGTCCTATTTTCTTTTCATTGAAAGTCTAGGATCATAAATTTATTTTCTGTGGTGTACAGGTATTACGTTATATTCTTGGGCCTACAGAGGCATGCATGCTTGTACAAAACTGTATGGATGGCCAAGAAATACCTGATAAAGCTTCAGTCTGACCTTGAGGGCATGTACAATTAAGAATTGATGGGCTAAGGTAGCATTTTAAACCGCTTGAGCCTTGAAGAGGTGTTCTAACCTACATACAGAGTCCCCTAAAACAATGCAGAAATTTTGAGAAAATCGATATATAAGCATTGGCTGAGACTTCAATGGATGCACATCGCAGGGAATACAGCTATTATAAAATTAGTCCAGGAAAGACATTAAATAACAACAACAACAGACAACAAAACCAACAACAACCAACACCTTATGAGCAAAAACAAACCCAAAGAATATGCAGAATGTCATTTCCAGAGACGACATATTATTTTCTAAAATTTCCGTGATTTGACAAAAATTACGAGGAATGCAAATGAAAATAAGAATATGGCCAAGCAAAAATTCATCAATAGCCATTGTTCCTGAGAAAGAAGAGATGTTGAGTTTACTAAACAAATATTTCAAATTAGAGATTATAAATTTATTGAAAATAGTAAACAAAACCAAGTCTAAAAAATTAAAGAAAAAAATGACAAAAATGCCTCATTAAATATATAAAATAATAAGATGAGATAAAATTATAAAAGGACACAAGTAAAAAATGTGAAGTTGAAAGAAAGAAATTAGTAAAGAGGCTCTTTACTAATAAAGAGAATAAAGAGGCAGAACAAAACATCAGAAGAATTGAAGACAGGTTAACTGAAATGATCAAGACTGAGATACTGACAGAAAACAAATAGCAAAATGGCAGGCATGAATTCTACTTTATTGATAATTACAGAGAAATAAATGGATGACATACATGATTGAAAACCAGAATGGTACAATGCATTTAAAAACAAAAATTATATGATTCAACTATATACTTCAGATCAGAACTTACAAAGTTCAAAAGTAAGATGTTAGAGAACGATCACACAAATAGTAATGAAAGAAACTGAAACTTCATTGATTTAAGACAAAATAAACTTTAAGCCGAAAATTATTGCTAGAGACAAGGGGGGAGTTTTATAATGATAAAATCATCCATGGGAAAAATTATTAACATATACATGAAATAAAAAGAGCCCCGATGTGTATTTTAAAAATATCAGAATTCAAGTAAAAAAACAGAAAAGCTATAGTAGTTTCAGATTTTAATATCCTTATTTTAATAATGGATAGAATAACTATCCCGAAGATCAAAAAGGAAATAGATTTAAACAATACCGTTAATCAGCTAGCACTCACTGAAATCTATAGAATGCGTCAACAGAAAAGAATACACATTTTCCCAATCACTCTTGGAATATTTTCCAGGATAGACCATAAGCTAGGCCAAAAAAAAAAAAAAAAAACTCAATAAAGTTAAACTGATTAAAATAATGGAAAGTATGTTGTACAACAACATAATTAATTAGAAAGTAAAAACAGAGGGAAGAATAGGAAATTAAATAATTATGTAAATTATATAGCTCACAGCTAAATAGTCAGTGGGCCTAAAAATATTTAATATAAGAAATTAGAAAATAATTGAAATGAATGTGAATAAAAACAGGAAATATAATGTCTGAGATGTAGCTAAGCAGTGCTTAGAGGGGATTAATAATGCAAATGACTGTATTTAATAACAAAACAAAATATCAAACAGCAACCTAATTTTTCACCTTCTGAAACTATAAAATGATGAACAAGCTAAACCCAAAGAAGCAGAAGGAAGTAAAAATAAAGATTAGAAAATAGACAGGGGGATTAAAGAGAGAAAAACAACAAAATCAGTAAATCAAATGTTGGTTCTTTAGCATAAACAATTATAATTGATTTGTAAACAGATTGGCTAATAAAAGTAACTCATATTAAAATAAGTGCAAATGAGAGCATCATTGACATTATAGAAATATAAATAATTATAAGAAAATAATATTAATTATGACAAACAAGAAATAATATATCCTAGATTTTAAAATGTGCTCAGACCTATAAAAATTTCATTATTGTATTAGCTATTTGAAACCATCTCACAAAGAGCTCAGACTCAGATATGTTACACTGGTGAAACATTTAATAATGAATTAATACCAATCTTCCACAAACTCTTTTAAAAGTAGAAGAAATGGTTTCAACTAAACATATGAAGCCGGTATTTTTCTGATACCAAAATTTGCAAAGACATCACAGAAACAGAAAGCTACACACTAATATCTCTTTAATATAGACTTGAAAATTCTCAAAACATACTTATATATTGATCTAAGCAATATATAAAAAAAAGAGTATACACTATAACTAAGTAGAATTTACCCTATCAATACAAGTTCTATTTAAAATCTGAAATGCAATACACAATTTAAAATAATAAAGGGTAGAAACACCCTGATTACCTCAATAAATGCAGAAAAAACATTCAATTAAATCTAAAGCATTTACCATTAAAACAGAACACAGTAGAAATAAATGGGAACTTCCTCAGTTTGATAAAGAGTGTTTACCAAAACTCATAGCTGACATCATACTTAGTATTTTTCCACTAATATAAGAAATAAGAAAGATAAGGATGTGTCCTCTTGCTACTTCTAGTCAACATTATGATAGAGATTCTAGCCAGGGTAATTAGACAAGAAGAAGAAATACAAAAGCCATCCAGATTGTGAAAGAATAAACAAACCTCTCTCTATATGCAGATAGCATGGTCTCGTGTATGGAAAATCACGAGGAATCCACAAAAACTATTCAAATTAATAAACAAGTTGAGCAAAAGTTTGTAGGAAACAAGGTCAATTTACAAAAATGAATTATTTGTCTACACATTGGCAATGTATAATGCAAAACTAGAATTAGAAAACAATTCCATTTATAATAGCATTAAACAGATTAAAATGCATAGGAATAAATGTAACAAGTATGCCAGGCTTGTACACTAAGATCTAAAAAATGTACATAAAATAATTAAAATATCTATACATATGGAAAGACATCCAATTTTTGTGAATCATATTTAATATTGTTAATAGGGCTACACTCACCAAATTGATTAAAAGATTCAACAGAATCCCTATCAAAATCCTAGCTGACATTTTTTTTGCAGAATATGTAAAGCTGATGTTAAAATTTCTATGGAAATACAAAGAATATAGAATAGCCAAACAATCTTGTGAGAAAAGAACAAACTTGTTAGGTTCACCTCTTTCAATTTCAAAACTTAACACAAAGCAACATTAATCAAAACAGTGTGGCACCGGCATAAGCATAGGCATGTAGACCAATGAAACTGAATTCATTTCCCAAAAATAACTCCTTGCAGTTATGGTCAATTGACATTTGACAAGGGCAACTAAACATTCTGTGAAGAAAAACAAATAGCCTTTTAAAAAAATACTGCTTGAAGTACCAGATACCCATATGCTCAATAATCCCACAAAGCCAGTCAGGTAAAGCCTTTGTAATTACTACAGTAATATGCCTAAGTAACATTTTCTTTGTGTTTACTCTTTTTGGTAGAGGTACTTCTAAAACTACTGGCTTAATGTCTTTCTATAGCATTGAACATCTTCTGCATTATTCCTCCAATATTGCTATTGTTCCATGGGCCTCTTCTCTCCTTATGGGAATTCAGTTATGCTTAAGCTAGACCTTCTGTTTCTTATATTTCAGTTATGCTGTTTGTTCTTCTCTGCTTCCATATATTTTATTTTTCTATTTTAGAGTAGACCACTTCTATATTGTTCTTAGAAAAATCTGTTATTAAAAACAAATGAGATTTTACATTTCCATCCAGTGAAATTTTACATTCAGGTATCTGAGCTTGAGCTACCAGAATGTCAATTTCATTCTTTTTATGTAGACTCCAACTCCAAAATCCTATTCAAAATCTCCAATTTTTTACAGATTAAGCCTCAATTCTCTGATCATTTTATCATATCATTTAACTCCGAATTGTGCAAAATGACTAACAAGTTAATACCTTTGAATATGCTTTGGTCATTTTTTTCCTTCATCCTCCACATTGTGTCAGTTGTCATGATATTTACATTATTATTATGCAATTTATCAACAATTTTCTTTTTGGACTGTTTATTTAATTATGTTGAAGAAATGCCTCTTTAGTCTTAAAAGAAATAAAAATTACAGTTTCTTTCCTCTTCTGATCTCTGTTTGAGCATGTGTCTTCCATGTTAAGTTATTCATTGCAGTTCATTGCCATGGCAACCATAATCACTGGAGGCCTATGCAACAGATCTTCCTGGATAAATGCTGGATGAGAACAACGCCTGATTCCACTGGGGATTCCAAGTTTGAAGACAGTAAATCTTGGGCTGGTAGAAGCTATCTTTTCTGCAATGTTCAGGAAGCTTGATTGTAGAATGATACCAGTGACAGAGGAGATTACAACTAATAGATGAATAAATAAGTAGAACTGAACATGTAATAAGGGTCCTTAGATCCAGCAATTCACAAATACAGGTCCACCCTGGGACTTCCAAGTTAATTGAGTCAACTCCTTATTATCATGACTATACTTGGAGTTTTTATTGCATTATGTACAACTAAAGTGTTTGAATTAAAATACATATGATTTACACTTACATTATTTGAATTGGGGGTCCTAATACACATTATTATAATTTAGATGCTACTCACTGCAGAACCAAGTAGTGAGACAGAATATTCTGTACTTCTTTGTCATACAGTCGCTGCTATTCAAAGCAGGTATGACAAGTGTTATAGAACAAATGTGTTAAATTTATATCACTATAAGGTGATCAAAATGATGTCACAATTTAATTTGTCTCACAGTTGGACCACTATTTTTTTCCCTTTTTTCTACCAACAACAAATATCAAGCCTTCATTATTTTAGACACGCTCTTTTCTATATGAATATGCAGTCTCTTAGAAGATATTTTTTACTCATCGTCCCTCCTCAGAGTTTCCCTTTTAATAAGCTAATTATATTTTACATTGGCTGCATAGGTGTGATCCTAAAACTTCTGTTACTGACTTGACCTAAACTACTTTTTCTTGGATTTTGATTTTTTAACTTTTTTTCACGGGAGTGACAAATTAACCGAATTATTAAATAAATAATTATAATGCATTTTAACATTTTATTTGCAATATTTTAGTTAATATGTTTACTTAAATATTCACTTATCAACTTTGCTTTTGATTTACAATTCTCTAATTGTAATACATTTGTGTGTTTAGGAGCCACTAACGTACTTGTTTCAAATAATCTATTCACAGAAATATGAGTTTCGTCCTTTTGTTATTGGCATTGGAAAATACAGTGGTTATCCTATTACTTGGCTAAGAATATTTATTTACCAATACATGAAGCTATCACAGGGGCTGCACATAGATACATATGGGTTCATATTTGCAAATTTTATATTTCCGTGCTTTTTATCAATATCGTAATCTGTATATGCTTATAAATTATAATTACTTTATATACCATTCTTTTGGAGGTAATTATTAAAGAAAATATCTGAATAGCAAGAAATGAATTTAGTGAATATTTGGCTATTGCATGTCAGGTGCTGTTTGAGGCATCAGGTTACAGTTGTTAACAGACACAAGTGCTTTCAGAAAGTATACTTTTATATAGTTGTCTATATCATTAAGATGAAGTTTTCTTCATTTTAAAAACATTAGGAGGTAAAAAAATCTACTTATAATTTTAAGTAAATTTTGTGGAAATATTGTACAGTATTTTGCTACTGAAAGAAATGTTCCTGTTAAGAAGAGTGGGGCCAGAGGATTGTGGAACAGATATGACTTATCTGTTCATAGCCTTAAGGGATTATTCTTTATCTATCTATCTATCTATCTATCTATCTATCTATCTATCTATCTATCTGTTTATCTATCTTTCTATCATCTATTTATCTCCATGTGATTATTCTATTTATGTATGTGTACATATATGTTACCTCATTTAATTTTATTTTAAAAATTATAAACTATAAGGTGGCATTGTTATATTTATTTTTACATGTAAGGAAGTTATTTGAGATATTATACTTTATCCAGGTTATCCAGCTGGTTTCAACACTGTCATTTTAATGAAGATCTCTGTGACTCCAAGTGTATTTTTATAGCCTAGTATGTTGCATGTAGATGAACTGAGATGATATTATTTGAATGTTTGTCTTCTCCAAAACTTACGTTAAAACTTAATTGGCATTGTAACTACAGTAAGAGGTGGGACTTTTAAGAGGTCTTTGGGTCATAAGGGTTCTGCCCTCATGAATGTACAAATGCTATTATCCTGGAATTGGGTTCCTTATGGTGGGAGTGTGTTCTCTGCCTCTTGCTCATTCCCTTTTGCTCTCTTGGTACTTCCACCCTGTGACATCTTCAGCTATGTTATGACACAGTGAGAAGGCCTTAGCCAGAAGCTGGCACCTTGATACTGTATTTTCCAGACTGCTGAACCGTAAGCCAATCAATTTCTGTTCATTGTAAATTATCCAGCCTGTGGTATTCTGTTACATGAACACAAAATTAGCTAAAGCATTAGGGGTTCAAACTATTTTTAATCGAGTTTGAAAGTTGAAATACAAGCTAAATATCTGGAACTGATTATAACATTATCGTGTTTCCTGCTTTCTGCCTCTATGTAGATTAAAATATGAATAAACTTATTTTATTGCCCCAAATACAACTTTTTGTATGTGTCCCATAGTTTCAGGATACAGGTTAAGATAAAACATCATTTAAAATGTGCCATATGATTTGTAGCCTATCTTTCTGAAGTCTCATTTTTGTTACACCCTCATTAGTACCCTAAGATGCAGCAACATTCAGATTTTCTCCACTTCTTGAACTTTTCATGTCCCTTCCCCATTTTTAGAAGGTTGTATATGCAGTTCTTTCTGCATGAAACACTATTGTCTCTCCTCTTCACCAAGCTAACTCTCAATTGACCATTGAGTCCCAGTTCAATCATTGCCTGAACAGGTAAATTTTTCTAAATTTCTAAGGCCAGATTAGATATCCTTTATACATATTTTTATAGCGCACTGTACTTTCCTTTCTACTGAATTTATTACTTTTCACTGTGATTGCTAATTTAGTTTTTGTATCATCTGCTTAATTTGAGACTCCAAATTAGGAAAAAATTCTGTTCCTATCTTGCTCAAAATTCATCTCATGTACTGAGTCTTGTATCTGGTTTCAGTAGATGCTTATTGAATGGTGCAACTGTTCATTTGACAACAGCAGATAATTTATTTTAAATAAGGGCCATCTGAGCACTAAGCTTCTGAGTAAAATAGGTAATAGCAATGAATTCTACTCCAAAAGCATGATTTTCAGAGAAAACTTGTAGGCAGTTTCAGTTGTAAGATTCTATAAATCCATAGTTTGAGTTTATTGTATTCTGGAACAATTGATATTTCAAATGAATGATTTTATTTATGATGCTCTGTATATATTAAACATGCGAGGATATCGTGTTCTATGTGTATGAAACATGTTTCAATTGTACAACATAAGTCTGTAGGGTTTGGAGAGTAGAGTATCTTAATTAATTTCATAATAAAATACTGAATCTGTTCCTTTCCTTTTTGTGTGTTGTAATCATGGAAATTTTTTGGTCTGAATAGACACAAAATGTCAATTGCAGCAAAAGGATGTACATTTTAACCATTTTACCCAAAACAATATCAAGGTTGGATTGTATCTCATTTAATTGAGTGTGGTTCTTCATTCTTTTGTTAGTGGTTGACAACACAGAAAGAAGCTGACTCACTTAAGACCATTTGTTGTGATCTGATTAAGAAGAGTCAATTCTGAAAAGTGCATGTTTTTCAAAATATAAAATTATTTCTGTCCTGGGGCAACATATTCAGAAGGAAAGTGAATTTATGGCACATTTTCAATGAGCAAGAGGAATTTTTCTAATTAATAGATCACACAAAGTATGGAAAAACAAAATAGTAACGTAATCTGTCATTAATCAACTAATTTCAATACAAGAGGCAGAGTCATTGATTCTTGGTGCTTATTGTGCACGTCTCCAACACTGATGAACTGTAGTGAACTAAACTTCTAATTAGTAGCACCCACTCTACAATTCATGACTTTCAGCTCTATTGGAGGAAATCTACTTGCCCAATTTTAGGTTCTATTTTTAGTCAGTAAAATATATTAATGGTGTTGCCATTACTTTGTAATACCTAAATGATGTAAATCAGTTTAGTATACAATTATTCTCAGAAGAAAAACATTGTCTTTTTTCTTTGTTAAGAACATATATTTTAAAATAATCTAATAAGAAGTAAAATATGGTATTTATTTAGCAGAAGAAACATTATATCAATGACTTAAAATATTCTTGATTGCTGGGAATATTTACATATTTAAGGTACTTGTGTCATTTTTTAAACTTCTAATATTTTTTAGCTTCATAATCTATAGAATAGAAACAAATTATAATAATAGCTTCTTAGGATTATACTGAGAATTTAAGGAGCTATGCAGATAAGTACTTAGTATAATGCTTTACACATGGTAAACTCCTAAAACATGCTATTTGTTATAATTGAGATTAAACATTAGGATTGTGTCCTCCCAACCAAAAAAAAGCCCAGGACCAGAAGGATTCACAGTCGAATTCTACCAGAGATAAAGGAGGAGTTGGTACCATTCCTTCTGAAACTATTCCAAACAATAAGAAAAGAGGGATTCCTCCCTAACTCATTTTAGGAGGCCAGCATCGTCCTGATACCAAAACCTGCCAGAGACACAACAATAACAAAAAAGAAATTTTCAGGCCAATATCCCTGATGAACATTTTGATGTGAGAATCCTCAGTAAAATACTGGCACATCAAATCCAGCAGCACGTCAAAAAGCTTATCCACCATGGTCAAGTAGGTCTCATACCTGGGATGCAAGGCTGGTTCAACATACCCAAATCAATAAACGTAATCCATCACATAAACAGAACCAATGAAAAAAACAACATGATTATCTCAATGGATGCAGAAAAGCCTTTCAATAAAATTCACCACCCCTTCATGTTAAAAACTCTCAATAAACTAGGTATTGAGGGAACATATCTCAAAATAATAAGAGTTCTTTATGACACAACCATAGCCAATATCATACTGAATGGGCAAAAGCTGGAAGCATTCCCTTTGAAAACCGGCACAAGACAAAGATGCCCTCTCTCACCACTCCTATTCAACATAGTGTTGGAAGTTCTGGCCGGGCAAATCAGGCAAGAGAAAGAAATAAAGCATATTCAAATAGGAAGAGAAGAAGTCAAATTGTCTATGTTTGCAGATGACATGATTGTATATTTAGAAAATTCCATCTTCTCAGCCCAAAATCTCCTTAAGCTGATAAGCAACTTCAGCAAAGTCTCAGGATACAAAATCAGTATGCAAAAATCACAATCATTCCTATACACCAATAATAGAGAGCCAAATCGTAAGTGAACTCCCATACACAATTGCTACAAAGAGAATAAATGCTTGGAATACAGCTTACAAGGCATGTGAAGGACCTCTTCACAGAGAACTACAAACCACTGCTCAAGGAAATAAGAGGGGACACAAACAAATGGAAAAACATTCCATGCTCACGGATGGGGAGAATCAATTGTGTGAAAATGGCCATAATGGCCATACTTCCCAAAGTAATTTACACATTCCATGCTATCCCATCAAGCTGCCACTGACTTTTTTTTTTTTTTTTTTTTACAAAATTAGGAAAAAACTACTTTAAATTTCATATGGAACTAAAAAAGGGGCCATACAGCCAAGACAATCCTAAGCAGAAAGAACAAAGCTGGAGGTATCACCTTATCTGACTTCAAACTATACTATAAGGCTACAGTAACCAAAACAGCGTGATACTGGTACCAAAACAGATATATAGACCAATGGAACAGAACAGAGGCCTCAGAAATAACACTACACATCTACAACCATCTGATCTTTGACAAACCTGACAAAAACAAGCACTAGAGAAAGGATTCCTTATTTAATAAATGGTGTTTGGAAAACTAGCTAGCCATATGCAGAAAACTGAAACTGGACCCTTCCTTATACTTTTTACAAAAATTAACTCAAGGTGGATTAAAGACTTAAATATAAGACCTGAAACCATAAAAATTCTAGAAGGAAACCTAGGCAATGCCATTCAGGACATAGGCATGGGCAAAGTCTTCATGACTAAACCACCAAAAGCAATGGCAACAAAAGCTAAAACAGGCAAATGAAATCTAATTAAACTAAAGAGCTTCTGCAGAGCAAAATAAACTATCATCATAGTGAACAGGCAACCTGCAAAATGAGAGAAAATTTTTGCAATCTATCCATCTGACAAAGGTCTAATATCCAGAATCCGTGAAGATCTTATACAAATTTACAAGATAAAAGCGAGCAACCCATCACAAAGTGGGTGAAGGACACGAACACACAATTCTCAAAAGAAGATAGTTATACGAACTTTTATACAAAAGTTATACAAATAAAAACAATTATACAAAAGAAGACAGCCAACAAACATATATATATGTATATATATATATATATATATATATATAAAAGCTCATTATCACTAGTCATTAGCAAAATGCAAATCAAAACCATAATGAGATACTATCTCACACAAGTTAGAATGGCCATCATTTAAAAGTCAGGTAACAACAGGTGCTGGAGAGGATGTGGAGAAATAGGAGCGCTTTTCCACTGTTGGTGGAAGTGTAAATTAGTTCAACCATTGCGGAAGACAGCGTGGCGATTCCTCAAGGATCTAAAGTCAGAAATACCATTTGACCCAGCAATCCCATTACTGGGTGTATACCCAAAGGAGTATAAATCATAAATCATAAAGACACATGCACACATATGTGTACTGCAGCACTATTCACAAGAGCAAAGACTTGGAACCAACCCAAATGTCCATCAATGATAGACTGGATAAAGAAAATGTGGCACATATACACCATGGAATACTCTGCAGCCATAAAAAAGGATGAGTTCATGTCTTTGCAGGGACATGGAAGAAGCTGGAAACAATCATTCTCAGCAAACTAACACAAGAACAGAAAACCAAACACTGCATGTTCTTACTCATAAGTGGAAGTTGAACAACGAGAATACATGGACACAGGGAGGGGAACATCACACACCAGCGTCAGTCAGGGGGTGGGGGGCTAGGGGAGGGATAGCGTTAGGAGAAATATCTAATGTAGATGGTGGGTTAATGGGTGCAACAAACCACCAATGCACATGTATACCTATGTAACAAACTGCACCTTCTGCACATGTATCCCAGAACTTAAAGTATAGTAATAATAAAAAAGATTGTGATTATTAATATTAGCACCTTTTCTTTTTCACTGAATTTTCCATTTAACACTTTCATTCTATTTTGTTAATAACAAGGTAATTGTATATATCCATCATTCAATGAGTGAACAGCTCTCAGTATCTCAGAATCAAATCATGATTTATTTTGTTGCCCAAAGGTAAGGATAATTCAAATATCCCCCCCCTTTTTTTTTAACTTACATTTATAACCACCTCTCTGTAGTTTAACTGTAGTTTATTTCATTGCAATGGTGCCTTAACTTTTTTTTCCTCTGTGTTCTTTTCTAATTAAGTTAATCTGCCACATAAAGAACCACTGAGTCCTTTGTTACTTTTGGTGTTTTGTTTTTTAAAAATGTCATAATCTTAGTTGTCTGGAAAATGGGATTCTCCTCTCAAAAGCATATCACATAGATATAGACACCTAAGAAAAGGAAAGATTAGAGAACAGCATATGGAAAAAGTAGGAGAAGATTGACACACACACCTAAGAATTTTTAAATGTTTATTTATTTATTTATTTATTTATTATTTATTTATTTATTTTTTGAGACGGAGTCTCGCTCTGTCGCCCAGGCTGGAGTGCAGTGGCCGGATCTCAGCTCACTGCAAGCTCCGCCTCCCGGGTTCACGCCAATCTCCTGCCTCAGCCTCCCGAGTAGCTGGGACTACAGGCGCCCGCCACCTCGCCCGGCTAGATTTTTGTATTTTTTTTTAGTAGAGACGGGGTTTCACCGTGTTAGCCAGGATGGTCTTGATCTCCTGACCTCGTGATCCGCCCGTCTCGGCCTCCCAAAGTGCTGGGATTACAGGCGTGAGCCACCGCGCCCGGCCAGAATTTTTAAATGTTTTGAAAGACTAGTTCTTAAACCACTAGAACGTGAAAATCATCCAGTATTTTTCTTGAAATAGCAATACTTTGTATCTTCTATCAGTTCAAGCTCTTATAGAAAAATACCACAGACTGGGTGGCTTAAACAATAAATATTTATTCCTCATGGATCTGGAGTTTGGGATGTCCAAGATCAAGGTGCAGCATATTATGTGTCTGGTGAGAGGCTGCTTCCCAGGTTCCAGATGGTCGTCTCATTGTGTCTTCAGTGATAGGAAGTGGAGATGGGAGGATGGAGGGCATCAGGGTAGGGAGAGACAAGACATTCTTGTGTCTCTTCTTGTGAAAACTCTATTCCCATCATGAGGGCTCCGCCTTCAGTATCTCATCTAATTCTAATTACCTCTGAAAGCCCTTCCTCCTAATATCATTACATTGGGGCGTGGGGTGTCAACATAGGAATATTCCTGGGGCACACAGTTTCAGTCCGTAATACCTGGTCATTCCTGGACCACTTCTTCCTCATACTAAGAAGCCATAATTTTTCAGTGGATTTCTCCAGGATTTTTTCATTAATCACTTTTGCATGCTATTCTTTGTGCTTGGAAGACTCCCCTCCTGCAATAACAGCACTTTTGCTAAAGGACGCCGCCAGACTATGAGTTAAAAATATCCTCACTTTTAGGCCCAGCAGCCTTTGTTCAAAAATGTTATATGTCATGAAACTACACATTTATAGCCAATGGATTTTTGACAGTAGTGCCAAAACCATATAGTGGCAAAGTAAGTGTCTCTTCAACAAATGTGCTGGGAAAATGAGATATCCATATGCCTAAGAATGAAACTAGACCTCTCTTGCTCACCGCACACGAAAATCAATTCAAAATGGATTAGTGATTGAAAGGTAATAGTGAATACTCTGAAGCTACTAGAGGAAACATAGGGAAAACACTCGAGGACATTGGTCTGGGGAAAGATATTTCTGACTAAGACCTCAATAACACAGGCACCAAAAGTAAATGTAGAAAAATGGAATTGCATCAAACTAAAAAGCTTCTGCACAGTAAAGGAAACAACTACAGAGTGAAGAGATGAGCTACAGAATGGGATAAAATATTTGCAAACCATACATCTGACAAAGGAATAATATCCAGAAAATATTCAATTCAATATCTAATAAACCAAATAATCCAACTGAAAAATGGGCAAATGATTGGAAAGAACATTTTTCAAAAGAAGGCATACACATGGCCAATAGATATATTTTTAAAATGCCCAGCATCACTAATCATCAAAAAAACTTTAAAGCAGAACCACATTGAGGTATCACCTCACCCCAGTTAAAATGGCTATTCTTAAAACTCAGGATAGATTAAAGACTTAAACGTAAGACCGAAAATCATAAAAGTCCTAGAAGAAAATCTGGGCAATACAATTCAGGACATAGGCATGGGCAAAGACTTCATGTCTAACACACCAAAAGCAATGGCAACAAAAGCTAAAATTGACAAATGGGATCTCATTAAACTAAAGAGCTTCTGCACAGCAAAAGAAACTATCATCAGAGTGAACAGGCAACCTACAGAATGGGAGAAAATTTTTGCAATCTATCCATCTGACAAAGGGCTAATATCCAGAATCTACAAAGAATATAAATAAATTTATAAGAAAAAACAACCCCAACAAAAAGTGGGCAAAGGATGTGAACAGACACTTCTCAAAATAAGACATTTATGCAGTCAACAAGCATATGAAAAATGTTCCTCATCACTGGTTATTAGAGAAATGCAAATCAAAACCACAATGAGATACCATCTCACGACAGTTAGAATGGTGATCATTCAAAAGTCAGGAAAAAACAGATGCTGGAGAGGATGTGGAGAAATAGGAACGCTTTTATACTGTTGGTGGGAGTGTAAATTAGTTCAACCATTGTGGAAGACAGTGTGGCAATTCCTCAAGGATCTAGAACTAGAAATACTATTTGACCCAGTGATCCCATTACTAGGTATATACCCAAAGGATTATAAATCAGGCTACTCTAAAAACTCATGCACACGTATGTGTACTGCAGCACTATTCACAATAGGAAAGACTTGGAACCAACCCAAATGTCCATCAATGATGGACTGGATAAAGAAAATGTGGCACATATACACCATGGAATATCATGCAGCCGTAAAAAAGGATGAGTTTATGTCCTTTGTGGGGACATGGATGAAGCTGGAAACCATCATTCTCAGCAATCTAACACAGGAACAGAAAACCAAACACTGCATGTTCTCACTCAAAAGTGGAAGCTGAACAGTGAGAACACATGGACACAGGGACGGGAGCATCACACACCTGGGACCGTTGGAAGGTGCGGGCCTAGGGCAGAGATAGCATTAGGAGAAATACCTAATGTAGGTGATGGGTTGATGGGTGCAGCAAACCACCATGGCATTTGTATACTGATGTAATAAAACTACATGTTCTGTACATGTACTCCAGAACTTAAAGTATAATAAAGTAAATAAATAAATGAACGAATAAATAAATAGACAAAAAGTAACAAATACTGGTGAGGAAAAGGAGAAAAGGGAGCTCTCATACACTGTTGGTGGCAATGTAAATTAGTAGAGCCATTATGAAAAACAATACAAAGATTCCTCAAAAAATGAAAATAGAAATACCATATTATCCAGCAATCTCGTTACTGAGTATATATCATAAAGACAGGAAATAAGTATGCCAAAGAGATATCTGCATTCCTTTGTTTATTGCAGCGCTATTCACAATAGCCAAGATATGAAATTAAACTAAGGGTCCATCAACAAATGAATGGATAAAGAAAAGGAGATATACATACATAAGGGAATATTATTCACCCATCAAAAAGAATTAAATGATGTCATTTGTAGCAACATGGATGAGCTTGGAGTTCATTATGTTAAGTGAAATGAGCCAGGCACAGAAATGTTTGTTTACATTCTTTGTAGATTTATATTGGGAACTTAAAAAGTTGATGTCATAGAAGTAGAGTAGAATAGTAATTACCAGAGGCTAGGGAACAGAGGGAATAAAGGGAACAGGGATTAATGGGTACAAAATTACAGTTAGACAGGAGGAGTACGTTTTAGTGTTCTATAACACAGTTGGTAACTAGAGCTGTATTATAATAGCTTATTTTCTTTCTATTGAACCATACTCTCCTTAAAGATCTGCATATTTTTTAATCACTGTATCTCAAGACTCTGGTATTCTGCCTGATGTTTGGTAGTTGACCACTGAACATTTGTTGATGGAATCAACAGTCTTGCTATGAGGCAGGGCCACACACCCTACCAACACTATACATTATAAATATAAAGTGGGGATTATTGGGAAACTGTTACAAACACAGACGTACAAGATAACATACTATTCCCTGAGTTCTCAGCGTGCAGAGTTGTACTTAGGTCAGGAATAAAGAACCTGGCATGACATGAAATGAGTTTATGAGAGTAACATGTCTCCTTAACATTACATATTTATATACAAATGGAAAAGTGAACTCCCAGGCAACGTTGTAATACCTAGAACTTTGATTGGGAAAACAACCTGGTTAGAAAATAAAAATTAGCCTTTTAAATGTGCCAATTCTTATACTGACTTCAGATTAGCAACTCAGTGTTATGTTACCAAATGAGGGGAGGAACTACATTTCCAAAACCAACCTTTGTTTCCTCCCATCAGGAAGATTCTCCATTTCAAGAATGCATCACTCTCTGTGTGTGAAACGCTCTGCTTTCTTGTGGGTGTGCGCTCTTGAATTTGTTTAGACTAAGCTGCAGATAAATTAGGACTTAAAGGATTCATTTAAATATTCAGTAAGAAATAACAGAAAGAGAATTTTAAGTATTAAGTCTGGCAGTGAGACTTTCTCTGGAATATTTTAAAGCATTACATTTAATTAGCTTCCTAAGTATAGTTACCATTTTGTTTTGTTTCTTCTTGCAAAAATGTTGTGTTGTATACACACACACACACACACACATATTTTTCTCTATTCATTCTTTATAATAGGAAGTTCAAAAGATAAAAGTGGATAATTCCTGCGAGAAGTAATTTGGGTCAAAGAAAAGCATTAGAAGAGAGATAGGCAGAAAAAACCCTTTTGAGATTTGTGAAGTTTGCCTCTGGTCTTGAAATTGTCATGTGTGAGAATTAACTCTTGCCATTTGTATAAATTATTAGGTATTCAGATGAGGGATAAATGAAGTTAATACAATTTAATGTCTCTCTCAGGGTTTTGAAAAATACAAAAAGGAGAAATTTGTTTGCAAAGTATAAAACTTACTAAGAAAATTAGAATAATTGAAAGATGAGAAGTCCTGGGACCTAATGTTAGTGTCCTTCCTAGCAGTCTAGATGTCAATGTGTACATTTATCTCTCTAGTGCTGAACAAAAAGAAATATCTCTAAAATAAGATTCCTATAACCAATGGCAACTTAAACTTTTCTTAACATTGTTAGTTTATCTGGTGCAACACAAACTCTTTTTATTATGTTGTCAATTTGTAGACAGAATGTGTGCGTGTTTCATTAATTAGCTAGAATTTTTCAGAACCTAAAACTTAATCAATGCAAATAAATATATAAACAAATATAGATAAATATATAAGTAAATATTTATTTATAAATATATAAGGAAATATTTATTTATATATAAAAGTAAATATAAATATATAAATAAATATTCATAAATACATATATAAGTAAATATTTATTTATAAATAAATATATAAGTTTAGAAGAAATTGAGCAATTTTCAAACTTGTAAAGCTGAGTTTTGTATATGTTTTACTTTCATTCTTTTACATGTTAGTATCTTCAATCATAAGGAAAATGATTGGTATAATATTATATAAACGCTTATATAAACTTCTATAGCATGACCTCAAAAACATTAAAATGAGATAGATAACAACACCATAAGCCTAGAAAGCCCATCTTAATGTTGACTGTGTTTATACCTGAGTTATGTGATTATGGACAATTTTTAATTTTTTTAACATATCTATGCTGTATTTTTACATCTCCACTTAAAAAATTTCAAAGTCTTTAAAATTAGCCTCTATTATTTGGGATTCAGAAAATATCTTTTTAAAAAATGCAGCATATTTCATGCATTATTTTTCAACTTGCTATTTTTTTCAATAAAGACAGGCCTAGGGTATATGAGTGAGAAATATGCGGGAGGAGATGCCATGTTTCTACCAATTTGATACTGAACCTCTGAGATTGAATGAGCTTACTTACTTTTGCTGCCATGGAGACCCACTAGTCACATTCAGATAAAATGTGAATGTTGGAAAGGTGCTGTAAGAAGATTCTTCTGCATTCCCTTGACAAAGTACAGGACAAACAATGCTTGAAATAAAATGCTAGAAGGCAAAATTGAAATCTAGTGAATATCCTACTAACTACAAGTAACTTCTGCCTTCAGGTGGCAGTTTATCAAAGGCATCGCAGGATCACATAATGCTTTCCAAAGAGACCAAAAGAGGAAGGAAAATGCCAAGCTAAGAACTGGAAAAGAAGTTGAGAAACTGCCTCAATTTTAGTTGCAATAGAAGCAATAATGTATACTCGTATTTCTATTATAATTTTTATTGTTAAATAATTAGTGTTGCACACAGTCAGCACTCTTCAAAGGTAGAAGCGGATTTCTTCCCTATAGACAATGAGTTCCCTCTCACTATGTGTATTGAAACACCTCCAATGTCACTTGATGGGATGTTCTGGGAGGATAAAGGTAATAAGGCAATAACTGAAACATCTCATTGTTGGGTTTTAGGTACTGTTCACATATTTCTGTATTTCCATGCATTCTTACCTCTATTTTAAAAAATCTACTGAGATGAAAATAATTTTTGTCATTTAATAGATGAGGAAACTGGGCCTTAGTTAATTATTGGAAGAACTGAAATGCAAACATCAATTGATCAACTAAAGACCTTTATGTTATAGTTCACTATTTGGTTTGGTTGTCCATTTCCAAAATGTTGTAACCTAGATTACTTTTATTAAATGCAATTGTACATATACGAAATATAAAAGAGATAGAGGAAAAGTGTTTTAATAGACTAGGAAGTGGAGGACCTTGAATTCTTACTGCTCATTGATTTTCTCCAAATGGATAGCATCATGGATCACTGGTAGTTGCTGCAGAGTGCAGTAAGAAAAATATGCCACTTAGTGACTTCTCAGATCATTTCCAAACATCTAATTTTTTAATTTTGCAATTCCTCTTCAGATTCAATTTAGGAAATATTTTCCCTCCACCATAATATGCTACCTGTATTAGTCTGTTTGGCCTTGCTATAAAGAAATACTCAGATATTTCTTTAAATAGATATTTAAAGAAATTTAATATATTTAAATTTGTATTTAGATGCTTTAGATTCTTTATATTTCTATAAAGAAATACCTGAGTGTTTCTTTATAGTAATTTCTTTAACAAAAATAGTTTATTTTGCTCATGGTCCTTCATGTTGTACAAGCACTGTAGCACCAGCTCGCAAGAAGCGTGCAGTCAGGGTGGAAGGCGGAGTGAAGTAGGCATGATGCAATGAGAGCAAGGGATCAAGAGAGAAGGGAGGAGGGGCCAGGCTTTTTTTACAATCACAATACAAAGGAGCTAATAATGTGATATCTCACTGACAACCCTTAGGAAGGCATCAAGCCATTCATAAGGTATTTGCCCCCGCCTACTTAAACACCTGCCAGCAGGCCCCACATTGAACATTAGGGATCAAATTTCAGCATGAGATTTGGAGGGAACAAATGTACAAACTATATCAAAAGCATTTAATGTCTTTACTAAATCTCATTGAACTTTTCAAAAATGTAAAAAGGGGTAATACTATCATCCCCAGAAGTTTTATGGTTATTACATGAAGTGATATTTTAATACATTTAATAACTTTGCCACCACATACTAATAGTAAGCATTGAAAAAAAAATGGTTAATGTTATTAACATAGTTATGTCAAGTAAAACGCACATAAGAATTAAGTAAGATAAAGAGACCATGTAAGAGTGAACTAAAGTAAGAAAACACACTCTGAAAGGCATTAACTAATAAGTATATGTATAAACAAATATTCTATGAAATTTCACAAGAGAATGAGAGCAATTCAGACATAGGTAAGTGGTACTATGAATAAACAGATTAGAAGTGGGCCATGGGTATATTACAAATGTAATAGGTGAAACTGGTGGGAAAAGAGAGAAAGTAGACTTTTTATGATGAATCTCATATTGAAAATATGTTATTATTGTATGTTAACTGAAAATAATTTATTTAGTCCACAAATATGAAAATTGTAGAAATCCTCTGAAGATGTTACCTGTACCTGATAGTCTCAGAAAATGTTCCCTTGAACCTCACCACACTGTGATATAAATTTGACATCTAGGCTCTATCTTTTCTTAGGAAATAAAAGAATCCCTTTAAATCTCAACTTCCATTTCTGTAAAATGAAGAGTGCCCATCTTATGGGGTTACTGAGCAGATAAGATCAAACACCATAAGGAAAAATCATGGCACATATTAGATTGTCAACAAAACATACAAGACTATTGGCTTAAAGGCAACTTTTTGCTCCGTTCTCATGGTGGAGCTCATATTCAAGGGCCAACAAAAGAGAATTCCCTTTTTCCTCACTAGCTTATTTTGGCAGAAAGCTCACCACGTGAACAAAACCAGAATATGGGTGATGGCTGAAATGTGGCGTCACCATTATCTCCTAATGTAGTGTTAAAATATGGGCTTATGTGCAGTGTTAGTCTCTCATCTTGGGGCAATATTTGTCTGCCCAAGATTCGTTTAGTGAAAAAAGTTCATGTGCTGATGAGCTGCCAAGTCACATTTATTCTTCAGGATCTAACACTATGAAAAAATTCCTCTCTGACTGCAATTGCTTTCCCTTCTCATATCAGAGGTCTTTCTTATATCAGTGACTCAATCACTTTGACACAGATTCAGAAACAAGACGGCAGCTTTTCAACTTCTTGCTAAACTATAAGTAACCTAATTGATATTCTTAAATCAATGTGTGGTTTACTGATGTAAGATTCTTTGATAGAGATTGATGATCACTGCTACTTGAAGTGTATTATTGCTTTTGTTGTTTAAATCACTGCTATAGGCCTGAGGTATTCAGGTGAGACCCATACATCTTACATTTTAATTAGAACAGGGATAAGAGATTCATCAAAAAAATTAGGTCTCTAATTAGGTCTCTAAATTAGAATATTCTTCAAATTTAAGTGAGGACTAAGAAAAGTAGATATTTTCTTTTTCATTGAGAAACATTATTTAAAATGGAAAAGTAAATTGTCTTTTTTATTTTAGGAAGAAAATAGAATAAAGGTTTTTGAGTATTTTCTCCCCCGTGAGGTTATTACCATGCTACTTTTAGAAAATTTGGAAAATAGTTTTTTTGTATATTTGCCCTCTTAGTCAGTAATTTATCTTGTACATTTTTCCCAATAAAAATTTTTCTACACTCTTCCTTTGAATGACTACCTGGTAGTTGTTGTAGAGAATACTTAGTTTAACCAATTAAGCATTTACATTGTTACAAAATTTTCCCTGCAATGCAGAGAAAATACCAATTTAAAGAGCACATTATTACATCTTCATTAGCAAAGGACACCTCTCCTCATTGTCCTGGATTTGTGGTCTGAGATGACAGCATCAATATTAGGTGTTTCTCTCTATGGCATGATTTTGGGTCTGCCACTCCCTTTAAATTTTTCCACAACGCATTCTTGAACATCACTCTACTAATATTTTATTGTTCTTGTTAAAACTAAAATTCTTTGTGAAAGTAGAGCCAAGCTCTTAACTCCTTCCACAAATGAGATCTGAGGAGTACTATGGCTGGGGGAAGAGGGCTTGATACAGATTTGATATCACAGTGGTTTGCAGGGATATAGTAGCCCAGAGGCATGTTTCCCCTGATAGAGAATTTTGTAGTCAGTGGAGGGCAGTCTTGTGAAAATCAGCCCAAGTAGAATGAACGCCTCAGAGCCTATAGAATGGCTTTTTCATTTTCCTATACATCAACCCCAAATCCCATCATGGCTCTGGAATTTAGGTTTGTGGTCTCAAACTCATTTTCTCATTGTGAGGTTGATACTTTGCTTCTGAACAAACTTAGCAAGAGTTTACAGATAATTTTTTTTTAATGTATGTATTTTCATTGCAAAGTAGTATTAGGAAGGAGTAGACTCTTTTCAGAAGCAAAAAACAATACAGACATTTAACAAGATTCATCTTTGCATAAAATAATGAAATCTGCTTTTTTTTTGGGATTAGGAAATGCAATAACTCAGCCGAGTCCTGGCACAAAAGATGTTCCCCTGTTGAATCCCCTTCTGTTTCAGGCTGACAAAGTAAAAGAATTGGAAAAGCGTTGACATATTTAATACATGTAAAACTGTAAAGATAATATATTTTTAATAAGCCTCTGTCTGCCCTGTCACTTTTTACAGTGATGGTGCTATATCGCTTTCATTTCAAAGCAGGAATGAAGTGGAGAGCTGACTGTGCTCAATTTATTATATATGTATTTTTTTTATTTTGTCAAGCATTCCTTTATAGATATTTAATCCAACAAGCATGAAAATGGCTGGAGAGATAAAAATAGAAGGAAAATGTGATTGGGCCATTGAATCAGATTCTAAAATCAAATTCACCCTCAAAATAGTAGTAACTGAGCAGAACTGACCTTTTAATTCATGAAACTGTCTCTGTCAAAAATCTAGGTTCATAAACTCTGAATTGCCTTTTGATAGGCAAAGCAAAGTCCCTGTAAAAAGTTCAAATCCTTACAGTATGCTTACTTTGTCATAGCAAATAATCATTAAAATTCTAAATAATTGAATTTCTTATTACTTATTTTGAATTTTTCATATTCTTATTAGAAGATTTGGATAACCTAACATGAAGCAAAAAATAATAGAAGATTGAGAAATAATGACACAAAGGAATATCAAATCCATTTTGAAACTGGGACTAGAACTCTAACACAATAATATGCAGGCTATGGAGAAATTCACAGTTGTTAAACCAAATCATAAATTTAACTCTGATATTTGGAAGGCCAAAGCAAAAATGGAAGCAGTGAGTTACATGATTCATAATGTCCAGAGGAAAATCATGAAAGCTTCTCAAAGGAACAGATATTTTCTTGGCATTTAAATATGATGGTTATTTTTTTCTCTTTTTTGGTCTTTCTATAGAAGACACTAAATGAAGCAATGAATAATATTTTTATGACTTCCTGATGAATTGGAATGAAATGTTTTGTGTGAACCCCCTAACATTCAACATAAGCTAAAAGAAAGTTTTATAGTACAAGTCAAGGAGAATCATTTATTGAGAGACCAAGTGGTCCTTGAAGAGAGAATTCGGTTCTCCAGAATGGTTCAATAGCACCCTGATAATGCAAAAAAGCATCAGATGTCTTTCAATTATGCAAGTGAGCCTTACTCTAGGGAGAAAAATATGCTGAAACTTGACACAAGCCACTGTCATATTCTTACCAAAACCCAGATCTGGTACCAATCTCTAGCCTCATTGTTTTTATAACCTAGAAATAATTTTGGTTTTGACCCAGGCTTGTTACATACAGATCAGAGAACCTAGGGCAAGCCATGATCTTAGAGAGATAATGCATATAAGATTAATTTTTAAATGATACAAAATGCTAAAGAATTAGCATTTATTGGTCCCTCATGTATGGCTAGTAACAGTTCTTGCTATGGAAAACAAGTGAACAGTTCTTGATATAGAAAAGAGCTGCTAGAGATTGCAGTTAAATGACCGAGAGGGAGCTATGTTTGTTTGGATATATACGATTTTCAAAAGATATAACCAAGGTTGAACTATACATTTTCACTGGGTGAAATCGAAGTTAGTGATATTTATAGCATATTATTGTATCCTTGCTTATACTATTCTTTTCTCATATTGGTGTTATCTACTTAATAATTCAGTGCACTGTCTTAGGCTTGGACTTTTGCTTTGTGTGTCTCAAACTTCTTGTCACGTATTAGGTATTGACTATTATTAAGAAAAGATTGAGCAAGGGAACACCTTGATCTGACTCGTGTATTTTCTCAGTTTTTCTTGAAATTTTCCTTGTATTTGGTGGTGCACCATAAGAAATTGCCTTAGTCCTAGTCACATGAGGATTTTTATGTGAAATTTAGCCATATGGAACACTAAAAAGAAAATTAGTCTTTCTGCCCTCACAGAATGAGTTCATATTTAGCTTCTGTTCTGTAGACAGAAATTCAGTTTTATGAAGCAGTTAAAGGAGAAAGTGCATGGCGTGCTTTTCGCAGCACTTAGATATTGATATATGACTTTTTTTCTTTTCCCAAGGCAAAGCAGAGAAAGCTACAGTAATATGACTTTCTAAATGTGAGTGAAACTCTCATTTGAAACCTTTTCACTACATAACTCCACTCAATTGGTTTGATGGCTCAAACACACATAGGCTGTAGGTTAAAATAGGAAGAGAGGGCTGAAAACTCTTATAATCATTATGGTAAAACTGAGGCAGAATAGCACATAAGCAGGTTTGTATTTCAGAGTTCTCCTTATGCAACCTTCACACCAGTTAGTCCCATTACAACTCCATTACAATCAGACCCAAGACCACTGGACATTAGCGGTACTAACATTCTTCCTAGTCCACGCTTCTGGAAAGTTTACATCATTGAGTCAGTCAAGGCTTACCTGGGATGTACACTGGCCAACATCTATAGCCCCTTTAAAGAATAAAAGCTATTTGTCATATCTTTGGCTCAGTGATTGCGATAAATATACTTGATTCTTCACTACTTAAAAATGGAAAAGCTACCTCTTCCAAAAAAGGTCACATAAATACATTGGTAGATGTATATTTTTTCATTTTACTTTCTATGTCAAGTTGAACTAAATTTATGTACCTACTATGTTCTATGCACTGTGGTATATGCTGAAAAATTATATAACATTTTACATTTGATCACTTAGTTTTGTTTGCATTTTACATATACAAATCATTACATGTCTTTGTTGTTAAGATGGGTCGGTTTTCTTCTTTATTGTCACACCAGATGGGACTTCTAGATAATTATGAAGGGATGATAGCTTAGTGTAAAAGCAAACACTTTTATATTCTCACTCTAATAATGGCTTTTCTCGTTCTTGCAGAAAGAGAAGTAGATAATTAATTGATGACAGTCATACATCTCTTTGGACGTATATCCACCTGAGGTGAGATCACTGCTTAAAAGGGTAATGCATGCCCATTATGTTTAACTTAATTCTTTTTGAATATGCTATTATTCTTAAAGCAGCCCATAGTAAAACTCAAATGGTAAGTAGAAAGGTATTAAGAAATGGGTTTTCCATAAGGTATAGAGCTTACACTACCAATTGTAGTCATGTATTTTTCTTTATTCTAGTTCCCATATTTGTTCTAAAATATTTAGTGAAGAAGAATGGAAAGATAACCAGTTTCCAAACTCTTTTTTTGTATTTATTAGCCAAATGAGCAGTAAAGGATGCTAAGAAAAATATAAAGAACTGGCCTCCAGAATGGCCACCGTAAATCAAATAGATGCCATGCGATAATAGACTGTTAATCCAATTTCTTTTCCAATTAAATGTCCCAAATCCTAGATCCTGGTTCATCCACATTCTAAGAGAGATTAGAGGTATGGAAAGGGGAGTCTTGAGATTAACCTAACAGTAGGTTGTGTTGATTTGTAGTCAATGTAATTCTAATAGATAACAACAAACATCACATAAAGAGTGTTTGGTATGTTGAACCATCCTTGCATCCTAGAAATAAAACTCACTTGGTCATGCTGTAAGATTCTTTTAGTGTGCCATTAAATTCCATTAGCTAGTATTCCTTGGACTATTTTTGTATCTATATTCATCAGAGATACTGGCTTGTAGTTTTCTTTTACATTTGTCTGGTTTACGTATCAGGGCAATGCTGATCTCAGAAAGTGAATTTGGAAGCATTCCCTCCTCTTCAGATATTTGGAAGAGTTTAAGAAAGATTTACATTTATTTCTTAAATATTTAGGTGAATTCAGCAGTGAAACCATCTGAGCTTGGACTTTCTTTTGTTTGGAGTTTTTTGATTCAATCTCTTTATTGTTGGTCTGTTCAGGCTTTATGTTTCTTCATGACTCGGTCTTCATAGGCTGTATGTTTCTAGGAATTTCTTCTAGATTATCTAATTTTTTGGCATGTATTTATTCACAATAGTCCCATCTGGTACTTTGTATTTCTATGGTTTCAGCTTAATGTCTCATCTTTCATTTCTATTTTTTAAATTTGAGTCTTCTGTTTTATTTTCTTACTGTAGGTAACAGTTTTCCAATTTTATCGATCTCTTCAAAACAAACTTTTAGTTGCTTTTTTTAGGGTTCTTTTTATCCTCTATTTTGATTATTTCTGCTATAATTTTACTACTTTTTTCTATCTGTTAACTTTCAGTTTAGTTTATTCTTATTTTTCTAGCTATTTGAGGCATAAAGTTAGATTTCTATTTGAGATTTTTTCCATTTTAATGTAGGCATTTATTATTATACATTTCCCTCTTAGTACTGCTTTTGCTGCATCCTATTAATTTTGGTATGTTGTATTTTAATTTTGATTGTCTCAGGATACTTTCCAGTTTCACTTTTAATTTCTTCTTGACCGATTGTTTATTCAAGAATGTGCTGTTTAATTTTTACATATTTGTAGTTTTTGGTTTTTCTTTTGCTATTAATTTCTAGTTTTATTCCATTGCAGTAAGAAAATATATTTGATATCAAGTCAATTTAAATTGTTAAGACTTGTTTTGTAACTTAACCTGTGATCCGTCCTGGAAAATGTTCCATGTGTACTTGAGAAGAATGTGAATTCTGCAAACTATTGGGTGGAATGTTCTAAACACGTGTTTTAGGTTCGTTTGATCTACAGTGTTGTTCAAGTTTTCCATTTTCTTATTAATCTTATGTCTGGATGTTCTATCCATTATTGAATATGCATTATTGAAATTTCCTACTCTTATTGTGTTGCTGTCTATTCCTCTCATTAGTTCTGCCAATATTTCCTTGATTTATTTAGATCAGTGCAAAAATAAATCACTGTAATACACTGCATTAACATAACAAAGGATAAAAAATATGATCACCTTAATAGATGCAGAAAATACATTTGACTAAATTTAACACAATTTCATGACAAAAACACTCAACCAACTGGCAGCAGAAGAAAATTACCTCAACATAAAAGGGCCATATATGAAAAGCCCAGAGTTAATATTTTACTTAGTGGTAAAAAACTGAAAGCCTTTCCTCTTAAATCATGAGCAAAAAAATAAGGCTCATTCTTACCATTTCTATTTCATATCCTAGGCAGGATGGCTATTAGGCAATAAAAAAAATGAATTCAAATTTAAAGACAAAAGTAAAATTATCCATGTGTGTAGAGGAAATGACCTTATATAGAAGAATTCTTTAAGATTCAAATTTTTAAAAAAACCTTAAAACTAATAAAGTCAATAAAGTGTCAGTATTCAAAATCAACATACAAGAATTTAGTTGTGCATTTGCATTTATAACCATTAACAATTTGAGATGAAAATTAATAAACCAACTTAATTATACACTAATAACAAAAATTTAAAAAATACTTAAAAATAAACTTAACCAAAGAGGTGGAAAAACTAGAACAATGAAAACTACAAAATGTTGACAAAAGAATTTAAGAAAAAAATAAAAGACATTGCATGTTCATAAACTGGAAGCCTTAATATTGTTAAAATATCCATATACCAAGAGTGATCTACAGATTCAATGCAATCCCTATCAAAATCATAAGGGCATATTTTATAGAAATAGAAAAAAGCAGTTCTAAAATTCATATGGCTACTGATATGAAGGATGCTGATAAGCCAAAAGAGTTTTGTGGAAAAACAAAGCTAGAAGCCTCATATTTCTTGATTTAAAATATATTACAAAACTAAAATAATCAAAACCGTGTGGTAGTGTCATAAAAAATGGAAGTAGAGGCCTTCCTCTACAGAGTAAAGAGCCCCAAAGTGAACCCACTTATATATCCTTCAAGCCTTGTTTTTCACAATGGTGCCAAGAATGCACAATGGGGATGCAATGATCTCTTCAAATGCTGTCAGGAAAACTGAATATTCACAAATGAAAGAATAAAAGTGGACCCTGACCTTAAATGTAACAACTGAAATATGAAATTTCTGGAAGAAAAGAAATTTCTAGAAGAAAAACTTTTCAGGTGAAAAGTTTCATGGCATTAATCTTGGCATTTTTTTTATGTGACAGTGAAAAGTCAGGCAATAAATACAAGAATACACAAGTGGAGCTGCTAAAAAGCTTCTGTAGAGCAAAGGAAAAAAACAACAGATTGAAAATACAACATACAGAATAGGGAAAATATTTGCAAACCATATATCCAATAAGGGGTTAGTATTCAAATATATAAAAACTACAATTCAATAGCAAAAAAACTAAAAATAAAAAAAAATAAAAACCAAGCAAAGAAATATAAGCAAATATAAAACAAATAACCTGATTTTTAAAATGGGCAAAGAACATTGCTATAGTTTGAATGTTTGTCGCTGCCCAAACACATGTTGAAATTTAATTCGCACTGCAACAGTACTGAGATATGGAATCTTTAAGATTTAATTAGGCCATGAGGGATCTGTCCTTACGAATAGATTAATGCTGTTATTGAAGCAGTGTGTTTGTTATCATGAGAGTGGGTTCTCATAAAAGGATGAATTCAACTTCCTTTGGTCTCTCTTTCTCTCTCATGCTCTCTTTGCTCTTCCACCATGAGATGATGGACAAGAAATCTCTTGCCAGATACCAGCCCCTCAATATTAGACTTCCCAGCTTCCAGAACTCTGAGCCAATAAATTTCTGTTCATTATAACTTACCCAGTCTCAGATATCCATTATCTCAGCACAAAATCAGCTAAGAGATGTGGATGGACATTTATTTAACAGAGAATATAAATGACCAATAGGTATATGAAAAGATGATTAGCATCATTAATCATTAGGGAAATGCAAATTAAACCCACAATGAGATATTACTTCACACATATATAACGGCTTTTGCAAAAATAAAATAAATAAATAGGTAGGCAAAGAGGTATTTATTTACACAGCTGTGTTCATTATAACATTATTTACAACAGCCAAGATGTAGAAGAAACCTAAATGCCCACTGGCAGATGAATGGATAGAGAAAATATGATATATATGATATATATGATATGTATATTATATAAATGATATGTATATGATCTATATGGTATGTATATTATATACATGTGTGTACGTATATATGTATGTGTCATATATAATATGATACATATGATATATATCTCGTATATATATCTATCGATCTATCTATCTATCTATCTATCTATCTATCTATCTATCTATCTATAATTAAGCCTTTAAAACATGGATCCCTAAACCCTGGCCTCAGATCGGTATCAGTGTGTGGCCCATTAAGAACCACAACAGGAGGTGAGCGGCTGGTGAAAGAGCAGTACCTCCTGAGATCTGCTTCCTATCAGTTCAGGTGCAGCATTAGATTCTCATAGGAACGTGAATCCTATCGTGAAGTGCACATGTGAGGGATCTAGGTTGCAAGGGATTTAGGTTGTGGGCTCCTTATGAGAATCTGATGCCTGATGATCTGAGGTGAAACAGTTTTATCCTGAAACCACCCCACGCCCACCTCATCCATGAAAAAAATTGTCTTCCAGGAAACTGGTCCCTCATGCCAAAAACGTTGGGGACCCGTGCTTTAAAAGAAGGACATCTTATCATATGCCATAACATAGATGAGCCTTGAGAATATTATGCTAAGTAAAAAAAAAAAAAAATCTCAGTCACACAGCAGGATAAATACTGCAATTATATGAAGTATATAAAATAGTCAAATACACAGAAATGGAAATTATAATGATGGGTGGTTGCCAGGGTAGGGGAAGAGGAAAAATGAGTTATTATTTAATGAGTGTAAAGTATTAATTATAAAAGATAAAATAATTCTAGAGATCTACTGTACAACATCATGATCATAGTTAACTATAATGGACTGCGTATTTAAATATGTATTAAAAAGGTAGATCTAAGGGTAGATCTAATGTTACATGTATGTGTGTATGTTTTACCAAAAAAATACATTTCTAATTACTAGAAAAATGCAAATCAAAATCAAAACGACATACCATTTACATGAATTAGAATATCTACCATGAAAATAGAAAATAATAAGTTTTGGTAATGATGTAGAACTATTGAAACCTTCATGCATTACTGATGGGAGTGTAAAACACTGCAACTAGCATGAAGAATAGTATCAATATGCCATTAAATAAATAAATAAATAAAAAGTAGAATTACCTTAAATCCAGAAATTCCACTTGTAGATAAGGTATAAAAGACAACTGGGACTCAAAGAAATATTTGTACACTCATGTTCATAGCAGCATTACGGATGTAGACAAAGGAAACACTAGAGTGTATTTACATATTAAAATGCCTCTATTAATGAAGAAGAAATGTTTAAAGTCAATGACATATGCTACCATATTTTAAAAAATGGAAAATGTGAAGAAATAGAGAAAAGCTAAAATTCACACATCTCCAATATGTGAAAAAGAAGACTTTTTACAAATTTTACTGAAATTAAAAAAAAAAATTAGGGATGCCTTGAAAAATACTACTTAAAATGGACACACCATGAATAATAAAATACATAGCTTTACACTCCTTAAAGAAATAAATATTGGATTATTAAACACATTCACATATACAAACATTTAACTTACTCACATAAATGAGATGTCTTCGCTGTCGAGTTTCATCAAATATTTAATGATAAAACAATACTATCTTACACCAACTCTTTCAGAAAATAGAGAAAAAGCAGCTTTTCAAAACTCACTTTAAAGATTTACAGCATCTTTATGTAGAAAGCAGAAAATTTGAATGATATAACAGATAATAGCAAAGTGGGAAGCTCCAGAACTTAGTCCCTTTACCAAAACAGTTACTGAACTGACAAGAAGTATCTAGAGAAACTAGTTTGGAATTCTCGACTCTATTTGGACATTTGAGTTACCAGATGATAGCTTTATGAAGAAAGAGTCAGGGTCTATTACACTGAATTTCACTGTTTTCTATAATGGCCCCCATTCTCTACCCTTCAGTCCCATAGTAAACAACCACGTGGATGGGGGCTGACGATTCCAGTGTGGCTTGCTGGTTCTGATATCATCCATGGTGGATGATAGGTACATTGTACTTCAAAAGTTATGATAGTATGTTTTGACAATTGCTTTTGATTGCTAAGCATCTGGCACAGAGACTGGCCACTGTTTCAAGACTTCAGACTGAAGCAGCTTTACCAGTAATATCAGTCTAAGAAGATATGAAAAGATAAACACATTTTTTAAAAAATTTACATTGGATCCAAATAATATAGGAAATCTCCGTTAAAGCACTGCTCACCATGAAGTGATGGAAGAGAGTCATCATTGACTATATATCCAATAAGAAAAATAGGTTTTGTGAAAATAAATTGGAAAAATCACTAAATAAAAAGATGATTGCAAGTACATCAAGTAACATCACCAATCCGTGGGAAGGAAAAGAATTTGAATTTTGAGAGGCATATCATTACAGGCAAAAGACCCAGTTCTCAATGAAAAATACAAAGCATACACAGAAACAATGAAATATGGCCCAGTAAAAGAATAAATTGACAGGAAATCATTCTAAGAAACACAGACATCAATTTAATTGATACAAATATTTAAATTACCTATTTAAAATATGCTCAAAAGCTGAAAGAAACCTGGACAAAGAACTAAAGGGAAATGGGAGAACTGTGTGTGAATAAATAGATAATATCAATATGTAAAGAGATAGACATTAAAAAATTATTCAGGAGCAGAAAATATAATAAATGAACAATTTACTAAAGGATGCCCAAAGCATAGTTAAGCAGTCAGAAGAATGAATATAACTAAAGCAAGGGCAATTCAAACTACTCATTCTGAGGAGCAAAAGAAAAAAACAATAAAGAAAAGTGAACAAATTCTAAGGGAGCTAGGAGACACCATCACACATACCAATATATGCATAATCGTAATCCCTGGAGAACAGAAAAGTGGAAAGAGATACATGAAAAAATAGTAGCTTAAAACTTTATAAATACAAAAGACATTTATTCCCAAATTCAAGCTTCTCAATGACCTCCAAGCAGAACAAACAGTAAGAAAGCAACATTGAGACTTTCTATAATCAAGTTGTCAAAAGTCAAGGACAAAGATAACTTGTAAGCAGCAAGACAAAAGAGTCTTAGCATATAGCATATATGAGGGATTTTTTTTTTTAATTATACTTTAAGTTCTAGGGTACATGTGCACAACATGCAGGTTTGTTACATATGTATACATGTGCCATGTTGGTGTGCTGCAACCATTAACTTGTCATTTACATTAGGTATATCTCCTAAAGCTATCCCTCCCCCCTCCCCTCACCCCACCACAGCCCCCAGTGTGTGATGTTCCCCTTCCTGTGTCCAAGTGTTCTCATTGTTCAATTCCCACCTATGAGTGAGAACATGTGGTGTTTGGTTTTTTGTCCTTGTGATAGTTTGCTGAGAATGATGGTTTCCAGCTGCATCCATGTCCCTACAAAGGACATGAACTCATCATTTTCTCATTAGTAACCGTTAATTCTAGAAGGTAGGAAGAGGATATATTTAGAGTGCCGAAAGAAGGGAAAAACAAGGGAACTGTCAACCAAAACTTTGTACCAAGCAAAACTATTTTGAAAAAATGAAAGGGAAATTAAGATATTACCTGGTAAACAAAAGCTGAAAGTATTTATTGCTGGCAGACTTTTTCTACAAGACATACTAAAGAAATTTCATTAAGCAAAAACAAAGAGATAGTAGATAGTACCTCAAAGTCATATGAAGAATAAAGATCTCTTTAAATATATAGGTTAATATAAAACATAGTATTGTATTTTTGCTACATAACACTCTTGGTTTCATACATGAATTAAAAGACAAAGCTTAAAAAAGTAATTATAAGTTTACATTATCAGGCACTTAATGTATATGGTTATAATTTGTGATAATAACTTAAAAAGAAGAGCTGTATTTGGACAAAAGCATAGTTAATACATGCTATTGAAGTGAACTTCATGTCAACTTAAACTAGGTGTTGTAAATTTAGGATGCTAATTATGAATACTATAAAAATAACTGAAAGTAGACATAAAAAGGAGTTTGGAAGTCATCACTCCACCCTAATAACAAGTAAAAAGCTGAACAAACTGAAAAATCAGTAACAGATGCGTTCTCTTAGATACATCAGAGAAGTGAGTTCACAGATTAAACCACTGCCTCCAAACATTGATGAAATAAAGATTCACGATTGACTGATGCAAAACTCCTCCGAAAACTCTGTGGGAACAACCAACCAGTATAGGAAAACCTAAACTGTAACTGAAAAATGACCGTAGGCTGAGCGTAGACAAGTCTGAGGGTTATAAATTCCAGTGGAGGCCAGGCAAAGGGGGGCACCCACGCTTTTTTGACTTTTCCTTTTAGGAGCTATATCTGGTATTCATCGTGAAGATTAAAACAAAATATCCTCCCGATGTTAGTAAGAAGAGGGGAAACGTAACCAGTTTGAAAAACATCAGAGAATTCTATTATTAAAAACTCTTCCTTCCAGCAAGAGTAACTTTTGCTGGTGTGGCCAAGATGGCCAGCTAGGAGCAGCAACTAGTGTGTGTGGTTCTCCGGAAAGGAACAGCAGGGCGAATAAATACAGCACCTTCAACTGAAACATGCAGGTACTGGCATTGGGTCTAATCAAGGAAACAACTCTACCCCTGGAGAATGCAGAAAAGCAAAGCAGGGCAATGGCCCACCCAGGAGTGACATGGAGCCAAGTAAACCTCTCCGACCCAGGGAAGTGGTGAGTGAAGGTGTGACTCTAGGAACTCATGCTTCTCCCACAGATCTTGCAACCTTTGGGTCACGAACCCACTCTACCAGAGCCTTCAGTCTGACGCACAGAGCTACATGGAGTCTTGGCAGAGCAGTCACTCAGGCACATGCAAAGACACAGGAGCCTTAGATACTGGGGTTTTCTGAGCTTCCCAGAAAAAGTAGTTGCAACTGCAAAGTAGAAGGTTAGACCCTTGTACGTACCCCCTAGGAAAGAGGCTGAAGCCAGCAGGGTGAGCAGCAACAGTGTGCAGGCCCCACTTTCATAGCACGTCACAGCATAAGACCCACTGGCTTGGAATTTCAACCAGCCACTGATAGCAGCATTGCGTCTCCCTGAGAGGAAGCTTCCAGGAGAGCTAGGCTACCATCATTGCTATTCAGGGAGCTTAGCTGTTGCAACCTTCTGGCTTTGGAGAGTCCAAGCCGACTAGAGGTAGAAGGAATGTCCCAGCATAGCAAAGCTGCTCTACAAAAATGTGCCAAGATTGCTTTTTAAAGCAGGCCCTCAATCCGTTTCTCCTTCATTGGGCGGGACCTCCCAAATGGGGACTTCAGTCACCCCTGCCAGTGTTCTCCAGCCAACAGTTTTGAAACCTCCCTGCGACAAAGATACCAAAAGGAGGAGTGGGCTGCCATTTTCGCTGTTTGTGTGACTTAGCCATTCCAACCTTCAGGCCTTGGAGGATCCAAGTCAACCAGGGCAGGAGGCAGTCCTCTTGCACAGCACAGATGCCTTACAAAAACGTTGCCAGACCACTTTTTAAAGCAAGACCCATATGCCGTTCCTGCTCAGTGGGTGAGAGCTCACAACTGGTGTCTCCAGCCCCCTCCTACAGGTGCATTCAGATCAGCAACAGGTTTGTACCTCACTGGGACAGAGCACCCAGAGAGAGGGGAAGGCTGCCATCTTTGGTGTTTCACAGCCTTCACTGGTGATACCTCTAGGTACTGGACAATCCAGGCTAGGGACAGGGGCAGACCTAGCATATCACAGCAGCCCTACAGAAAAGTGGCCAGACTGATAAATGGATGCCCATTCCCGTATCTCCTAACTAGGCAGGTCCCCCAGGCCTGGGCCTCTAACCACCCCCTGCCAGAGCTATTGAACGAGTAGCAACTCAGTAACTCCCTGCACAGAGCCTCCATGGACAATGGAAAACCTCTCCACCACTGTCACTGAGGTGGTGCTCTCCTCACTAGCTTAAGACTAATGACAGAACAAAGACCCAAAGAGCCTTATCCATACCTCCAACAAGCTGTGGTTGACCCAAGGAGAAGAGGCCAGTCTGCCTCCCACGGGTCCCACACATCCTGCACTGCTTATCACCAGACAGGGAACCCCTGACTTGGGTCCAGAGCACAGATCCTTCATCCTGGGCTGATTGCTTTGAGCAATTGCTGACTCACATCTTTTTGGGGTGAGGCCCCCAGGAGACAGACAAAGTGGTGGGGGCAGTAAGCCAGTTGATGTGGAGCCCAGAGGGATTGGTGTGGGAGCATGTATAGTGGAACATAGCCATGGATGGCCATCTCTCTAGGATTGACTTTGTCCAAAAGAGTCTTTAGCCCTAGGGGAACTGTCAGACCTAATCTCTGCAGGGTGGTCTTGCACATCAGATGGGGCTGGTTTGATCTGAGCACTCCTTTGTCTACTGACTCTCCCAGGGTCCCAGCCTGGCCTAACCTGCTTACAGAACAGATTTAGGTGCCCTAGGGGCCCACCTCATAGCTTCTGTGCTGGTGGACCATGCACGAATGGTGCAGAGCTCCAGCAAGGGATCCCATAAAACTGTGTATCAGCCCACATGTTCCCTCCCCACACTGCAGCTTCCCCAGAGTCCATGGCAACTCCCTACATCACTTTGCTGGCATGTGTCTGTGCAGTCAGATTTTGCTTTAGTTGTCCCACCAGTATGCAGGAGTGCAGTAAGCCCCCACCATCCCCACTGACCACCTTAAAGATGGATCCTTGGCAGGCAGAGCCTAAAAGCCCCTCCTTTGCCGGCACCCTGTTCTCGGACTAACTCTAGGAAGAGAACAGGAGATTCTCTCACACCCTGAGCAATCACCCCTGCTTGTGGGGCACAGAGCAGCTACCCAGACCTGTGCTGGCCAGAACTCCACCCCAATCCAATACCACCTCCAGTGCAACAGCACACACAGTCTCCAGCAGGGGCCCTCCACCTCCTCCAAGCTTCATTGCCTTCACCACGATCAAATCCTCAATGTCATCAAATAGGATAAAAGAAAATGAAAACTATGCAAACGTGAGCAACCTCAAAGATTGAAGGTAGATAACTCCACAAAGATGAGAAAGAATTAGTGCAAGAACCCTGAAAACTCTAAATGTTAGCATGCCCTCTTTCCTCCAAATGACCGCATCACCTCTTCAGTAAGGATCTCAAATTTGGTTGAGGCTGAGATGGCTGAAATGATAGAAATGTAATTCAGAATATGGATAGAAATGAAACCCATTGAGCTACAACAGTATGTTACAACACAACACAACACAAGGAAGCTAAAAATCATGATAAAACAATGCAGAAACTGACAGACAAAATAGCCAGTGTAGAAAAGAATGTAACCAAACTGATAGAGCTGAAAAACACTACAAAAATTTCATAACGCAAACACAAGTATTAATAGCAAAAGAGACCAAAAGGAGAAAAGAATCTTAGAACTTGAAGACTGTCTTTCTGAAATAAGACAAACAGACAAGAATAGAAGACAAAGAATAAAAAGGAATGAACCAAACTTCTAAAAAATATGGAATTATGTAAAGAGACCAAATCTCTAACTGACTAGTGTGCCTGAAAGAGATGGGGAGAATGAAATCAAGTTGGAAAACATATTTCAGTATCTCTTGCATGAGAACTTCCCCAACCTAGCTAGACAGGCCAACATTCAAATTTAAGAAATGCAGAGAACACCAGTATGATACTTCTTCAGAATATCATTCACAAGACAAGCAGTCATCAGATTCTCCAAGGTCTTGATAAAAAAAAAAAAAAAATGTTAAAGGGAGATAGAGAGAAAGATCAGGTCACCCACAAAGGGAAGCCCATCAGACTAACAGCATACATCTCACCTGAAACATTACAAGCCAGGAGAGAATGGGGGACAATATTCAACAGTCTTTTTTTAATATACACTTTATGTTCTAGGGTACATGTGCACAACATGCAGGTTTGTTACATATATATACATGTGCCATGTTGGTGTGCTTCACCCATTAACTTGTCATTTACATTAGGTATATCTCCTAATGCTATCCCTCCCTCCTCCCCCAAACCCACAACAGGCTCCAGTGTGTGATGTTCCCCTTCCTGTGTCCAAGTGTTCTCATTGTTCCATTCCCACCTATGAGTGAGAACATGCAGTGTTTGATTTTCTGTTCTTGCAATAGTTTTCTGAGAATGATGGTTTCCAGTTTCATCCATGTCACTACAAAGGACATGAACTCATCCTTTTTTATGGCTGCATAGTATTCCATGGTGTATTTTCCACATTTTCTTGATCCAATCTGTTACTGATCGACATTTGGGTTGGTTCCAAGTCTTTGCTATTGTGAATAGTGCTGCAATAAACATACGTGTGCATATGTCTTTATAGCAGCAGGATTTATAATCCTTTGGGTATATGCCCACTAATGGGATGGCTGGGTCAAATGGTATTTCTAGTTCTAGATCCTTCAGGAATTGCCACACTGTCTTCCACAATAATTGAGCTAGTTTACAGTCCCACCAACAGTGTAAAAGTGTTCTTATTTCTCCACCCTCTCCAGCACCTGTTGTTTCCTGACTTTTTAATGATTGCCATTCAAACTGGTGTCAGATGGTATCTCATTGTGGTTTTGATTTGCATTTCTCTGATGGCCAGTGATGATGAGCATTTTTTCATGTGTCTGTTGGCTGCATTAATGTCTTCTTTGGAGAAGTGTCAGTTCATATCCTTTACCCACTTTTTGATGGCGTTGTTTGTTTCTTTCTTGTAAATTTGTTTGAGTTCTTTGTAGATTCTGGATATTAGCCCTTTGTCAGATGAGTAGATTGCAAAACTTTTCTCCCATTCTATAGGTTGCCTATTCACTCTGATGGTAGTTTCTTTTGCTGTGCAGAAGTTCCTTAGTTTAGTTAGATCCCATTTGTCAATTTAGGCTTTTGTTGCCATTGCTTTTGGTGTTTTAGACATGAAGTCCTTGCCCATGCCTATGTCCTGAATGGTATTGCCTGGGTTTTCTTCTAGGGTTTTTATGCTATTAGGTCTAACATTTAAGTCTCTAATCCATCTTGAATTAATTTTTGTATAAGGTGTAAAGAAGGGATCCAGTTTCAGCTTTCTACTTATGGCTAGCCAATTTTCCCAGCACCATTTATTAAATAGGGAATCCTTTCCCCACTTTGTTTTTGTCAGGTTTGTCAAAGATCAGATGGTTGTAGATGTGTGGTATTATTTCTGAGGGCTCTGTTCTATTTCATTGGTCTATATGTCTGTTTTGGTACGAGTACCATGCTGTTTTGGTTACTGTAGCTTTGTAGTATAGTTTGAAGTCAGATAGTGTGATGCCTCCAGCTTTGTTCTTTTGGCTTAGGACTGTCTGGGCAATGCAGGCTCTTTTTGGTTCCATATGAACTTTAAAGCAGTTTTTTCCAATTCTGTGAAGAAAGTCATTGAAAGCTTAATGGGGATGGCATTAAATCTATAAATTACCTTAGACAGTATGGTCATTTTCATGACATTGATTCTTCCTATCCATGAGCATGGAATATTCTTCAATTTGTTTGAGGCCTCTTTTATTTCATTGAGCAGTGGTTTGTAGTTCTCCTTGAGGAAGTCCTTGACATCTCTTGTAAGTTGGATTCCTAGGTATTTTATTCTCTTTGAAGCAAGTGTGAATGGAAGTTCACTTATGATTTGGCTCTCTGTTTTTCTGTTATTGGTATATAAGAATGCTAGTGATTTTTGCACATTGATTTTGTATCCTGAGACTTTGCTGAAGTTGCTTATCAGCCTAAGGAGATTTTGGGCTGAGACAATGGGGTTTTCTAAATATACAATCATGTAATCTGCAACAAGAATAATTAGACTTTCTCTTTTCCTAATTAAATACCATTTATTTCTTTATCTTTCCTGATTGTCCTGGCCAGAACTTCCAACACTATGTTGAAGAGGAGTGGTGAGAGAGGGCATCCCTGTCTTGTGCCAGTTTTCAAGGGGAAAGCTTCCAGTTTTTGCCCATTCAGTATGATGTTGGCTCTGGGTTTGTCATAAATAGCTCTTATTATTTTGATATACATTCCATCAATACTTAATTTATTGAGAGTTTTTAGCATGAAGGGCTGTTGAATTTTGTCAAAGGCCTTTTCTGCATCTCCTGAGATAATCATGTGGTTTTTGTCTTTGGTTCTGTTTATATGCTGGAATACATTTATTGATTTGCATATGTTGAACCAGCCTTGCATCCCAGGGATGAAGCCCACTTGATCATGGTGGATAAGCTTTTTGATGTGCTGCTGGATTTGGTTTGCCAGTATTTTATTGAGGATTTTTGCATCAATGTTCATCATGGATATTGGTCTAAAATTCTCTTTTTCTGTTGTGTCTCTGCCAGGCTTTGGTATCAGGATGATGTTGGCCTCATAAAATGAGTTAGGAAGGATTCCCTCTTTTTCTATTGATTGGAATAGTTTCAGAAGGAATGGTACCAGCTCCTCCTTGTACCTCTGGTAGAATTCGGCTGTGAATTCATCTGGTCCTGGACTTTTTTTGGTTGGTAGGGTATTAATTATTGCCTCAATTTCAGAGCCTGTTATTGGTCTATTCAGGGATTCAACTTCTTCCTGGTTTAGTCTTGAGAGAGTGTAAGTGTCCAGGAAATTATCCATCTCTTCTAGGTTTTCTAGTTTATTTGTGTAGAGGTGTTTACAGTATTCTCTGATGGTAGTTTGTATTTCTGTGGGGTCGGTGGTGATATCCCCTTTATCATTTTTTATTGTGTCTATTTGATTCTTCTCTCTTTTCTTCTTTGTTAGTCTTGATAGCAGTCTATCAATTTTGTTGATCTTTTCAAAAAACCAACTCCTGGATTCATTGATTTTTTGGAGGGTTTTTTGTGTCTCTATCTCTTTCAGTTCTGCTCTGATCTTAGTTATTTCGTGCCTTCTGTTAGCTTTTGAATGTGTTTGCTCTTGCTTCTCTAGTTCTTTTAATTGTGATGTTAGGGTGTCAATTTTAGATCTTTTCTGCTTTCTCTTGTGGACATTTAGTGCTATAAATATCCCTCTAGACACTGCTTTAAATTTGTCCCAGAGATTCTGGTATGTTGTATCTTTGTTTTCATTGGTTTCAAAGAACATCTTTATTTCTGCCTTCATTTGGTTATGTACCCAGTAGTCATTCAGGAGCAGGTTGTTCAGTTTCCATGTAGTTGAGCAGTTTTGATTGAGTTTCTTAATCCTGAGTTCTAGTTTGATTGCACTGTGGTCTGAGAAACAGTTTGTTGTAGTTTCTGTTCTTTTACATTTGCTGAGGAGTGCTTTACTTCCAACTATTTGGTCAATTTTGGAATAAGTCTGATATGGTGCTGAAAAGAATGTATATTGTGTTGATTTGGGGTGGAGAGTTCTGCAGATGTCTATTAGGTCCGCTTGGTGCAGAGTTGAGTTCAATTCCTGGATATCCTTGTTAACTTTCTGTCTCGTTGATCTGTCTAATGTTGACAGTGGGGTGTTAAAGTCTCTTATTATTGCTGTGTGGGAGTCTACGTCTCTTTGTAAGTCTTTGAGGATTTGCTTTATGAATCTGGGTGCTCCTGTATTGGGTGCATATATATTTAGGATAGTTAGCTCTTCTTGTTGAATTGATCCCTTTACCACTATGTAATGGCCTTCTTTGTTTCTTTTGATCTTTATTGGTTTAACGTCTGTTTTGTCAGAGACTAGGATTGGAACCTCTGCCTTTTTTGTTTTCCATTTTCTTGGTAGGTCTTCCTCCATCCCTTTATTTTGAGCCTATAAAGAAAAGCAATTTCAACCCAGAATTTCATATGCTGCCAAACTAAACTTCATAAGCAAAAGAGATATAAGATTTTTTTCAGACAAATGCTGAGGGAATTTTTACCACCAGACTTGTGTTACAACAGTTCCCAAGGGAGCACTAATTATAAAAAGTAAAGACCATTACCACCCACTACAAAAACACACTGAGATAGACAAACCTGTAACACTATAAAGTAACACATAAACAAGTCTGCATAATAACCAGCTAACATCATGATGGCAAGATCAAATCCACACATATCAATACTAACCATAAATGTAAATAAGCTAAATGTGCCAATTAAAAGACACACAGTGGCAAGCTGGATAAAGAAACAATACCGATTGATATGCTGTCTTCAAGAGACATATCTTACATGTAATGACACACATAGGCTCAAAATAAAGGGATGAAGAAAAACCTATCAAGCAAATGGAAAACACGACAAAGCAGAGATTGAAATTCTAGTTTCTGGTAAAACAGACTTTAAACCAACAAAGATCAAAGAGGCAAAGAAGGGCATTACATAATGTTAAAACATTCCATTCAACAAGAAGATTTAACTATTCTTAATATGTATGCAGCCAACAAAGGAGCACCCAGATTCATAAAGCATGTTCTTAAAGGCCATCAAAGATCTTTAGACTCCCACCCAATAATAGTACATGACCTTAACACCCCATTGGCGATATTAAACAGATCATAGAGGCAGAAAATTAACAAAGATATTCAGGATCTGAACTCAGCACTGTTCAAATGGACCTGATATCTACAGAACTCTGCATCTAGAAACAACAGAATATACATTCTTCTCATTGCCACTTGGCACATACTCTAAAATTTGATCACATCATCAGAAGCAAAACACTTTTCAGCAAGTGTAAAAGCACTGAAATTGTAACAATCTCTCAGACCACACAGCACAATCAAACTAGAAATTTAGACTAATAAATTCACTCAAGACCATAAAATTAAGTGTAAATTGAATAACCTGCTCCTGAATGACTTTTGGGTAAATAATGAAATTAAGGCAGAAATCAATATTTTCTTTGAAACTAATGAGAATAAAGATATAACACACCAGAATCTCTAGGACAGAGCTAAGAGCTGTTAAAAGGTAAATTTATAGCATTAAATGCCCACATAAAAAGTTAGGAAGATACCAGGTTAAGAACCTAACATCACAACTAGAAGAACCAGAGAATCAGGAGGAAACAAATCCCAAAGTTAGCAGAAGAAGAGAAAAAAATCAAAATTAAAGCTGAACTGAAGGATACAGACATGAAAAACCATTCAAAAAATCAATATATCCAGGAACTCGTTTATTAAAAAAATAATAATAAAATAGACAGTTAGCTAGACTAATAAAGAATAAAAGTCAGGAGGTTCAAATAAACACAACCAGAAAAGATAAGCAGGATATTACCACCAAACCACAGAAATACAAGAAACCATCAGAGGATATTATGAGCAGATCTGTGCATGTAAACTAGAAAATGTATAAAATTGTATAAATTCCTGGACACATTCATCCTCCCAAGACTGAACCAGAAAGATATTAAATACCTGAACAGATCAATAATGAGCTCTGAAACTGAGGGAGTCATAAATAGGCTACCAGCCAAAAAATGCCCCAGACCAGACGGATTAAAATTCTACCAGATGTACAAAGAAGAGCTGGAACCATTTCTACTGAAACTATTACCAAAAAAATAGGATCAGTGGCTCCTCCCCAACCCATTCTATAAGGCTAGCATCATCTTGATACCAAAACCTGGCAGCATGGTACTGGTCTAAAAACAGACACATAGACTAATGGAACAGAATAGAAAACCCAGAAATAAGGCTACACACCTATAACTAGCTGATCTTCAGCACACCTAGCAAAAACGAGCAATGGGGAAATGATTTCCTATTCAATATAGGGTGCTTGGATAATTGGCAAGCAAAATATTGAAGCTGGACTCTTTTCTTATGCCATATACAAAAATTAACACAAGATGGATTAAAGACTTAAATGTAAAGCCCCAAACTGTAAAACCCCTGGAAAAGAAACCTAGACAATACCATTTAGGACTTAGGCACTGGCAGAGATTTTATGACAAAGACACCAAAAGCAACTGCAACAAAAGCAAAAATGGGCAAGTTGGATCTAATTAAACTAAAGAGCTTCTGCACAGCAATAGAAGCCATCAACAGAGTAAATAGACAACCTACAGAATGGGAGAAAAATTTTTCAAACTATGCATCCAACAAAGGTCTAATATCTGACATCTATGAGGAACTTAAACAAATTTACAAGAGAAAAATAAACAGCCCCATAGCAAAGTGGGCAAAGGACATGAACAGACACTTTTCAGAAGAAGCCAACAGTCATATGATAAAAAGCTCAACATCATTGATCATTAGAGCAATGAAAATCAAAACCAAAATGAGATACCACCGCATACCAGTCAGAATTGCTATGAGTTAAAAGTCAAAAAAATAACAAATGCTGGCAAGGTTGTGGAGAAAAAGGAATGCTTATACACTGTTGGTGGGAGAGTAAATTAGCTCAACTATTGTGGAAGAAAGTGTGATGATTCCTCAAAGACATAGAAGTAGAAATATCACTTGACCCAGCAATCCCATTACTGGATATATAACAAAAGGAATATAAATTGTAGGATTTTTTGGGATATATGGTTGAGTTGATTCTAAAGTTGTAATGGATATGCAAATGACAGAATAATTAAGCTATCCTGAAAAAGAAGGGCAAGGTTGGGAGATTTACTCTGTTTGACTTTTAAGGTATAAAATGAAACTACAACATAGTAATCAACACAGTATAATATAGGTGATAGGATAAATAAGTAAGTCAATAGAATACAGTAGAGTAGAAGTAAATTCACACATAAATTTTGGTACACAAGGACAGCACCAATATAAATTAAGGCAGGAGTGGTGGGGGGGAGGAAAACATTTCCACAAATGGTGCTGCAACTACTGAGTATCTGTTTTGAAGGAAAAATGACAATAAGCAAACCTTGACCCTTACCTCACATGATATACATATATAATGCAAGAGAGAACAAATAACTAAACTTTAGACCCTAAACTATTATGTTCCTAGGTGTAAAGAATAGGATATATATTTATAAGTTTTGGTAGGCAAATATTTGTTAAATAACACATTGAAAGCATTAGTTATTAAAATGGATAAATTCACTGCATCCTCATTTAAACAGTCTTGCTCATCAAAATATATAGTTAAGAAAAATATGCAGGTGAGCCATGGACTAGGAGAAAATATTCACAATACAATAGAATATAAAATATTAAATATAAAGAATTTGTATCAAAAATGTATAAAGCACTATTATCATTCAATAATAGAAAGACAAAAATTGATAAAATACTTGAATAGAAACTTCTTAAAAAAAGATATATGTATGGCCAATGAGTTACAGGCATTATTCATCAAGAAAATACCAACTAAAACCATGATGGGATACTGCAACACACCTATTAAAATGACTGAACTTTAAAGTCTGACAGCAGAAATTATTAGTGAGGGTAGAGAACAGCTAAAACTCTCATACATAGCTTATAGAAGTGTAAAATGGAAGCATCAATTCAGAAAATAATTTGTTACCTTAAAAAATTTCAAACAAATACCTATTTAGCTTATGACCCAACAATACCCCTCAGGATTTTGAGAATGAGAAATACATGCATACGTCTGTCCACAAAACTTGCAGTACGTGAATGTTTACAGCAAATTTATTCAAAAAAGCCAAAATTATCCGTCAATAGGTAAAATGATAAATGTACTGTAGCAGGTTCAAACATTGGGACACTATTAAATATAAAAGAGAGAAAAATAACTTAAATGAGAAACAACATGGAAGAATCTGAAAAACATTATATTTAGTGAAAGAAGCCAGATCCAAAAAGGTACATACTGTTTAATTGCATGAATTTCTAGAACAGACAAAAGTCATCCATGGTGATTTTAATCAGAATAGTAGTTGTTTCGGGAGTGGCTGATTGCCTATAGAGGGGGAAAAGGGAATGTTCTGTGGTTATGAAAATGTTCCATACAATTAAATAACATGCGTTTGAACTGCAAGGGTCCACTTAAAATTTTTTTCTGTCTCTGCCAGCCTTCAGATAGCCAGACCAACCCCTCCACATCCCCCTCCTCCTCAGCCTACATTATGTGAAGACCGTGAAGATGAAGATCTTCATGATGAGCCATTTCTACTTAATAGTAAATACATTTTATCTTTCTTATGATTTTCTTAATCACATTTTCTTTCCCATTTTCTTTCTTTCTTTCTTTATTATAGGAATCTAGTGTATAATTCATATAACATAAAAAACATTTGCTAATCAATTGTTTACATTTTCAGTAAGGCTTCTGGTCAACAGTAGGTTATTTGTATTTAAGGTTTTGGCAGGTTAAAAGTTGTATCAAGAATTTTCTACTGCATGGGGGTGGGTCAACTGTATTTTGAAAAAGGTGTGGGTAAACTCATTTACACATATGTCAAATGATCAAATTCTAACTTGGCATAGTGGCTCACTTCTGTAGTCCCAGTGACTCAGGAGACTGAGACAGGAGGGTCTGTTGAACCCAGGAATTTGAGAAAAGAAGAGAAAGAGAAAAGGAAGGTACGGAGGGAGGGAGGGAGGGAGGGAGGAAGGAGGGATGGAGGGAGGAAAGGAAGGAAGGAAAGGAAGGAAGGAGGGAAGGAAGGAAGGAAGGAAGGAAGGAAGGAAAGAAGGAAGGAAGGAAGGAAGGAAGGAAGGAAGGAAGGAAGGAAGGAAGGAAAAGATAGATCAAATTATAGGCATACCTGTTAATTTTGCTTTATGTAAAGCATACTGTAAAAAAACTATTACCCTTTGTTAATTTCATTTACTCCTAAAAACTCCTCCAATTACTACTATAATGCTTTCTCTTGGTGCCTATCAAAACTTCTCTTTGGGGATAGAATTGGAAGAAGAAAGAAAGTTTAATCTTCTCCTAAAGATAAAGATGTTTGAGTAAAACATGAAACAAGATATAAGTATGAATGACAGGATTCAGATTAAAATAATATAAGATGCATAAAAGAACATAAGACTAGATGTTAAATTACTGACTTTAACCTACTACAAGTCGTTAGCAATTGCTATAAATGGGCTGTGAATTTGAAATTAGATGTATTTTTTTTTTTTGTTTTTCTTCATAATGTGGACATTGACGGAATGCTAATAAACATTTTTGGTGATTCAGAGCCAAAGAATATTTAATATGTTAGCCTTTTATGTTCTTTACCTTACTTGGGTGACATCAATTCACTTATTTTAACTAAAAAACGTAGGATTCCTTCTTAATTCATCTCTTCCTTGCTTCTCATATCCAATCCATAGCCAGTTTTCCTTCCGCTACCTCTAAAGCATGTCCTCTTCATTCCTATGACTATGCCTCCTCTTCTAAACTCTCATCCCTCTTGCTTTGGCTGAGGCCATAATTCTGGCTTGCACTTATGAATTTAAGACTCAATACTAAGCAAATATATTTTCTACCACCAGAGTAATGTATAACATTAATAATAACCTGATCATGTTAAGCAATATCACATAAGGTTAAGAGTGGGGGCTTTGGAGCTTGACTTTCTGAATCTTATTGTGACCTACAGTAAATTAAATAAACTCACTGTTGTTGAATTTTCTCATCTCAAAATGAGATAATATTCATGGCTAACTCACAGAGTTGGTATGAATATTTAATAAGTAAGTTTAATTAAAGTGCTTAGAAGACTGTCTGGCACAAAGTAAGAAGACCATAAGCATTAGCTCTCATTATTATCTATTGTCAGACATAACAAACTGAAATCCTATAATAACTACTTAACATATTTTACAAGATCTTCCATAATCTAGAGCCTCCCTTATCTCTCTAGTTTTAACTCTGCCACCCTCTTCCAATTACAATTTACTCCAGCAAATAAATACATTACAACTTTCTATGTATGGCATGTTGTTTTAACACATCCCTTTGCTTATATTCTATCTCTTCCACTACAATCTCTTATATGCATATTTTCATATGTCTGTGTTTTTGGCAGATAAACTTGAGGGTAGGTACATGTGTGACTCTTCCTATGTATTATAATTATTTTACATATATTACTCATGAATGGTCTAATTGAATAAATTATTTTTAAAATGCTAGATTACAAAAAAAGGCAAATCAAGCAACCAAAACAATGATTTAGTAGTTAACTACAGGGTATAAAATTGTTTCTAAAATAACATCCAGAAGATAAATCATAAACCCATTACTAGAAAAAATATTAATCTACGAAACATTTGAATTTTGCACAGAGTTTGTAAACAAGATAAATAGCAAATGTGTCATTTGGATTATCAGGAAAATGAGAATTATTTTCCAACGGTATGCTACAAGTGACTTTCTAAAGTAAAGGATCTGTTTGTTCTCTGATCTCCTACTCAGATAACCAAGGAGTTCTAGCTACATAGCACAGTGATGAAGAATATAGGTTGTAGAGCCACATAGCAGGGGTTTGAGTCCTGGATATAGTGTTCACTAGACGTATGACCTTAGACAAATTATCTAAAGACTCTGTGCCACAATTTCTTCACCTGGAAAACTGGAATAATAATAGTATCTACTTCATATAGAAGTTATAATGATTTAATGAATTAAAATTCCTAAAGCACTTAAAAGACTATTTGACATGCATGAAGCATGTATATAAATGTTTAATAAAATAGAATCTCAATCATTTGGATCTTATATTAATATATATTATTATAAATATATTAATATAAATGTTTACTTATAAATTAACACATTGGCTCTTTTGCATTTTTATTGTGGTAAATTACACATAACATAAAATTACCATTTTAGCCATTTTAAATGTCCAATTCAGTGCCATTAAGTACCTTCACAAAATTCTGCAATTATTCTGCAAGAATTTTTTTTCTTTTTTTTTTTTTGGAAATGGAGTTTTGCTCTTGTCACCCAGCCTGGAGTGCAATGGCATAACCTCAGCTCACTGCAACCTCCACCTCCTGTGTGCAAGTGATTCTCCCGCTTCAGCCTCCTGAGTAGCTGGGATTACAGGTACCCACCACCACACCCGGCTAAGTTTTGTATTTTTAGTAGAGACAGGGTTTCACCATGTTGTTTAGGCCAGTCTTGACTTCCTGACCTCAGGTGACCCGCCTGCCTTGGCCTCCCAAAGTGCTGGGATTAAAGACATGAGCCACCATGCCCAACCAATTTCCGGAAATTTTTATCATCCCAAATAGAAACTCTATCCATTAAACAATAACTTCCCATTTTTCATTCCCATGTGCCATGTAAATTACGTTATAATCACATCTCTATATGATTGTCTATTCTAGGTACCTCATATTAATGGATTCATACAATATTCACTCTTTCGTGTTTGGCTTCTTTCACTTAGCATAATGTTTTCAAGTTTCATTCATGTTGTAGAATTTATCAGAATTTTGTTTTGGGGCTAAGTAATATTTTATTATAAATATATATCACATTTGTTTATCCGATCATCTCTTGATGAACATTTAGCACCTTTGGCTATTGTGAATAATGCTGATATGAATATGGGTGTACAAATACCTGTTCGAACCTGGATTTCAGTGCTTTTGAACACAGAATACAATAAACCTCCTCTATTTTAACCTTCTATTTTTGTAATATTCAGTCCATTAGGACTGAGTCTAACTCAGACAGGTTAGAGCAGGCATACACAATATTTTGCAAGTAAGATCTGTTCTTTTCCCATTTGTGTGAGGAAACTAGGGACCAAACTGCTATTGTTCAAAACCAAGACTACTGCCCCACCAGCGACATAACGGCCGCAAAGGTGAGTAAAAATGTAAAATTTCCTACCGGGGGAAGAAATAGCTCTTTTTTTTTTTTTCTCTGACTTTATTCAAATTGGTGAATCACAAATTTCTTGGAGCATGTTATTAAGCTTTAATTATTAACAAAACAAGTATGATTTAACCATGTCTAATGCCTCAGCCTTTACCTCTTTTATGTGAAAATATTTGGGATCCTTTTCCCACTTTTACTGAAATTATGTGAGAGAGTAGAGTGAGCAGCTTTGATTTCTCTCTAAATTTTATTGCTTGCCTAATGGGGCCCATTTAGGAAATATTAATATGACGTTATAAGCTAACTCAACTTGTCCCACTAACTAATTAATCAAGTACTAAAAATGCATTATAAAATAATCCTGTAATAACAAATAATGTGGTGAAACAATTTTTCCTAAAAAGCTGCAAGTCCTTTCACATTCAAGTCACTAAGAATTTAAGAACAAAAACTGGTAATAAAAATTAATATTTCTGCTCCATATGCACAAATCAGAACCTGCCAGATGTGAAATCTTATGACTTGATGAAATCGAGCCACCTCTCTCCCTTAAAATCTTTCCAGATTCTGACCTGTATGTTCTTTTCTGCTGCTTTAAACATTTTTGGTTGAGAATTTCATAACCCATTCCCAGGTGTCTTCTCCTTCCTGCATTGCATTTGAGTCCGGAATTAGATTTCATATTTATGAAAGACACTGAGTTGAAAGGGGTCAATCAGAATTCCTTATTGTGGAAGAATTAGGAGCTAGAGTCAACGCTAAGTTATCCACCTCTGACATTTTGGGAGATTGCTCTTATATCACACCTGAGAAAAGGGGCTGTAAACTGCATTTTGCCAAGCTCCTTGCATTACCTCATAAGAACCATCAGATTAAGATTCAATAAAGAAGGCCTCTAAAAGACGACATTAAGTTTGTCTGTGATAAATGTGTTCATGTGTAGCTTTAGTTGTTTCCTATTGGAAAAGTCAATGAAATTTCAGTTTTTATCTAATTGTTGGATTTTATCTATCTCTAGGGAGCTTTAGGTAATGCATTGTGATCCGCTGAATTCGCCATTAAGTAGACCAAGTCTTGCTTAGGATGCTAGGAATTCTCGGCCAAATCTGCGTAGAAGTGTCATGATCCGTTGACAAGCCTGGATAGAACCTCTTCCTCATCATCTTTCCCTGGTGACAAGACCTTTATATGGACCCTTCTGCTCTGTGAAAAGGGAACTTTACAAATGGCATTTAGCAAATATCAAGTACTATTTTATTGTCCATTTTGAATAGGAAATTCTATAGGTATACATAAAAACACATTTTGGTGTTTTTAGCAGATTCAGCATTAGAGTAACATTCATGAAATGTTGTATTTCTTTAATAATATTTTAACCCAAATGTGAGAAAGGTATAACAGTTGCATTACAGAATGAATGAGGAAATACAATATTTCATTAATGTTATAGGAGTGAATGAATGGGTATTCAAAAGTAAGAATACTCGATGCCCATAAACCCAGGGAATGCTATAGGAATTAGCAACAATATAAACTGCATTGGAAAGAGAGGTTAAGGTTTAGTTAAATCTTAAGATGAGGGAAGAGTTTATAGGTTAAGGAATGACATGGTATGAAGATAAGAATGTGCGTGGTGTTTTTCATAAATCAATGAAATGAGCAGTTCCTCTGAAGTAGATGTTTGACAGATGAAATAAACAAATATAATATTGAAGGTAGGTCGAAACCTATCTATTACACAGAGTTTTTCCTCTAGAAGAATTCATGTTGCTTTTCACTTAGAACCACGATTAGATTAACATAAAATGTAGGAGTTAACGTAAGCTGGAATTATCACTTGCAAAGAAAAGGGACCGAAAATATGAATTTACTTAAGTAAATGAATCCATCTAAATGAGTAGGGATCTGTGTGTGTGTGAGTGAGTGAGTGTGTGTGTGTGTCTTTAAAGTTTTACTGCACTTTCATAACTTTAAAATATTATTGGGACTAGGTTATTCTTTTTTTATTATTATACTTTAAGTTCTAGGGTACATGTGCGCAATGTGCAGGTTTGTTACATATGTATACATGTGCCATGTTGGTGTGCTACACCCATTAACTTGTCATTTACATTAGGTATATCTCCTAATGCTATCCCTCCCCCCTCCCCCGTCTCCACAATAGGACCCGGTGTGTGATGCTCCCCTTCCTGTGTCCAAGTGATCTCATTAACACTTAGCAAAGTTGCAAAAATAGCATAAAATGATTTTCTTTAGATGAAATATTAAGGTTTCCTTTTTTTTGAAGGTTAGGTTTCAAATCCCCTGGGGTTTATACAAAATCGAAAGTGAACTTACAGAATAAAGTTCATGCTCAGGTTCTTGCTTTAAGAAACGAGCATCATCCAGTACTAAGTAATAAGCTCAAATAATAAATGAACATCCAATGTTATTAATTTTATAGTTTGGAGTAATGAGTGAAAATACCTCAGAACCTCACTCTAAGTTGTATGAACAATGAATTATCATATAATAAGTTCTGCTGTTCCAGTATAAAGGACTGCTTTCAAGCTAAGCTTTCTTCAGCTTTCCGGGAACTGAAAAACTGCTTGGACTCTAAGGCATTTATTATAGTCAGATAATGGAATGCAGCTGGTGCCCAAACCCAAACCCAGCCTGCTGGCACAAAACAAACAGCATCCATAATCTTCATGCTTGAATTTTAAGAAGGTAGTGCTCAAGAAGGAGTTGCTCACCTGGAATGAAATCCACACCATGTTCAAGTGTCACTAAATTCTGCTGAAAGTCTCCATGGATGGATCAAGAGTGAAGAACAGCTTGAGCAATTAGACACCAAAAAAAGAAAAAGAATTCAAATTTGATAGAAAGAAGTGAAACTATCTCTATTTTACAGATAACATAATCTTGGTATGTTATCTGTAACATACCCTACAGATCCACTAAAAATTTATTTGAACTTATAAATGAATTCAGCAAAGATGTAGGATACAAGGTTAATATACAAAGGTCAATTGTTTTCCTATACATTTACAATGAAATACGAGAAAATGAAATTAATAAAACAATTATATTTACCATATTATTAAGAATAATAAAATACTTAGGAATAAATTCAAAACAAAAGTGCAAAAATTATACTCTGAAAGCTATAGAACTTAAGAAGAACTAAATAAATAGGAAACAGTTCATAATTATGGAGAAGAAAACTTAATATTGTTCAGATGGCATAAAATCCAAATTAATCTACAGAGTCAATGCAATCTCAGAATTCTGCCTGACTTCTTTTAGAAATGATCAAAGTGATTCTAAAATATATGTGTAACTACAAGGAACTCAGAATAGATTCAATAATCTTGAAAAGAAAAAGAAATGGATTTATTTTCATATGAGTATATAGAAAAATTGGAACCTTCAAACACTGTTGGTGGGAATATCAAGCAGTGTGACCAGTTTGAAAAGCAGACTGGCAGCACATGAAGTTGTTAAATATAGCATTATCATATGACCCAGGATTCCCACTCCTAGTTATGTAAACAAGAGAAATGAAAACCTATGTTTGCATACATTTTACATAAATATTTATAGCGCTGTTTATAATATTCCAAAGGAGGAAATATTGCAAATGTCCATCAAGTGATGAATCAATAAACAAAATGTGGTATAACCATCCAATGGAATATTATCCAGCAATAAAAAGAAATAAGTACCGATACACGTCACCACATGGATGAACCTTGAAGCAATTTGCTTAGTGAAAAAGCTGGTCAAAAAAGGTCACATATTGTAAGAATCCATTTATATTAAATGTCCAAATGGGGGAAGCTATGGAGATAGAAAGTAGATTAGTGATTTCTTAAGGCTGTGTTGGGTGGATAACTAGGGGGATGGTAGCTAAAGGGTAGAGGGTTTGCCCTTGAGGCACAGAAATGTTCTAAAATTGTGGTGAGGATTGCACTTATTTGTGATTGTACTAAAAGCTCATGAATTGTACACTAGGTGAATTTTATGGTATGTGTGTGTGACATGTGGATTTGATTTCAATAAAGCTTGAGGATAATATGACATTTATTTTTGCCGATCTGGCTTTCTGAGATTTCCTCTTGCACAATAAAGCCCAATTCTTAAACCATAGCTTGTAAGGTTGTGGAATCCATTTTGACCACTTGCAGAGGAGATGATGTCCCAGAAGGCTTTTACTGGACACAACACATAGATAGATTATTTGGAGTCTTTAAAATTTGACCCCAAACACGTTTTTTAAATGCTGAAGTTACAATTTGTGCACTTGTAACCAACATTATTAATGGTCTTTCAAAATAGCAAAAAAGACACACAAATATATCTTTTTCTGCCTAAACCCATTTATTTCTTACAGAGAAATACATTATTTGATTGCAAGCAAATGCACGAACACAAACTCACAAATGGAAACAGAGAGGAACCTCTTTCACAAAAGAGAATCAATACATATATGAAAGATTTGTTAAAAGATGGAAGAGACTTGGCACATGACTCAGAGTAAAGAAATGGCAGCCTTTATATACTTGTGGGGGTATATCTTTGATGGTGACGGTGTGGTGTCTGCTTCCTGCAAAACCCTCACAAGGCTCTGGGCTTTAGGAAGTCTGGAAAGATAGATGGAATATCCAATAAAGAAATGTCCAAATATGTAGATATTAGTTTAATCATTCTCTATGAAACAGTAAACATTATGCCCTTTATCCACCTCCATCCACAAAACCCAACACCCAGACGTTAAACCCTACACAAATACAACACAAGTTTATTCTTTAAAAATGTATAAAGCTGAAGCAAACTGGGACCGCTAGTGGTTGTTAGCATCCAAGAGCTCTGTCTTCCATCCTGCACGGCTGAGGGGAAGCTTACTGACTGGCTCCCTAAAGGTTCATTCAAAAAAGGAATTTATTAATTGACAAGAACATAGAACTCTCACTCCGCATTTCAATTTTTCTAGTCTTGAATGTGAACAGAAATTTAAGAATTATCAGGCATTTGATAAAGCATGCAGCATGAGAGACAGAGGGGGAGAGAAACAAAGAGAAAATCTTGTCTGAAAGAAACAGGTTTGGCAAGAAGAGAAATTAATGGCAGAATAACAGGGAATTATGCTTATTATAAATCATATATTATTATTAAAAAGTCTTTATGTTTCCACTATTTATTATTTCAGTTATTTGGTGTGCAAAGAACACTCATTGCCTATTTTAAACACAAACACACATGCCCACAAACAAAATTTTTTGTTACTTCCTGCAATCATCTTAGCTCAAGGCTAGTATGGAACTACATAAACCCAGCTAGTTTGGAATATGTGATTGTATATTCTTTTCTCTCTCACTGAAAATAACATACTAATTATCATACCAAAGACTACTGAATTACCTAGGGTTTTTGGAGCCCTTCTATTTTCTTCCAGAAACATTCAGCATTTGAACATTTAATTCACAATGCATATTTTACATGTTAACATAGTTAATCTGATACTGTTTCAATGTTTTGCACGTATTTTATTCTCTCAATAACCCAAAGACATATATTCTACGCTCCATACAGATATGACAACAAAAGCAAAGTAATGACAAGTAATGGCACCTTAGGCAGAGCCAGATTCTAATCCCTGATATACTGGTGTCAGAGAGCTTGGTCTCTAGCTGCTTTAATGACCTGCCTCTAATGTAGAACCCAATACATGTTAAGGAGTTGACTCAAGATCCTCAGATAATCTGCATTGTTGTCTTTTACCAGAATGCCTAAATAACTCAGTATCAGAACTGCATTCAATTTCTAGGTTATGAATACATATTATTGCTCCTAGGTGCAACTATGAAATGGTTCGGATGTGTGTCCCTGCCCAAATCTCGTGTTGAATTGTAATCTTTGATGTTGGATTTGGAGCCTGGTGGGAGGTTATTGATTCATGGGAATGTTTTCTAATGGCTTAGTATCATCCTCCTAGTGCTGTCTCATGATAGAGTTCTCACAAGATCTGGTTGTTTAAAAGTGTGTGGCACCTTCCTCCTCACCCCCTTCCTCCTGCTCTGGCCATGTAAGACATACCTGCTTCTTTTTCAGCCATGATTGAAAGTTTCCTGGGTCCTCCCTAGAAGCCACTATGCTTCCCATATAGCCTGTGGAACTAGAGCCAGTTAAACCTCTTTTCTTTATAAATTACCCAGTCTCGGGTATTTCTTTATGCAATGTGAGTATGGACCTTCTAGCAATGTTACATGTTAGTGTTCATTTTTTTCTGAATAATTTGCTATAGGGAACATTTAATGACCTATGTAGTTTTGCTCTGTAAGGCAATAGACAAAGTATTACGACAACAGTCTCCAGAGTATATTAGCTTAGCTCATAACCTGTAATCATTTAGTGCAAACTCTTTCATCATGGGGAAAATCACCTAAATATTTTTGTAAATTAGTTAAGTCAAGCGAAGAAATGTCATTCAAATTTTAGCCACTCATGAACTTCGTTGGTAATTAAATTATATAATTCATACAAAGCCATGAGAAAAAACGTCTGGCACATGATAATCCTTCATTAAATATTAACTATGTTTCCTATTATTTTTATTGTTATAATTCCAAGCAATACACTTCTATGTAACTTTGGGAAAAGCCATATAAGCAATTTGGATTTCAAGGATTGAGTGCTGGGGATGAGCCAGTTTGAATATCTTTTAGGCAGTCTGAATATATCTAACAGCAAAGACACACATAGCAGATTTACCTGGCCGACATCACAGTCATGACTCCTATACAGTGTTTTGTTCCACACGGCTAAGGGAGATCAGTTGTTCTTATCTTCCTTGGGTGTTGCATATCACGACTAGATTCCCTGGCCCACATGATTCACTATGAATTATGGTTTCTTGTTGCAGTGTACAATTAGCCAGGAAACATTCACTTAATGTCAACCTCAATTGAGAAAGAGCATAGGAAGACTGCCTTGTGTTCTATTTTCTATATTAAAATTTTTATTTTGACTTACATCAAGTTAAAATAAATAATACAAAGAGAAACTTTGTACCCTTTACTGACTTTCCCCAAATGGTAACATCTTACAAAACTACAGGACAGTACTACAACCTGGATATCAACACTAATACAATTTAGATACCGAGTAGTTCCTCACCACAAAAATCTCTAGTATAGCTGCACCCATTACCTGCCCTGTCATTGATCCAGGGCAATGATAACCTGTTCATCACTTCGGTATTCCTCTTGATTAATGAATTATATATACATGGAATCATACGGTAATTGACCTTTCAGGATTGATTTTTTTTTTTTTCTCACCATCATCATAAAAGTTATTAGGTATATATTTCATTTCTTTTGTTGTGAAGCAGTGGTATGGATTTACCACAGTTTGTTTAACCATTTATCCACTGAAAGACACCAGAGTTGTTTCTGAGTTTGGCTATTATGAACCAAATTTTATGACTATTCATGCAGAAATGTTTGTTTACAAAACTATTTTTTTCCGCTAAAATATATGCCAAAGAGTAAAATTGATGGGTCATAGGGTAGCTGCATGTTCGGTAATTGAAACAGTTGACAAGTTGCCTTTCAGAGTGGCTGTATGATTTTACATAGCCAAAAACAATAAAAGAGATCTTGTTGTTTCAGATCCCTTCCAACATTTGGCATTGCCATTTTGTGTGTGTGTGTGTGTGTGTGTGTGTGCAGCCATCTTATTAGGTGGGCAGTAATAACTCATTATTGTTTTAAATTATAATTTTCTATTGATACATGATACCAGGTGTCTTTTCACATGCCTATTTGCCAATGGTATATTTTTAGTGTGATACTTATTCAGAGCTTTTGCTCATTTAAAAAAATGTAGTTGTTCATTTTCTTATTGTGAAGATTTAAGAGTTATTTGTTTATTTTTGGTAATAGTGCTTTACTCTATAGATGTTTTAAAATATTTTCTTTAGTCTTCCGTTTTTATTTTCATTCTCTTAAGTCTCTGTCACAAAGCTATTTTAATTACAATAAATCCAACTTGTTGATTTTGTTATAGATTGTACTTTCAGCATTGCCTAAAAACTCATCTCCAAAATAAAAAATAAGATTTTCATTTATGTTACACGATAGATGTTTTATCATTCTGAATTTTAATTTAGGTCAATAATTCATTATGCATTAATTTTGTGAAAGATGTAAGGTTTATATCTGGATTCATTTTTTTTTCAATGTTGATGCCAGTTGTTCCAGCATCATTTGTAGAAAAGTTTACTCTTTCAGTATTGAATTGCCTTGGCTCCTTTGTCAAATACCAGTTGATTGTCATTATGCAACTGTAGTTGATTATTTCTGGGCTCTCCATTTTGCTTCATTGATTACTTGTCTTTTATTTTGCCTTGATAGTTGTAGCTTTTTAGTAAGTCTCAAAGTTTCGAAGTTGAATAACGACTCTTTTTTTTCTTCTTTTTCTCCTTTTCCTCCATTTTCTTGTTTTTTAGTATTATGTTGGTTATTCTGTGTCTTTTGCCTTTTCACATAAACCTTAGCAACACTTTGTTCATATATACAAAATAAATTGCAGTAAGTTTATCTGAGATTGCAATAAATCTATAGAAAAAGATAAGAAAGAATGACGTTTTAACAGTATTGATTCTGCCTTTCCATGTACATGAAATATCTTTCCATTTATTTGGTGACTCTTTGATTTTTAATCATTTGTAGTTTTCCTTAAATAAATTTTAGACATATTTTGTTTGTTTTAAGTACTTGTCTCTTTGTAGTTGCCCTATACTTTCCAGCAAACATTTACAACTAATTTAAGTCCACTTTCATAAAATGCTATAATAATTCACGGGGAGTACACTGACCTTATAAAAGGATATTCCAAATTCCTTCCTTTTTCCATTATAACACTCATGCTATTAATTTCATTTATCCATAAGGTATACTCACCCAGCACAGTCTTGCTATTTTAAAGGAAAATATGTTATATGTTAGATCAGTTAAGGATAAGGATGAATTAAAAAAAAGGTATATGTTACCTTCATTTTTTTCTTCTCTAACGCTTCCATAAACCCAGAAATCCATATATTTGGTGTGAACTATTTTCCTCTTCTCTAAAGAACTACTTATATCATTATTTTTCAACACAGGAAAAAAATACAAATAAATTGATACAAAATAAATTGCAGTAAGTTTTTTCAGTTTTTGTCTAAGAATATTTTTTATTTCTCTTTCACATTTTGTGGATAATTTTACTGGATATAAAATTCTGGGTTGGTGTTTTGTTTTTTATTGTTTTGTTTCTACACTTTAAATACTTTACTCTTGCTTGCATGATTTCTGAAGATGAGTTTAATATAATGTTTATCTCTTTTCCTCCCTAGGTAAGGTGACTCTGACTTATTTCAACGTTTTTTCTTTGTCTTTGATTTTCTGCTGTTTGAGTATGTTGTACTTGGGTTATAGATTTTTAAAATATTTTTCTCAGTTGCTGCTTTCTGAGCTTCCTAGATCTACAGTTTGATATCTGTTTCTTTTATTAATACTTAAAGTTATTTGTATCATTCCACTCTTTTTTCTCTTTTATGTAGTCTCATTATGTATATGTTACACCATTGTAATTTTTCCAAAGCTTCTTGGACATTACATACATTTTAATTAATATTATGTTATTTTATCTTTGTATTTCAGTCTATGAATTTTTCTATTGGCATATCCTCATGTTTATTGGTTCAGTTCTTGGTGGCATCAAGCATACTGATGAGTCCCTCAAAGGCCTTCCTCATTCCTATGAAAATGTTTTTGATTTTTAACATTTTTTTTTTTTTTTTTGAGACGGAGTTTCACTCTTGTCACCTGTGCTGGAGTGCAATGGTATGATCTCAGTCATCGCAACCTCCCCTCCCAGCTTCAAGTGATTCTCCTGCCTCAGCCTCCCTAGTGGCTGGGATTACAGGCATTTGCCAACATGCCTGACTAATTTTGTATTTTTAGTAGAGACGGGGTTTCTCCATATTGGTCAGGCTGGTCTCAAACTCCCAACCTCAGGTGATCCGCCCACCTCAGCCTCCCGAAATGCTGAGATTACAGACATGAGCCACTGCACCTGAGCAACATTTCTTTTTTATTCTTTCTTAGAGTTTCTATCTTTCTGCTTATAGTACCTTTCTGTTCTTATGTGTTGTCCACGTTCAAAAGTGGAGATCTCCAGCATATTAAACATAATTATTTTAAATTATCCAGTCTGATGTTTTCCAAATCTCAGTCATGTCTGACTCTGGTTGTGATGTTTGCTTTGCATATTCAGACTGTGTTTATCCTTGCCTTTTAGCATGCCTTATAACATTTTGTCAAAAATCAGACATGACATATCAAATAATAGGATGAGACAAATAGATCTTTCATGTGAAGTTTTATTCAAACTGGAAAGAAACTGGGTGGCATTTAATGTTTGTTATAGCTGTAGGTGTCAGAGGCATAAACTTCCTTTTGTTTATGTTGTTCGTTTGGGGTTTCCCTAGAAACTCCTTCTTAAATAGTATATGTCCTTTGCAAATTTCTCAGTTTCAGTCAACTATTATTATACTAGATCAGTGTTGCTATGGGGATGAGATATTGGAGAGGGAGAGCATTATATAATATTTTGATTAAATCCATATTCTTTTAACAAGCCAAAGTCTCTAGCTGTGACCTCCAAAAGAGTTTCTTAACATTTTTGTCCCCTTATGGGTTTTGGTAAGACATGGGGTTGGAGTGATTGACTAACTTTCCTTCCCGTTATTTAAATAAGGCTTTGTTAAAGTAGTTTCCCTTGATAGCTAGCCTTTATTATGTAGAACAGAACGCTCTTGGCAATTTTCAAAATGACCACTTTTCCTCTGTAAGTGTTTCAGAATGGTTACTTTCTTTTAGTTCCGCTCAAATTCAAATCACTGGAGATTATTCTCTTATCTTCACCAGAAAGTAGTGTAATGCCTGGAAATAAAAGCCATAAAACAGTCAGTATCCCTCTAAGATTAGGCTGCTAGGAGTTTTTAAGCTGTTCCACACACAACCTTCAGTAATTTATTAATAGCCATTGAAGTGTTTCTACCATTTACTGACTCCAGCAGCTTTTGCTGGAAGTAAGCTGTGATTCTCTGTATTTCCCTATCTTCCTATTTTTCTAGGGAGGGAGACAGTTTTTTTAATGAACTCAATTGTCTGATGGAGCTAAGAAAAGTCATTTATTTTCAGGTTCTTTAGCTTTTGTTATTCTTGCAAGAATAGGAGTGATGACTTCCAAGTTCTTTACTTATTGAAGCAGAACCTGGAACATTGTCAACACACACTCTCTCTCTCTCTCTCTCTCTCTCTCTCTATATATATATATATATTTTAACCATTTATTTTAAATGTGTCTTAATATCTCCCTGGACTTTCGATTTTCTTTTATACAATAGCTAATGATGTTGAGCATCTATTTCTGTGCTTGTGTGCTCTGTGTATATCTTCAGGGAAATGCGTAATCTTGTCTTTTTCTCGATTTCCAATTGGATTGCTGTTTTCTGTAGTTTTTTACTATTGAGTTTTGGGAAATTTTTTATATTATACATATTGTATCTTTGTAGAAAATGTAGTGTGAAAATACACTTCCCAGTCATTGTTTTTAATCCTTTTCAAACAGGCTTTTACAGAATAAGTTTTTTTATATATTGAGGTTGACTTTATATATTTTTAATGGATTTTGTTTTTAGTGCCAAGTCCAATCTAACCGTTGATCTCAAAGGTTTTCTCATATTTTTTAACAAAAGTATTATAGTTTTATGTTTTACATTTAAGTGCATAATTTATTTTGACATAATTTTATGCAGTATAAGTCTTAGGTTGAGGTTGATGTTTATGCCTCTGGAATTTCAATTATTACAGCAGCATTAGTTAAACAGTTTCTATTTCCTTGCCTGAATTTCTTTTGTTCTTTTCAGAAAAATTACTTCAGCATACACGTGTAGAACTTCCTGTGCTCTTTGGCCCTCTATTCCACTCTATTGATCTATTTGTCTACGTTTCCACCAATACCATACTGTCTTAATTTTTGTTGCCATAAAATTAGTTTTTATCCTTTTCATCTTTTGTTCTATTGTTCTTTTCTGAAAAATTACTTCAGCATAGATGTGTAGAACTTCCTGTGCTCCTTGGCCCTCTATTCTGCTCTATTGATCTGTATGTCTACTCTTCCACCAATGCCATACTGTCTTAATTTTTTGTTGCCATAAAATGAGTTTTTATCCTAACTGAACTATTCTTTCCACTTTATTTTTCTTTGTTAATATTCTTTTAGCAATTCTAAGGCCTTAACCTTACCATACAAAAAAAAAAAAAATCTTACTGAGGTTTTGATAGAAATTCTTTAACCTATTGATCAATATGAGAGGTCTCAAAGATTTTCTCATATTTTTAATAAAAGTATTATAGTTATATGTTTACATGTAAGTGCATAACTTATTTTGACTTAATTTTTATATGGTATAAGTTTTAGGTTGATATTTTTAGTATTTTGAGGCTTCCAATCTATGAACAAGTCATGCATCTCTATCATAATCAATACCTTCATTGATTTCTTTTATTCATATATGTAATTTTCAACACATAGATTCTGTACATGGTTTTATAAGCACATCCAAGTATTTTACTTACCTTTAATGAATTAATTAAATTACCTTGAATTGATTGTGCTTTTCTTTTGGTTTCTATATGTTCACTGTTAGTATACAGAAATGCCTTGATTCCAATATGTTGATCAGGTATCCTGTAATTTGCTAGTATCACTTGTTTGATTTAGAAGACTTATTTGGGCTTTTTTTCTTTTGTTTTATGGACTCCTAGGGACTTTCTATGCAGAGTCATGCTATCTTCAATAAAAGCAGTTGTATTATTTCCTTTCCCATCTTCATAACTTTGTTTTTCCCCTTACTGAACTGGATAGAACTTCCAGTACTTATTTCAACAACATTGGTGAGAGTACATAGTCTTGTCTTATTATCAGTCTTATAAGGAAAGCATTTGAGTTTTCACCCTTATCCTGGCTCTAGGTTTTGCTTACTTGTTTGTTTATTGTTTCTATAAATGGTCTTTATCAATTTGAAGGCTTTCTCTTCTATTTGTAAGAACTTTATATCATGAATAGGTATGGGATTTTACTAAAAAATACAGATCTTTCATCTTCAATTGATATGAGCACATGATATTTCCTTTTTAACTTGTTGATATGGTGGGTTACATTGATTTTTAAACACTGAAACAGTTTGGCCTACGTGGAATAAATATCACTTGGTCACGTAGTATAATGATTTATACACAGTTGGATTGAAATTGTTAATATGTTGTTGAAAATTTTTGTATGTAATTTTATAAAATCTATTTGTCTATAATTTTCTTTTTTCATGCTCTCTTTGTCTAGTTTTAGTATCAGAGTAATACTGGCATCATACAGAAAAGTTGAGACATTTCCTCTCCTTTTCTATTTTTTGGAAGAAATTTTTAAAATGAGAAATACCGGTTAGAGTTGATAGAATCATTGTCCTAAAGTTAAAGTGTTGCAGGACTATGTTTCTTTCTGGAGGATCTAGGAAATAATACGTTTCTATGCCCTTTCCAATTTCTACAGGCCAACCACAATCCTTGGTGCATTCATTCTTCCCTTACCTTTAAAGGCAGCAATTTTTGATTTTATATATATATATTTTATATAAATATAAAATATATATATATAAAATATATATATAAAATATATATATACAAAATATATATATATAAAATATATATATATATATATAAAATATATATATATATATTTTTTTTTTTTCAGGATTCCGCTTGTCTGGTTGCCTTCGTCTTCCACTTTTAAGAAATTTCCTAATTATATTGAGCTCATTTGTATACTGTGGAATACACTCCAAACTGGCACTGTTTCTGCTATTACAAAATTCTCAAGAACTATGTGGGTCTCCTGTGTATGTCACTGGGATTCACTCCATTAGATAAGATTCTTCTCCATGGAAATTTCCTCCTCAATTTTTTGACCTCTGATTATATGGTTGGGAGTATCCATGAGTCACATGCTTAATTTGTTTGAAGAGACTTTTGAATCACTGCATACTCTGGTATTTTCATCTTTTTGAGGTATTAGCAAAAGGTTCTGTAGCTTTATCCCAGGCTTTTTCCATAAAGCATGCTTTCTGATATTGAATCTCTTAATTTTAGTGCCTTCTGGAACTGGATAGGCTGAAAACTTTCCAAATCACCAATTTCTGGTTCCATTTTGCTTAACAATTTGTATCCCAATTTATCTTTCTTCTCACATTTTACTATAAGCAGCAAGAAGTAACTAGACTACAAGGCTTTGCTGGAAAAATCTCAGCTGAATGTCCAATCTCACCCTTTTTATAAAGTTGGCTTTATACATTTTTGCTAAACTTTCTGCCATTACACCACAAAGGTAATATTTTCTTCAATTTCTAATAACATTTTCTTTATTTTATTCTGAGCCTTCACCAGCAATGCCATTAATGTACCTCTTTCTACCAATAGTTCATAATAATTTCAGTATTCTTGAAGGGAATATGATATAAAAGCTTTGTTTCCTGAAATGTTATTTTTCTCTAATTTTTTTTTTTAGTCGTCACCAACAGAGCCTTTAACATCTATATTTTGACTTACATCAGAAATGTTAAGTCAATCTCGACTTTTTCTATCATACTCCTGAACATTTTCCCAGCCTCTTTCCACTGCCAAATTCCAAAGCCACAACCACATTTTTATGTATTTCTTACAGCAGCATTCAACTTCAGTTAAAAACTATGTATTCGATTCTTATTGCTCCTGTTAACAAATTACTGTAAGCTTAGTGACTGAAAACAAAACAGATGTATGAGGTCACGGTTCTTTAAGTCAGGGGTTTGACTCTGGTTTCACAAGGCTAAAATCAAGGTGTTGCAAGCCTGTTTCTTTAAGAGGCTCTGAGAAAATCTGTTTCCTTGCTCTTTTCTGTTTTTTGAGGCCACCCACCTTTCTTGACACTTGCCCTTCTTCTCCCATTTTCATCAGCAACTTTAGACTGTCTTTCCCATGCTGCGATGTCTGGTTCTCTCTCTCTTTCTTTCTCTCTTCATTCCCTTCTTCAAATTTAATGACCATTTTGATGTCATTGGAACCACCTGGACAAGCCTAGCTCATCTCTTAAGCTTAATGTCAGCTTAGTAACTAAGGATTACTAATCTCACTTCCATCTTTCAAGCCTTTTTGCCATGCAGACTAGCATATTCACAGGTTCCAGGGATTAGGATGTTGACGTCTTTGGAGTGCTATTAATATGAGTACACAAATACTAAAGACAATAATAAATATGTGTACATAGCCTCTCATTATAGTTCTGCTTCCCACAGAAGCTTCCTTGGGGACACTTAAGGACAAATTGGGCTGAAAATATGAAAATTAAAGTTGACAACGGTTTTCTCTGTCTCTCTCTAAGAACATACACATCTGCAGAGGATGATTTCTGGTTAACTAGTCTGGAAATTTTATTTATTTATTATTTATTTATTGTTTGTTTATTTTTAACCAAGCTTTAAACTTTGACGCATGCTAATTCAAGAACTGCAGAAGTCATAGCCATGGGTTTTAGCTTCGGTGTTTCTCTCTTTTGGCAGTAAGTCTGCATCAGCTGGTTTTATTTTATTTTAAACAATCTCACGCTCCCACACTCATTTTATCTTTTTAAATTGAGAGGAGCTTTATTTAAGCCATTTTTTCCCAAGGTCTTTGATATCTATCTAGTCTTATATAAATCTTAAATTTACGTGACACAATTAAAGTAAAATTATGCAGACCAAACAAAACATATTTGCTGGTTGAAGTTAAGCTACAGGCCACACTACAACCTCTACCTTAAAAACACTTGAACGTGTTCTAAATCTTTGATACAACCACATGGAGAAGCAGCATTCTTGTAAGCTGGTGTGATTTTCATATGAGAATTTTATCCATGTTTTATGATTCTTATATTTCAACAGCTATAGAGATGAAAAATAAATACATAATATTATCCTCATGATTTTCTAAAATTTCAATTTTCTTTTCAAGTTACCAATGTTGGAAAAATAAGCCTTATCAAAGTACTTTCTATCCATTTCCCATTTCCCATCCACGCTGTCTTTTCTCAGGGCATTTCTAAGTAGATCAGAGATAAAGCATAAGGCAGGAGTTATATAAATCGCCGAGTTTACATTCTTTCTTCCCAAGTTTCCATTACCTGAACATGATTGCATTTTATTATGGAAACTATTGCAAGTAACTTTTAATTCACTGAGATTTTTTTTAACATATAAGTAACTTGCCAATCAAATAAGAGAATAGAAACCACACATTATGGTAATAAATGAGAAACCTTGAGCTAGTCAATGAAAATATAATCTTTTCTGAAATACAAGGAAGACGATAGACTATGGAATTCCATCATACTGAATTCTCTCATATTACAGATTATTAGAAAAAGGATCAATAAAAAGAGTCTTGTTAATGTCATCAGAATTGCATGCTTTGATTTCCTTTAATTTTGACACTTTTCCAGCAAAATTAGGAAAAGTTATCACAAAAACACGCTCAAAGAAATATATGTTGGACAGATTTTTATCTGTTTAATGTGGCTTTCTATACAGTATCTTCATCTCTTTGCCACTCCAAACTAATTTATCATTTACGAGCTCAGATTATCACTCTAGCCAAACTAACTCAGATCAACTGTTGGTGGTCTCTTAATTAAATTTCCCATAAAACATGTTAAAATTTACCCTTTTTTATTTCAGAAAATGCCCTCATTCTAATCCTATCAACTGCCCTCTCCATGTGGGGCACTAACAGTTTTGTGGGGAGAGTGAAGCTCATGGGTTTTGAGCAACTTAATGCTAATTCTAACTGCAATTTACCAGCCTGTGAGTGTAGCACCGATCTTGTGTAAAATAACAATGACAGTGATGCCTTGTGGGGTTATTAAGAGATTAAATAGATCACATGTGGGCATGTTTAACATTCCTGGCATGACGCCTGGATGAGAGCAATGTTCAAAAAATGTTAGTTTCTCTTCTTTCTTCTTCTAACATCTGACTCTAGATTTAGCTACTCCCAGTTGTAATGACTGGTTGACTTTATTCCTCTTTCATCACCACTTTATATAATACTGTTTCAGTGCCTATGTATTTATTGGTCACTGGATTATACACATTTTCTAGTTACTGTTTTTAGTGTTTCTTGATATACACTTTTGTACAATTTTTGTAATTCAAATGTCCTTATACAATAATCCTTTCACTTTTCATGGTTTCAGTTACCCACAGTCCACTGGGGTCTGAAAATATAAAGTGGAAAATTCCAGAAATAAGCTATTCATAAGTTTTAAGTTATTAGCTGTTCTGAGCAGTGTGACAGAATCCCTCACGGCCTCACATCCTTCCACTCAGGACACAAATCTTTCCTTTGTCTGCCATATCCAAGCTGTGTGGGTTACCCATGCGTCAATACCTTCGTAGCCTTCTCAGTTACCACATTCTGTCAGTATTGCAATGCTTATGTTCAAGTAACCCTTATTTTTACTGAATAAGGACCCCAAAATGCGAGGGTAGTAAAGCATATTCAGATATGCCAAAGAGAAGCTGTAAAGTGCTTCCTTTAAGTGAAAAGCTGGAAGTTGGGACTTAAGAAAATAAAAATTTTAAAAACCTTTATTTCAGTATTTTGTTATATATCCTATTTTATTATGAGATGTCGTTGATCTGTCACTGCGACTATTTGATAAATTAAACTCTTTAACAGGTATGTATGAATAGGAATAACCATAGTATATACAGGGATTGGTACTCTCTGTTTTAAGTATCCGCGGGGGTCTTAGAACCTATCCTCCGTGCATAGAGGGACAGCGTGTTACTTCCACTGCTCTGAGACAGAAAAGTGCTACATCAGATGGTTGTGAGTTATGACGAGAATTAACAACATTAGAAAGCAACATATTTGGCCTTATAATTTTAAGAATTATATTCTTAAAAATGTTCACCAAGTAAAGAATACTTAAATAAGACATGTGTGGCCTTTCTCACTTGGTAGAATAAAAATTAGTAGTATACCTCACCACTTACTTCCAATAAGCTGTTGGCATGCATTTATGACAAGAGACATAAATGAACTGAGACACAAATGAGACATAAATGAACTCCCTTAGGGTCAGCAGTCAAAACATTCCTTCCTCCATTGCAATTACTTGTTTTGTCTAAGATTCCAGGACATAAGATTTTGCTGCTTCTTACTTTTAGGGACTTCCCAAATAACTATAACAACAATAATGACTTACACTTAAAAGTAAACATAGGCTGTTGAGGAAATCTCCTTTGCTTGAGATAGGTACTATTTTCTGAGTTACAAAAATGAGAGAACTGAGACTCAGAATAGTGAAATAAAATTGCAAAGTCAAAGGCAAGAAAATGTGAGAGCTAGGCTTTCCATCCAAATCTATTAAGTTCCAAAACGCATGCCCTTGTCCCCGCCAAACACAGATTCTTCCCTGTGGATCTAGATTTTTCTCTTGGCTTTAGGGTCCTTCTTTATGTCTCTCTGCTTAAAATGACCCTCTATCTAGATTGTTACTCTCTGCCAGATATCTCAAACTTACGTAAATTTCTAGATTATTCCTTTCCAGGCTTGCCTTGTGCTTTTGCTGCCAGTGTTTCAGCTCATGAAGCAAGATCCCATGGGAACAACCAAAAAAAAAGTCAGAAACAGATTCTAAGAAACCATGGCAAGGGGTGTTTGTAACTGCTGAGATATATATCCCCATTGCTAGGGAATTGCTATTTGACTGCCAGTCACACATTGAAACAGATTTTAGTTAAATCAAGCTCTGACATGATTGTAACAAAAGCTAAATGAAACATCTGCCAAAACAGAAATTGTGTCAAATTCCTAAACAAGGAAGAATGTCTATAACGGGTGCCACATCTGAACAGCAGTTAAACTCGTTTTGGTAAACTTTACAAAATTCTCAATGGATTTTTTGCTGTAATTGGACAATGCTTTTCCTATTTATTTTAACTCGTCTTGGAAATTGTTTTTTCAAATATACAAGAAAGAAGTAAGCTGGATCATCAAAATATGGGATAAAGTTAAATTCAGTTTAATTCATTGACTATGTAGGGTCATTCAAGAAGAAATGGAACGCAACTCTTCGGTATCTGACCCCACACTCTGCATTAGTTAAGTTGTGTCTAGGTGGCATCATCTTTCAGGAAGAAAATAAGTGAACCTCACATATGTCCAATAGCCTGCAGACTTACTGAATTTTTCCAATTTTCTCTTAAAGTCTGTGTTTATATAGGCAGATCCCATGACAGCAATAGCCGAGTGAGTCTTAGTTGGCAATACTGAGCATTTCTCTCGTGAATAGAGTGCATTTTGTACAACAGAACAGTAATATCACGTAATAGGAAACCCATAAGAAGTTTTCATTGTGATGGACATTGCCCTTACCACAGTTTTACTAATATGGTTGTATGATAGCTTTCAAATTTTTAGGTGCAATATGCAGACACAGCAACATCTATAAGGAAAAGAGGGTCCATCTGTTTTTATGTCTCTATGTTTAGCAGAAAAGACAACCTCATCAGTAACTTTGATGTTGTGTCATGTTGGACCTGTTGGCCATCTGAAGCTAAACACTAATAAAGGGAATGGGATTATTGGGTTGTGTTAGATTAATGATCCAAGGAGCGAGGATGTGGGGAATCAACCAGCATGACCATCATAGGCATCAAATTGCAGATCTCCTATGTCTTGGGAATCAGCACTGGGAGGCTTAAGAAGCAGCAGCAGCTGAAAGCAGCAGGCATGGTTGACAAAACCAAGAGTAAGAACAAATGCTCTAAGCAAGAACTTTCCTTTTTCTAGGTTGATTTCCTAAGCAATCAATTAAGAATGCGATTAGGAATCACTAGAGGATTTACCTCTACAAAATACATCTAGTTAGCATAATCTCATCTCTAAATTTGAGCAAGATAATTAATTATCTGTGCCTCAGTTTGCTTGTCTGAGAATGAGACCTTTAATTGTTCTAACTATGTTATAGTCATTTACACAATTTTATGAGTTACATGAGCCATTATTCTGAATTCAGTGAGTTTTTATCAAGTTCTTCCGGTATACCTGAATTTAAAAATGAAGAAATGCAGACTATTTTATACTTTTGCACAGTATTATTATTTTTATTATATTCACATTAGTTTTTACTGAATTCCATAATCAGTTCAATTTTAAACACCAAAATAAATATGTGGACACAATTATTTTTAATGCTCTTCAATTTGTATCTGGGTATTTCTGAAAATTAAAAAATAATAATTTGAATTCTTTCCAAATAATATACCCCACCTTCGATCAAATAAAAGAGCAAAAATGGGGGAAGAAAAACAAAAAAAAAATTTTGAAGCAATCAAGCAAGACATTACGTTAAAGTAAGCTTTAGTTTCTTCCTTTCTTATTTCACTTTACACAGTTTCCTTTTGTACACAAGTCTGCTTCCTCAACTGTAAATTTCAAGGATCAGCAGTCAATGTTGACAACTCTTTTTTGTGGACTCAAGAAGCTACAAAGAGCATATTAAGTACTGAAGTTTTGCACAGTTCATCACTACTATTATTGTGGAGATATTTTGTTATTAGAAGAGCTTAATAACTCATAAAATTCCTGTATAGTTATATTCATTTGGATTATAGACATGTACACTCTATTCAACAAAGCTAATGCCCGAAAGCTCTACTCTTCACACTGAACAACGATTTACCCACAGAAGTGGTGAACACACTTCACTTTCTAACACAACCTTATCTGAATAGCTTTAGAATATAAACAAAATATGCCAAGAGGAAGTTTACTATTGCACTATATATTTCCATCACATAACAAAATAAACACTTGGAAAGAAATGAGAGAAACTGACTATAAAGAATTTGATCTTACTTTTTTTCAGTAGATACTATTGACACCCTTTTTGGAGTATTCCTAAGCAGTACCCTGAGAAGTAAGTAATTCAGCATTTATCTTTTTAGAAGGCAGGTGGATATTGTTAATTCTTACCCCATATCGTTTCCCATTACCATGAAGAGTACTGTCAATATACACATCATCATGTGAATAGCTTGCAGTGAGCTAAATACATAAGTCCTTCTCCTTTCAAATGTCAATCACTAAGAGATGTTGGTAATTAATTTCATGAAATATCTCAAATTTATTGTCTTTTCATCTTCTCATTGTCACTGAATTATAGTCTCTTAGTATTCTTTCTACATCCAGTATCCCTCCTCCCTAATTTATTCTGGCTTTCAGCAAATTAATCTTCAACTATTTATTATCATTATAGTTTTCTTCATACTCATCATTTACATTAAGCATCCACTCTCTGCTCATTGTTATATAGGTGTTGTACATATGAGAATCCACTACACTAACCATAAATGACAGGTATTATTACCCCATTTACCATACCCTTAATTAAAGGATCAGAGAAGGAGACTAACTACCCCAATATCACACAATTAAAAGGTGGCCAAGTCACGATGAAAACCGACATCAATGTGAACCCAAAGTCTTCATCTTAGCCATGACAACAAGAATAGCACATAGAAATCAAAAAGAGGAACTTGTTTATTTTAAGGAAGCTCTCATGGTTGAACACAGCCATGATATTTGCCTACCTTCCAGAACTGATTCATATGTCCTTTTATGTCTATTCCCACAGGAGAGTGATTTTTATTTATAACTTTATATTAGTCACAAAGGATAAAGTGAAAAGAAGCAAACAGATGCTCTAGATTGGTCAATATACTTTACATGTATGAAAACAACATACTAGCATGTGTGCTTTGTGATTGTTCTTTCTGTATTTTCTTCTGACACACGGCATGAGCATAATGTATGTGAACTTATTAAAATAAAACTAAGTATTGGTGAATTCCCTAACCAGGATAATGAAAGTTACTTTAGTACGTTTCAACTTCTGGTGGTTTCTTTCATACTTCATATTGATCAGTACTCCATATTGATCAGATATAAGAAAAGTAGTTTATGTTGGAATTATGATGTTCTCAGTTATCATTCCCCAAATTAACATTATATAGAACATAAGCAAGAAAAGATGTTCTAGGTAAGAAGGATTTGGTACTCAAATATGCTTTGCAAAATTATCCCTATCTTGGAGATACACAACAAACAACAGTGTATCATAGACTTTTAAAGAAAATTGCTTAAATTTTTAAAACTATAGCTTCTAAAATATATTTGATCACATTTCTGTAGTTGTTGTTGATATTGTTTCTTTTTTCTTTTTTTAAATATTGGCCAGAGTACTCTCAAACTCCTGATCTCAAGTGATCTGCCCATCTCGGCCTCCCAAATTGCTGGGATTACAGGCGTGAGCCACCATATCTGGCCAATTATTATTTTTTTCTTCTCATGTTTCTTTAACATCTCATGATTTTTATTTTAGGAGGTATAATTCTATGCATTTATTTAAATACAAATGTCCTTCCCAAATGTGTTCTTTCTGTAGTATATACACGTATGTGTGTGTGTATAAATGTGTGTGTATGAACAGGATGTGTTCAGTCCTCTCAAGAAAAGAAAAAATAATATATTTTAGCATGAAATCTCTTCCCCATTTTTCAAATGTTTATTTTCCATTTTATCCTTGTAGCTTTTTTTTTTTAATCAATTGTACTTTAACTGCAATATCTCAGGTTGAAGTGTCCTTTGGCATCAAGTAATGCATCCGAAATGTTCTGGTGTTAAACTATTTCTTTCTAACAAATCAGTTACTTCTGTTTAATGTCACTGTTCCAAATAAAACTTTAAAATGCTGTTCACTGCAGTTCATGACATGTCCATATCTGCTGGAGTTTGAGGCCCTTCATCAGTTTACCCTACCCTATCTATAATCTTATTTCCCATTGGTCTCCAATGAATGTACTCTATGTTTTGTGGGTATGAATGATTAAGTAGCACCACCACCAAGAACTATTTCTAAAATGAAAAGATAGTAATCTTAAATGAAGGAGTTATGATAGCCATGCTTCTACCCAATATGGTTAAATTTTCACTTCAGATTCCAATTACAAAGTAACACTTATCACCAAGGGGAGTAAAATATTGTCTATATACCCAGAGCTGCAGAGAATAGAGAAGGTGAAATAGAACAGACATAAATAAACTCCAATTAAAGCAGAGAGGGAATATTGTCTCAAGTTTACATATAAAGGTGACTGACCTCTCCCACGTTCCCCCAGAACTCTTTGAACTAACTCTGCCTAACATGTTTAACACTGAGTAGAGTCTGAGACTAAAAATTTCACTTGTTTTATTTACTAGAAGAAATCGTGTTGGAGAAATAAAAGCAAACATTTAAAAAAATAAATAAAAAGGAAACTAGAACATAAATCTGTTGAGGAACAATCTCAAAAATTTTTCCTGGCTAAGGGGTTTTACAATTTTATATATTCCTTGTAAGTTTAAGATTAAGCCATTTTTTACCAGTACCCAGTGTATATATACAGTAGTCGTCCCTTATTCACAGTTCCACTTCCCATGACTTTAGTTTCCCACAGTCAACCGTGGTCTGAAAATGTTAAATGAAATATTTTAGACTAATCACAAGTTTTAAATTGGCCACGATTCTAGGTAGCATAATGAAATATCATGCCATTCCACTCCATATCACCCAGGATGTGATCCTCCATTTGTCCCCTGTATCCATGCTGTGTACAGGACCCGCCCATTTGTCACTTAGCACCCACCTCAATGATCAGGTCCACTGTCATACTGTCATAGTACTTGGATCCACATCACCCTTATTTCACTTTTTAATGACCCCAAAGTGCAAGAGTATTGTTTGTAATTTGTAAATTAAACTTTGTCACAGGCATGATATTGTTAAAATCTTACCTATGATAAAGGTATTGTGGAGACATTGTTTAAAAAAATACACAGTACATGTATATAGCAACGATCCTCCATTTTCAGTAGGATTATATCCTTATAACCCCATCCTAAGTAAAATGTTGTGTCAAAAATGCTTCTGATGCTCAACATCACTAATCATTAGAAAAATGCAAAGCAGAACCATAGTGAGATGCCATTCCATACTAGTCAGAATGTCTTTCATTAAAACGTTAAAAATAACAGATGATGACGAGGTTGTGGAGAAAAGCAAATGTTTATACAGTGCTAGTGGGAATGTAAGTTCAGCAATTGTGGAAAGCAGTGTGGCAATTTCTCAAAGAACTTACAATAGAAATGCTGTTGAACCCAGCAGTGCCATCATTGGGTATATACCCTCCAAAGTTTAAATTATTCTAACACATGGACACTTGCACTTGTATGTTTATCATAGCACTTTTCACAATATCAAAGACATCAAATCAACCTAAATGCCTATCAACGGTAGACTGGATGAAGAAAATGTGGTACATACACAACATGGAATGCTACATGACCATTAAAAAATAATAAGATCATGTCTTTTGCAGCAACATGGGTGGAACTGAAGGCCATTATCCTAAACAAATTAATGCAGGAAGAGAAAACCAAATACCACATGTTTTCACATATAAGTGGAAGCTAAACAATGAGAACACATGAACATAAAGAGGCAAACAAAAAAGACAAAAAGAACAAAAGAGGTGTCTGTTGTTTGCCTCTTTATGTTCGTGTGTTCTCATTGGACACCAAGTCCTACTTGAGAGTGGTGGATGGGATGAGGGGAAGGATAAAAAAAAAAAAATTATCTGTGGGGTACTATGCGTATTACTCGAGTGATAAAATAATGTGTCCATAAAGCCCTAGTTACCTATATAACAAACCTGCACATGTACTCCGAACCTAAAATAAAAGAGTTAAAAAATTTTAAAAATGCATTTTGTACTCCAATAAACCCATCATAAAGTTGTGAAATTTTAAGTTAAACCATCATAAGTTCAGATACTTCTAGATTTACAGTGGGATTATGTCTCAAAAAAACCCATCATACAGTTAAAAATTAAAAGGTAAATCATCATTCGATGGGGACCATGTTTATAATGTTTGGTACTGTTTATGGTTTTAGGCATTCACTGGGGGATTTGGGACATATGCCCTGAAATTAAGAATTACTATATGTGTGTTTGTGTATTCATTCTAAGATTTTACTTGGCATGTATAAAAATGCCCTAATTTACATACAAAATACACACACACACACACACACACACAGAGTGGTGCAGCCATTTTTAATACATAGGTTTATCGCTTGTAGTAATTAGGGTTCTCCAGAGAAACAGAGAGAGAGGGAGAAAAGCTGGAGTCCCAAGAGGGCCAGTCCAAGTCCAAAGGCCTGAGATCCAGGAGAACTGACAACATAAGTTCCAGTATAAAATCCAGCCGGCATGAGCCCCAGGAAAAATCAATGTTTCAGTCCATATCTTAAGACTGAAAAGTCCATAATCCAGATTAAGGCAATCATGCAGGAGGAGTTCCTTCTTAACTCAGTCTTTTGTTCTATTCATGAAGTCAGTTGATTGGATGAGCCCACCTATACTGAGAGCAGTGTACTTTACTCAATCTGCATATTCATGTGTTAATCTCATGCAGAGCACTGTCAGACACACCCAGAATATATGGTCATGAATAGGGGCACCCTGTGGCCCTGTCAAGTTGACACATAAAGGGAACCAGAACATCACCTTTGTAAAATACAGAGTAAAATAACTCTTCACAATCTCATTATAAACAGGTTACTGGGTGCACTACTCTTGAATAGGGAAGGTAGGATTCTGAGGGCAGTGTTAGGTAAGCAGCATCCTTGGAGAATATCAGTGATACCATTTGGCAGTCCCAGGAATCCTGAAAAGGTGAGTACAGGAGCAGAAAGAAGAGGCAAGAATTCCGTCCTCCTTCACTTAATATCCCTGCCTGTTAGAACAGAGCCTGAGCATAGTGCTTCCTTAGCACATGCTTTCTATATGAATCAATGTGTCAACCATTAAGTGAATAAATAAATGATGGTAAAATTAAATAAGCAAATGTATAAAGTAAAACATTGTGACTATCAAAGTGGCCAAGCACTTTTTATTTCTTCACTAGAGTATTCCATCTTCCTGTGTTTTTTGTTGAGCTTATGGATGAACTTAAATTACCCTCACAAGATAATTGAATATTTATTCTTTTTAAATATTTCCTTTATAAATTCTGTGAGATTAATTATATACCTCTATTCAATGCCTTATTACTAATTTTAATATTGAGGAATTTATTAGGGTCAAACTAGTGCGAGTAAATTATTCACTAGCTGATGTATATTTCAAGTTAAAACATTAGTTATTATGCATGTTAAAATTATTAATAATATTCACAGGTAGCCTTATTTCTTTAAAGGTTATTCTTAGTTTGCTTCTTTCAAGTCTTGGTTTGATAAAATGGTAATGAGGCATTTGACAGGCAAAATGAATGTTTGCCACAATGTAATACTTAAAGCAATTACCCAAAATTAGTCACTGTTCCATTTTCTCCTCAAAGGTCCATGAAGACTTTCATAGTTGTCTGGTTCATGTCACTCTTTGCATTTGATGAAAGTTGGTTTATTTTAAAATATCTGTATCACTAATTCTATAGCTTATACATATAGCTCTGTATTGCTAGTAAATTAGTGTCTTCTTTTCATCTTTTAAAGAAAGAAATTAATAATCTTGTAAAAATATATATTTTAGATGCTATTATATAGCATAATTAGGATTATAACAGCATAGTTAGTAACTATAATAGCATAATTACTAATTATGTTAATATAATAACATCTACGAGGCACTCAGCTCTTTTCTGGACTCAAAGAGTACTATGGCAAAATGAAATTCCAACACCGATGGCATGAAATATCAGGCCAGCATCGTATAGCATCTCAATTTATCTAGCCATAGATAATGTAAGGTGAGATTCTTAATGGTTAGAAAACAATTGTACTATTACATCTCAATATATTTATAAGTTCCTTAGAGGAAAATGTTCCCTTGAGGAAAGACTAAACCACATTCCCTAGTAGAAGCTTTTCCTTAAAATAGGTTCTTATGCTATTGTATCCAAAGGTGCAACTTGTCACATGCTGCTAATCTGAGTATCTAAGGAGGAAAATGTTAATACTTATGAGTGTGTATGTGCAGGGCGAGGAGGCAGGGGGGCTACATTTAATCTTGCTCATCAAGCAGTGTGGGAGCCAAGCATCTTAAAACTTGGATGAGGAAGGATGACTTGCTGCGATGGTATCACCGGGCTAAGGGGAATGGAATTGTGGACAGTAAATTCTGCATTTAGATAGAGCGGGAACATCTTTCTGACTCTGCAATATCAAAGCGGCCTATGTCTGAGTTGTTGCCATTGATCATCTTCCACCTATGTCAGGCTCGGTGGGTGGAAGCTTGGGGTTGATAGTGCTGGAATTTTGGAGACTTAGTTGGGAAACTGATGGGAAATCACATGACGATAAACCCTAATCTTGACATTAAAACAGCTGGGCAGTCAGGACGATGAGGCAGGGAATAGCAAAGGTCCGGCACACACCAGGGAGTAAAACAGAGACATCAACTATTTCCAAACAACAACATAGTATATGCTAGCATGTGGCCCAAATGGATACTTTTTAATTTACTTGAGGTGAGCTCAGTTGCTCAGTTTTATCTTTTTATACAATAACACCCAGTTACCTTAAAAACGCAGGAGAGTTTTTCTAAATGTCTAGGGAGAGAATCCCTAATAACAAGAGATTCCATAAATCCCATAAATATTTAAAAATAGAAAAACAACTGTGGTGAGATATGGGAAGACTGCATGAGAAATACACATTGAAACATAAACTAGTCAAATGAATTGCAGGTAAATAAGTTTGTGTATTATAAACCTATACTTACGTGTAATAAAATTTACATGTGATTCTGTTTTTTTAAGGAAAAATATTTCAACTGAACCAAGAAACCTGGTAAGAAACAGGGCCATTGGGTGCGTGTGTATAACACATGACTTTTGGAAAACAGAAAACTGAGGTTTACAGGTGGCTCAGCAAGCTTGTTGGTATGCATAGGGCGCACTCTATGCACCAAAGTGAAGGCCATTCTACTCTAATTCAGTTACGATGTTACCTTTTTGACTTTATTAAAAGCAGTCTTGGAGAGCTACATTCCATAAAGTATGAAGACCCGCTAATGAATCATCTTTCATTCTGTAAAATCTGATAAAGGTAAATAAGCAGCAAACTATGAGGATGATTTGAAAGATGCCATGAAGCAACCCCGGTTCAAACCGTTTTCTGTTTTAGTGACTGATTTTTTTAAAATAAATGTATTTATTTATGCCTTGAATATTTTTTAAATTAATAAGAGACCAACCGTTACCCACTACCAAGTTTGAGAGCTTAATACTGAAAACAACAGGAGCCCAAAAGCAGAGGGCACAAGCAAGAGAGTTTAGACTAGATGAAAGAGAGGTTTAAATTGGTGTTGGGACTGACTCTTAGGCAGAGCTAGTTAGGTATAAAACTGGGAGCGGTAGAATACGAAACAGAGGAGCATATTACTCTTGTTCTTTTGAATAACCTTGGCTGATTTCCTATCTCCAGCCCTGTGAGTGTGGCTCATAGATTTGACATGTAATTATACTATATTTAACTCCTTTGAGGTGCTGAGTTTCAAATTATCTCCCCACATTGATCTCTCTGTCATTTGGTTTTTTAAAATTTTCATTTGCAAAGCAAGAAATGGACAAGTTCGGCTTTGGGTCTTGTTTGCCTTTTTAATGAAGCCTGATCTAAATTTGAATTTCAAATTTTTTTCTTTATCAAACTGATTTTCAAATATATTATTCTTCATTCTATTTGATGATGCCTAAAAATGTAATGACCCAGTATTATGTGAAACCCATTATATTAGAGGTTAGTGATGACATTGAGAGTGAGATTAATTCAAAAACTCATAGGAAAGCTACTTTTTAAATCATTTCTATTTCCTCTTTTTCCTTCCTAGATTACTTAAAGGAAAACAGATTTTTTGTTGTCTTATTGTTGTTGCTCCTGTCCCTACTGCCCAGATGTATATTTTATATACATCTAGCATGTGATTATTAACGTGCTCACCACATTATAGGAACATGATAACTGCTTTATCCTTTCTCTTTTCTATATTTCTCACTGACTATAAGCCCTTTCCCAGGAACACAGACAAGCAGAACCTGTGTATTAGGTGTGTTGGGCACATGGATGGGCTCATGCCTTATGTTCATGGTCACATCACAATAATCACCTTTATTATAACTGGGACAATAACCTTTGTTAATTTGTGTACTATTAATCATTTGGTGACCTATTATGTGCTAGACATTGTCTCACAAAGTTCATGTTTACAGTATATTCAATATGAAAATTAAAATATGGTAGATATTTTCATTTTGTAGGTATAGAAATTGAATAACTGAAGTAAAAATGAAACCAGTCCACACCAGAGGTAATAAATATTGAGAACGATTTTCTTCAAAAGAAAAAAAAAGTAAAAAAGCCTAGTTAAGAGGGATAAAAAGCCTAGTTAAGAGGGATAAAAAAACCCTTGTGCTTTTTTTATCCCTCTTACTATGGTTATGCAATTTTTTAGGATATAGTCAAGTTCAAATCACCAAGAGGTCTTTTCTGTGGCTTCCATCCCACTTTTTCTTCTCATCTCTGAGTATCACAGTAGCTATTGCCAATATCACACAATGTAACCCCCGATTATCTAGTGCAGTGACTTTCAGCTCTGCTTTGATATTAGAAACTCAAATAAGAAATACTGCTGCTTTTTATGTTTAGTCACTATCATCGTATCTCATTTAAACTAGACTGCTCCAGTACGTTTTAATAATTATTAGTAAGATATGATGGTATTGATTTCTTCATTGAAGATGTAGGATAACTCTCTTTTTATCTACTTTGCTTTTGGATAATAAAAACATATAACACTGAGAAGACCAAGGCAATGGAAGAAGAGATATCCACAGATAAGAGATTCCAGCAAAAGTTAGGAGACCAGAAACTACATGAGGATATGGCACCTCTGTAGTGGAAGTTGCCCCACAAGAGTATGTAAAAGAAATGATGATGAGAAGTGAACTGATTTACCTTATAAAAACCCAAGGGAGCCAGAAGATATATTGGCACGAATTAAGAAGAGATCATAAGGAAAGCATAAATCACAGCACACGTTTAGGTGAATATAGTTTGAAAGTGGATATATGAGAATTTTTGACTCTCCTTTTATCCTTCTCATTGAGAAAAACATTCAAACACAAGCACCTACCTCCAAGGCAGAACACCAAATAGTTATTTGCTAGAAAAAGTGACCCGTGGTGCTATGGATTCAGGACACCAGGTATAGTGAAGGGCAGAAGTGAGATGTAGGGCTTCAACATGAAAGTGAATTGCAGTTGGCAAATAGATAAAATGAACACAAAACAGAGTTCATAGCCTAATTTTCACATTGTCTCAGCTGTTGTCCTCTTTCTTCCTTGAAGAAAAGTTTCAGACAATGCTTCTCTGGAAAATCTAACATTATGAAGGGAAAGACCTTTACATATCAGCAGTTTTTCTAGTGAAAAGGACAGCAATCAGACAAAAGAAACAAGTGAGAGTCAACCTAATTGTCCATGAGGGGATGAGGAGTGTATATACACAATGGAGTAATAGCCGTTAAAAAAAAAAAAAAAAAAAAAAAAAAGAAGAAGAAAATTATGTCATTTGGGATAACATGGTTGAACCAGAAACACGTAACCTTTAACAAAATGAGCCAGGGTGGGTAGAACCTAAAAAAGTTTAAATAAAGGAATCAGAAGGTAGAATAGTTTTTACCAGAGGATAGGGGTGAGAAAGGAGATTGGAGAGATACTGGTCAGTGGATACAAAATTTCACTTAGATAGGAGAAATAAATTAAAGAGATCTCTTGTACATCATGGCGACTATAGTTAATAGCAATCTATTGTGTTTTTGTTTTTGTTTTTGTTTTTGTTTTTGAGACAGAGTCTGGCTCTCTCCCCCAGGCTGGAGTGCAGTGGCCGGATCTCAGCTCACTGCTAGCTCCGCCTCCCTGGTTCACGCCATTCTCCTGCCTCAGCCTCCCGAGTAGCTGGGACTACAGGTGCCACCACGCCTGGCTAATTTTTTATATTGTTAGTAGAGACAGGGTTTCACCGTGTTAGCCAAGATGGTCTCGATCTCCTGACCTCGTGATCTGCCCACCTCGGCCTCCCAAAGTGCAGGCATTACAGGCATGAGTCACCGCACCCAGTTAATCTATTGTATTTTGAAAACCTCTAAGAGAAAAGATTTTTTAAATATTCTCATCACAAAAAAAATAGTAAATATGTAAGATAATGCAAATGTTTATTAGCTCAAGTTAAACATTTCACAATATATGTGTACTTCAAAACATTATGATGTACACCATAAAATACAAAATTTTTATTTTTCAATGAAATATTTTCAGAATAAAAACAGAAAACAGAAATGACATACAGAAATAAAAACTGATGGGATTGGGATGACTTTTTAAATATAAATGTATCAGGCTCACAAATGTTACAATATTGCATCATTAAAGCAAAAAATTAATACCAGTCCCCAACACTAGAAAACATAAGAAAATGAAAAAATAAAAGTATTTTAATAACCAAACCAAAAACATGATGGCAAAATAAAACGTTTAAATTAGAAATGGAGTATAAAGTCAACAAAATAACTAAGAAAGTATAATAAAAATGTCAAGAAAAGAAAAAATATTCAAACAAAAATGAAATCTCAAAGAATTAATCCTAACGTTACACTTTTCAAATAAAAATCTGACATTAGGGATTATAGAAAATAGGGGATAGATAATAGTTAATTAATTAGATTTTTTTTTTTTTTTTTTTTTTTGAGACAGAGTTTCACTATGTTGTCCAGGCTGGAGTGCAGTGGTGCGATCACAGCTCACTGTAATCTCTGCCTCCTGGGTTCAAGTGATTCTCCCACCTCAGCTTCCTGAGTAGCTGGGACTACAGGCATGTGCCACAACGTTTGGATAATTTTTTTCATTTTTTTTTTGGTAGAGACAGAGTTTCACCATGTTGGCCAAGCTGGTCTCAAACTCCTAACCTCCAGTGATCCACCCACCTTGGGCTCCCAAAGTGCTGGAATTAAAGGCAGGAGCCACCAAGCCCAGCCATGCATTGGATTTTTCAAAGATGATCACAATGTCTCTTTTCCTTCATGCTCTTCTACAACATGAACTAGGCACTGTCCCCACTCAGAAGTTAGATCTATTTTCCTCCCCTTTCCTCTAGGTGGGCTTGTGACTTGCTAACAACTAATGGACTTTGGCAGAAGTGATACAATGGATCAGAACTACTGTTATCAATTAAAAGCTTCTTCATAAAGCTGATTCAACATCCATAACACAGAAAGAAGATGGCAGATAGGAGGCAAGACTAGCTTGCAGCTCCAGCTCGGGTGAAGGGAGCAGTGTGTGGAGACTCACATGGTGAACTTTTGTTCCAGACTTACTGCAAGAATTTACCAGGGAAGCCAAGAGAATCCACAGACCCTCTGAAGGAAGCAGATTGCTCCTACAGGACCTGGGAGACTGCCCAAATACTGTGAGTGCCCAAGCTGTGACAGTGGGAAAGGGGGATCGTCCACCCGCAAACACACACTCTCCCTGGGAAACCTGAAGGTCTAGATCAAGGGAAAAGAATTTGACTTTGTCTGGAGCTGAGTCAATTTTAAGAGCTGAGCAAAATACAGAGGTAGAGGAAGCAGCAAGAAAAGCTCTGTGGGCTCTCTGGGTCCCCAGGAAGTCACTTGTGAATTGTCTCACGGGGACCTTGGGGAGGACTGCCAGAGGAACTGGGGAAAGAGCACAGGGAAAAGGAAATCTCCAGCTGAACTTTCTAACAATTCCAACGGAATGCAAAGCCTCCCGGCCAGAACTCAGGGGAGGACAGGAATCTGGTGTGCAGACTCAACAGGCAGGGAGGCCTGAAGGTCCTGCTTGTTTTCTCAGCTGGGAGACTGGTAGCCTGGGACAAGTTCCGGGCCTGCTCGTCAACTGCCAGGAAACAAATTTGGTACTGTTGCTGGTGTGGGGGCATGGTGGGAGTCATATCGGCCTTTTGATATGTGTAGAAGTTAAGTGAGGCCTGTAACTGCTGACTTTTCTCTACTTCCCTGACAACCTCTATGGCACAACAGAGGCAGCCATGATTATCTTGGGAACATAACTCCAGTGCCCTGGAAACCATACTCTTATCTCTCACAGCAGCCATAGGAAGCCCCACCCAAGAAGAGTCTGAACTCAGACATGCCTAACCCTGTCCACACCTGATGATCCTTGCCTACCCACCCTGGTAGCTGAAGACAAAGGGAATGTTCTCTTGGAAGTTTTAGGGCCTTGTCCATTACCTGATCCTTCCTATACTACCTCAGCTGATGCTCTCTTGACAGCACCACCTCCTGGCAGGAGGTCAGCCAGCATGAAAATAGTGCATTAAACAATCAAAACTAAGGACCCTCACAGAGTCCATTTTACTCCCCTGCCACTTCCACTGGATCAGGTGCTGGTATCCATGGCAAAGAGTCCTAAAGGTGGTTCACATCACAGGACTCTGTGCAGACAACTCTCAGTACGAGCCCAGAGCCTGGTAACCCTGCTGGGTGGCTAGATCCAGAAGATAAATAGCAATCACTACAGTTAAGCTCTCAGGAAGCCACATTCCCAGGAAAAGGCAGAGAGTACTACATCAAGAAAACATCCCATGGGACAAAGGAATCTGAACAGCAGCCTTGAGCCCCAGATCTTCCCTCTGACACAGCCTACAAAAATGAGAAAGAACCAGAATAACAATTCTGGTAATATGACAAACGAGATTCTTAAACACACCTAAAAAAAAATCACACTAGCTTACCAGCAATGGATCTAAACCAAGAAGAAAACTCTGATTTACCTGAAAAAGAATTCAGAAGGTTGATTATTCAGCCAATCGAGGAGGCACCAAAAAATGGTGAAGTCCAATTTAAGGAAATTTTAAAAAAGATACAAGATATGAGGGGAGAAATCTTCAGTGAAATAGATAGCATAATAAAAAGTGATCACAACTTTAGGAAACAAAGGACACACTTGGAGAAATGCAAAATGTTCTGGAAAGTCTTAGCAACAAAATTGAACAATCAGAAGAAAGGACTTCAGAGCTCAAACAGGTTTTTGAATTAACACAATACAATGAAGACAAAGAAAAAAGGATTTTAAAATATGAACAAAGCCTCCAAGAAGTACAGGGTTCTGTTAAACGACCAAACTTAAGAATAATAGGTGTTCCTGAGGAAGAAGAGTAATCTAAAAGTTTGGAAAACATATTTGGGGGAATAATTGAGGAAAACATCCCCAGTCTTGCTAGAAACCTAGACATCCAAATACAGTAAACTCAAGAAAACCTACGGGATTCATCACAAAAAGATCGTCACCTAACCACTTTGTCATCAGGCTATCCAAAGTCAAGATGAAGAAAAGGATCTGAAGAGCTATGGCAGCAAAAGCACCAGATAACGCATAAAGGAAAACCTATCAAATTAACAGCTGACTTCTCAGCCAAAACCCTACAAGCTAGAAAGGGTTGGTACCCTATCTTCAGCTTCCTTAAACAAAAAAAAATATCAGCCAAGAATTTTGTATCCAGTGAAACTAAGCATCATAAATGAAGGAAAGATACGGTCTTGTTTAGACCAAAAAAATGCTGAGAGAATTCACCACTACCAAACCCGCACTGCAAGAACTGCTAAAAGGAGCTCTAAATCTTGAAATAAATCCTAGAAACACATTAAATAGAATCTCTTTAAAGTATAAATATCCAGGACCTATAAAACAAAAATACAATAAAAAAATACAGGCATCAAATAGCATAATGAATGAAATACAATAGTACCTCACATCTCATTACTAACCTTGAATGTAAATGGCCTAAATGCTCCACTTAAAAAATACAGAATTGAAGAATGGATGAGAATGCACCAACCAAGTATCTTCTGCCCTCAAGAAACTCACTAAATACATAAAGACTCACATAAACTTAAGATAAAAGAGTGGAAAAAGGCATTCCATGCAAATGGACAACACAAATGAACAGGAGTAGCTATTCTTAGATAAAACAAACTTTAGAGCAACATTAGTTAAAAAAGATGAAGAGTGACATTACATAATGTAGAAAGCCTTGTTCAACAGGAAAATATCACAATCCTAAATATATATGCACCTAACACTGGAGCTTCCAAATTTATAAAACAATCACTACTAGACCTAAGAAATGAGATAGGCAGCAACACAATAATAGTGGAGGGCTTCAACACTCCACTGACAGCATTAGACAGGCCATCAAGACAGAAAACCAACAACAACAACAAAAATAATGGATTTAAAATATACTCTGGAACAAATGGACTTAATAGATATTTATAGAACATTCTACCCAACAACCACAGAAAATACATTCTATTTGTCAGTGTATAGAACTTTTTCCAAGATAGACCATATGATAGGCCACAAAACAAGTCTCAATAAATTTAAGAAAATTGAAATGATATCAAATATTCTTTCAGACTTTGGTGAAATAAAATTGGAAATCAACACCAAAAGGAACTTTCAAAACCATGCAAATACATGGAAATTAATCTGCTCCTGAATGATCATTGGGTTAACAATTAAATTAAGATGGAAATTTAAAAAGTATTCAAACTGAATGATAATGATGACACAACCTATCAAAACCTCTGGGATATAGCAAAGGCAGTGCTATGAGGGAAGTTCATAACCCTGAATGCCTACATCAAAAAGTCTGAAAGACAACAAAGAGACAATCTAAGGTCACACCTTAAGGAACTAGAAAAACAAGAACAAATCAAGCCCAAACCCAGAAGAAGAAAGGAAAAAACTGAGATCAAAACACAACTAAATGAAATTGAAACAAAGAAACAAAAAATACAAAAGATAAATGACACAAAAAGGTGGTTATTTATAGCATAAATAAAATTGATAGACCATTAGCAAGATTACCCAAGAAAAGAAGACAGAAGATCCAAATAAGCTCATTTAGCAACAAAACAGGAGATAATACAACTGACACCACAGAAATATAAAAGATCATTCAAGTCTACTATGAACACCTTTATGTGATAAACTAGAAAAACTAGAGGAGACGGATAAATTCCTGGAAAGATACAACCCTCCTAGGTTACATCAGGAAGAATTAGAAACCCTGAACAGAACAATAACAAGCAGTTAGACTGAAATGGTAATAAAAGAATTGTCAACAAAAAAAGTCCAGGACTAGTTGGATTCATAGCTGAATTCTACCAGACATTCAAAGAAGAATTGGTACCAATCCTATTGACAGTATTCCATAAGATAAAGCAAAAGGGAATCCTCCCTAAATCATTCTATGAAGCCAGTAATACCAAATCCTAATGCCAAAACCAGGAAAGGACGTAAAAAGAAAAGAATACTCCAGGCCAGGCATGGTGGCTCACACCTATAATCCCAGCACTTTGGGAGGCCAAGGTAGGTGAATCACGAGATCAGGGGTTCAAGATCAGCCTGACCAACATGGTGAAACCCTGTGTCTACTAAAAATATAAAAATTAGCTAGGCATGGTGGCACGTGCTTGTAATCCCAGCTGCTCAGGAGGCTGAGGCAAGAGAATCACTTGAAATGTGAGGTGAAGGTTACAGTGAGCCGAGATCTCATCATTGCATTCTGGTCTGGACAACAGAGTGAGACTATCATAAATAAATAAATAAATAAATAAATAAACAAACTACAGACCAATATTCCTGATGAACACAGATGCAAAACTCCTTAGCAAAATGTTAACTAACCATACCCAACAGCATGTTAAAAAGATAATTCACCATGGTCAAGTGGGCTTCATATCAGGGATCTATGGATGGTTTAACATGCACAAGCTAATAAATGTAATACACCACATAAACAGGATTCAAAACAAAAATTACATAATCATCTCAATAGACACAGAAAATGCATTTGAAAAAATCCAACATCTTTTTATGATTAAAACCCTCACCAAAACTGTCATACAAAGGACAAATCTCAATGTAATAAAAACCATGTATGACAAACCCACAGCCACCATAATACTGAATTGGGAAAAGTTAAAAGCATTCCCTCTGAGAACCTGAACAAGACAAGTATGCCCACTCTCATCACTTCTATTCAACATAGGACTGGAAGTCCTAGCCAGAGCAGTCAGACAAGAGAAAGAAATAAAGTGCATTCAAATCAGTAAGAAGGAAGTCAAACTGTCTCTATTTGCTGATGATATGACTGTATACATAGAAAACCCTAAAGACTCCCCAAAAAAGCTCCTGGAACTGGTAAATGAATTCAGCCAAGTTTCATGATACATAATTAATATACACAAATCAGTAGCTCTGCTGTACAACAACAGCGACCAAGCTAAGAATAAAATAGAAAACTCAATCACTTTTACAATAACTGCAAAAAAAAAAATACCTAGGAAAATATTTAACCAAGGAGGCGAAAGACATCAACAAAAAAATATAAAAATTTAAAAAACTACAAAACACTGCTGAAAGAAATAATAGATGACACAAACAAATGGAAACACATTCCATGCTCCTGGATGGGCAGACTCAATATTGTGAAAATGATCATACTGCCAAATGCAATCTAGAAATTCAATGCAGTTCCCATCAAAATACCATCATTCTTCACAGAACTCGAAAAAACAACCCTAAAATTCATATAAAACCAAAAAAGAGCCCACATGGCCAAAGTAATACCAAGCAAACAGAGCAAATCTGGAGGCATCACATTACCTGATTTCAAACTATACTATAAGGCCATAGTCACCAAAACAGCATGGTACTAGTGTAAAATAGGCACATACACCAATGGAACAAAATACAGAACCCAGAAATAAAGCCAAATATTTACAGCCAACTAACCTTTGACAAAGCAAACAAGAACATAAAATGGGAAAGGGCACCCTATTCAACAAATGATGCTGGCATAATTGGCAAGCCACATGTGGGAGAATGAAACTGGATCCTTATCTCTCACCTTATTCAACAATCAACTCAAGATGGAACAAGGACTTAAATCTAAGACCTGAAACTATGAAAATTCTAGAAGATAACCTTGGAGAAACCTGTCTAGACATTGGCTTCAGCAAGGATTTCATGACCAAGAACCCAAAAGCAAATACAATAAAAACAAAGATAAATAGGTGGAACTTAACTAAAGAGCTTTTGCATGGCAAAAGGAACAGTCAGCAGAGTAAACAGACAACCCACAGAGTGGGTGAAAATCTTCACAATCTATACATCTGACAATTCACAGGGTGGGGAAAAATCTTCACCGTCTATATATCCAACAAAGGACTAATATCCAGAACTCAAACAAATCAGCAAGAAAAAAACAATCCCATCAAAAAGGGGGCTAAGGGCATCAATAGACAATTCTCAAAAGAAGATATACAAATGGCCACAAACATATAAAAAAAATGCTGATCACTAATGATCAGGGAAACACAAATCAAAATCACAATGTGATACCACCTTACTCCTGCAGGAATGGCTATAATCAAACAGTCAAAAAATAATAGATGTTGGTGTGGATGCAGTGAAAATGGATCATATCTACACTGTTGGTGAAAATGTAAACCACTATGGAAAACACTGTGGAGATTCGCTTCACAACTAAAAGTAGAGCTAACATTTGATCCAACAATCCCACTACTGGGTGTCTACTCAGAGAGAAAAAATGTCATTATACAAAAAAGATATTTGCACACACATGTGTATAGCAGCAGAATTCACAATTGCAAAAACATGGAACCAGTTCAAATGCCCATCAATCAACAAGTGGATAAAGAAACTTATATATATGATGGAATACTACTCACCATAGAAAGGAATGCATTACTGGCATTTGAAGCAACCTGGATGGGGTTGGAGACTATTATTCTAAGCCAAGTAACTCAGGAATGGAATACCAAGCATTGTATGTTCTCGCTTATAAGTGGGAGACAAGCTATGAGGATGCAAAGGCATAAGAGTGATACAGTGGATTTTGGGGACTCAGGAGCAAAGAGTGGGAAGGGGGTGAGGGATAGAAGTCTACAAATTGGTTTCAGTGTAAACTGCTCGGGTGATGGGTGCACCAAAATCTCACAAATTACCAGCATAGAACTTACTCATGTATCCAAATAACACCTGTTCTCTAAAAACCTATGAAATTAAAAATAATGAAAAAAAGCTTCTTCATAAAAAATTTAGATAGTATGTACATTAATAACCTTTAAAATATTTAATTTAAAACTTATTGACCCTATTGCATTTCATTCTTCCTCCTAAACTGTTGAAATGATAACTTTTTCATTGGAAACTGTTTTTCCTTTCCTATTGATTCCAGCTTGCTGAGTAGTGTATTTGCATTTGGAATCTGATTTTAATTACTTTCAGGATATTTGAATTTGTCATTTTTGTTTGTTCTTCTGTCTTCAAATTTTTATGTCTACAATTATTTTTATGGATTATTATTTGTGTATCACTATTTGCTCACTCTCTCTTCTATATTTTCATTAGCATATTAATTTCCACCTAAAAATGCACTGAAGGACTGAGTCATTTTATACTTCTTATAACCGATATACTGTCTGATAATATGAACTTTAAAAATCTTTTAAAATAAGCACTTTTGAGATATTTATGTATGATGAATTTATCTTTTTAAAGTATACATTACAGTGATTTTTCATATAGTCATAAGATTGTACAGCCATGATCACTGTCTAATTCTAGAACATTTTTCTTGCCCAAAATAAAACCTTACATGCAAAAGAATGAATGTGGACCACAATATTACAAAATGAATTCAAAATGGATTGAAAAACTAAATGGAAGAGCTAAAGTATAAAATGCTTAGAAATACATATAGAAATAAACCATTATGACCTTGGGCTAGGCAATGGTTCCTTAAAGATAATGTCAAAAGCATAAGCAACTGAAGAAATACTAAATTGAACTTCATCAAACTTTTTAAATTGTGCAACAAAGACATTATCACGAAAGTGAAAAGACATCACACAGAATGGAAGAATATACCTGCAAATCATACATATGATAAGAGTTTAATGTATATAGTATAAAAAGAGTTTTTACAAATCAACAATATAAAGACCAAGAATAAAAATTAAGCAAGCATTTGAAAAGACATTTTTCGATGGAAACAAATATACAAATATACAAATCCACTCACATGCAGAAATGTCCAGTGTCATCAATCATTAGGGAAATGTAAATCAAAAGCATGAAATGCCACTTCATACACAGTAAGATAGCTGTTTTTAAAAAGAGAAGTAATAAGTACCCGTAAGTATGTAAAGAAATTGCTACCTTCCTATATTGGCAATGGAACTTTAAAATAGTGCAGTCACTGTGGAAAATATCTCATTAGTTTCTAACAAGTTAAACGTAGAGTCATATGCTTAACTAATTTCACTTCTAAGTATATACTTAAGAGAATTCAAAACATAGGTTTACAAACAAATATATACATGAATGTTCATAACACCATTATGTATTATAGTCAAAAACTGGAAACAACTCAATGTCCATCAAATGAAGAATGAATAAATAAAATTCTAATATACAAAAATATTATTCAGTCATATAATGAAATGCTAATGCATGACATAACATGAATGAATCTTGAAAATAATATGGTAAGTGAAAGAAACCAAGGCATGGAAAAACCACAAGATGTATAATTTCATTTATTTGAAATGTCTGAATAGACAAATCCATAGGGACAGAAAATGGATTAGTAATTTCCAGGGGATAAGCCTGAAAGGAATTTGGAATGATCTCTGACAAGTATAGAATTACTTGATTGTTGTGATGGAAATATTCTGGTATTATATTGTTGTGATGACTGCACAATATTTTGAACATACTAAAACTCACTAAAAATAAATTATTAAATTATTTTTATAAAAATCAAATTATCAATTACTAATATTAACAGTAATGTTTGTAAATAATTATTGTTTATTACATTATTGTTATTTTATCTCGATGTTAAGTTTTGTTTTAAATTAAAAAGTGAAAAAATGAAAAGACAAAAGGAAAGAAAATTAATATCCATTAGCAGTCTCTGCCCTGCTGCTTTAAATTATCTTTGTATTTATTTTTCAAAGATTAATAATGTATCCTGGTGTGGATTTCTTAGAGTTAACATATTTAGAATTTGTCGAGTTTCTTGGATTTCTAGAATAATACATTTTTGTCAAATATGAGATGACTCCAGCCATTAGTTATTCAGATATACTTCCAGCTCTTTCCTCTCTCTCCTGTCCTGTGACTACTGTTATGCCTAAGGTGATGATTTCCATGGTGTCCCGTAAGTCTCTAAAGATTTTTCTTTTTTTTTCTTTTTTTCTTTCTCTTCATCTGATTGCATAATGTCAATTAACCTATACTTACATTTGACGATTTCTTCTTCCACCTGCTTACATCTGCAATTGAGCTCCTCTGATAATTTTTTTTTTTTATTTTGGATATTATACATCTCAACTCCAGAGTTTTTTTCTGATACAGTTGTCCCTTGTTATACAGGGGAGGTTCCAGGACCTTCTGAGTAAACTAAAATCCATACACACTGCGTAAACTGTGTATATACAAAGACAGCCTTCGTGTAAATGGGTTTTTGCATCCCATGAATACTGTATTTTCAATCTGCATTAGGTTGAAAAAAAATTCACATTCACGTATAAGTAGACCTGCACAATTCAAAGTCATGTTGTTCAATAGTGAACTTGTATATCTATTCTATATAATTGTTGTTATAAACAATGATCTTATTCTTTCCTTTAGTTTTAGTATTTTGAACATGATTAAAATACTGCTCTGTAGAAGGTCCAGCATCTGTACTTCAGGGAAAGTTTCTATTGACTACTTTATCTGTTTGTGCTTCAGTTCTTGGCAGTTCTCTCATTGTTTTCATGGATAATAAAATTTTAAGAAGTCTTTACACCACCATATTTGTTGGCATCATCTAACACTTTCTTATGCATGCAATGTGATAGAAAATATTATTCCTAGTTTTACATTTAAATTTTGTTTATTTAAATCTCATTTCTCCACCCCGACCCTGAATTCTATGTGTACAGAGACCTCATATTTTGTGTCCAGCAATAAGCGTCATGTCTAGACCCTTTCACTGATTACTTTTGTATTATGTTCACTGAAAAAAAATTACAGAAATGAATTGTGTAGAAAGTAAAACTTCATTATTATTATTTTCCCATTATTTCATCATACATAAGATTTTTAATTTCTTTAGAACTTTTAATATACATACAGTCATACACACATGCCTATGTTCAATAAAATTTTGGATACATGAGTGGATCTGTCAGTCTTGTTTTATTTCAGTTTCATTTTTCCTTACTCATTATTTTCTTTTCAATAGAAGCAATTCACTTCTTACATTGTAAAGTTTAAGATCATTCTATGTAAAGGAGCATATCAAATGTGTATGTAAACAAAGTATATAAACAAAATAACTCATCTTTTATAATCTCTGTATTTTTAATAAGGTGAGTCATGCTTGCTTTGCTTTCTTACATGCTTACATTTGTCAAAGTTTAGTTAACAATGGTAAGACCCTTTACTTCTCAGTCTATTTGTTTGTACTTTTTAATTTCAGACTATCATCATTAGCTTATGCAACAAACATTTATTCAATCTTGACTGTATTAGCAGTGGTAGATGCTATACAAACAGGGCAATTGGGAAATGATGGTTGTGTCTTCATAACGCTTATATTCCAGAGGAGGAAAGGCAGTAAACAGATAAGCAAATATAACATAAATAAATAGTTGCAGAGAGTCATAAGTTCTTGGCAGAAATAAAGAGTAGGATAACAATGAGAGAGTAATGGCAGAGAGGCTATTTTAGATAAGATCCTCTTGTACCCTGCTGGCCAGGACTAGAACCCAGTACTTTTCCTTAGATGAGAAGGAGGTGACTGTGATAATAAGGATCTGATATGTGTAGTATGTTTAGCTCTTTTAGCAGCAAATGGACTCTATAAGCAGTTAAGAAGTTTGTGAGTGTGTGCGTGTGTGTGTTTTCATGTGTGTGTATGTGCATGTGCATATGTGTGTGTGTGTGTGTGTATCTATTTGGTAGCCAGCAACAATGTCAGTCACAATAAAATATATGTATTGATTGCTAGAGCTCTAGAAAACCTTAGAAATCATCTAGAATCCACCTTAGAAATCCTACCGCTCTCATTTAACAGTTGAAAAACCAAAACCTGAGTCAATTAAGGACTAGGCAAGAATGACTTCTACTGAACCCTGTTGTTTTCAGGAGTTTAAAAATAAAGTAAGGCTGTTCTTAAGAACAAATTTTCCCCAAAGGGCAAGAAAGCACTTATTTACATTATTCTATTATTACAACTTCCATGACTGTGTATTGTCAGCGATAATTTCTAAAGCTGATAATAGGCCCGACACGGTGGCTTATGCTTGTAATCCCAGCACGTTGGGAGGCCGAGGCGGGAGGATCACTTGAGGTGAGGAGTTCAAGACCAGCCTGGCCAACATGGTGAAACCCCACCTCTACTAAAAATACAAAAATTAGCTGGGCGCGGTGGTGCGTGCCTGTAATCCCAACTACTCTGGAGGCTGAGGCAGGAGAATCACTTGAACCCAGGAGGCAGAGGTTGCAGAATGCTGAGATCATGCAACTGCACTCCAGCCTGGGCAACAAAGTGAGATTCCATCTCAAAATAAATATAATACAATACAATACAATACAATAGCTGATAATGAATAAGTAAATAACAATTCAAACTTTGATAATAAAAACGTATGCAAGTATTATTTTTCCTCTCCCAATTGCATTTTAAAATAACTTTTTAGTGTATAATGGTTCAGCAAATAATAATAATAATAATAATAATAATAATACTAAAATAAGTCCTTTGGAGATTCAGAGTAGAATTTTGGTACCTTAGGATCAAAGGGGACTAATATAAAAATTTCACAGACCAACTGCAAAGAGTTTTATTTCATTTACATGCCATCTGATATAAATATTTTTAAAAGTATACATTTAGGCCAATATTCATATTCCAAATGTCTGGATGTCTGGAATCACATTGATCTAGCATTACTCAAATCATAAAAGTATTCATGGAAAAGTACATACATAAGGAGTCATTAAGCAATCATTTTAGTATGGAATGAGTAGTACAATAATAGTTTTTACATGAGTATCTGATATTCTTTCTGTTCTCCCTGGAAACTCCTTGCTGGTGGAGTATTTCTGGTATGAAGGAAGATACATTACTTTCTGGTAATCAGCTGTAAGCAGTAAGGTCTTAATGAGTCACACATTTTCACAGAGATACTATAGATGAAGACTGAACATTTCAGGTTAGAGTTTTAGGTAAATGTTTAATCTATTTTTAATGTAGATCGCTACTATAATACATCGCTGGCTTTTTAAAATAACTCGTTCACTCTACAAAAGCTTTTCTTCTGTAGTTACAAGCATTTAAGCTTCAAGATGAAACACCTGTCTTAGACTCATCTTGTTTAAGTCCCTCGCTTAACTAAACATGCAGAAAGCCAGGCAAAATTGTCCTCATTTTTTCATTCCACCATTTCAACATGCATCATTTTTTCACTCATATTTTCAACATTCACACCCATCTATGTGCATAAGGATATTTTGTTCTGGGATATAGAGATTGCCAGGGTGGAGGGAGAATAAAATCAAACAAAAACCAGTCCATGCCTTCAACTAGCTCATAATCACTGAAATCGATTTCTTGTGCCTCAATGGGAGTGTGATGAGGGAAAGGACACTGGAGATAGCGTGTAGCAGAGGACAGGACAGTGTCTCAGGTGAAAATTAAAGAAAGTTTCTTGGAGAAAATGATATCTGGATGTGAATAAAGTTTAGCTAAGTGTGAGGCAGACAGGAAGTAGGGAAGACTCCTGGTGAACAGAGGAGACAGACATAAAACAGTCTCTTGCATGTGGAGGAACATGAGTGATCCCACTGGCCCATCCGCTGCACCCGCCCACACTTGGCCACAAACAGAGCCCCTTTTGGACAACATTTTACAGTCTAAAATTGAAACTGTCATTCTAAATTACAAATTACATTATAAATACTAGTCCATGCTGAAGGATCCAAAAATACCATCTAAGAGGGAGACTAGAATGAAAAACGAAACGTGGAAGCGTGATGGAAAGTCCATCTGACCAAGGGCAGGATGTGTAAAGTCCTCAGAGGGATGCTCTGCTCTCTAGAGCCTGGGTACAGAATAAACCAAAAGCTGAGCATGGGCATGGGATCATCAGTTAAGAAACAAGCAAGTGAGATGCTGAAAGCCTGCACTGAGTAATGAGATGCAGGCTGGTAAGAAGTTGTAACTTGCGCCCATGCTGGCAGTCCAAGTTGTATCTTTTTTTAATGTAGTGCTCCTTCTTTAAAATCTGAACAGTTTTTAAAGGACGATATTGGTGGTGACAGTAATAGAGAGGTGGCTATTTGACACATATTTCTGGATATTAATGTACCTAGTGTAGTGCCCTGGTCCAGAACAAACATGCCAACATAGGTTGCTTTCTATGTTTTATCATAACATAATTTTGAAAGCCTTCTCCTTCCAATATCACTTAAAGTTCTTTTTAGTCGAAATATTAGCAAGCTCTGTTACACTTCAGATGCCAATTGAGGACAACATATGAAAATGTATTCCCTGTTAAAGACCTTAAAGTGATTCTCTTTGTCTCTCTCTCCCATCTCTCTTTCTCCTTCTCTCTTCCTCCTCTTTCTCCACTTCTTCTTCCTCTTCCTCTTTATACTTCTCATATCCTCCTCTTCCTTTTCTTCCTCCTCCTTCCTCCTCCCCATTCCCCTTCTTTATTCTCCTCCTCTCCCTCTTTTTCTCCTACTCTTCCTTTTCCTGCTTATATTAGTCCGTTTTCATGCTGCTGATAAAGACATACCTGAAACTGGGTAATTTTTAAAGAAAAAGAGGTTTAATGGACTCATAGTTCCATGTGACTGGGGAGGCCTCACAATCATGGCAGAAGGCAAAAGGCAAGTCTTACGTCGCAGCAGGCAAGAAAAAATGGGAACAAAGTGAAAGGGGTTTCTGCTTATAAAACCATCAGATCTCATGGGACTTATTCACTACCATGAGAAGAGTATGGGGGAAACTACCCATGTGATTCAATTATCTCCCCCGGGTCACTCCCATGACAAATGGGCATTATGGGAGCAAGAATTCAAGATGAGATTTAGGTCTGGCTGACAAGATGGCCAAATAGCAACAGCTCCAGACTACAATTCCCAGCAAGATCTACACAGAAGGTGGGTAATTTCTGCATTTCCAACTGAGGTACGCAGTTCATCTCATTGGGACTGGTTGGACAGTGGGTGCAGCCCACAGAGGGTGAGCCAAAGCAGGGTGGGCTGTTGCCTCACCTGGGAAGTGCCAGGGGTCAGGGGATTTCCCTGCCCTGGCCAAGGGAAGCCTTGAGGGACTGTGCTGTGAGAACAGTGCACTTCAGCCCAGATGCTGCACTTTCCCCATGGTCTTTGCAACCTGAACATCAGGAGATTCCCTCCAGTGCCTACACCACCAGGGCCCTGGGTTTCAAGCACAAAATTGGGCAGGCGTTTGGGCAGACACTGAGCTAGCTGAAGAAGTTTTTGTTTTCATACCCCAGTGGCACCTGGAATGCCAGCAAGACAGAACTATTCATTCCACTAGAAAGGGGGCTGAAGCCAGGGAGCCAAGTAGTCTGGTTTAGCGGGTCCCACTCCCATGGACCCCAGCAGGCTAAAATCCACTGGATTGAAATTCTCACTGCCAGCACAGCAGACTGAGGTCGACCAGGGATGCTGGAGCTTGGTGGGAGGAGGGACACCTGCCATTGCTGAGGCTTGAGTAGGCAATTTTATCCTCACAGCCGGGAAGTTTGAACTGGGTGGAGCCCATCGCAGTTCACCAAGGCTGCTGTGGCCAGACTGCCTCTATAGATTCCTCCTCTCTGGGCAGGGCATCTCTGAAAAAAAGGCAGCAGCCCCAGTCAGGGACTTAGATAAAACCCCCATCTCCTTGGGACAGAGCACCTAGGGGAAGGGGAGGCTGCAGCTTCAGCAGACTTAAACATCCCTGACTGATGGCTCTAAAGAGAACAGCAAATCTCCCAGAACCGTATTAAAGCTCTGCTAAGGGTCAGACTGCCTCCTCAAGTGGGTCCCTGACCCCTGTGTCTCCTGACTGGGAGATACCTCCCAGTAGGGGCCAACAGACACCTCATACAGAAGAGCTCTGGCTGGCATCTGGTAGGTGCCCCTGTGGGATAAAGTTTCTGGAGGAAGGAACAGGCAGCAATCTTTGCTGTCCTGCAGCCTCTGCTTGTGATACCCCGGCAAACAGGGTCTGGGGAGGATCTCCAGCAAACTGCAGCAGACCTGCAGCAGAGGGGCCTGACTGTTGGAAGGAAAACTAACAAACAGAAAGAAAGAGCATCAACATCAACAAAAACGACATCCACTCAGAGACCCCATCCAAAGGTTACCAACATCAAAGACCAAAAGTAGGTAAATCCATGAAGATGTGGAGGAACCAGTGCAAAAAAAAGCTGAAAATTCCAAAAAAAACACACTACCTCTTCTCCTCCAAAGTATTACAACTCCTCACCAGCAAAGGAAGAAAACTGGATGGAGAATGAGTTTCACAAATTGACAGAATAGGCTTCAGAAGGTGAGTAATTACAAAC